>NW_027121084.1:0-699855 GCF_030686945.1 Centruroides vittatus
TTGCGTGATCCTTGGGTGGGCCGCAGGGTAAAGAAAGGATGGGCCGCGTTTTCGGAAGAAAAACAGAGAGGGGGGAGGAGATCGCGCATGCGCAACGGAAGAAAAAAAGGAGTTCTTCGGAAGAAAGAAGATAGAGTAGACGTGTAGACGGCAGAGTCGTGAGATTGTTTTTTTTTGTGTGTGTTTTTTTCTTTTGTTTGTGATTGGAAGGACTGAAATAAACTTTAAGTTCCTTTCATTGGAGTTTCTTTTCATTTGTTCCTGCACGGGGAATACTCTAAAGATCGAGTACTTCCCCACATAATTGGCGTCCGCGACAGGATTTGCTCTCAAGACTCTATTTTCACACCAAGTTATAGTAGTTCAGGTTGTGAAAACACGATCAACGAAAATGGAATCCGAAACCCAGGTTAGTTCAGCAGAACAGTCGGCGATGTGTCCACCGTTAATTGCCGGATACCTCGGAATGGTCCCCACATTCACAGGGACACCATCAGACATGATTTCGATTAGAGAATTTTTCTTACAATTTGAAAACGTTGCTAAGCTAGCCGCATGGAGAAAGTCGGATTACCTTACAATAGCCAGTGCTAGGTTAAAAGGGAAACCTCTAACTTTTCTTAATGAGGCCCGGGCTATGTATGGAGAAGACTATGATAAAATAAGGGAAAGAATCATTAGAAAATTTCAACAGTGTGTGAAGGACGGCGGAGAGGCTTTAAGACAATATACAGGTATTAGACAACGGAAAGAAGAAGATCTATGGGAGTTCCGTGTTCGCTTATGCGAAGCGGTTGACCAAGTGATCGAGGCTAATCCACATCTTGAACCTAACAAAGGACAACTACTTTTGGATCAATTTATTAGGGGCTTAGATATTCGTTTACGTCGTGAAGTACTGAACCATCAACCCGTATCGTTTGATAAAGCAGTCGGACTGGCAGAGAAGGCTAATGAGATCGAGCAAAGGTTTTTTCGTAAAGAGAACACGTGTTACGTTAATATGGCAGAAACCACCACAAAAACTGAGGAGGATATCACCAACAATAAGGGAGCAGGTGAACACAAGGAAGGCAATTTGAGAGAAACCGTAGAGAAGCTTGTAAGACAGGTGGAAGAACTTTCGGAGAACATGAGTCGAATGACAACCATTAACAGAAAAGACCAGATCCGAGAAGCAGCAGACTATGTGTGTTACGCTTGTGGTTATCCGGGACATATTGCACGTAACTGCCCGACAAAAACAAAACAACAGTTAAACTAACAAGGGCTTGCAATAGTGGCCAGGATTGCAGGCTCAGCCATGTTTGTAAGCTGGCTCTGAACATAAGACAAAACACTAATGGTTTACCGGTATGCGGAGGAGCAATTGGGACGACGAAGGTCCGATTTCTCATCGATACAGGGTCGGAAAGGTCGTTAATGAATCTTGACACAGTAAAGATGCTACTAGACGGAGATAATTGCGAGATAGTCAACGAAACCCTATCGGTGAAGGGAATAAGTGGACCGTCTGTAACTTGTGAACCCGTAATGTGTATGAAACTCTCATGTGGTGGCAAGATCATAAAACAGAAGTTTGGGAGCGTCAAAGCAAATACGTTTGTTGATTATGACGCCATTCTTGGAATCGACTTCCTGCGAAAGTGCGAAGTGATATGCAAATTGTTATATAAAATCAGCACATGGACACAGGAAGACAAAAGTAACGAGTGTACGCTCACAGTGATGAGTCATGCCACAAGTACAGTTCCAAAGGGAATAAAAGTGGATCATATCCCTCCTCCCCACCAAAGTAAAATGCTTAACTTGATACATACCTTCTCTTCTTGCTTCTCCTCAAAGCTTGAAAACCTAACAGGAACATCAAAATTTTGCCATGATATCGAGCTATCTGAGTCTAGACCGATAAACACTCGGCAATATAGGATACCCCACATCATGCTTCCCAAGTTGAAAGAGAAAATAAACTCCTACCTGGAGGCTGGAATCATAGAAGAGAGTAATTCTCCTTGGAACTCTCCCATACACATCGTAAACAAAGACGATGGGGACATTAGATTTACGTTGGACTTACGACGGATAAATGACGTAACCATTAGTCAGGACTTCCCTATGATGAGGGTTGATGATATTCTGACACAATTCAGAGGAAGTAAGGTGTTTTCAGTCCTTGATTTGAGCTCGGGGTACTTTCAGATCCCCATCAAGAAGGAGAAAAGGGAGGTTTTTGCTTTCTCCACGCCCTGGGGGAAATATCAACTGTGTCGCATGCCCCAGGGCGGAAAAAACAGTGGTCGTTACTTCCAGAGTGTGATGAATTGCGTCTTGGCTCGTTTCATAGGACATTCGTGCTTTGTATTCCAAGACGACGTTGTCCTATTCTCTAGCGACTTAGGCGAACATATATCACTCATCCATAAAGTTATGGAGGCCATAGATAAGGCAGAACTAAAATTAAATCCAGAGAAGTGTAAATTTTGTGTTCCTGAGATAAGATACTTAGGCCACATCATAAACGGAAAGGGAATCAAACCTGATCCTGAGAACGTCAAAGCGATAACGGACGTACCGGCGCCATCTCGCACAAAGGACGTTAGAGCATTCCTCGGAATGGTCAATTATTACCGACCATTTATTCAAAATCTCGCCCATATAGTACAGCCCTTAACCGACTTAACTAAAAAGGGAGCGAAATTCGATTGGAATTATAAATGTGAAAAGAGTTTTAAGAGAATTAAAGAAATGTTACTTAACACCCAAACGTTGGGGCATCCTGATTTTGAGAGCGAATTCCTTTTGAGTACCGATGCCAGCGAGGGATGCATAGGGGCAGTGTTGAACCAGAGGGTGGGGGAGAAGGAACATGTCAGCCCAATAGGATTTTATAGTAAGAAGCTGCAAGGGAACGAGAGGATGTACTCGACTGTGGAAAAGGAATGCCTGGCCATCGTCCTAGCATTACGTCATTTTAGATACCTTGTACTTGGACGCCCGGTGATTGTTTACTCCGATCATAAACCACTAGTATTTCTACAACATATGCAGAATCACAACCGACGCCTAATGCGATGGGCCATGGAATTGAGCGAATATGATCTAACTTTGGCTCATGTAAAAGGAAAAGAGAACGTGGTTGCGGATTTTCTCTCAAGAGTTCACAGTGATGTGATTACAAATAATGTGACATCGGATCAGTCTAGACCCATGGAAGAGATTGACAAACTCATAATAAAGTCTCAGGACACCGATAAAATTTTCGGTCCAATTAAACGAAAAATTCTTGGGATAGAGAGACCAAACGACACGGTGGATATGCCTATAGAAAATTTCGATATTATCGACAGTGAACTTGTGACAATTAACCAAGTAGATGATGACTGTCGAATGATTAGAAGATGTGTTGGTGAAAGTGCAGTCAATCAAATTATTTCGACACATCATTGTCACCCCCTTGCCGGTCACATGGGAATCGCCAAAACGTTTGCTGCAGTTAAACGCCATTTCTACTTTCCGAAGATGTGGAAAAGGATAGAGGAATTCGTTAGAGTGTGCAAGGTGTGCCAGCGTTATAATCGTCACAAAGGAAAAGCCCCCGTCCAGGATTTCAAAACAGCGTCGCGCCCCATGGTCGAAGTCTCTGTTGATCTTATAGGACCACTCCCAGTAACGGAACGATCAAACCGTTATATACTCGTATTCATTGATTTATTCTCAAGATATGCTGAAGCCGTGGCCATCCCCTCCCAAGATGCAAACACAATCGCCGAGGCATTCTTTTGCAATTTCGTCTGTCGATTCGGGTGCCCGACCGTACTAATATCGGATCGAGGACCGAATTTGACATCTAGTACGATGGAGGAAGTGTGCCGAATGTTAGAGGTCAAACGAAGAGTGACGACCGCATACCGTCCCACGTCTAATGGCCTCATTGAACGGTTTAATAAAACAATTGTTGAAATTATCGCCCGCATATCAGATGGGGATAATCGTAATTGGGATACCCACCTCCCAGCAGCCATGTTCGCGTATAGAAACGCTGTAAATTCAGCCACAGGTGAGACGCCCAATTTTTTAATTTACGGTTTTGACCCCCGTTTCCCTAATGGTGACAAGATAGACAGAGTCGAGTGGAACCAGAACATAGAAAGTTACCGCTCAGATCTCGTGGAGAGACTCGAGACTGCGCATAAAATAGCGCGCGCTCTGAGTGACGAGAGCAAAAGAATGAGTCGGGAATATTGGAATAGACACCGCTCTCTCCGAAAATTTGAAGTGGGAGAATTAGTTTGGCTAGCACGACCTCTTCATGATCCTACAAAACGAAAATTCTCTGCAAAGTATTTGGGGCCTTTCCGCATAGTTGATAGGATAAACGAAGTGAACGTAAGAATAAGGGGATGTAAGGATGGGGATGACCAAACAGTCCACATTGACCGGCTCAAGAGGTATGTTGGTCCCGAGAGCAAATTGGCTAATCTTAGAAAAAAGAAAGGACGTACGCCACGAAAAGTACCAGTCAGAGCTGACGAGATACGAGATAACGAAGAGGAGGAACAAATCGAACGCAGGGCATATAGACAAAGGGAAACTGTTCTACCAGAAAACGGTGAGAATTATAAAGATCAAGGTGAGAGAATACCTCAAACTGAAGATAGTTTGAGTGACGGGTACAACTTGAGAAGGCGTCAAATTGACTTCAGTGCATTGAGTCGTGGAAACTACAATTAGATATTAAACTTTGTAAAGTTACAAAATGTAGCATATCGGTGAGCCCAACGTTACCTATTGTGTTAGAAAAAAAAATATATATTATATTCTGTTTGTTGTTGTTGTAAAGGTTAATGGGAGGAGGGGAGATATGTGGTCTGAAGACCACGTGTTCTGTTACTTAACCGACTCGTAACCAACCCCTTGGGTGGTTCACAGTGTAAAGAAGGGAGAGGCACTCGTAGCGTAAAAGCTTCCTGTCATAAAAGTTAATGGGAGAAGGGGAGATGTGTGGTCCAGGGATCACGTGTTCTGTTGCGTGATCCTTGGGTGGGCCGCAGGGTAAAGAAAGGATGGGCCGCGTTTTCGGAAGAAAAACAGAGAGGGGGGAGGAGATCGCGCATGCGCAACGGAAGAAAAAAGGGAGTTCTTCGGAAGAAAGAAGATAGAGTAGACGTGTAGACAGCTAGAGTCGCGAGATTGTTTTTTTGTGTGTGTTTTTTTTCTTTTGTGTTAGTGTATTATAGCGAAGGACAGTGTAGTGTTGAAGACTAAATAAACTTTAAGTTCCTTTCATTGGAGTTTCTTTTCATTTTTTGTTCCTGCACGGGGAATACTCTAAAGATCGAGTACTTCCCCACACTAATTTACTTAATTACGTTTAGGTTGTTATCAATATTATAATAGAAAACATTAAGTAGCATTTAGTTATTTAACATTTAATACAAACATTAAATAAAGTAAATAGTTGAAGAAATAACACATTTGGATAATAAATATTATTTCATAACAAATAAATGAAGTTAATTGTATTATGAAAGAAAATATAATAGAGAAAAAAATTAAATGATGACAAGAACAATTAAATTATTAGAAAGCTTATAAAGTCACTAAACAATATTAAGTAATTTACATAATAAACTCTGAAAGGAAAAAAAATGAAGTTAATATGAATAGTTTTGTCTTTGTTGTAACAGCTTCTTGAGATAAAATAAAATACAAATATATAAAAGAAGTGAGCAATTATTTATTGTGACATCGTCACATTGCCTGGCTGCAATTTTTAATCATATTTCTAATTCATTAATTTAAAATATATGCCTCTACACCTCAAATTTGTAGTGGCTCCCCCATATTTCTTTAACAATAGAGTTGTGCTGGTCATCTATCTAACACTTTTCAGGGGAAAATTGCTTGTGAGGTAATGCCATCAGAATGCCTTAAAATTGCTACTCCTGTATCCTACATAAAACTTGCAGAGCTCATTCTGTTAAAAATTTTCAGTGTATTCATTGTTTAGAAGTCTTTGAAAGTCAGATATCTCTGTTTGATTCACTCAAAGACATAATACATAGTTGATAAGAGTTCAGTACAGGCCACATTATTGAACTGTGGGACACAGGATGACTGTTTACTATATTTCCTGTTATCTGGGCTGTTCTTAGCTGCCTGTGAGAAGGCATTGGACATTGGATACATGAGGACACACAAACACAGCAAGCAGGCTTTGGATGCTCCAGATACACACCACCAAAAGATAATTGTCTGAATGTGAAATAAGAACAAACAGCTGCATTGGTGTCTTTGGCCACTGTTCAAAGACAGGTGGAAGTCTAACTACAGAATCTTGTCTCTTCCTGTAGAGTTTTGGCAGGTAACTAGCAGAAGCAAATTTGCATGTATAGCAACCATTATGTATTCTGCCATTAGTACTCAATATTGTTGGGTTTTTTTTTGCAGCAGTTCCATGATAGAGAGAGGCATGGACTGCTATAATTTGTAGATAATGCAGCTTTATTGGATATACAAAAAATTTACTTTTTATCAATATTTTCATCTTTTAATACGAGATGGACTTATAAATGGGGTGCCATCATATTAAATGCTAAAAAACAGAGAGAGTGATGATGATATCATTTCTGATCATGTTGACCAATAAGATGCTTTTGCTTACTTAGCTGTATTATCCTAGTTGTAACTGTCTATCATATATGTTCCATAACCATTGGTCTGGGTAATGTTCCATTTTAGGATTTGTTCTTCTTTTTGGTTTTGATTGAGCCTGAAGGTGGTCATTTAATACGGCCAAAAATGTTAGTGGTTGTTATTAAAGTAATTGCGGGAACATTAAAGTGTGATTAAATGTTTTATTAATTATTTTATTTAATTCTTATCCAGTTGGTCTTTCTTCATAATAATTTTTATTTTATAAAAAGCATTAAATGAACAATAACAACATTTTATATAATTATTAAATACATTTAATACATTGTATTTTAGACATAAGACTATATTACCTGTAAACATAGCTGTTCTTGGAAAAGTAATATCATATAAATAACTTTGCCAAGATGATGTTTTCTGCAAGTAAAAACAGAAAATAATTCCTAAACTTTATTGTTAATTATTTAATTACATCAAGAAATATGTTCAGTAGTTGATAATGCATGTTATATAAGATATAGTAGCTATATAATTTTGATTTTTTTAACAATATTGTTTTAACATCTATAATGAGAAAAATCAAAATTATATATAGATACTCCAACTTAAGAAACTTATTAATCTGTTGTGTGTTAAATGTATTGGCTTTTGGCAGATTATGAATTTGAGGAACTCAAGGTTCAAACAAAGTTTGAGTTCCATCTAATAATTTTAATTATTAAAATTTAATTGGATGTAATATTTTTGAGAATTTTGACATAAATGTTTTTAACAGTATTTCTTAAATTAAACATTTAGAACTCCTGAATCAAATTATTCACCAAAAAATCTTCTTTTCTAGGGTTCTTTAAACATTATTGACCACTTGAATGTTTCCATGAACTTTGATAATAAAATACTATAATGAAATAATAGAATACGTTTAAATGTTGGTTTAAAGTTCAATGCACCCAAACAGTGTCATTGTATTATATAGTGTTCCAGCACTAGATGATGTGGGCACCTCACCAGGAATTTGTAGTGCTTTTGTATGTGCATTAGTTTTCCAGTTTTGAATAGGTGAAGACATATGAGATATCTATGAGATATATATGCATAGACAAGACTACAAACAAAAAAAGAAAATACAAATATCAAGAAAAACTTTTTACAATGCAGGGTATATAGACATATGTGAGCAAATTAAAAAACAAAAAACAGTATTATACATTAGATGCCAACCTGAGGAGTGTCAATCTGGAATTCACCAAACTTTCACAAATACATGAGGCACAAAGAAAAATCCATGTACCGTCATAACTGAAAAACACCATATGACCTAATAAAATGACAATTATGAACAAATGAAATGTATTCCAACACTTATAACTATAATAAAAGAAAGATTAGTAAAAGGTAAATAGCAGAGAAAGGAAATATTGTAAAGGAGAGAAACAAAGGGCAATCTGAGTTCTTTGTTTGATTAACAAGAAAGTGTCTGAGGGGCGTCAACTTTCCTTCCCTCTTTATTTGTAGAAGTGAACCAGGTCCAACCTTTCACCATTAAACAAAAATGTCCTTATGTACACTAAGAAATTATTAGTCTTGAATTCCAAAAAAGGAAACAACACTGGATAGACAATGGTGAGACAAACACTTTGGTCCACCACATTTAATCTTCTGTCTTTCCTTCCTACACAGTCCTAGAATTTGCTTGAACTTGCAAATGTCCACTTTACCCATCAGTCTTAAACCCTAATCCTATCAAAATGCACACACATGTACAAGTCTTCAATTTTTTCTTCTCAGCACCTCTTCTGCTCTCACATTGTCACTCTTCCTTGTCCTGGCTTAAAGAATGCATTTTTCAAATTTTTCCATACCCCTCTACTGCCCTTTATATTCTGTCTAACCAGTTTGCTTAGTAAGTGAGAGCCCAATCAAAGAAAGGGGATGGAAACAAAGAAAGAGAGAAAAGAAGAAGGCATGTGATAGAGAACAAAGCATTTTGGGATAATAGAAAAAAGGACAGCAAAACACGGAAAAGAAGAAGATATCTTCCAAACTGCATAAGCTAAACATGATAAACAGCCACATTTTTTTGTATTCCAGCTCAGATGTAATAAATAGTTCTCAATCATCCACATTTAGTGTATAAGATATGGAACGTATGGTATTACAGTATTTTGAATAATAACAATATACATACATAAGCAATATTATATAAGCTAATGCACAGTCTTAAGAAATGTATCCTATTATTACCATTGATTTTTATTAATATGTTCAACTTATGACAGGAGTCTCAGAACTAAACTTTGCCATAAATCAAGGATTACCTGCATATATATTTATAGATTTCATCTAAAATTATATGTTGTGTTGTTTTTATAAACAGAAATTAATTATATAATAAAATGAAATTTCAATTGTTTATTATTTTAACATATTGTAATTGCATCATTTTCATTTGACTTCAAACGTATTATGCACCTTATCTGTGTAATTAAAAATTGCTACTGACAATAAGGAACAATAAAAATGAAGAAAACTTTGAACATTGTGTGGCCATCCATCATATTATATGCTTTTGTCCTTTTGTTCTTCTGACAATTTTCCCTGCTCCTTGTTCTTTCCACCTTCTAGAACTTTCTAATCTTAATTATTCTTTCTTGGAGGTGAGAGCCACTTCCTAGAATTCACCACTATTGTATGCAAGGTTACAGGGCATATGAAACAAAGGAAGATCACTTTTGGATTGGTGCTCAAAGAGAGAGGTTACAATGTCTCTCTCTCCTTTCCCATGTCATCCATGCCCAAATCCACCCATTCGCAGGAGAACCTTGCTTGAAGCCGTACTGTGTGCCCTGGGGCAGTCTATCTTCACACCGTCATCGCAGAAACAAGAAAAATGACAGATGGAACATTTGGACTTATTGTGCAGACTTGTTTCCCACTCCTTGGGAGGTGTTGTGCCTTATTATAAGAATTGTTGTAAGAGAAATTTTTATATTTATTAAACAGGTTAATGATGGAAAACCTGTCTCAAAGAGTTTTTTCCACTCCCACATGATAGTTGTGACTGCACAACTGTCCTGACAAACACACCCCCATCAGCAACCTCACATAATAATTATTCTTGTTTATTGTATTGGATTATTGTGATCATAATTTAGTGTGATGTGCCCATTTTATTTTTGTAATTGTTCTGCTGATGATCGGGTTTAGGGTTACTGCAGGAGTAGCTGTCCTAGAGTTGGCATCCTTTACTGAATCTGTACACAGTTATATAATACAAAAATAAATTAACACCTATTGTGCATGTTTCTTTTTCCTATGTATTTAACTTAGTAGATTAACAAAAATCCTTTCATATCTCACAGTTGTTATAATTGAAAAATAAATTGTTAACAAACAAATAAATCGAGGAAAAATTCAAAATCAGAAAAACTAAACAGCATGAAAATGCATTGTTAGCTGTCACTATATTATTTCAGGCTGCAGAATGCATTCAAATAATGTTAAATTCTACATCATAATGTAAAAGACAACATCAAATAAGATTTTCTCTAATTTTCTTTGTTAAAAAAATCCACTTTACTTCTTCTATAATTGTTTTCTGATTCTTTTTATTTAATAAAATGAGGACTTTCAAATTAATATCAATAATGATTTAAATTGCATATGTTCATTTTTAACTTTATTTGGATTTGCATGACAAAATTAATATTAACTAGCTTATTTCTTATCACAAGAAGACTATTTATATTAATATTAATATGTATATAAAAAATTAAAAATATTGGCAGTATGTGTAGAATGATAACTATTTTTAATTTGAAAGTACACTTTATATAATAATTAAATATAGTCTTTGTGATAAAACTATTTAGATATACTCAACCATATTATACAAATGCTTGAATCTAATTATATAAACAGCATGCGCAGAAATGAAACATTGAGAAATGATTGGCAGATACTGGAACAAAAACGGAAAACTTCTATCAGTTTTTAAATTAAGAAATAATTAATTTATACAATTTCAGGCAAAGAAAGCTTGTTCTGCTGTATAATTATATGCAACTCATTCTATAAGAACAATTAAATTTTTGATAGTGCAAAGTTGCAAAATAATTTTATCTCAGTCCAGGTCTCAGAACAGAAAATGACTTCAAAATAAGAGAATAGTAACCCCCCAGTAAGGAAAAAGTGACTAAATGGTGACTGAAATAAAATTAGTTGGCTATGATGATATACATTATTTGTAAGGAGTCGAGTCTAAATGTTATTTTATGATTGTGGGTTTTGTTTTATTTGACATTATAATTTAGTTTGAGGATGTTTTCTTTTGTTTAAAGGACAATAACTTAATTTCATTATTACCAATAATAATTATGAATAAAGCAATCATGATTTGTAATTATGACCAGCAAATACCACAAATCGAGCTTCTGGCTACTGGCACTGTTTGCCGCAGAAGCATAATTTAAAACTAATGCTCACACAGGGTCTAGACATTTTTGAGTATTTCTCGCTTCTGCATAAATGGTGTCCTGATTGCAAATTCTGGTCTGAAAAATATATTTTTGCATGTTGTTTTTCCCTCTTCTCACATTGGCATAAATGCAGTCCTACAGTGAAGACTCGAATAGACTCGGGTCTCTGGAGAAACCGAAACCGAAACTCTGGAATTTCCGGTTTTGTTTTCTAGTGTGTCAAACCCAAGTCAGATGATCAAAATTAGTGAAAAGGGTCGTTAATTATCATTTGCTATATCTGTATATTTTGATCTGTTCTTTACTCAGTTTCTTTACTTTTGTGAAACATAACCGTAGGCTAATAAGTATGGGTCAGTCGGCCAGTTCAGTAATTAAACACAGGAGGTGTCTATTAAAGATATACGGCATGTCTCTCTTTAAAAAAATTGAGAGAAAAATTGCCTGTATATTTACCGTTCTTTCTAATGAGTTATCTTCTTAAATTTTGCAAATTAAAATTTTAATTGGTTAAAATTATTGATTAGAAAAAAGTTTTCAGAGTTGCAGAATTATTAAAACTTAAAACAAGACATTTCATTAAATAAAAAATTCAGAAACAAAATGCATAACTTTCTCAGTGAAAACATAATGATGTAATAGAACAAATTTAAAATTAGCTTGCGGCACCATCCATTACAAGGTTTTGTTAAAAAAACAACTTTTATATTATTAATTACAAAACTGCAAATAGTTTAATTTTGAGGGTAGAGACGAGTTTTATATAAAATTATAAATTCTAATAACAAATAAAATCTTCATGAAGCTTAACTCCATTTGAGTTATGATACGTGACTCCTTTCTATCTTCCCATTCCTCGATCTATAACCACCAAAATTTAACAGTATCAATGCCTGTTATACACAAGCTACCATTGCTAAATTTCATTTCTTAATCATTATCCCATCCTGAGATATTAAAGAAAGAGAGATGCCAACATATTCAGATTTTTTTTTTTTTTTTTGCTATTTTTGGATTCAGGAGGTCTCAAAATGCAGAGATTTGCAAAAAACTTGGAAGATCAAACTTGACACAATTCCAATAGTTTCTTGTGTTATATACATAACAAGTAAAACAGAAGAGGGAAAGTAAAACACTGTTTTTATTTATTATTCATCAATAAATCCTGTAATCTGTTACAAAGCTATAAAATTATTAAATTATTAAATTGTCTCTTAATTAATTAAAAACTTTCCATATTTTATAAAATATTAACAAACTTAAAAAAAAATTAATTAGTATTTTGTTACAACTACCAAAATTATTAAAAACAAAAATTGAAAATGATAGTGTTGCTTTTAAATTATGTTTTATTTATCATTTTTTGCTCTTGGTTTTCTTTTTTAGACTGGTTTATTAACATCTGCCCTCAAATTGAAGGTGTAAAGGTTAATTGTGAGGGGCTCAGAAGGAATTAAAATACTGTACTTAAGAAAAAATTTTGTCGATCTTAGACTGTGCGCTCTCAAATTTATGATATTGTGTAACTAACATTTTTAAGATCTCAAAAGTCATGTAATAACATGAAGTTTTCAATGTGCAACAAGAGAAAGATGTTATGGGCATCACAATTTAAGTAATTAAACATTAATTAATGAAATAACATGTGACAGCTTGGAGTCACAAAAATGTCATTATCCCTAATGGCAGAAAAAGTGAGAAATAGTGATATATCATTAAAATAGTTGAGGAAAAGTGACTAATTTAAAAATAGTGAGAAATTGTGAGAACAGTGATCCATTCGGAAGCCTGTCAGTCCATAATTTAATAATTTCCTGCAAAATATTCCTTGTTTCTCAAAATCAAATCAATGCTAAAACTATGCTAATTTGAAAATTTTTGGATAATATTATATGCAATATGACAAACAATTCAGCAGCAGTACATTAAAATGAAATTTAAAAAATGTTTCCAGCAACTCTTATGAGCAAGCATACTTTACTATCTAATGTGAGAATTCATACGGAAAATTTGTTCTTTGTTTTTGTATATGTGATAGCCTATTATTTTAAATAGGTTTCTCGAATGAGAAAGACATATTTACATTCTGACTTTCATGTGCAATATTGCATATGAAAGTCAGAAAGTCAGTTATTGCATTATGCATAATGCAATAACTACTGGATTGTTTATTGGTTCTTGATTACCCACACTAGTGTAAACTAGTTGGGATTATTTATTTCAACAATATAAAAACTTTTTCATTGTATTGTGGTTTTATTAAATTTGTCTTATTTTGTGACTTAATTATCAGTTTATACAAAAATATGTAACTTTTTTATAATTAAGAATTTTACCTGTATTACAATAAATAAATTATAATTTTCAAAAATTTTAATACAAACTAAATGTTTCCTTACTTTTGCCCATTCTTCTGCTTTTTGTATAACAGATGTAATATCAGTCTCTTGACACCATAATCCTCCTATAAATGCTCCCATACTAACTCCACCTACCATATCTATGGGAATATCAGCTTCTAAGATTGCCTTAATTAGTCCAATATGAGCAATTCCTCTAAAAAAAATCATTATCAATTACTGTATTAACTTTTGTATCATCAAAATATATTTATTAATATGTATATTATGGGAATAGCACTGTCAATAAAGGCTGGTTATTGTTAATAAATCCCAATACTTGTGATATCTTTGACAATGTCCAATCATTTTCAACATTTCACCAAATTCTTGGGAATTGTCAGAAATAGTTTATGATTTTGAACTTTTCCTGGAAATTCTCAACATTGACCAACTTTCAATAGTCAATTTCTATTGATGTTGGCATTCTTTCAGATAATGTAAATAATTATTTCTCCTTAGAAACAGAAGCAAAGTCATAATGAACATTCAAGCATTTTATAGCTTAACTTAAACAAGTTTGTAAATTGTTTAAATGTACTATAAATTAACAAACATTAGCAATAACTCACACATTACTTACTTCCAATTTCATAAATAGATGAAATAAGTATTCAATGAAAAACATCTGAGATGTAAAAAATTGCACCAAGTAAAAACTTATGACAATTTAGACAACAGTCGAACTCCTAAAAGAAATCTTTTAGGAGTTTTCCTTTGATAAAGATCATTACCAAAGGAAAACTCCTAAAAGAATTTTGATTGTCATCTAAATTGCCATAAGTTTTTACTTGGTGCAGTTTTTTTACATTTCAGATGTTTTTGTTTAAACACCAATTGTTTTTTTTTTTTGTTTAATGATTGTATTATTACGTCAAGTATTTTAATTTTGTTCAGGAATATAAATTGTGTGTACTTAAACAAATACTTTAACTATTTGACTTAAATAGACTGTAGTAGCAGAATTGTTAGTAAATCATAGAATAACAGCATTATTTATGTATTTCATTTTGAGATGATGAAAAGCACTTGGAAATACTGTGAAGTAGAGAACAACTAATGATAATGTACTTGTCAGCAATGAGTCAAGTTTCAAATAAATACTGTACAGTTAAATATTGAATAGAGATAATGCATTATATTTAAAAAAAAAAAAAAACTGCATTATTTTCAAAAACTCTTATCATCTAGATGTACTAATACTCAGAATTCCCTTGCATTCATCATTAGGGAATAACAAAATATCCTTAATGTAATAAAAATAACAAAAGAGACATTGTTACCAAACATGTGGCGTGTCTTTTTTATTCAAACAATTTAATTAAAACACTTGAAATTTAATTTTAAACATAAAAAAAAGAAGTTTCTCTTTAAGAAATATTTATCCTAAACTTTTATACATAACTTATACATACTGAGTTATATAAATAATCTCAACAAACCAAATTAATTAAGAAACAAGTTAAAAAGTTTCTTTTAAACATAACTCAATGCTATTATAGTAGTAGCATTATCATAAGTTTTATAATTAGATCAAAATATTTTTCAGAGAACAGAGCTAGCTTCTTTGATGTGTAATCAGGCCCACTGTAAGCGGGCATGCAAGGCATGCACCGCACACGGGTGGCACGTCCAGGGGATGGCAAATTGGTATTGCTGGCAAGCTCAGCGTAGGTAGTCGTAGTTAAATGGGGGCGGCGTAATCGGTATTGCACATGGGTGCTCAAACAGCTAGTGGTGCTGCTGTGTGTAATCAAGTGCAACTTGTGGAAATTACATAATAATCAAATGATAATAAATGTATAACTGATCATTCCTTTCTTTCTTTGATTAATAATTCAGAAACATGGTAGCATCAAGAAATAAATGTATTATTCTCTCCATGTTTAGAGATGTTATAATATGTTTTATTAAATCCTACATTGAAATAAGTATTATGAATAAAGCATTTCACTCATCCTTACAACCCTTCTTCCCCTCATTACCAAGAAATGGTTAGTTGCTGTTACTAGCAATAAAGCCTTTCTCAATGAGTACATGGAAATACTATGAGAGCTGTTTTCAAGTATTACAGGAAAGGCAAACCTTTTTGGTAAAGTCAAAAACATTTTGTAACTGACTGTACTTCTTTCCTATGGTATTTATTAGCTTTATAACCAATAAAAAATAATTACTTCAAAAATTTACCTTGCTCCTCCTCCTCCTAATACTAAACCATAAGAAGTTCCAGTTAAGAATCGTGCTAATCTAGAAAAATCACAATGTACACTTCTTTTAGTTTTTAACAATTTCTTATAAGACAGTTCTTTCTAGAAAGAAAGACAAAATAAAGGTGTTACACATGATAGGAGTCTTCAATGATACTTTGATAAATGAAAAATTTTAAATTAAAAGTTAAAGACTTGTAATTTATATATTGTATGACTACAACATAACTCATACTACAATAGTGTATAAATCATATATTTATATATGTTCCAAAGCAAATAAAACTGCAATAAGTAATAATAATAGGCCCAGCATAGCACTATGCACTAGTATAAATATGCCGTGTAGGAAACACTTCAACATTACCTTAATATTAATAATTAATGTCTACTTCTAACAAATTCTGACACCATGGGAGTTTTCCACATCCCACAGTGTCAAAATCAAAAAAAACAAGAAACATCAAGATTACATAAAGATATAATTCTAACAGACAGTACCAATACATCTTTAAACTTACACTCTGAACACCTAGACTCAACCATAAATAACATAGAAGCAGTCAAGGACCCAAAAGAGACTTCATGGCAGGCATGCCTATGACCTAGCTCAGGACTATATTGACTAAACTGTATCAAACTAGTGGCTGACCAGAGGCTGACTGTTTGGAGAGACAGAGAGGTCATTCAGTATCAGGTAATAAACACTAAAAATACAGAAAACACATCCTGAAGAATATATCACTCACAAATGACTCTTGCAGAAAATGCCACATTTTGCCAGAAACAATACAATATATAATTTCAATTGCAAGCTATTAGCACAAATAGACTATTTACATAGGCATAACCAAATAGCAAATATAATACAGCAAGAGCTTGCACACAAAGAGAGATTATTAAACAACCAGGTACCATACTACAAATATACTCCACAGGCTGTGTTAGAAAATGACACATACAAAATATACTATGACAAAGCCATAATCACAGATAAAAGAATTCACCACAATACCTAACATCAGTTTCATTGACAAATGCAATATGATTGCTTATATAATAGGCATTTCCATTCTTAACACTCATAATGTAAAAAATCCTCACATTGAATAAATCAACAAGTAAACTCCGCTTGCCCACAAAATAAGACATCTGTGGAGGATGAATAGCATATTTATTGTGCTTATTGTCCTCTCTTCCACTAGTGTAATACCACATATACTACACAAAAGTCTATAAACGTTAAATCTTAATAAAAACATATACATGTCATTACAGAAAGCTGCAATATTGAATACTTGTTAAATTGTTAGGAAGTTTCTAGACATGCACACATACACCATTAACACAGAAGCTTACTGTTATACTTGTTGGGTAGCTATGCCAGTTTAGTCTGACATAACACTTGGCACCAGTATCAGCTGAGCAAAACATTTGCAACATAATAATAATAATACACTCAGATTCATTATCAACAATTTATGATCTTAGGAATTACCTTTGAAACTTGATATATTAGTTAATAGATGATGAAATTCAATAAAGATCCTTTTCCGAATATAATAAATTAAAAAAAATAAAAATACAGCATGTCCGAGAAAGATCTTTATCATTCTAAACATTAATCACAAAAATATTGACAGGTGAAATGAAATGCAGTTTGCTGCAAAAGAATGAAGAAATCTAAGAGTTTTTTTTTTACAGTACCTTCAATGTAGCTGTATGTGAGCTCCGTTAGTAGCCACGAACAATGTGAAGTCTGTACTCTGATTTCCTTCCAAGTGTTTTTTAACATTTGCGGTGTAACAGTGAGGATTGCTAATGGTATCCTATTCTTTTAAAATGGTTATCAGAAATACGGTGTTTTATAAACCCTGTCTTTAACATAACCCAAAAAAAATCCAGTGGAGTTATGTTCGTTGCGATTGTAGGAGGCCAAGGTAATGGGTCCTCCACAACCAATGCCATACGTTCGGACTTATGTGTGGTGATTTCCTATAACCGCGAACGAATCAAAAACAGGGCGAGGCAAAGGCAACAAGAACATTTATTAACTCACATACATCCGACTTGGATCTTACACGAAAAGGACGCCTCCTATCGTGAACAATTGACAAACGGAAGTGTACATTGACCAGACAATAAACAAAAACTTAGCTTGTATATACGTAACTCGATCCCGAGTGGTTCTTTGACGGTCGGACACACAAAATAAGCGGATAGCGACTGACTAAAGCGCGGTTTACAATGACTAATATGATTAACCTTAACACTCCTCCTTAATCATATTACAGCGTAACTTTTCGAATATTACACGATTCAAAGGTTTTGTTAATATGTCAGCAAGCTGATCGACGCTTTTAATATGTTGCAGTTCAACAGTCGTGCCAATATGCTGCTGAATAAATTTTCTCTGAATCTCAATATGCTTTTTACCCTTGGTTATCTTTCCTTGGTGAGCGTTTTTAAGCATGTGAATTGCCGACTGATTGTCGACAAATAACGGGGTGGGTTTATCATTCTTTAATAATCTCAGTTCAATTCCTATTCTTCGTACCCAGCAGATATCGTCGATAGATGAAACTGCTGCACGGTACTCGGCCTCAGCTGTTGAGTTCGCCACGAGACGCTGCTTTCTTGAATACCATACAATTGGACCTCCTCTCATGATAAGAACTCCACTTGTGGAATGTAGACTATTGGCGTCTCCTCCGTAATCCGCATCTGTATATGCTATCAATTTCGGATCTCGGTTAAAAAATATTCCAAAATGTGTAGTTCCTCTTAAATACTGAAAAATTCTTTTAATCATCTTCCAGTGACTTTTCATGGGTCGATTACTGAATCTGCTCAGATAATTGACGGCGTAGCTTATATCTGGGCGGGAAATTGTTGCTAAATAAAGTAAGCTTCCGACGGCTTCGAGGTAACGATTTTGTTTTTCTAGTGTCTGGTCATTGACAAGATTTTCAGAATTCGTTTTCATTCCTGGCTCTATCGGTGTATTCACGGCGTTCACTTGATCATACCCAAATCGTTTTAATATTCGTTCTGTGTAATCAGGTTGACTCACAAAAATTCCCTCAGACGACACTTTGATCTTCATACCTAAGTATGTCATGTGTGATTGTAAAGTCCTTTTATAAGTAATTTCAAACTTGTCATTCAGTAACTTCAGAATCTTGAAAATGTCCTTCTCATTTTGGGCGGCAATGAACCCGTCGTCTACAACTAATATTATTATCACACTTCTGTCGTTGTTATAATAAACGCACGGATCGTCGTCGGTATTAGCGAATCCTATCGTGAGAAAAAAGTCAGAAATTTCGTCGTTCCAGTCTTTGGCGGCTTGCTTTAAACCGTACAGACTCTTTTCAAGCTTGCAAACTTTTTCTGTCCCATCAGAGAATCCTTCCGGCTGGTTCATATATATCTCTTCTTTGAGATTGGCATGTAGGTAAGCTGTCTTGACATCAAAAACTGTTACTTTCATTTTACTGGATGCTGCGTGACTGAGCACGAGTCTGATAGATGCATGTCTGGCTACGGGACTGAAGGTGTCTGAATAATCGATGCCTTGTCTTTGTTCGAATCCTCTCACAACAAGTCTGGCTTTCATCCTGCCGTCCTGCTTACGACGTAACACCCATCTGCATGTAAGAGGTTTTGCATATTTTGGAGGTTCCACCAAGCTCCAAGTCTTCAGTTTGATCAGGCTGTCGTACTCGTTCTGCATAGCCTTATACCATTCTCTGTCCTTCAAAGCCTCCTTAACTGAAATATCCTCGGTTTCTCCTATCATGGCATAGTTGTGAATGAGTCCCATCTCATAATCGTTGAATCTGGTTGGAGCCTTTAGTTTTCGGCGATCTCGTAAACTTCGTTGAGTTTCCTCTGGCGGTTGTGGTCTTTCATCGGTTTCTTCTAGAGTGATGTATCGTGAATGATTCTGTGAACATCTATCATCCGAATCCTCCACGGTTTCGTCCTCAGTTTCAGGCTCTTCTATCTTCTCTCCTGTTCCTTTTTCTTTCATGCAGGTCTCGACTTCGGCAGTGCTTCCTTTAGTTTCAGACTTTTCATTGAAAATCACATTGTCAGAGCAGACGACCTCCTTTTCATCTGGTAAGTAGATTCTATAACAGGGTGAATCGAGATCATATCCGACGAAGATTCCTTTCATAGACTTTCTCTCCATCTTTCTCCTTTTATGATCTTCAATCAACACATAACATTCACAGCCAAAGCTTTTTAATTTTGAGATGTTTACCATACGTCCAAACCAAAGTTCGGCAGGACTTTTGTCATCTACAGAGCTCTTTCCTGTTTGATTAATGGTGAATACAGCGTAGTTAATAGCTTCAGCCCAAAGATTCTCGCTTAAATTTCTGGCATGTAAAACAGATCGAGCTGACTCTACTATGGTGCGCATCTCCCTTTCTATTCGTCCATTCTGCTGCGGTGTATATGTGTTTGTTCTGGTATGTAAAACTCCAAGCTCCTCCAATAACTCTCTGGTAGTCGAATTTTTGATTTCTGTCCCGTTGTCAGACCTTAGGCTTTTCACTTTTCTTCCAAATTGATTTTCAACTAGTTTCATGTATTTATCCAATGCTGCAGGGGCTTCGTCCTTGGTTCGTAAAAAATAAACAGTTCTAAAATGAGAAAAGTCGTCCTTGAATAAGAGAAAATATCTTGCCTTTCCCAGAGATAAGGTATCCATTTCACCTAAGTCAACATGTATCAGATCCAATACTTCCTTCGCTACCTTGTTATTTCTTGGGTGAGAGATATGATGTTGTTTGCCGTAGACACAGCCAATACAAACGTTGTTGTCCCAGTCATCAATATATCTTATATTGTTTCTGTCCAAAATACTCTTGCAATACTTCACATTCTGATGTGCCAGTCTTTCGTGCCAGACTTTGATTGAGTTGGCCATCATGCACATTCCTGTGACCTCTCTGCGGAACATCATTTGATATAATCCTTCGAGTCGTTGTGCTACTGCTATTTGCTCCTTTCCATCGGCCGTTTCGATAACTGATGTGTTGGCATTGGCAGTCTGAATAAACCCTTTATCCAACATTTGGGTAACCGAAAATAGATTGAATGATATATTAGGAACATATAAAACGTCTTTCACGGTTGCTGGATACCATTCCCTTCCATTAAAGGCCTCGAGTTCGACGTCACCTACTCCGATTCCATTGATTTCTGTGTTGTTCCCGAGTATCACTTTCGTATGCTCCTCCAGTGCTTTGTAATTTGTCAGCCATTCCTTCCTGAAGGTCATGTGCTGTGTGGCAGCACTATCTTGATACCAAATATCCTGTCGGTTTCGTCTTGAGTTCTTGTCATTTATTTTCGTAGACGTCAATCCTACAGTGACAAGAGCTCGTCGTTGTCCTTTGGTCTTATCTCCTTTGTCTGATTCGTCTGACTTCTCATTTTTACATTCCCTTGCAAAATGGCCCTTTTGATTGCAGTTGTTACAATTGTAGGTTTTCCTGCAGTATTCAAGATATTTCTGACACGGCTTATTCTTGCAATATTTCTTTATATGTCCCTTTTGTCCACATCTAAAACATTCGACTCCTGAATTTTTCTGCTGACTTCTGTCCTTGTTACCTTGCGTTTTCTGTTTTGAAATGAGGGCATTCTGTGCGATTGGTTCCTTCTTGTCGTCTTCCTTCAGTCTGTCTTCTTCCAGTCGAAGTCGCTCAATTAAAGTGTCGATGTTCTTGTCTGTTGGATTAGCGTTATCCCATGACGTCCTGAAGTGATGTAGTTTCGGCGGCAGTATTCCGAGCATTCTTGTTATAATCCAGCTTTCCTTAATTGTTTCTCCTTCAGCTTTTAAGTCTTCTGCATATTGTTGAACTGATAAGCAATTCTCCACTACAGACTTACTTGAATCATACTTATAATTAAAAAAATTTCTCTGTAGTCCTTCAATTGTGAGATCGGACCTTTTACCATACAAAGTTTCTAATTTGTGTATCATACTATACGCAGAGGTGCAATTTGCAATTTTCTTTGCGATATTACTGCTCACATTTAAACCTATACAAGTTTGAGCGTCTAAATCCTTTTTAATCCACGCTGCGACATCTGCCGCATTATTCGCATCTTCAGGTTTAAGAATGATTCCGTTCGCAACGTCGTACAAGTCCTTCGATCTCAACGTAAGATTTAGCTTAAACTTCCATGAGATATAATTAATATTTCCCTGCGAGTCTTCTGACAAAGTTTCCATTTGAGATTTCACGATATCCATATTGACAGAGAGCACTGACGAGGTTGACCGACGAATGAAGCTCGTCAAAGATGGCGATTGCGGACGATAAACGAAGATGTGGCTGACACGTGTCTCGACGCAACTTGCGGTTCTCAATTTATGCAATTTCCTTTCTTTCAGACAAATTCGACTGTTGAGATTCGTTCACGGGACCTGGGCCCATAACCTGTGGTGATTTCCTATAACCGCGAACGAATCAAAAACAGGGCGAGGCAAAGGCAACAAGAACATTTATTAACTCACATACATCCGACTTGGATCTTACACGAAAAGGACGCCTCCTATCGTGAACAATTGACAAACGGAAGTGTACATTGACCAGACAATAAACAAAAACTTAGCTTGTATATACGTAACTCGATCCCGAATGGTTCTTTGACGGTCGGACACACAAAATAAGCGGATAGCGACTGACTAAAGCGCGGTTTACAATGACTAATATGATTAACCTTAACAGGGAAACACTCTATTAAGTAATTCATGTATAGAAAATGTCCAGTGAGGTGGAGCACCATCCTGCTAAAATAAAACATTTGGCTACAAATGTTCCAATTGTGGAATAACGTAAAACTCAAGAAGATCCTGGAAAACATTACCGCCAACAGTCTTCTCCTCAAAGAAGAATGGATCGATTACAGCATAATGTAAAGTCCACACCAAACCTTACCAAACCAGAAAAACTCTTAGATTTCTTCATTCTTTTACAGCAAACTGCATTTCATTTCACCTGTTAGTATTTTTGTTATTAATGCTTAGAATGATAAAGATCTTTCTCAGACATGCTGTATATGCATTAAATATAGCAAAGATAAAAAGTATAGTGTGTGATGGATAATTCAGTATATGTAGTGAGTCATAAACTCTTAGACTCACTCATAACTCACTAGATATGAAGATAATTGCTTAACTCAGTTTGGTATAACTAGAACTGAGCTAAATAAAATTCAACTTGTTTTGATCAGCCCAGGATGTTTCAGAATGTAATAATCATACCAGCAATGAAGACAAGCTACTTAAAATGAAAAAATATTTTTTAATATTATAAACCAATTACATATGAATGCTGGCAATAAAACTTCCTCAGAGGTGTTTATAAAATACTATAAGGTAGTATGGAAATAGTATATGGTAGCATATGTACTAATGTATACTTATATATATGTACTAATCAATAATTCATACATTTCATTTCAATTTAGAATAAATATGACACTTAAATTTGTCTTTTCTATATTTTTTATAATAGTTTTTAAGAACATCTGATAAATGTAAATTCCAATAATATCTAGAATAATTATCTTTTGCAGAAAATTAAAAATCAAGATAACCAATGTATATTAATTAACTCATCAGTTTTGGGAACATAAAGTTAATTTTATTTTGCTTTGATCACTTCTTAATAATTCAATTGAGATTTTTCTGTTAACATGAAATAATTTCTGGAATCTTTAAATTTGATTTAAAAAATTATATATACTGATCATATTTATAATAAAAAATTTATTTAGTCTATGAATAAATCAAATAAATACCTTTCTGCTATCCAATTTTTTGTAAAATACTCGTTCTGGACATCGTATATGATGCCACATATTACAGCCATGAATATTTAATTTTCTAGATGTATTTAGAGGTTTATCTGCATCTTCCTTGTGCAAAATTATTAGCTCTTTTTGAGCTTTAATATTCAGAAATGCTGGTTCTTTCTCAATCTATAATTATAAAATAAGTTGTAAGCTTTAACAATAAAAATAAATAACAGTTTCAATTAAAAAAAAATGTTTAGATGTATATAATTTTAGCATAAAATAATTTTTTTTATCTTTCTTAAATCAAATTTTTAAAATTTAACTTGTATTTTGTTTAAAAAAATTATATTTTAACATTCTTTTGGTATAGAATTCTCCTACAGAAAGGACTTTGTAGAGATAAATTGGAATCTTTCACCATTGGATTGTTCATCTATAATTGATGGCAATATTATTTTAGGAAAAAGTATGACAGATAATGCTTAAGATTATCAAAATATTTATGATAAAGATTCACATTCTTCCATAGTAAAATTCATTAACATTTGAGGCTCTTTTAGTTTTGAGGATTACGTCAAAAGGCATCTCTTGTTACAATTTTAAAATGTTCCTCACTATAAAATTATATTAACCTTTAATACTGTATAAATTTTATCTAAAATTCAAATAATTTAAGTAGGAAATACATATTATTAGAGATTATCCACTAATATGTATTCCCTATGCAAATTACTATATTAAATTTAACCTGTATGGTTATTTTAAATAAAACCTATAATTCAATTTCCTATCTGATTTCTATTATAATCCATTAGTTATGCTTCAAGTCAAGTATTTTGCAAAAAACAACAATTTGTCTTAAACCTGTTCCTACGGCCTTATTATAATTTAATATTTATATTCAAATGTTAGAACATTCAGTTTATATTTATAAAATAATATTACAAATTGATTAAATAAAAAATTTCCATTTTCATTAAAAAATCGTTTTTTATTGATTTCTGTACTAACTTCAGAGAGAATTGGTTCTTGATCATTCATTGCCAAAATTAAAATATAATCAGCTTGATAAATACAATGTTTACTCCATTGAGAAAATTCCATATCACATTGATATAAAGTTATGTTATGATGATCTTCTTCATATCCAAGCCAATTATAAAATCTGTATTCATTTGCACTGAAAAAGATAATTAATTATTGTTTAATATTAATAAAAAATTATACTATAATAAGGAATTTTTAATTATTTAGTTTTAATAAGCAAAGATTTTAAAACTTCATTTAACATTCAAAAGTTAATAAATTTTGTCTGTTCAAAAATTAATGAAATATATAAAATTACAGAAAATATTTAATGTAACATATTACAGAACTTAATGAACAAACATTATAAAATTATATAAAATATGAATAATAAAAGTATATTAAAAAGTCCATTTGACATAAAATTGAACACTATTAATAACATTAGTTATCTTTATATTTCAGATTAATAAATTGGCTCCTTCAGCAGTCATTATTATTTTAATATTGTCTGCATTTTATAAATTTAGAATATTGTCTATGCAATTTTAAATTTACAAAATATTTATAAGATTGCTTCGGTAGTATGTCTTTTACACATTTACATTTGCTATATAATTTTACATATTTAAGGAAATTTATTAACTGAAATAAAAAAATTATGGCTAGTGATGTTATTAATGATATATCGAAAATTAAATTTGTATGTTAATTATAATAGAAAATTAAATATATTTACAAAAGTGAAGAATTATTTTTCAATTATTACAAATGTTAAAAACAAGATTTTTGGACATTAAAATGTACGTAGAATTTTATACACTTTGTAAAAAATTAGATTTCTTGAAAAATTCATAAATAAATAGTAGAAAAGTACATGAAAAAATATAACATTATGTGCTTTGTTTATTAATTATTTTTGAAAACATCACAGATAATTAACTTGGACAAGTCTATCACGAAAAAAATTAATTTTAATCAAATAACTTGTTTAGATTTAAAAATTATCCATACATTAAAAAAATATTTAATGCTATAGTTTATATCAATAAATTTAATATTTAGGTATATTAATATACGTACAGTGTAAACTGAAAGTAGGTGGACAGCAAATGATAACATTTATTGAGATTGCATATGCAATTATATTTACTAATACAATACAATACAGTTTTATCAATGCAGGTGCTCAAACTGTTGTCCATCGTCTTTTACATTGCTTTGAAGTCTGCATTTCACCATTTCATGCTTTGACAAACATTTTTGCACAAGTATCTTTGTGTATTAATTTCATGAACTGCATCTCTGATGTAATTTTTCAACCATAACCATAACCAAGTTAAATATACACCATTGTTAATAGTATAACCCTAACACAAACCCTATTCCACCTACTGTCCACTTACGTTTGGTTCATCCTGTATTTTATAATTAAATAATTAAAGTTATTACAAAATGGCAGTCTGCTGCTCTAGCATAAAACTGCTTTGAAATTAATTTTGTATTGCATAAAAATTACTAACAAGTAAGTAACTGTACTAACTTAAAAATTTTATATATATATGATCCTATATACAGTCACCCTTATGTAAAGCAGAGCTAATATCTGATTATTTGAAAAAATTACCTAATATAGCATACATAATTATGAGATTTATAAAAATTTATTTATATATATTTATATATTTTATATTATATATACATTTTATATAATTTTACAAATAATTCCATCTGATATTAGATCCACTACATTTTATAACAGCAATATATTTGTAATAATCTGTGCAAATATTATATTTATTCTAATAAACAGTACACTGTCTATAACTTTTTCCAGCTTCAACTGTGCTATTTATTAGAGAGCAACTATTGTTCCTATTTTTTGAGAATTGGGTGTGACTATTATTAAGGATGATTATTAAAGGAATAAATCCAGTAACTTTTTCATTTTATTATTATTTGAGCAATGATGCAACACGCAACACACAGACTTTACATCAGCATATGATAAGAGTAACAATACTAATGGACTGTGCAATATTTTAGTTTAAAAAAATAAGCCTTATCATCCTCCAATATACAGTGCGCTTATTCGAGGAATCTGTCTATTACTTTACCATCTTGCATTTGTACAATTTATCGCAGAATGCTGTTTATTAGAATAAATATGGTATATCCTTTTTGTAGATGATATAGATATAAGATCATATTCACATTATAGAAAACAAACAAATGTAACAAAGGAATAAAGTGCAAAGTTAATAGAAAGTATTTTACAATGAAATGCATATATTTATATAAACATAAGTTTTTTACCTATCCAATGCTGTATCTCCAAATGTTCTTATTATAAAATCACTTGTTAATCTCAATGTTCTTGCTAGGAATTAATGTTTATAGTTTTAACATTTTTGGAACAATTTATTAAATTCATTTTTAATTACATAAAATAAATAAGTAAATTAAATATTTGCAATACACAAAATGATTTCCTAATTTTAAATTTCAGACAAACAGCTCTAGACAAAAATCTAAATGTGCAATTTTAGATATATGTGTCGCTTTTTTAAGAGATTCATGTAATGTTGAATTCTGTAATGGAACTGATAATTTAATGTCAGACTAGAGAAGTTTATTCCTGCTTTTCTTACAGCAAGAAAAAACGTTAAAGTAAAATATAGATTATAATTAAAATGAGCTGTTGGTATAAAATTTGAAGTATAATTATTTTACAAAAAAATCAGAAAATGTTTTAAATTTTCCCTGCATTCTAATCTAAAATAAATATATTAAAACATTGGTAATTAAACAAAAATTATTATTTCAAAAACTCCACAGTGAATTTTCTAAATACATTTCAAACTAATACCAATTAATCTTTCCAAATCACTATTTAGTACAGCAACAATAAACAATTTAAAAGAAAATTAATAATCAAATAATACTTGAAATGTTATAATTTTATTCTATTCTTTTTTTTTAAATTTTTTAAAAATTACTTTATAGTAAAATGTTTTAAAATATTTGCATTTGTATTTCCTATATATCCAATGAATTTACATAAATGAGTCATAAATAATAATATACAGTCAAATTTCAATATAGTGCCCTTCTAATTGGCAACACCCTAACAAAGACTTACATGACTTAATTAAAGACCATGAAACTAAGACTTGTGTATAGATCTCACTACTACATTTAATTCTTATTGAAGTTAATGCCAAAATCGATTTAGTGTAAAGTCGAAAACAAACCAATGATAGTGCTAAATTGAGGATTAACTGTATTTTATTTATTGTATATATTTGATAATAAATAAATTTAATTTTTGTTTAAAAACAAATTAATATTTTTTATGCAATTAGTAATAAATTGCTTCCAGTTCAGATAAAAGCATAATCCATGATATTCAAATTTTTCCTATATTCTGATTTAATTAATTCTTATTTAATATTTCAACTAGGAAATGTTTACAAATTATAGAAATTTTTTACCAATAGGCTGTAATGCATGTTCCAGTTCTAAAGTGAATGCTGATAAAGGTACATTTTTAGTTTCAGCCAAGAGAGCTACAGTAGAATATTTAGAACTATGAATTTTTTGTCCATAAGTTTGTCCTAGAAAGAAACATACTGAAATTAAATATCTGAAATAATCCCTTTTTTTCTTTCAGTTATATTTCAAGTGAGAAATAAGTTTAAATTATATAAAATAAAATAATAATAATCATACAGCACTTACATTTTACATTTCACTGTAGAATAATGTTAAATATATCAAATAGTATGGTACAGTACATAAACAATAAAACAATCATTTGCATACAGCTATGCTTAAAAAATTCCTTATGAACAGCACAAACAAAATGAAATAATTGTTTTATGTAAGTATGCTTTCATTTCAGTTCAGTACAGCACTGGCATCATCATAATGGTTATAAATGCAGTATCGAATAATAGCATATATTATTATAGCTTCCATAACATAATTTCATCTTAAACAGTCAATAGAAAAACAATGAAAAAAGTGAAAGCATGTTGAAATCTAACTTATTATTGTGACATTGTAACAAAGCCAGACAGCAATTTTTCATCATAATATTCTCAATTCTTTTACTGGTGTCTTCCCCTTGTATATAATACTTTTCCTGTTTGCAATACAGTCATGCCAGTTATCTATCTGACTCTGTTCAGGGGAAAATTTTGAATTGAAGTAACATGACTTCCAGTCCAAATTGGAAGTTTTTATATAGTTAATCTGGACTTCCTGTCCCTAAGCATATCTGGTCTTGACCTTCATCTATCTAACTTCTTTCTTGAGATTAAGGAAGAACATACAGACAGACAGGTGGACAACAGTCAGAATTTATATAGGTCTATAATTTTTTCAAATTGCAGTCCAATAGTTTTTCTAAATGCAATATTTACAAGAACATACTTTCCATGTAGTTTATGCAATCTGTTGAAAAAATATAAGCACTTTATTATCACATAAAAGCAATTATTCTGGCATTTTACCAAGATTTTTTCATTTAAACAAGTCATACAAAAACTTTTAGACGTTAAGATGAGCAACTTTGATCACATGTGAGACCGTCACAACCTAGCCAATACAGATCACTTTTCAAATATTAATAGTAAACCAGTATTAATTAGTAGTCACTGACTGTCTTCTCTTCCAGGAGGAGATCAACTACTATTTTTTGTTGAATTAACTTCAACCCCCTTTCAAAACAGTCCCTTCTTTCTATTGGACCAGCAGTATGGTGGCATTCGAATAGGAAAATTACATAATACAAACCTCACAGAATGTTTCAAGTGGTTTTGGAGGTACTGAGTTTAAATATTTAAATATTTAGTCCATTTTTCGTCAAATTTGATTCATTGGCAGATTATCATTTGATATTAGGCTATGAATGGTACAGTTTCTTAGAGTTAACATTAGAAAACAATATGATATCTGAAAAAATTTAAGATATCACATTTTCAATTGGTGTCTACTTGACCAACAAAATTGTGCCATTTTATAGCATCCAAGTATCGCAATAAACATGACAATGATAGGCTGAAATAACTAAACTCTTTATACAGATTTCATTTTAATGTTTGTTATATTATAGTATTTGATTTATATAGTTACAAAGGTTATCTTGGTAAGGGTTTATCACACCAAATGACAAAATCTAATTCATTTTAAAAATTCTTTGTTCCTCCACTGTACACAATTTAAAGAATTTTTAAAATGTGTTAGATTGGTCACTTGGTATGATAAAGCCTTATGTAAGATAACATTTGTAGTTATATAAATCAAATACTAAAATATAATATTGTAGCTGTACGCTATACTTTTTGTTGTAAATATAGATTTAAGTTTAGTTTAATATCGTTCTTTTTCCTATCCTTTGTCTCATCCCCTTCTAGAACTTTCTTCCTTTGTCTTTCTGGTTCATTATCCCTTGGGTGGGATTGCCAATTCTGAGAAAAGGAGTACGTAAACAAAGGGTGAGGCAAGGCCCTGGAACTGATGAACAAAGGGTAGAGACACTTTGGTCGGGACACTCAACGAGTACGAACGGAGAGAGGGAAGACTCGATATAGCTAGCACGCTAATCGGAGACCTCTGAGTTGCGAAAGGGAAACTTGTACTCGAATCCCGAAGAATGAGGGCGGAATTTGGGTAGCCACCTGATCGAATTTTAGACGATTGAAGGCTACGTTCACCCCCCAAGGAACTAGTAAAGAAATTGAAGAGTGCCGACACATAGCATCGAAGTGCAACCTTCACTCCACAAAAAGCATCAGACCAGTATCTCACCCGTCTTTAAAACTAGGAAAATCCCAGGTATTTCTATATTTTTCTCATTCTTCCATTTTCCATCTTCTCTTCTTTCCTTAGTTGTAATTAGCATAAGTATTAGTTTGTAAGTTTCGGCCCGCGTATAGTTGTCGCGCGCGTTGATCTTTTGTTTGTTAGTATATATCGTAACGTGATTTGTGTATATTAATTACTTGTAGTTGTTGGGATCCAAAGATTCCGTTTAGAGCGAAAATAAATTACTTTGTACTTGTCACCCTAAACATCACAATATAATATAAGGGTTAGAAGTATGAAATAGTCTAATAATCTTAATCTTTGTTGTTAGTTTTTGCCCAGGCAATACCAGACTCATCTGCTAGTACTAAATAAACCTAAAAATAATAATTAAATTTAAACATAATAAAATAATAATTAAAAACTCTGGCCTTGACACTGAAAACTGAAACCAAAATTAGAAACCAAATCAATTGAAAATTAAAATGTTTTTAAAAACTGTTTAAAAGTTGTTTTGAAATTTTCAAATTGTAAATACAATTAACTTTTAAATTTATGTTATTTGTGTGGCAGTGACAGAACATTTTGCTTTTAATATATAAAATACAGATAAAAATTATAAAAAAATAAACTAAATTTTTTAGTTTTAATTGACTGCCATTTTGTAATAACCTTAATTATTTAATTATAAAATACAGGATGAACCAAACGTATAGCAGACTCTTTAAGTCTGAGTCAAAAGTGAAGTCTTTTTCTGTTTCCCATCTCTACACAAAGACCTTCCTTCCCATTTGTCAACCCTTTCCATGAATTCATGTAGAGTCCACAAAGAAAGTTAATGGGTGATCTTTTCGAAAAATGGATTGTAGAACCCATCTGCGACCCAATGTGACCTACTTATACACTGCTTCTTTGTAAACTGTTGGTTTCAGTTTCAATGAAGGAAAACATTTTTCTTTTAATATATATACAGATAATATAAAACTTACCTAAAAATGTTCTTTTTAATGACCCTAGAGTACTGTTTCCCAATATGTATATAAATCTTTGAAGAACCTTCAAAAAATAAAATAAAATTGAACACTAAGGATAATAAATATAACAGTTACATTATTTATTTTCAATTATAACATTTATTTATATTTAAATTATTTATTTGTAAACTAAATGTAAATTAGATTCAGTTAAAATATAATTTTTTAAACTTACATACACAAAGTATTTTTCTTACTAGTTGTATTTTAGTCTGTAGAATTAGACTTTTTATAATTAAATGTTTATTACTGATACATTACTTCCTTAATTTTTGTACCTATCTGCACAAATTAGCATGTGGAAACTAAACAGTGATTTAAAGTAAGAATCATTAATGGAATAGCAATTTAATTTGTAGTAAAAACATTCAATAAAACGTTTTTGTTATTAGAAATTATGAAACAAAACTATACCATACAAAATGCTATGATTAATAAATAAATATGAAAATAATGGAAAAAGTATAACAGAATAATATAATAGTTAACCTTGTAAAGTATTACAAAATAAATTAATAAAGAATTTATACTTGGTTATAAAAGTATAAAAATGAAGACGAGAGAAAGAAGAACAACTGTTTAAAGTTAGAGAAATTCCATCAAAAATTAACAAAATATGTACAGTGATACCTCGGTTTTTGTTGATAATCCATCCAAAAACAATCGGCGAAATCCAAAACCAATGAAAACTGAGGCAATTATTTCCATATGAATCAATCTAAATCCAATTAATTAATTCTAGACAATCCAAAATACATACCAAAAACACATTTTATAGAAAATTAATATAGCGTTAAATACTAAAAGCAATAAGAAATTAACATAAAAGACTAATTAGCATAAAGATAAAAGCATTAAGATTAAAGGTAAGATAATTAGCATCAAGATGAAAGCAATGGAATTGTTTGGGTAGATACATGGGGTAATGTCTTGTCTTGTAGAAGCTAGTTGGATGTGGGCTTCTAGCCTATATCGCCCCGTGGTAAAGTGTGACGTAATTGTCATGTAATAGTAGTTGTATGCGTTTATGATGGTCATATCGAGGGGAATAATGCCTTCCGGGAAATCCTTTTAAGGGTAACTGGCCCCTATTCAGGCATACAGACGTGGAGAAAATCCAGAAAACTTAACTTGGCCGGCCCGCCCTGGCGAAGCGCAAATCCATAACCAAACTCCCAGTGTTCAGGGAACAGAACTGTTGACCAATGGTGGGCTGTCACGGGGTAATTCTATGATTCTCATAATGAGAAATAATGCCACACTGTGCTGAAAAATGCCTCGGTCACTCTTTGTTTTCGCAAAATTAGCAGTGAAATCACTTCAGCATGCCAACAAAATCCGAGGCAATCGACAAAAACCGAGACAAATTTTTCGCAAAAAAAAAAAACCAAAACCGTCAATAACCGAAGTCAACAAAAACCGAGGTATTACTGTATTCCTAAATACATTTCCATATTCAGAAATAACATAGTCATTTTTGCTATAACTGCTACAGTATAACTTTTTTAAAAATTTCCAAAAACACCTGAATAGGTCAACATTATTTTATTATGAATTTAATTGGTGCATGAATTGATACGTAATGTAAAAATTAAATCACTAATAGTGTAGAGTTAAACAACAATTTGAATTTATAAGTTAAATCTTGAATTAATGTATGATGAATAATTATTAAAAGTTAGCTTGTGAATTAAACTTTAAATTTAAATTGAGACAGTGAATATGGCTGTAAAAATAGTCCTTCAGAAATACTAAATTTTTTATTAAAATATGTAGTTATAAATTTTTACTTTCAATAAAGAAATTGTATCATTATCTTTCTACAAATGGATTTAAATATCCTCTCTCACATAACTAAGATACTTTATACAATTTACTATTACAGAAAATTAAGAAGTACAAATTTTCAGAAAAAATAACAGAATTATATTAATGATTGAATTTATGTTGTTGAAAATACAGTTGCCAATGCCACAAACTCTATATAACTACTAACATTCATTCATTCTTAACAACAAAACTGAAAAAAGTACATTGATATTTACAATTATTATGAACTAGCTGCAAGTACTCACTTCGCTGGGTTTTTTTTTGTTTGTACATTTATATGTAATATAGTTTTTTTTAATATAAAAGACATGCATTAAAAGACTTTTCTTTTCCTAGCAGATAAGTGCAGCATTGCTCGAGCAAAAAGTAACAATAGTGAAGATTAAGATGATTATGTTATAGCCAACCTTACTCATTTTCACAAAATGCAAGAATTAGATCCCCCTGTTTCCAGAGACTAATTAGAGAATTTTTAGATGGGTCTAAAAATATGTTTGATTTCCTGTGATTTCAAAAACGCGTAAAACCGCATCTGTGCCTGTAAATCTTGTACGTCGCTTTCTCTTAACACTTCCATTGTTAACACTCCCATTCTTAACACTTTTATTGTTAACACTTCCATTCTTAACACTTTCAACCCACATATCTCTCATCTGTTATCTGCGACTTCGTTCGCGCGGATTTTGCAAGCAAACCCTATTTACATTCAATATTTCAACAACCATAGTAAATTGTTATATAACACCTACCACTGAGAGAATTGCTGAGAATCAAACGAATTGTTTTCAATTTGATTAATTTTCTGGAACGTTTACAATCATTCTATAATCGAACCAACATAAAAAAACAAATTCGAATTTAAAACAGTTCGAACATTTGGTTAAAAAATCAAAATATATAAAAATATTTATAACAATGTCTGAAATGTTATCAATTTAATACCCTAAGTACTCAATGAAGACTAAACGTAGTTAAATATGAAAAATCGCATCTAAAATAGTACAGTAGAAGCCGTTCTTCCAGTTAAGACTTAATGCTTTCCCTCTCCCCCGCAAGGGAATTTTGAAAAATCCTTTCTTAGTGTGCATTTTCATGGCGTACCCTAACTGTGTACCAAATTTCACCTCTTTAGGTGGTTGCATCAATTAATCTGTTTTCCCCGGTTAAACCTTAATGCTCTCCCTTGTCCCCCCGCATAAGAATTTCGAAAAATCCCTTCTTAGTGTGCATTCCCATGGCGTACCCTACTAAAACGCAGTTAAAAACAAAAAATTGCATCTAAAATAGTACAGTAGAAGCCATTCTTCAGGTTAAGACTTAATGCTCGCCCTCTCCCCCATGTAAGGAATTTCGAAAAATTCCTTCTTAGTGTGCATTTTCATGACGTACCCTAACTGTATACCAAATTTCACCTCTAGGTTCTGGAACTTTCTAGAAATAACTGGAACATTCTCATTGAAGCATCATACATTTTTATAGTCAACCACTTTCAACCCCCATATCTCCCACACCCTCATAGCTATTGAGACACAACCACCATAGCACCCAAGTCTCCCATCGTGCATAGTGCACGATGGGAGACTTGGGGCTACTACCACACACAAACACCATTCATGTGCAATGTGTAGTTTTGGCTGCGGAGTGAGATATAAACACACACACGTCCATTTATATATATATATAGATATAGATAAACTATATCTATCAGAAAAATAAAAATTTCTGAATAATATCAAAAAGAACATATTATGGTTAAAATATAATCAAGCAGAAGCTGAGAAAAAGTGAAAAATATGAAATGAAAAGAAATTTTGTATTTATCTGCTTGTAAAAAGAAATAGGTTTAAAAAGATGTATTGTAAAAATAAGTAAATAAAAGAAAAACTAAGGAGTTTGCTTATATTAAAACTAAAGATAACATTTTATCTTTTTAATTATATTTCAATAAAATAAAACTTTATTGAAATATCAAAAAATGGTAAAAATAATTCTTTGATACTTAAGGCATGGTTTAATAACATCAGGACAAGGTGGCATATTAAAACACACCATTTTATTGTTTTTATTTTTTTACTTCTAGTTTGCCTCTTGTATTATTTCCTCCTTTTTGTCTTAGGGTTGGTTGGCTGAATCGATTGTTAAATGATCAGATTACCTGATGGTGTGTGACCAATAAGAACAGCTTCGTCAGTACTATTTACATGTTTCTATTGGTTGGGAAAATGAATGAACTGGTCAAAAGTGCATTGATTTCCGTGAGAAGAAAGGGAATAGAGAATTTTCTGGTGAAATTTGGCCTTTGACAAACATTTGGCTAAGATAACTGGTTAAAGAAAGAGAGAGAAAAGATTCAGTTGTCAACTACTAAAACATGGTGTGTCAGAAAGTGGATATCTATCGGAAGTTAATGGCAAGTTAGATAAATATCAGGTAGAGTGACCAATTGTTGTAAGTGCATGTGATTTGTTTAGGACATAGACAAAAAATAATGGAGATATGTACACATAACAGAATAAATATTTATTTTTTAGGATATGTACAGAAAATATATACCATCACAATTAACAAATAAGGATACAGTTTACAGCCTTACAACACACCTTATAACAGCAATAAAGGTACTGTACATCTATTATATGCACACATGCTGTACAAACAACCTGTCAAAGTGCATTTTGCCCAATGGCCCATTGTACAATAACTTGCACATATATAGTTGCATGATGTCATCTGATATGAGGCAACCTCTAAATGCCAAACTCTGTGCATGAATTTAAGATATTCCAATATCAAGCTCTCATTCTGTGTAAATTCTTTCCTATGTCCTATAACTTTTATACTAAATTTCACTGAAAATTACTATTATTGTTTAATATTGATTGTAAAAGGTAGATTTCATAGTTTGTATAAATATTTTTATCAGTAAATATTAATTGCAGAGATATTGATCTGGTCAAATGTGAAGTCTGTATGCTTGACAAATACAATATTGAATGATACATCATCAAGCTAAATTTAGTTAAAGAAATATATCTTTCTTGCTTCTAGCAGTTTCTGTTCTAATATAAAGCTAAAATTAACAATATTTGCCAGATATAATCATTTATTTTTGTAACCATTATTTTTGTAACCAGGAATTTATAGATGAATAAACCACTTTTGTCTTCTAGTTCTTGACCTGTAGTAAATATCATATTAGAACATAGCAAATTTTCTTATTCATCTATAAACCCCTTTTCAGTGTTACCAAAATAAGTTTCTGTTCTATTTACTGTTGGAATAGACACTGGTAATAGTATAAATCCACAACAAAAACTTGAAAAATAATGTGTAGTTCATGTGAAGACTAACAGATTAATAGATTAGACAATGACAAAAATTAAAATTCCCCTTTAAAATTTTAAATTTTCAAACTTTACCTCTGGATATTTTCTTTTAATTACTTCCATTAATCCATATGATATTTTTGCCAATTCTGAATTCCTACATAATTTGAAATAATATGTAAAGAATAGTTACAAAAGACATATAATACTATGTAAATCATTTACATCAAACCAACATTCAGATACTAAATAGTTAAACAAATTTTACATTTTTCTTATTTAATACTTGTAATTTTTCTGTTCCATATGATATAGTTTCAAAATTTTTCAATATAATTTTTGAAATTTGTAGAAATGAATGTCAAAACTTATAGAATGTAGTACTTTAATTATTATGAAAAAAAATTTCAAAAAATATGTAAATAATTATAGATTTACCTAATGGTTCTTACTGTTGTACAACGTTTTCTTTGAGTAAGAAATTCTGCCTAAACAAATGGAAAATGATATATTCATTGTTTAATATTGTATTTTTTATAAGTCTTCTTTATTAAATCTTACAATTCCAACTAAATCTCCTCTTCCATATTCATCCACATATTCTTTTTTACCATCTGGTAGACTTAAAATTGATCGTAAACGTCCATTCAGTAAAATGTACATAAATTCAGAAGAATCATCTTGTCTTAAATAAAACATGTGTTTCATTAGCATATATTTAATTACAGTAACAATCTTAATAATTTTATATATCATTTACTGTTTTTATATTAATTGTAATCTTTAATCTTGTAAGTTCCTTGTTTCATGGGGATAGAAAATTAAAAAGACTACAAATTGAAAATTTTATATAAGGGAATTTCAACACACAGGTAATCCAAATTTATCCTTTTATGAAATTAATGTGTATACTGTAAATCCATGTACAAACATTTCCAATATACAAGACAAATAAAATTAATTACATAAAACATTAACTAGAACCTGTAAGTATAATTGTAAAAAGCCAAATTTTAAGGAAAATCAATTAATTTCACATTAATTTTGCATCAGAGATGGTCTAGGGTCCTTTCCTATGTGGGTGGTGGCAGCGGAGAAAAAAGATGACAAGTGTCTAACAAAATCCATTTATTTTAACATAAGATTAACTTACACTATGAACAAAATAGTTTGCTTTAAAACAATCAACTGTTCGGATGTCCTCCTGGGCACTGATGTTGTTTTCTTGATCGTTGATCAAAGATGGCTCCGGAGCAGTGGCATTGATCAGTTTGTAAGGCAGGTGGGAAGACTCCATCAGTTGGCGTCAGTGACATGGTCTGAGTCTGTAGTGGCACAGGTTACAGGTTGGGCACAATAGACGGAAAACTGTGTCTTGACCTTGGATTTCAGAGTTTTTACGTGTTTCTTCCTCTCTGTCTGCCTTTTTGATTGGCTTCATGTCCCTTTTCTCCTTTTTGATTGGTCCCTCTCCTGTCTCCATGTGAAAGATGAGACCCGCCCGGGCTGTGAGAAAGGTTTGCTTCGGAGAATCTACCCAACTCCATTCGTTGACTCTGACTAGGAAGAGTTGATAAAACTTTGAAACCTGCGCTCATATTTTACTTCATTATTATCTTTCCTCTGATGTTTTAAAGATCTGATGCAATGTTCCTTCTATCATTAACCTTTCCCCTTTTCTAAATTTTTCTATGTTCTAACCACTTATATATGAATATCCTGTCAAAGTTCCATCTCTCTTGGTCGACATTTGTCTGCATCTATTGCATTGGGTTTGACATTAATAGTTTTTTTCTTTCATCTCTGTCTCATATATCTTGCACAACCTTTGGTCTGATTTAACAATGGAAATTTCTCATCCCAATAAAGTTTATAATAAATTTAAATTTTGACCCGTTTTTGGAACCTCACATAATGGAAAATACCAATGCCCAAACATGCTAATAAACCGGCATGCCAGTTTTTACCATACAGATATATCTGATTTCATGGTCTTCTCCAGACAGACTGGCATTCTGTTTATCTGGAGAATACCATGGTGAAAAATACAGTATAAAATTATACTAGTAATATTGACTGGCAATTGTACTTTTAGTTTTTGATTTCATAACAAAATTATTTCCTGGAATTTCTAGTGTTAATAGTTGCATAACTGATTATATGATATTAAATTAATACCATCCTTTAATGATAAGGATTGAATGTATTTGAATATATATATATATATATATATATAATTTGAAATTAAGTCAATAGAACATCTAGAGTTTTATATTATAATTAAAAGATATATCTATCTTTTAATAGAAATATCTACATTAACATTTAATTTATAAGGATTTCATAATTCAAAATTAGATATCAATTAATTTTATTTTAAAAAATTTCATATGGTATATATGTGTATAAGTGCGTCTTATAGTCTGTAGAGTCTTATAGTCCATAAAATACGGTAATTATGTTTCAATGACTGGAATGAACATGTAGAAGACTTCAAAGTTTTTTATATTAGTTTTCAATTTTGTAATTTTACATAATATGCATATATTATCAATGTTTATCATCAAAGGATTAATACAGAAATTTTTTCAAATGATTAATTAATTAATTATTAATCCACTTTATAATTTGCTAAAATAAAATTTTATGTAATTTTTTTATTCAAACTTCTAAGGAACACAACAATGTTATTTTTTGTTTCCACCAATCGCAGAGATAGGTACCAAAACTAACACAGAAGAGACTGTGTAGCAATATATAGTAGTACTAAAGGATATGACTTTTCAATTTAAAAAATTTATTCATTTTCAAAATTTTAGAATAATATGGATTTATAGCAATTACATAGTATAATATAGTATACATTTTATAGAAATAGTATAATTTGGTATAATAGAAATTACATCAGCAATATACACCTGAAGAGAGCCTCTTAGATGGTTGAAACATGTAATGGTAGATAAAATAAAACTGTGTTTCAAAAAACCCTGAAGTTTATGATTGATGGAAAACACAAGTTTGAATAAAGATATTACAAATTATCATCATCCACATTAAATGTTTACTGGGCAGCAATTTGAAAAAATTATAAATCTATAAATTCCCACTGTTGTCCATCTGTTCATCTTTCCTTAATCTCAAAAACGGTGTTAGGTAAATGAAATTCGGGACCAGATATGGAAAGCTTAGGGGCACGAGGCCTCGATTAACTATATAAAAACTTCTGATGCAAACCAGAAGTTATGTTATTTCAACTCAAAAATTTTTCCCTGAAAGGTGTTAGATAGATGACCAGCACAACTCTATTGTTAAAGGAAAAGTATGATGTACAGAGGCAAGCCACTACTAATTTCAGGTAGAGAACATATATTTTAAATTAAATAAATTAAAAATATGATTAAAAATTGCAGCTTGGCATTGTGACAATGTCACAATAAATAATTCTTCATTTTATGCATTTGTTTGTAAGATTACTGAAATATATTTTAGTAATTTTATAAAAATTCAATTCACAGAAATTCATAATTTTAATTTTCTGTAATAATTTGTGGCTGTACGCCATATATTTATATAGATTTAATTAGTTTTAATAATTTTCTCTCTTTCTTTAATCCTTCCTTCTAACTTCCTTTGTTCATTGTTCTGGCTCCTGGGAACAGGGGCTTTCCACTTCCCATGGGGTTGGGTGGGTGGGAAGTCTTTGTCCCACCAGGGGGTTGGGTGGGACAAAGACTTCGAGTAGGAGAGTTAAAACCTGGGTCACAAAGGGTCATTCTTTTGCCAGACACGAAGAAGCACGGATGAAAATCAGTGAGCTCATGAGATGGAATTTGACGAGAACCGAATAGAGAGCCGTGAGGTAGATTCGGATGGTAGAATCGGAAGGACCGAAGAAAAAATTATAGTAAAAGATATTTAACACATTGAGAAAGAACCCAGAGCTACGCAGAACAAAGCACAAGCCGGCATCGGAGTTCAGCGAGAAATTGGGTACCCCACTATCCTATTCATTTTTCTCATTTCCCTATCTCTATATTTTTCTATCTTTAGGATTAATTTAGTTAAGGATCGCACAAGCTTTGATTAATATTGCCAGGCAAGTAGTTACCAAGAAAGTAAGCTACTTGGTTTATTGTTACCATCAGACAGTAAGAGAAATTAGACTGAGGGAATCCAAAGAACTTATCTGTAAAGAACTTATCTGTATATAATTGTTTATCGTGAAATTAAATTTGTTTTAATTGAATTCACATGTTTGTTTATTCCTATCGCGTTTCACACATTACAAATTTATGAAAAAAACAGTAAATTTAAATTGTATAGTTCAAAGTCATTTAATCAAAAATTAACAGTAATTTTTAATTTTTACACTAATAACATAATTTCTTTTCTTAAACTATAAAACAGGATAACGTATACCTGTATAATGCTTTTCCTGATTCAATATTAATCCAATCTAATGCATAGTCAATTTCATGAACAAAAGGACATAAAGTTTTAATAATAATATTTGCAAGATTAAGAACACTTGAAGGAGTCTCGTGTAATATTCTATATGAAAAAAAAATATAAATATAAGAAGTAATTGAAATAATTTATTGAATTAAATAAACAAAAAATAATTAAATTATCAAATTTCATAATATTACATAATGCACCCTTAAATTTTAATTAAAACTGTAGCTGTTTTTTATAGCTCCTAGTGAAAATTACAACAAAAATTAAAATATAATTATTTTATATAAAAAAACTCTAATCTAACTTATTATTATATTCTGTCAATAAAATTCAGTATTGCAAATATTACATAATTTGTAAAAAATGAATGTAGATAGATTAATTAAATAAAGACAGTCTTCTTAACAATAAATTGAAGCAGTAAAATCAACAAGGAAACTTGTCAGGTTTTGTATTTTTGAAAAAACATAAAACTTTACCCTTTGTGTTACTGATATTGGTAATAAAATTTTACTTCATTATTAGAAAAACCTCATTCAATTTAGCTTATCTGTTAATAATTTGTTTGAATCTTAGAAAAATTGTGTCTTTAAAATAATGATAAAAACTGCTGACAAATTCTCTTTTCAATCTCATTAGAAGTAATGTTTTATATATAAATAAATTAAAAATTTCAAAAATATACAAACATTTATTTCTGCTGTAAGTGATATATAAAGTAAGAAAATTACTGAAACTACATTTCTTATACTTATTCAATAACAGAACTGTAATTTCTGTCCGAATCTGTCAACTTTAACACCTGGGAGTATATCCTTTTTTAAGTTCTCAGTGTCGATAAAGACACTTTCATGTGACCTTCTGACCTGCTGTCCCAATTTCATCATTTTAATATAATACCAAATGAGCAGTCAAGGCAGTCATCGCCAGTCCCTGTAGGATTAATATCATCAAAATTTTTCTGTGTCAGTGCCAATTGTACTCTATCGAATTTTATTGTTACCCTCAACTGTACCTAGAAGAAGAACTTTCCCAGATCAATCCAGAACTCTCTTGATCCAGACCTGTCCTGAATGATCCAAATCCAGACAACCTCAAAACCCTAGACCTCTGAGTCCTCACAAAATCTGAATCAAGAAGCATCATCATCAATGCAGGTATTTCCTGACTTGTGAACAATTGTAAACTCTATCACACAACCTCTAGATAGATAGGTGTTATGTATGTAAACCTCCAGGGCATAACCTACACCAAATTGCCCCTTGACCTAGTTAGGCGACCCTGCCCATCTGACCTTTGCTGTGTTCCTTTGTCTTCAGTCAGTCGTGCATTAGCTGTAGTAGCACTTAGACTTGGAGGCATAACATTACGTCATATTATCACACAGTTATGTTTCTATTATAATAAAGTTAATTATATACATTAACAAGTAATTGTTTATTTTACGGACACAACAATTGGCGACAGGGATAAAATTAGCAACAAGGACAAACAGGATATAAAAATGAGTGAACTTATGGAATTAATTTCAACTCTAGATGTGATTATCAAGAAACTACAGTCAGTTGGTGGAGATAAAACCAGAACTATCAGTTCAACGAGTTCTCCAAACGCAAGCCTTAACCTTCAAAACTTATGACGAAACATCCAAGACCTTTGAAAACTATTCCCAATGACTGGATAACTTTCTCAAAATCAAAGGACTAACCGGAACTGACGCCATTACTGAAGAAGCTAAGGTAATGATATTAATCAATTGTCTTGGACCGAAACATTATCAGCTACTGACCAAACTAACGGCACCAGAAATACCCTCTAGATGAACCTTTGCTGAATTCATGAAGTTGCTACAAAATCACCTAACACCCAAATGAAATATCCTAACAGAACAGCATAAATTTTTGGCCAGAGTACAACATAATGGTGAGTCCATTTCAAATTACATGATTTTGTTAAAACAACTCTAGAAAAGTGCAGATTCCAAGTCTAGTTGTAATAATGCGGACTGTATAAAATCTGTCATAGATTTAATATTAAGAGTACAATTCACACGTGGTTTACAAGACACCGACATCCATGAGAAAATTTTACAACAAACTGACCTAACCTTCGAACAGACACTAGAAATTGCATTAGCCATAGAAGCTTCCAAAATTGAAAATGATGAAGTATATAAAAGTAACCACTTTGTTCACAAAATTACCAAAAATACTCAAATAAAATGATGCTCACACCCTCAAACACAACTGTCAAATTGGAACAGAAGCAGAATAGAAGGTTGCAGTGGAAACCCAATTAACCTGCACGAATTCCATTTAGAAGGACTATGCTTACATTGCGAAAAAACAACCATAAATCAGTAAACTGTAGACTCAAAGACCAACAGAAATGTGAACAATGTCATAAAAAGGGCCACACGGGAAAAATTTGCATATCATCCTTAAGGAAACAAGCATCAACAATCAATAGGAATCATAACGTCCGCAATATTAATCACGAACGTGTAATTGACTTTGATATAAACAGCATTCTAGATGTATTTATTAATATAATGGGAACTGATGACAGACTCCTCACAGAAATCTACATTAATGGTACAAAAGTCCATTTTGAATGTGACACTGGCAGTCATGTCACCCTCATCAGTATCAACAAATTCAATCGCTTACAATTGAACGCGCTCATAGCAAAAATGGAAGTGACTTTTCAAAGTTACACAGGAGATATTTTCAAACCACTAAGAGTAGCAAAAGTAAAAACTAAATATGGTGCTAACTACAGTATAGAGGACTTGTATGTCATTCCCTTCCAAAAAAATGCAATAGTAGGAAGAGATTGGATTCAGAGTTTAAAGATTGACATCAATGAACTTAGCCACAAAACTAAGACCAACAATATTTCATCAACAAAAATAAAAGCCATCCAGAACACACAATCACTGAGAACATGAATGTATGACGCAACACAAATGCATGATGCAACTATCACTGACAAGGAAATTCAAAGAGAATCATCAATTAATAAGGAACTATCACAGATCAAAAACAACATAGTCAATGGCCATATGTACGACCCAGAAATATCCACACACAACGGCATTCTGTTTAGAGGACACTGCGTAATTGTCCCAACAAAATTACAGCCAGCAGTCCTACAAGAGCTACACCCAGTGGTAATATTCGGCGGGTTCACACAGGTTCGGCCGAACCCGTTGTTAGAATTTTCAGTTTTCCGAACGGGTTCGCCTGAACCCGTTGTTAAAATTTTCAGTTTCCAGAACCTTGTTAAACACACAGAACATTTTTCAGTGGGTTTGTTTTTTTTTTAAAAATATATTAAAATATGCATATTATACTCTGTAATACTACTAAACTAGAGCCTTATACCCCGTTCGTACCGAGCATTTCAATCTAGATTGTGAGCAAGGTCAGGGAGTATGTCTTGGTGCGATCTCTCTCGACCATTTCAATCGAGGTTTAATCACGATCGATTCAAGAGAGTTCTTGATCCAGTCATAAGAGAGATCCCAGAATGCCACACGCACGAGATAATACAAGATGGCTGTCGAACACGTGTCGGGCTATGGACAGCGAAAGAAAAAGTATAATGTATCTCGAGAGATGATGACACGTGTGTATTTCCAGAAGCGCCATTTTGCGGTAAAGATTACCCCTGCCTAAAAAAAAAAAAGGTCGACAGCCCTAAAATATTATCGTTACCTGCCCTTCACCCATGGCTCGTTACGTTCCAAGTACGCCACCGATTGTTAGATATACGGTTGCAAGAAAAGGTATTGTATTTATTTCTATTCAAAACTTCCATTTCATTTGTCAGTGATTGTCAGGGAACAATTTTCTGCTAGCAAACCCCTTGTTAAATATTTCGAATATCACCACTGGCTACACCCTACACACACAGGAATCGTTCAAATGAAGGTCCTAGCCTGAAATTACTGTTACTGGCATAATATTGACTCTGATATCGAGAATATGGTTAAGGAGGTAATATCTGTAGGGAAAGGTAATTCTAGCAAGGACTTTATATGCTCGGGATCTGGACATATAGCTCCCCCTTCAATTAGGCAACCTAGTATACAAATAGATCTAGAAGAAAATGAACATTTCGCTTTGTTGAGTGTTAAGTTATACTTAAGAGTCATGTCCATAAAATGAGTAAGATTATGATCATGTTCTTCCCGAATTCTTCTGCAGACAGTAATATTGTCCAAATAAGAAAATGTGTCGACTAAACCTTCTTTACCAATCAACTGAGAAATAGAAAGTCGGAATCCAGCAACACCATTTGTGAGACCAAAACTATCACCTTAAACTGCCACAATTTGTTACAAGCTTCAAATGCCGTATAATGTCTGTCTTCCTTCGGAATAGGAATTTGATGGTAAGCTCGACACAAATTTATCGTACTGAAAACTTTATAAGAGGTTATTTTCTGAATCAAGTCATCAATTCTAGGGAGAGGGAATGCATCCAACCCAGTAAACTTATTAATAGTGCAAGAGTAGTCTATAACTAACCTTTTCTTTGAACCAGGTACCATCACCACCTGAGCCCTCCATGGTGAATTGCTTTCTTCAATTATACCCTCAGCCGTCAATCTCTTAATTTTTGCATCAATGAAATCCTGATCTGGTTTAGAGAACAGCCTAGATTTAGTAGCGATAGGCCTTGTGTCTTTAGACAAATGTTTGAAGAGATGGGCCAGTAGCACATTTGAGAACACTGCAGAACAGATCGACAATGATTTATGAAAGCCACCAAATTTAAAGGACACATCAGTATGCAAAGCTAGAAAATCGTGCCCTAAAATTTCATCAGCACATAGACCAGATAAAGCTGACAGCAAAACCTTCGGATAAGTATGGCCCTGTAAGTTAATAGAAACTATGCATCAACCGCTCACAGTCGAACTTAAAGCAGTTGTAGCCATAGAAACTTGAGTGGAATGTGGAATAATTCGGAGGCGATGACACAATGCAAAATTATAATCTATGAAACTTTCGAAACTGCCAGTATCCACCAGGACCAGAGCTAAGATGTTGTTTAGCTGTATATTAACCGTAGCTTTAGACAAAGGACTGTGAGCAACAGTTGCCAAGGTTACAGCAGCCGTAGTTGACTTACTCCCTTTGCTTTTACAGACTGTAAAAAAGTGTCCCTTTTTCCTGCATTTGTTGCAATCTTCATTTTTAGCAGGACATCTGTTGCAAAGGTGCTTCATGTAGCCACAATAAGGATACCCCACGTTCAGTAGCAACCAGTATGTGTGAGGGTAAGGCATTAACTTTGGTATTATTTAAATTCTCTTCTGCCAACTCCTTTTCATTGGAGATATGGATAGTGCTTACTGTACTAGTATTAGAGACAAAACTTTCAGACTGAACACAGGCAGATTCTATAGCACGGGCTTGCAATAAGGCATCTATGAGTTTTATAGTATGGCTTTCCAAAAGGCGCTATCATATCTGAGGCGATAACAATCTTGCAATAAAAGCGTCACATACATATTCACTTTTATACTCTTCCGCCAAGACAGAAGTAAAGTTGCAGTCCTTACTTAATGTCCTAAGATTCTGATGGCACCAGGTTGTTGGCGATGATTAATTAGACAATGATGAGCAAAAATTACATTTATAGGCTTCTCAAATAAAGCAGTCAAAGTCTTAATGGCATCTTGAAATCCAGAGCACTCTGATATATAAAAGTAGACTAAGGGACCAATGAAATTAACAAGAAGACTGAACTTCTTCACATTGTTCATTTCCGTTGATGATATGAAGTTCTCAAATGTTCTGTACCAATGGGACCACTATTGAAAGAAACCACTAATATTCGGATCAACATTAAAATGCTCAGGCTTAAGTAGGCTATCCATCCTAAGTGTGAGGTTGCTGAATTTGTGATATCCAAATGTCAGGACTTATCGCATGTGGGGTGAAGGAAAGTGAGGCAAATAGCTGCAGTGACAAACAAACCCATTTATTTACACTAACTAAGTCTTACAATCTAGTGTGTCTTGCGTGTCTTGTCTTCTGGTGGCTCTCAATGGTTCGGTTGTTGGCCCCGGAGCAGACAGCTGATGCTCGACGGTGGGAGGTTGTGACAAATGGTGAAAGCCTGAAGTTCAATCGGATGGTGTCCACTCGTAGAGGCAGGGAAAAGTCTGGACAGTTGATTATAGTTGTTAGCAGGGGAAAGTTTGAACAGTGGTTGACACGGACAGAAGCAGGGAGAAGTCTTCACAAAGGGGAAGCAGGGAGAAGTCTTCACAAAGGGGAAGCAGGGAGAAGTCTTCACAAAGGGGAAGCAGAGAAAAGTCTCCTTTGCCCTTGAGATCCAGGTTTTTATAAGATTTCTCTTTCCTGGATCTCCAGCTCCTGATTGATCGGTTTCCTGTATCTAGGCAGATGACTGATCATTTCGAGCTACTAAAAGTTTAAATTCAACACTGTGTTTTAATCCAATCAAGGGATATTAATCACAACTTGAAACTCCTGCTCGTATTCAATTGTTTTAAATTCTTATAAGTCTGATACATAATATCAACGCTGCATCTCCTTTTAAGGTTAAAATGTTTTTCTCTCGATTAATAATTTTAATATTTCCTGATTTTATTTAGGGTTTTCTTCCAATTTCTACGAGTGTCAGAATCAAAGCTTGATCCCTTGATTTGACATTTTTATGATATTTTTAACACATGAGCTCGAGTATCGCTCGGGCTTCACATAAGTAGTTATAGACACGAATAAATTGTATTGGGTTGTTCGGAAAGCAATTTCGTTTTTTCCATAGAAAAATAAATGCAATATTCTTATAATAAATAAATATTTTATTGAAATATGTATTGACCATTTTGGTCAAATACCTGTTGTCATTGTTTCTGGTAGTAGCATGATTTCACATTCATAAAAGTTTTGATCGTTGTTTACAAAAAACTGATCCAAGTGATTTTTGACATTGTCATTTCAAGTAAATGTCTTATAGTTAAAAAAAATTTGTATAGACCGGAACAAGTAATAATCTGAGTGTGCCCGATCTGGCAAATATGGTTGGTGTAATAACACATCCCATCTAAGCTATAACAGTTTCTGATGAGTTACCAAACTTGTGTGAAATTTGGCATTATCATGGTAAAACACTACACTTTGTTTGTTGATCAATTCTGGCCTTTCCTGTTTGATGATATTACTCAATTTGTTTACTCGATGGCAGTACACTTTCGAATCAATTGTTAAATTGTCTGGTAAAAGCTCAAAAAAAAATTTCTTTAAAATCCAACCATAGAGAGCATCTCTCGTTAATAACATGTGGAACCCATATATCGAGCTTTGAAATGAAACCAATTCGTTTTAAGTAATAATAAACGGTTCAATTTAACAGATTTAATCTCTTAGTGATTTCACGTGTTGTTATATGGCAGATTGCTTCAATCAGTACCTTTATTTTGTTTTCATTGGCTTCAAATGGCCATCCAGAATGTGGTGTATCTTCAATATTAAAATTGTCAGAACGCAATTTTGTAAACCAGTTTTGGCACTGTCTTTCTCTCAACACATCTTCTCCAAACATGTACCACAATTTTTTTCTTGTTTGAACAGCATTTTGATTTTTTAGTTATAAAAAAGCAAAATATGCCGAAAATAATGCTTTCGATTTTCCATATGTGATGGGTCACCGAAAAAAACAGTTGTACAGAATCAAACAAAATCTTTTACAAATAAGCCTTAAAATGTCAGCTGTCGAAGTATATAACAGAAATGTGGTTTAAAATAAAATTGGCTGGTAAAAATACATCTAATTCCTCTAGTAATAAAAGAACGAAATTACTTTCCGAACAACCCAATAGTATAAAGAAACAAAGATGCTACCTTAACAAAAGGTTTTATTCGTGTCTAAAACACATGACTGTTACAAATTCAAATGCAGTGAGAAACAGTGCTGCCAGTCCAAGGGACTAACTACTGTGGGGAGAAGTGTTGACACACTAACACTACCACAACCCCCATAATTGAACCACCAGTATTCAAGATGTGGCTAGATGCCATTTGTGTAATGTATAGTTATATTTTATTTTATCTTAAAATATATTTTTTCTTCTCTTTCCTATTCATATTATCTTTACTTCCTGGAATCCTTCCTCGACCGGTGCTTAACGGCTCAACAATAGGCGACCCCATTATGAACAATGGGACTGTACGCAGCCCTCAGGGGTAGAACTAAGACAAAAGGAGTCACTTTTGAGCAAGAGCTGAAGGAGGAAAGACGAGAAAAGGAGAGCTCTCATATGCGTCTTGGAGACCACGTGGGTGAAGACAAGGAGGACTTTATGTTTAGTGAATATATTGACTGTTTTTTCATCATTAAGAAGAGATCTGTCATATACACCGTTATATGTACTGTTATATGCACCTCATCGCATTATTGCCGAAATAGTTGGGTACCCATTTCTTTTTTTCTTCTCCTATCTGTTATTTTATTGTCCTAAATTCTTCTATCATTCTGCATTAGTTATAATTAATTATAAATTTAGAAGTAAGGTCTACATATATTTGTAATCACCCTTAGTAAGATAGTTATTTATGTATCGGAATAGTCGTCACGAGACCTGAAGCTTACGTCATTATTTTTTTGTCGGGTTCTGTACTAATATATACCTGTGTCGGGGATAGAGATATTATAGCTGGCATCCCACGATCCTTCCTGTATCTATATACGCGAATAAAAGATCCTGTTGTAAGAATTTATTCCAGTTTCTTTGTGTACCACATTCGCAAAATTCACAAAGAAATAGAACTGCTTGTCCACTGCTGGGCCCCAAAACTCGTAGTGCTGCTCAATAATTTGGTCTAACTGTAAAAGTAACTCATTTCCTTCCGATGATGAGTTGGCCATAATTGATTTAACTGCCAACATAAGGGTACTAACATTGACAGACTTGAAGATGCAATTTATCATATTGCCATTTAAAATTATCATATTTGGGCTAAAATTATCACAAGTATACCAACATACATATATAAAAATATCAATTTTGGTTCATTCCCAATTGAATGAATCTGAGAACGTCATTCTGGTTTACTTCAGTCGTTCATAATAAAATACATACAATATCATCAGTATATATGTATGTATGTATGTATGTATATATATAGGTATTAGATTGGTATTTGTTAAATGAAGTATTTATGTAATAATATCAAATTCTTTAAAAACACTGACAAAAGGGAAAAGCAGCCTGTCCACTAATGAAGCATTAAAAAATGCTGGTGGTTAGTGCCAAATGTTGATGGTTGGCAATTATGATACTATCCATGCATAAAGTAATAAACAAAAATAAAAACAGAAATAAAAAACAAAATACAAATGAAACTAAAATAAAAGATAGATAAGAAAATATAATAACAAAAACATAAAACTAACATAAAAATAAAAATAAAACAACAGTAAATAAAAACATACAGATGAAAAATAGTATGTGCAGATAATTTAGAAGTGTTGGCCTATGGAAGTTTGTAAGATATAAATAGCCAAGACTTGGGAGAAGCTTAACCTTTAGTTTTTGGGGTCATGCTCATGACTGTAAGCAACAAATAAGCCATACTCAAGGTTCTAGATTGTTTCCTTCTCTTTTTTTATTTATGACAGGAAGTTTGGCAGTGGTGATGATCAACTCTTCAGCTAGTCTAAGTAATAAATATCTTGTATTTTTTATCAGAATCTTGTCCTTCCATTCAAGAATAGCTTTCTTTTTGTGAAGATCTGTACTGCTAGGGCGATAGATAAATTCATTCATTTGAGATTGTCTTTATGCTTAGATACTTGTGTTAAGTGTGCAATAAGTGCTGTCTATGTAGTAGTTTGATTTGTCATCTGTTTTGATTAGGATGGAATAGATACCACTTTGTTGTTCCTTTGGTATTGACTCTGATATACAACATGATTAAAAATGAAAAGAATCAATACCAAAGGAACAAGAAAGTGGCATATAAATTCTTGAAAAATTCTTTACATATACAAATACAATATAAAATAAATGTTAAAAAGACTTTATAATATGAAAGTAAACTTGGATAAATGTAGAAAGAAAGAGAGACAGAAAATAGTAAAATTTAGAAAATACCGTATTTTACGGACTATAAGACGCATTTTTTTCTCCGAAAAACTGCCTCCAAAATTCAGGTGCGTCTTATAGTCCGTAGCGTCTTATAGGTATTTTTTTTAAAAAAATTGCTTAAAAATTAAGGTGCGTCTTATAGTCCATAGCGTCTTATAGTCTGTAAAATACGGTAGTAATAAAAATTTTAAGATTATATAACAATGGGTTGGAATTAGAGATTATATAAAGTAGTGATATAAAGACAAAAACTGTTTTGCTGATCCAATGATGTAAAAATTATATACAGGTATATCTCGACTTATGTCGGTAATTGGTTCCAGGAGAGGCGACGTAAGTCAAATTTACTTGTGTAGTTACGACGTAAGTCGTAGTTTCGACTTACGTCGTAACTAAACGCCAATAATGAGCACTTAAAGACCGCTAAATAAGACGACAACACAGAAACACAGATGTTTCTGTGTTGTCGTCATGGTTCGTGAACATGGTTTGTTCCCTAGGATTTATGATGATTGTATTAACATTTACTGTAAATGTACATATTTTAATACGATTTTATGTGCTTTCAACGCTTTTCTAGTGATATTACGACTTCAATGTTTATGGCAGACGGATTTAAAGTCAAATAAACTGACTTAAACTTGATTTTTATTTTTCCATATACTTTTTTGACAAACGACGTAAAATCGGGAATGACGTAACTCGAGAGGGACGTAAGTCGAGGTATACCTGTATAAATTATAATTAAAAAAAATCAAAAAAAAATTAATTCTTACTTATAAACATCATTTTTTCTAATTATTCCAAGATAAGTTGTAGTAACAGTTTTAAATGTAAATAGCGATGGATCACCTGTAAGAACTGCTAAGCCTCCAATTATACTTTCAGAACTGGCTACACACAATATATTCTAAAATATATTTTAAAATATTTCATTTTTATTGCATATTTTCACACTTTTTTTAATCAAAAACATTAGAATTAAATTTAGTAAATTTATTCTCTATTAATCCATTACATCACCAACTGCCGTAAATATGGATTAATATGGATAAAAAATGGATCAATATTATTATCATCGGGTTTAATGAGTGTTTGGTTGTTATTCCCTATTATTTGTAAATGTAATTTGTCAATCATTTATCAATAATTAAACATAACAGGCAAACAGGCATTTGTTCAAACAGGCAAAAGGATCCTGCCATTTGTCTTTATGAACAAATGAAATATATTTAGCAAGATTTAATAATTTTGATTATTTTCTAATCATTTATGCATCTAACATAATACCTCAGGCAGACTATTCATACTAATTTCAGATATTCTGTATTTTAATCGTAAGATATTATAATTAAGTGTATTTAAATTTTTTTAGTTATTAAAAATTTTAATAATAGTTTTGATATTATTAGTAAACTTACATTTTTCTTTGTATATGTACTTTGTAAAATTTGTACATATCCATGAAGAATATAAAAAAGATCATTGTTTTCACTTGAATCTTCATAAGTTAAATAATAATCTGAAGGGTACTCAATAATTTCAATAAAATTTTCTAATTTAATATCATCCTGTTAAATATAAAAATTGAAATCAACTTGACTTAATTATTGAGTACTATTTCAAAACAATTTTCTTAAAATATGAAAAACTGAAATAATTTAAATAATTTATACGTTTAACACTATTTTTAATGAAAGAACTAAAAGTCAGATTAACAACAAAATAAATATAACAGGAATTACAAAATATCAACTGACAATAAGACTTTAGCTATACACAAAATCATAATTATTACAATATTATTTTAAAATAATGTTTTATCATAGTTTGACAAATTGAACTTTACTGGCTTAGTATTTTTTGAAGAATGTAAAAGCTTAGGTTCAAAGTAGCGATTTGCCTTGCTTGACCTATGTTTAAAAGAAAGGAGAGAGCATGGCTTTTGCAGTTGATTAGCTAGTTAGGCCGCAACTCCACTAGTGCAAAAACGGCCATAAAACCCCTCGCCGTAAAAGCTTTTAATCACGTGACCAAGATATTTTACACCTGAGCAGGTCGTAAAACCAGCGTAAAAGCGAGTTGAGCAGTGTTCAACTTTCGACATGAATACGGCTGTAAAATGGTACCATCCACCAATCAGAATTCAGTGAAATCTAGGTCATTGCGACACGTGGGAAAATGGCAGAAAACAAGCTTTTGTGTACATTCTCTCGTGGCTACTTGGAAAAGAACTAGAATAGATCCAGAAAGATTTATCAAAGACATCGGAAAGTATTCATATATCTATGACAAGAGGTATCCTGATTATAACAATGGATGCCTAAAACATGAGATATGGACGGCCAAAGGAAAATCCTTCATTTAGAGTAGTATATAATAAAAAAGCTAAGCTTTAATTGCTGTATATTATCTTAGTAATACAATAATAAACGTTAATATATGAAAGTAAAGATATTATTTTTACTACATTTGTAATTATAGTACAGAAAAAAACTCGTAGAATAAAATCATTGTCTTTATATCGATATATCACGTATACAACTGTAATAGTACCGTCACCATAAAAACTTTGCTAGCCGGACCTCCACCACAATCCGAGCGCAAATGAAAATAGGTGATGTGATTAAAAGCTTTTACAGCAAGGGGTTTTACGGCCGTTTTTGCGCTAGTGGAGACGAAGCCTTACTGATTATATGACTGAAAATCATTTAAGTACTAACTTTTTCCCTTTGTCTCTATTCTTCTCTTTGTTCTTATACATATACAAAACAACAGTGGCATGCCATGACATTTCATGATGGGGATGCTGTGTTTCTGTAAGAAGCTGACTTCCAGGGGCAATCAGTTAATTGCGCGTCAGTGATGGTCTAGGGTCCATTTGTACATGCGTGGTGGCGGAAAAGACAAAGATGACAAGTATCTGACAAAAACCGTTTATTTTAACTTAAAATAAACATACACTATGTACAAAATAGTTTGCTTTAAGACAATCAGCTGTTTGGACATCCTGGGCATGAATGTGATTCTTTGGTCATCGATTGAAGGTGGTCCCGGGACAGTGGCATTGACAAATCTAATAGGCACGAAGAGAATTTGTCTGCTGGTGTCAGGGACACGGTCTAAGTCCGAAGTAGCACAAGTTACAAGTTAGCACAATAAACGAGAAATTATTTTTTTTGCTTGTTGACACACGGCATTTTGGTTATTAGGAACGTTAACTGAGTACGAGGTGGCCTTGATTGTCAGGGATTATATCAATCTTCGTTCTTTCTTTCATCCATTTTGATTGGTCGTTCTCTCTCAATTACACTTCCCGAGTGGTTGGTCCCTCATTACTAAATGTAACAAGACTCTTACCTGGAGCGCGAGAAAAGTCAAAATCGAAGATGAATTCGATCTTCCACTGATCATAGGACAACTTCCTTCCGCGATTTATAATTTCTGCTTCATAGTTTGATATAAACAATGGGTGTCTGACTACAAACAACTCTTTCCTATATTTTTTTTAAATTAATAAATTTTTCTCTAAATTAACCGTTTTTTTGTGCTTCGTGACAGTTCAAACCTGTCCAGAACCTCACATTTCCATAAAAATTTTAAACAAATACTGGAAATGACAAAAATAAACAATTTATGTATTTTAGTTCTAAAATACAATTAATACATACATAATACAAATTGATATGATACAAACAATAATAGAAAAACTTGTTTTTTTAATTTTTTATAAACTAAATCTATTCGGCAATTTTTTCCACAAAGTCATTAATTACTTTATCATAAAAGTCGCTGGTCGTTGATTCCATCAACATATTTGAAAGCTCTTTTTCTATTGAAAGCGATGCTAGCGACGACAATCTTTCCTCCGACTGAGTGTTCCTGACCAATGTATGAATTTGCTTTGTGGTTGAAAAACTGCGTTCAACAGACCCACTGGTAGATGGTACCGTAAAAATTAATGATATTAAGTCATATAATTCTTTTAGTACGTCTTTGTTTGGATCATCCTTAATTATAATACTCTTTATGTCTAAGAGTTACTTGTCAATATAATCCAGACACGAATATAAATATTGCGATTCACTACGTAATTTAGATAAATCAAAAAATTTTCCATAAACTTTACTTAATTTAAAGAATTAAAACATGCTTGGAAAAATTGTTTTTCATAATATTAAAATTATTAACATCTAAAAGTGATAAAAATTCTAAAGATTTTATGTCTGAAAATTTGTCAATATAATTACAGTATAATTAAAAGGAAATTATAATTAAATATAACTTTGCAAAGAAACATACATAAAAATAAAATTGAATACTCTTTACTTTTTAAATCTTAAAGCAATTCACTTAGTCAGATAGCTCCCTGTCAGTGGCTAAGGAATAGAATCATTGGAAGCGTTATACGATATTTTGGTGTGTAGCTTCCACCAGCTAAACCGAATGAGGTTGGTGGTCTGTAAAGTGCATGCACCAATGTCTATAATCTGGCTGCTTTACACCATTCAGTTATTTTCGCCGTGGAAGCTGACCCAGTTTCGACAATACAGCGCTTCCATTCCGTCACTGATATTCGAATATACAATAGCAATCTTATTGTTTTTTTCACATGTAGTATAGTGTGGCCGTCGGCCACGTTTTTTTTGTATAATTTTGTACATATGTTCGTATTTTATTGGATTAGTTTTAAGTCTTTCCTGTTTCTTTGTTCTAAAATTCTTCCTAGAACGTTTTCTTAATCCTTCTCCCATGGGGGTAAGACGACCAGTTCCGAGAACGTGGGAAAACAAAAGAAGAGTGTGGAGCCTGAGGGTAAAACGGCTGAAGAGAGACCATTCTTGTGTGGGATCCAAAGGAAGAAGCACGAGGAAGGCAGTGCTCGAGAGTGAAAAAAAAGGAAAGAAACAAAAGAATACGAGAGACTGCAAGGTGCTAAGGGATCCGAGAAAGAAGTGGAGAACAGTGAACACATAAGTAGAACATCGAGACAAGTTAAAAGATAAGGTCTACGGCAACAGAGGAGTCAAAAGAGTATAAAGGAGAAAAGAATCAGAGAAGGTGTCTTACCCCAAGATTCATCGATTCAAAAAAAATCCCGGGTATTTTCTAATCTTTCCCTCTGTCCTTTATTCTTAATTTCCATTTTTTCATTTTTATTTTAGTTATAAGATAGATGTAAGTTTAGTTTTTAAGTTAGAGTAAAAATATATCGACCCGCGTATATTTGTCACGTACCACGAAGTCTCGTTTGTTGGTTAGATAAAAAGAATTGGTCAACGCCTGTGTATCTTGACTAAGTAAGTGAGATAAAGTTGGGATCGTGTAAAAAAGAACCGTTTCGTTGTGAATAAAAATAATACTTTGTGCTATTTTTGTAATCAAAGTCTTTTTTCTGTACCTTCCTGCTCGCGGGATCCAGTACGTATCATAACGAACATCACAATAGAAATTTGTAATAAGATACAAAATGCGGTTATAATAAAATATTAATTTTAATTAATTCAAAGTACGTTAAGATATGAAAATAATTGCCCAATATGAATTTATATTTTAGAAAATATAAAGGAAGCAGCACTTCCGCCACTTCCAATGATGACATGCCACTGCAAAACAAGAAAGCACATATTAGAGTTTAATTACTGTAGCAACTAAAATGGATAAATAGATAACATATCATGCCTTCATATGTTAATAGAATTCTTTGATATAATATATAATTAGAGCTACCAATTCTCCTATACTTGCACAGAAATTCCCAAAATTTGGTTAAAATTTTTCAATTCTTAGGCTCCTATATTGAGGCCTATACTTCCTGTATTTACTCAACAAAACAATCAACTTTTGGATTATATATTAAGACAGACTAAAGAAAAGATAACAGCATTTTGATACTGCTGAGAATAAAAAATTTCAAATCTGAAACTTTTTATTCCTGGAATCAACTCTTTGGGAGTTGACAAGCTCATATGTAATGCTAACTCTTATTTAACAAAATGTTAAATCAGAACATTATTTTATTGCTTACAAGCACTAATTTAATAATTCATAGTACAATAAATACTTTTGTAATTAATCATATCATATGATAATACAGTAGAACCTGGTTAACTTAAATTAGTCAGAGAAAATAATTTGGAACTTTGAGTAAAAAAGTTTCAAGAAATTTGAGTTAACCAGTTTGATTTAACATTTATGCTAGATGATTAGAGAAAGAAAATGACTGAGTTATCCAGGGTTCCTCTGTATTGTATTGTATGACAACAATATATAAAATAAAACTACTATTCTATTTTATTTGAACTTGTTAAAACAATAAAAATATGTAAAATTTTATGTTATATTAGTGTTGCCACCTGTCCGGTTTTTAATTCATTGTCCAGGTTAACAATTAATTTTGTCCAGAATTTTGTAGAAATTGTGAAATTACGATGAAACAAAGTACTAGCAAATATTTTTATAAATTTACTTTATTTTAACAGTGAAAGACTTCACACTCTCACTGAAAGTTAATTTGCCATCACACACCGATGTATGTCATCCTGTCGACCTATTTTTTTTTTTTGCTTCTCAGCTCTTTGAAGCTAAGTTATTTCATTTCTTAATTTGAGTTGCTCCTACATCCTACACAAGTCCCTAACTGGTTTAGAACTGGCATGCACATTATTCTTCGCATGGTAAAATAGCATTGCGCATATGTCAGGGACTTCTGAACAAATCTGACCTGCTGTCCGGGTAAGCAATTTTGAAAAGGTGGCAACACTATGTTATATTAAAGTACTTATATGTTACATATATGATATTATCATTCTATGAATTGATGTTCTGAACAAATCATATGTTAATATCAAATGTCATTAAAAGGCTACTTTGTGATATTATTTATAATTTAATGCATCGTTCAGTAAACAAAAACAAATTTTGTTTGTATTTAATAGGGTGACCAATCATCCTCCTTTAGGGAGGACAGTCCTCCTTTTGTGAGGAAGGACAATCCTTCTGTCCTCCCTTGAAAAGTGTTCTCCTACATGTCCTCCTTTTCGATATTTGAAGACTAATCTGTAAATCTCTGTATTCAATCAATGCTGAACTGATCAGTTGCATGTGATGTGATGTGATGTGTTTGTATTTGAAATGATGTTTCATCAAGACTCGGTACAGTGTGGCAAGATGAGATTATGAGACGAATGCGCTCCGCATAAAAGACCTTGAGAGAGCACACCGCATACAAGTGGCTTTGTTTACTTCTTACCGAAACACGACACAGCTTATATGCATACAGTAGAGATTATTATAGTGTATTATTGTTGCAATGAATAAAATGTTTCTTTTATATACAATATTTTTTCCTTCAATTTACTTGTGTCCTCCTTTTCATTGTAAAAAAGTTGGTTAATCACCTTATATTTAATAAACTATTTAGTTGGCTGTCGTCCACTTTAATTATACAAATTATTTTTTGACCAAATTAATTGATTTAGTCTAAAAATTAATTTGTGCAATTAATATTGCAGTTATATTTTTCCTCTTTTTATACAGTTAAATAATATAAAAGAGGAAAAATATTTGTCTATTAATAATAGACAAATATTTTTTCTACTATAATCTAATTATTTAACTATATAATATAATATTTGTAATATTTCTATTATCTCAAATTTTCAACTCAGCTGGTCTAAGCTTCTAACCTTCCTTTCTTTTTTTACACTAGTAATGTATTATATGCAATCTCCTTTTTTAAATATTTATTTCTATTAAACTATTCAATATCATACGAAAAATTCAGTTAAAAAAATATTGAATTTTTCACATATTTTTAATGTATCAAAACGTATTAATATTACAATACAAATTTTTTAAAATTTAAATTAAACGTTATAATAAATCAATGCTTACTAACCTTAATACCCAACTGAATTTTAAATCCTGTAATAGCTTTTTGAAGCCAATGACTGAAACTTAACTCTTTAGGATTACAGATATTATTTTGAGTATTTTTAATTTCAGATTCCAAATTATTCTAAAAAGAAAATAAAAATTTTTACATATGATTTGAAATCAAATAAAATAAAAATATTATATGATATTTATTATTTTTTCATGAAAGTTTAAAATAAATCATTCTCCCAAATATGAAACTAATTACAAAGTATCAAAAAACTTAATAACAGAATTGAAAAAGTTTTCAGTAGTTTTATCCATAAACATAACAAACATAAACATAGAATTCTTCTACATTTTTGATTTTTTACAATTATAACAAACTTCAAAACAGATCGCAAAGTTAGCTGCTCTGTTGAATGATCAAATATCAATATTTATATATTAAGTCTAAGATTTGATCACAGTGTTAATTAAAATCAAGATACAATATTGTTCAATGTCACAAATAAGCATTACAATATTTAATTTGATAAGAGTAAGTTTTACAGTCATCTTTTTGCTGTCATGTAGAAACTGTATAACAATAGAAAGATTTCTAATGAAGTGGTATTTTTATGAGATTTCTTATCTTCTAAAGCATCTGAAATTTTATCTCTTTAGAAATGAAAACTAGCTAAAATAACAATTGGTTACGATCATTCAACATATACACTTGAATTAGACATTATTTAGAAAATTGTGAAAAACAAATGAGCAGTTGATGTTTTCTATAAAAAATATCAACAATTTAATTTAAATAGTTAGAAAGAACTATGAAGATTCAAAACAATTATTACATTTAATATCTAACTTAATGACCTCCAATTTTCAGGCAAATAAAATTCTCAGATTTTCTGAGAGATAAAAGTGCTGGAATCAACAATTGAAGTTGTTGATAAATGTGATATTGATGCATACATGTCATGGCAATTTTAGTAGAATTTTTCTGTCATGCAATTAAATGATGGTAGTGCTGTTAACCCTTTGGCTCATTTTATTCTCCTTTTCTAGCGCCAACCTTCCGCTAGTCAAATCTATGTAATCTTTTGTGTAATCTTAATTTTTTTGTCATGCAACCAGTTATGCTCATATAATCAAATTTTCACAATCTATGACAAGCATATCAAGTTCAACAAAAAGAAATATATAAAACATCTAATAATAATCAAATACATAAATCTATGTTCAAATATAACTGCTTAAAAATATAAAATAAATTATTTATCTTTTCATTCATTCTTATTTCGTGAAAAATATGAGAGTTGCATATAGTCATTAAATTGTCTAAGAACCTCACAACTTTTTACATGACAACAAGCAATTTTTGTTAAATCTATATACTACTAAAAGTGTGAGTTTGTTTAGTTGTAATTAAATACAGAAAAACAGTGCAAAATACCACCACATTTTTTAAGAATATTATATTCCAAATGAAAATAATTACAACTTAATAATTTGTCTTCTAATTTTAACAAAACAAACAAGTTTTGTTAAAATCAGAAGACAAATTATTAATTGTTGTTTTTTCTGCTGATAAGTTTTGTTAAAATCAGAAGACAAATTATTATTAATTGTTGTTTTTTCTGCTGATGACATCATTCTATACGACATGACGTCATACAGAATTTTAAAGTTGCCCCTTATTTTTCCCCCTGCATGAAAGTTACATGCATCTACAAAGTTTAGCTCTACAACCCTCTCTCTTTCCCTTTCTTACATCATCCTTCTTTTGACATGCAAATGGCAATCACTTTTTTTTAGTAACTTTTCTGTTCAAATTGTTTGTTTTAACAGCTGCATTTGAACTGCAACAATCAGGTCAGTTAGCCTGACAATTCCTGTTCAACATGGATGAAAACTTTTGCTATTTTGTAGTTTTCCTTGCTGGATTTTGATTTTTTGTAAAGTGTTTATTTACATATACCTAGTTTGAGTAATTAAATTTATTAAGGCATCTTCTATTCTTTAGAAATTTTATGTAGTAAGTGATCCCAACAGCTCACTTTTTACTATAACTATGAAATTTTCATTCAAATATTAAATACAAATTGTATAATTTTCTAATTATACATTTTTTTAAACTACCAGTAGTAATCTCTTTAACTAGGTAAATATAACTTACTAGGTAATTATAACTTAAACCATAAAAACGTTACAATCCAGAAGGAATTTTTAAAGAACAAATGCTTTAACCACCTTAAATTGTCAGGTTCAAGACTGTGTATAAGTTGGGATATGGAAAAAGGATGCATATATTAGAATAAAAATAAACATTAACACATCCGCTAAATTTTGGATGGTATTACAGGAATAGAATACAAGTAAGACTAATAGTAGAATGCAATAACTACAATAAAACAGCAAGAATGGGAGTAAGGAAAAATAAGCATAATGAACTAAGTTTTTCAGATTCTCATCAATTCTTACATCACGGATAAAACAGTCTTATGAAATGATGAGAACATTATTAGACATATCAAGAACCCTGCTTTAGCCAAGATAGGAAAAAAATCAAAATCTATAAACATAGAAACAAAAATATCAACTGTTATGATGCTGACACATTATTTAATGCCTGGAGAATTACGCTTACAAGAGAAACTTTTTTGAGTTTTATATTTATAGTTTGATGTTGATAATATTATTTCAAGTAATGTTATTTGAAAAAATTAATATTGTAACCTAGAAACTAAAAAATAATTTTGTAATTTTTTTTATTTTTCCAACCAATTATACAGCGTGTATCAGAATGACCTTTTAAAAATTTGGGGGATTGTAGAGGATGAAATTTTGAACGTTTTGATATAAGGAACCCATAGCTGGAAATGTGATATAAAGTTTCTACAGCACTTTGAACTTTGCGGTCGGTATGCCGAATGAAACAGCAGAATACAGTATTTATGACAAGTTTTATTGACAAAACAGTAGAGTACAATCAAACTGTACATTGAATCAGTGGCTGCACAACTTTAAAGTAAATGTTCAATGTGATGACCATGAACTTCATTACATAATGTGCAACAATGAACCATGTTTTGTCCAACTCTCTGTAAGATGCCATGCTCCTCTCTGATGGTATTCCTCTGGAGTTATGTAAAGTCCCTTGTGTATGCAACACCTGTAGGAACAGTTCATGAGCTTACGGAGTGCATCTCTACAGCATTTAATATCATCAGAAAGGAGCGTGGCATCTTACAGAGAGTCAGACAAAACATGGTTTGTCATTGCACATCATGTAATGAAGTTTGTGACCATCACATTGAACATTTACTTTAAAGTAGTGCAGCCACTGATTCAATGTACAGTTTGATTGTACTCTACTGTTTTGTCAATAAAACTTGTCATAAATACTGTATTCTGCTGTTTCATTCGGCATACCGACCGCAAAGTTCAAAGTGCTGTAGAAACTTTATATCACATTTCCAGCTATGGGGGTTCCTTATATCAAAACGTTCAAAATTTCATCCTCTACAATCCCCCAAATTTTTAAAACGTCATTCTGATACACGCTGTATATATACATATATTTATTATTTGTTTATTTATTTAGGGATAACTTATAAGAATGTTACAATTTTAAATTAAATGCTGTAAGAAAAATTCAAGTGGTTTATTTAACTTACAACAACAGTAAGTTTTATAGTAATTCCAAGATGTTGATACAAAGCAATAAAAATAGCCCTTTGCAATCTTATTAAAATAAGTTGTACTGTTCTTAATAATGCTTCTTGATCTTTCTTTAAAAGATCTCCTAAGAGTTTTGTTGGCAATCTATAAGAACATAAAATAAGCAATAATTATACATAAAAGAAAACAGGTTATACTTTCTACATTACAAAAATAAATATAATAGAATCTAATAAACAAGATGGTTACTTCTAATACCAAACTTTAACATTTCTGAAAATTACACTGTTAGTTTTTGACTATTAATAGCTTTATTCTTTCTAATATATAGGCTAAAAGTATATTCATTTTATCAAATGCAAATAATGCACCCTATGCATCATATCATAATAAGTAATTATCAGAGCATAAATCCGTATGTTTTTTAGTTCAAACTTTTGTTTTACCATTTAATGAAATACTTCAATAATTTTTTATGCATTTAATTTTAAAAACATAAAAATTTATGCATAAATGACATACATATATATATATAATATATATGTCATCTCAAAGATTTTTCTAATTCTTCCTAGAAATCTAGAAATGATACTAAAGTATGATTGATTGGTTCTCAAAAAATTCTGTAGTACAGTGATACCTCAGTTTTCACTGATAATCTATCTAAAAACAATTGACAAAATCTGAAACCGACGAAAACCGAGGCAATTATTTCCATTTAAATCAATGTAAATCCGATATCCAATTAATTTATTCTAGACACTCAAAATACATACCAAAAACACATTTTATAGAGAATAAATATAATGTTTAATACTAAAAACAATAAGAAATTAATATAATATTTTTGATTGATCCAAATTAATAACTGTTTGACATCTTCAATACTGTTTGCAATCTCTGTTTTGTTAGCACATTCACACCGTTTGCTACATTAGCCTCCTTTATTGATTCCTTTTTTGCCACAATGGAACTTATTGTGAATGGCAACTTCCTGTACAGTACATGTGGCCGATTTCAACAATCTTAATGTTGCTCTTGTATTTTTCAATGATTTCCTTCTTCAACTCAATCATGTTCCTGGCCTTCTTCTTTGAAGAGCTGATGGCTCTGGAAACTTTCTTCGGTCCTACGATGGAGCTAAAAGGATAGGAAAGCAATGGAATTGTTAAGCTAGATGCATGGGATAATGCTCACACAACAAGAAACAATGCCATGCTGAGCAGGAAAATACATGGGTCGCCCTTTGTTTTCGCAAAATTAACAGCAAGGTTATGTGGGCATGCCAACGAAATCCGAGATAACCGATGAAAACCGAGACAAATTTTTCGCATAAAAAATCGACAAAAACCAAAACCAACAATAACCAAAGTCAATGAAAACCGAAGCATGACTGTATATCTTGCATGAATTTTTATCCAATTTACAACAAATAGCTTTAGAAAAAGACCAAACAGATAAAAGTAAATTAGCTCAGGCTGATAATGTTATGCAGTTATAAACAAATTATATTAAGAATATAGATATCTAAGAAAAATAGCAAAACAATACTCTACTTTAGAACTATACAATCAGTTTTAGCTTTTGCTGATACTGTTCCAAATGTCTCAAAATTATTCTGTAAAGAAATTTAAGAATTTTAATTTTATACATACTGGCATACTTAATAAATTTAAATTTATTTAGAGTTTAATATCAAAACTGATATAACTATATTTATTTTGTAATCATTTAATTAATAAATATTATATTAGTTTATAATAAATATATACTATATTAGTAAACAAACAAAACTTGAAACTTTTGTAATAAGATTTTGACATTAGATTGTTTCTCTTAACACTTCAAACTAGTTATATTCTTAAAATAACCATATAATATAACTTTTTATTAAGCAAATTCTACTTTTTATATGAAAATCACTGAAATTTGAATAATTTAAAAAACAAAATGTTTTTCAAATTACTTAAACTTGAGTTAAACATTCATTTATTTATAAAAATACTATTGTGATGTAAACAACAGCAGATCATGTTTGTAAGAACAAGAAAATAAACAAGGTTTATAATATTAATAATTAACAAACAAGAACTATTATAAATGAAAACAAGATAAATAAAGCATAAAAATGAATTTTTTCAAAAACATTTCAAAACTACAAACAACTGTACTGAGTACTATTACTCAAAAACTGGGTATACTTAAACTAAAACCACTAAAAAGCCTAATATCAAGCAGAGAAGTTTGAAAGTGCTAACGTTTTCATTAGTGCTTTCAAACTTCTCTGCTGATAATGCTCATGTTGAATGGGCATTATTAAGCAAACTTAAACTTCTGAACTTCTCTGCTGGATATTTGGTTTTTTAGTGGTTTTAGTTTAACTGTAGTGAATATTGAATAATTGAACAAAAACAAAACAAAAAAAAATTATAATTTAAATTTCTGTATCTTCACTTGATTGATTGAGGTCAACACCTTACAAAACTGCCCACAGACAAATTATTAAAAATAATTTATTTACAATAATTAATGTATAAATTGAGGAGTAATATTTTTATTGAGGATAAAGGATTTTTATCTATAGAAAAATAAAATGTAGTTATCCTTAACTTATACATTCTTTAAATCAATTTATACAGGTTTAAAATTTTCAAGTAAATATAACAATCTTTAATTTATAAAGAAGACAAAAATTAGAATACAAAATATAAGTCTGTATTTCTTCACATAAATTTAGAATGTTGTATAATACATGCATATCAAAAAAAAAATTTATTTAAGGTTATTCAGAATTATTATTTTTATAAAGAAATTTTGAATGTATTGTCTCACTGTAATAAGAATTATACTGATGATAGTAATGATGATATTGACTTCATATGTAATCATGATGATATAATTGCTGTGCTCTCTACAGAAATTAAAAATATTTTTCACTGACACATGAAAACACCATAAGGGCCAATAATCAAATTTTACTGTTAATTTTACATGATTAACAAAAGGCAATTAACATTGTGTAAAACAATGTAAGATTTTCCTCTGTGAAGGTTCATCATAACTTGTAATCAAGTAATTATCTAGATTTACTACTGACTAAACTCAACAACAGAAAAAATGATTTAGTTGTTTATGAGGTTTCCTCAGCAATGCAGACTGTCCAACTATATACAAGATTGTTACAAGTAACAGTACAGCCAATTCTATTGGTTGAATGTTTGTGAGATTTTTGCAGAACAAGCATATTCCAAGCACCTGCCTAACTATGACATAAAACTTACATATCCTGTAAAGACACTTACAAAGTTTTCATGTGCTAATAATGATTTCATAGATTGATTAGACTGCCATTCTTGATGGATTGAAGAGTTTATTTGAAAACTTAATTTATTATTCTGAATTATATATTTTTTTATTCAACTGAATGAATCTCTTGATCTAAATATATAGAAATTTTCAAACAAAATTTTTTAAAGAGAAATTAGACATTAATGAATAATTAATTAACAAAAACAAAAATTTTAAATTTTATTTTATTTCTCTTAAATTATAATATAATAAATAATAACAAAAAATCTTCTTATAATTTGAAAGTTCTTTTATAAATAGATAAGAACATTGTATAAAAGTTTTCAAATTACATTTTGTAATATGAAGATTATCTTTTATTATTGTTTCAATGTTTTTATTTTTATCCAATGCTTTTTTAAAATTAATATTTTAAAGTAAAAATTTTCTGTGTTACAGATATGAATGATGAGTGTATATTAATATTTAATAACAACGTAAGTTAAAATTTTCTTTGGTATGTAGTGAGATGAGTTAAATGAGAATTAGCATGGTGATTATTATTCGAATATTTCATTGTAAAGTTGAATTTGCCAATGTAATGGCACAATCAATGGAGGGACAAGAAGGTTGCTCCCTCTAAAGTAAATTAAAAAATTCCCAGAAGTTTAAAGTAATAAAACTTTAATATATGGTTTATTTTGTTACACACATTAAAAACTGCCTCTCTAAGATTTGCTCCTAAATTTGCTTTGGTGAGTGTGTACTGTACAAAATAAAATAATTCAAAAATCAATAAACATGCAAATCTAAAATACAGTGCAATTAATAATCATATAAAGTGTCAAATTATGCAATTAAAATTGAAATAAAACTTTTATTATTATTTAATAATTAATATTTTTCTATTCAGATGATTTTACATATTATAGATTTTCAATTTCAATTTTTCATTTTGAGAACCAAAATACTTAAAAAACAGAAATAAAAAATATTAATATATTTCTTTAAATTATTTTAGATATTTTTTAAATATGAAATGTTATATTTACAACATACAAATCTGCATAATAGATTATAAGTTTTTGGAAGTTCTATCAGTTAATTTTATTTTTTATTATACAGTAATTTTTATAATTAATGTAGTAAAGATGCAATAACAATCATCCTACAAAATAATATTATTAATAATGATTAAAAATAATGTAAATTAAAAAAAACTGTTTTTGCTATAATCTCACATTATGACAATTAATTTAAATAAATTAAATTGATATATACATAGAAACTGTCTGTAAATAATATCATGTTTCATGGACGGAGGGAAGTAGTTCAGAATGTGACAATGTAACAAGAAGAGGGAAAGAGACCGATCCTTGTGACATCACATTTCATATTTATTATTAATCAGTATCACATGTGCATTTTTTATGCAGTAAGTTGCATTAAAAATTTTAACATATTTTTAAAAATTTAGTTTTTGCACTTAAATGTAATTAGCTAGTAGTTTCAACTATCTTTATAAAAAAAATAACTACATAGTTAACTAGTAGTTAGTTAAATTACATTTCTTTTTATACTAGTTAATTAATTATGTACTTAGTACTCATCAGTAATGTATATATGAAATTACCTTATTTAATTCAACAGATCTTAGAGACAAAGATAAACTATGACTTTATAGCCCCTTGACAAAGACATACTATAACTTCTTGACTTCATAGCGACATGACAATAGTTTCACAACATTACTTATCTTAACATTGACTTCAGATTTGTAAAAATGTAAACTGATGAATCATTGTAACAAAACAATAGTGAGAATGACATGATGTAAATTCCAAATTGTTATAATCATAGAAATTGCATCAATCACTTTACTGTGGCCATAACAGATTATAATGTGTTAGTAGCAACAATAAAGTAGTTGTATGATATACATTCACTTTTTGCTATTTTTAATGTTATAAAAAATTTAGAGATAGAAAAATAAAACATTGGACCGGATTAAAATAGCAGTTTTGTTTTCATTTCATCTTTATTATTTAATGCTTTTATAGCTTTTTTTAACTGATGTCTCAGAATATGTTTTTTAAATTTTTCATCACACATTCTGCATCATCTAGATATTACAATTTGTCCTGACAAGGAAAACAGACATTTCAATGCAGCATTACTGGTGAGGGTAGTGTTGTATTTAAAACTCATTCTTTACATGCCAGTAGCTGTATAACATACTAAAACTAACATTACTGTTTCCTAAATTTCTAATTTTACATGCAAATTCTCGACAACTACATTAATTTAAAAAGAACAGTGATAAGTGATAACTCAAAGCAAATAAAAATATATTTACATAGCAAGCCATGTATTTTATTATATATGTGCATGGCAAACTGCAGCAAAACCTGATTGGTTGTTTGTTTAAATTCAACTTTTATCAATTGGCAATATAAAAATTTCAAACATTACAATTGCTTAAAAATGAGTAAAACAGTTGAACCAAACAGATTTTGACCATGTTGACTTTAATAGTGTGGTAGTACACCAATATTTATTTGTATATATCTAATATATATGTATATATTTCTATACTTTCTTCCTTCTTTGTTCTCGAGTTCTTTTGTCTTTCAATTTCTAGAAGCTTCTTAGTATGGGTGGTGAGTCACCTACTTCGAACACAAAAGAAAGGTGGTAACCCTGAGGGCAAAAGTAAGAAAGGATAAGCTACTTTTAGCTGGGACGTCGAAGGAAGAAGACGCAGTGTAGTGTTCTCCAGACTGTTTTAGCCTCAGTTGGAGAGACATTAGTCAAGCTAAGACTGAATATTTTGATCTCAGGAATTCTGGAAAGTTATAGGAAAGTTTTTGATTGAAGATATTTACGTCGTTTTTTCCTCAACCCTCACGAAAGAAATATTTCGGCCACCACCACCACACAGAGTGTTCACCAATTTTGGGTACCCTTCTTGTCTTATTCTATCGATATACTCGTCCTATTCTCTATCCTTTTCCTTCTTCCCTTTTTATTTGTTAGCATAAGTAGTTTTTAGTTCTTTAGATATAAGACTTCTTTGTACCGCGGTAGATTTATATTGATCGTTTATTTTTATTTTTTTGTCGCGGGAATCGCGTCAACCGTTCTGTCTGGGTTTAGTGTTAATTGATCGTACAAGAGCACGAACGGACTACGAGGAGCATCGGAATCCATAAGAATCCTGATTATTGTAAAGACCACGGGTGAAATAAAAAACGTTTTTATTGTATTTCTTGTCATCTCTTTGTTAGATCACAGTTGAACCAAACAGATTTTGACCATGTTGACTTTAATAGTTGAATCAGTCTTCATGAAAACTAAGACATGTTTGTTCCACTTAATAAATGCAATAGATCATTGCAAGGCAACATTATAGTAAATTAAAAGGAAAACTATAAAATAGTTATACTGATTGAACTAAATATATAGTTAATTAGTAGTTTAATTACTAAATTGGGACAGCTCTTGTAACTAATAGTTAACTATACTGAGAGTAGTTTAATTACATTGGTAGCTAACTATTGCCTAGCTATCTCTAATATACATAGAACTTCAATATCCATCCGGATATAGGACTGAGATCAAGCACACTGCTGTAATTATAAGTTATTTACTGTTAGACTTGTTCAAAATGTTTGTTGAATTTTTGAAAAATTGTGAGATTATATAAAGTACGAATGAGTCAACACGGAGAACGTTAGTGATTTTTTCGATGGGACAAATTGATAAGAAGTGTGTTTGATAGAGCAGATGCTTAGAAGGGGGAATCCATTTATCTCAGCAGGGACTAGACAAAGACAACTATTCAAATTAACAAGATAACCCTTTGATTTTCCTTAGAACATACAATACATCCAGGAAAACACACAGGAACGTACAGAGCCCGACAATCCAATCTACCAAATAGCTATAACACACAATTCTCCCGACAATAATATGCTACAGAATTCCCGTAACATGCAGACATAAAACGTACCAACAATGAGTTTAAAGTGTACCTCTTCTTTTACTTCTTATCAGACAGGAAACAGTTCAAAAACAAAATCTTCCTGCTGACCTGGTTGCACAGTCTTACTTTCCAGTTTCCCAACTATTTTTTTCAGGCACTTTCACACACACACACACACACTCTTCCCTACTGATTCTTCCTTCTCTCTCCACTTCCCCGAGACACATCCTCCAATAAATCTCCCACCCTACGTTACACACTCAATTTACACAACTCCTCTCCACCAACTTGGACTCACCATGTGGCAAAGGGGGAGCACGAAAAGACGTAAGGCACAAAATTAAGAAAAAGGAAACAGACAATTGGCATTCTATGCTTTTAAATCTGTGGACTGAAGTACTTCTAACGGACTGGAGAAAAGAAACTTTTGAATTTTTTTGAAACACTTTATTCAGGAATGTAATGCAGGAGATGTTAAGTGGATGGATGCTGATGACAGCTATTACAGAATAAAGCATTTCCATAGACATATTTTCCTCCAACATTCTGAATGTGTCAATTAAGGAATATTTTACAAATCCATGGGAGTAAAATAACTTGCTTGCAAGGTGTACCTAAAATAAAATTTTGATTAAGGCAATGCTATTGTCATGTATTTTGATAAAAGTGTAAAATAAATCATGTCATATTATATCTACTATGTAATTGATGTAGAGTGTTTACATTATAATAATGTAAGAGCTTTATTGGGGTAACCAATGTAACATTATTTGTGTTAGGGAATAATGTGATACTGAATGACATATGAGAGGGAGGGGCTTAAAAGTCTGGAATTTTAGTGTGACATCATTAATGGATAGCCCCATATAATTTATTTAATGTAAATCTTAAATTTTAATTTATTGAAAAAAAAACTTACAGTTAGTACAGCAAGTATACTAAGATGGCTAGCAATATATTCTCCTTCATTAACTATCTTCAAAATTAAATCCTATTATTTTATAAAAAATGCATTAATTTCTAATATAATATATTATTAGTTAAAAATGAAAATTTACTATAGTTGTTACATAATTTTCTCTATAATATATTTTAACATGACACAATATTAAATGATACAAATCTATATCTGTATATAAGTTTTTATCAGTTAATGCAATGATGCATTGACAAGATAGATTTGACTAAGAATTAAATTTATAAGTTAATTTATAGCATACATTTTTAATTGATAAGCTTTTTTAATCTTTTCTTTGATTTATAATAATGAAATATTAATATGCTTTTTCTCCTTCATAAAACAGATCAATAAACTTGTAATGACTTTTTGCATTACAAGTCTATTTTAAAACTTGGAAAACAACACGTCACAAATATGGAAAGATAGATAATGAAAAACAGATAATAATACCAATGGCACAAATAAGATGGACATAATTTATAGCTAAACTTTTAACTCGTGCATGTTTTTATTATAAAAAGATGGATAGATCTAAAATTAAAATAATAGAAGATAGTTGTTTTCTTAAAATACTAATTTTTATATATAATTTTATTAAGGAATATCTAAGATGCAGCCAATTATTTTAATCTAAAACTTTTTCTATTTTTATTTAAGAAATAAATACACAACCACTCACAACTGGGTAAACTTGATAATAAAAAAAAAGCCACAAAAACCAAAATAACCAGCAGAAAAAGCTAATGTTAGCTTTCTCTGCTGGTTATTTCAGTTTTTGTGACCGTTTTTTTAGAAGTTAATATCCTACTTCCATCATTTTAATAAATTTAAATTTTTTAGATAATTTTATATTTTATCACTTTATTGAAAATTATCTAATCTTCTTAAAAATATTCTGAAGAAAAACTAATAAAATCAGATCTTTTATTCAGAATTAAGAATTCTTGAATTAAAGATTAAAAAAATGGTTATTTTGTAATATTAAAAATCAATTTAAAACTTAATTTTAAAACAATTATTTACTTGATCAAGAAGAAATACTTGGCCACTCTTTATAACATATATGCTATCATCTGGGTCTCCGACATTAAACAGCATTTGTCCTTCTTTTATCTCAATAGTTTCAAAAGTTTTAAACAATTCCATAAAGTCAGGTTTTTCAGAGAAACTAAATATCCTGTAAATTTAAAATATAATTATATATTTATATTCAAATGGTACTATTTAATACATAAATCTGAATTTTATCAATTATATTCATTTATTATTGAAACAATAAAAAATGAAAATATTTTCTTCATAATGGGGACAATTCTATTTCTTGTCATCAGGATTAAATTTACAAAATCTGTTAATCAAGCAATTTTTTATAATGTATCTATTAAGTTCAATGTTGATCTTTCCTTACAAAAAAATAAAAATCAACATTGATTATTGTGTCCACCATTAAAAATATTTTCCTATATATTGTAATGTAATAATAATAATAATAATTGTATTAGATTTTCAGGAAAGTTCCTTTGTCTGGGGGGAATTTTTATTTATGTGAAATTATTTCTCAAAAAGTAGATATACATTAAGATTAATATGCAGTTGGAAAAATTTGAAAAATTAATATTTCTTCTCATGCTTTGAAAGAATTTTATTGTTATCAAAGATTTAAACTTTTGGCAACCAATACACATTTTAAAACAATTTTTTTATTATTGTATCTAATAGATATATTGCAACCTAACTCCATAGTTTTGACACTGTGAACTCTGTAAGGTTAAATTCTAACTTTTCTTTTTGAAAAACTGAAAAATTTATTATGACATCAATTACTAAAGCAGAAAATTTATATATCTAGAAAATATATATACTATGTGTATTATCTAAATTACTCCTGTTACCTAAATATTTATACTAATATCAATATCATTAATATATACACATCAAAATGTGAGAATTGAACAAGTTAAAGGAAAACAACCCATGATGACCTCATCAGAAGCTAGTGTGGGGTTCCGGGGTCATGAGAGGTTACTCATATCCGTGGTCGGCATTGGATCTGAAAGATCTGCCCACTTTGTCAGTGGATGGCTAAAATAGAAGGGTGATTGAATGGAGAGAGTCGTGAGTGCTGAAAGTCCATACTGGAGGAAATGAGTCATATACAAACAAAACATTTAATATATATAAACAATACAGAAAATACAAAAGTTTTTGCTGCAGATAATTGATCTTGTTTCTTTAACAATCTAATTGTTGAAGAATAAAATAAAAACTTGGAATTACAGAAACTCAGAAAACCCAAAACTAATTTATTTATTTATTAATGGATGAAGTACTGAAGAATCAATAATTGTTTTAATTCAGGGGTGCACAACCTGCGGCCCGCGGGCCACATACGGCCCCTTATCAATGTTTATGCGGCCCGTGGACGGTACAGGCCAAATCCCTTCTTTCCAAGTTTCTAAGTGTAGAACTTTTCCCTTTCACAAAGTCATTAGCACCCAACTGTTTTATTACTTTCCCTGAAGTGAGAAATGGGGAGTTGTTCTATAAATAAGTCTATTTCTAGCTAACACTTTCTGGTTTAGATATGGAATATTTTAAGTCTAATACATAGTATTATAAAGATTTTTTGAAGAATCAAATAGAATAAAATGATGTTAGAACGTCATTTCCGATGTTATCAGGAAGTTTCTATTTTGGCGGAAAATCTTCAATTTTATGCTTCGGAAAACTTGCTTATTCGTCTAAATAGCGTCAAATAACAAAAATAAGTGAAAATAGCGCTGAAAAACTATGAAAATAACAATTTTTTAGCATTTGTTTACATTCTAGATTCTGATTGGTATAGTCGAATTTGAATCAATCTTTTCTAAAAAGACGCTTATTCGTCAATCTAATGTCATTCAAACTAGAAAAAACTAACCAGAGTTCAAAAAGAAATGTACAAAAAACTATAACAACCAATAATTTACAACAATATCTCTCCATAGACTAAGAATAGAAAAAAATTTTTTTGCATCAAATTTATTATTATTAAGTTGGACCAAGAAAATTAATACTGTAATTGGAATAGAGTCATTATGACTGAAAGGAAGCCGTTTGCACTAAAATATTTTGGATTTAATAATTATTACAAACCGCGTTACGCCATAAACTTGTCAACAAAGAGGGTTGTAAAATGATTCCGTGTAGCTAGAAAGCTGCGGTTTCTTTTGTTTGAAAGAAAACAGATATATTTAGGTTATTTAAGTAGTAAATTAATTGGAACTTTTTATTTACTTTTATTTTTACATTCTTTTTTCGTAAATTTAAAATTAAATTATTATTTTTAATTTTTATTTTATTTGAAATTTAACAGTCGTAAACTGTGATATATTTGTGACAGAAAACAAAAAACAGATTGATTCTAGCGCCAATTTGAAACGAGATATCGCAATTTTATTATATTTAAAATATTCAGATTTTCCGCTGCACCGCGTTAATCACTTTTGATTCATTTCTGAACACCGGGGTAAAACTGACGGGCCATAAATATAATTTAGATAAGAATGGTAACCACATTTATGATGGATTAGTGTCCTGCACCTGGCATGTTGACGATCTGACTCACAAATTCTGAGAAATAGTGGAGACGCCCGGACAGGGGTCGAACGAATTAAGACCTGCCTGGCCATTTGTCACGTGTGCGTAATAGTCTTCTGTCCCCGCCTCTTTAGTCTTTGGTCAGAGTGGATACAGAACAAAGCACGTGGTAGTCTAGCTTGCCTTATCTCAAACACGATTCATTGCGGGGCTCAGAATTTTCGGCACAACGAGACATTGTTTTGCAGAGTGAACAGTATGGCACCGGGCATTAAACGCAAGGTCGATCGCGAGAATCGTCAATTTCAAGAAGCGTGGACTAACAAGTACTGTTTTGTGCAACAGAACAACAGCATTATTTGCCTCTTGTGCAATGGAACAGTAGCAGTGCCAAAAGAATTCAACCTGAAGCGACATCATGAAAGCCAACACAAGGATTTCCTTCTGCAAGGTATGGAACGCAAACGGAAAATCCAATCGTTACGATGATCACTAATCAGCCAACAAAATGTGTTCAAGAAACAATCTGGAGAATTGGATGCAGCTGTTAAAGCCAGCCTAGAAATATCTGCTTTAATAGCCAAGAATGGGAAACCTTTCACAGATGGCTATATGATAAAAAAATGTCTTATCATTGCAAGTGAGATGTGTCCTGAGAAGACAAAGTGTTTTCAAACAATCAGTCTTAACCGCATGACGATACAATGGAGAATCTCGGAAATTGCATCAGACATTTCTGGCCAACTTAATATTTTAGTTGCAAACTGTGCTTATTTTTCTTTGGCTGTGGATGAATCCACTGACATATCATCAACAGCACAAGTGATTGTGTTTATTAGAAGTGTTTCACTAGATTTTATTGTGAATGAAGAATTTCTTGGCATGGCATCACTTTCCAGACATACAACTGGTGCTGACTTACTTACTGGTTTATTGAGCGTTTGCAACAAATCAGCACTGGACTTTGACAAGCTATCCAGCATTGCCACTGATGGAGCACCATCTATGGTTGGATGTGAGAATGGCATGGTCACCTTGCTGAAAAACCACCTTGAGGACAGGCAAAAGGAGTTAGTCCAGTATCATTGCATAATTCACCAACAGCAACTTTGTGCAAAGAAGCTGGGATTTGAACGTCTGCTGAAAGATGTCTATGATACTGTGAACTTAATCCGCCGTCATGGACTCAACCATTGACTCTTCAAATCATTTCTTGAAGAAATAGATGCTGATTATGCTGACCTGCCCACGTATACTGAAGTTCGTTGGCTGAGCAAGGCAACAGTCCTCAAGAGATTTGTGGAGCTATTGGGGCCTATTATCACTTTCCTCAAAGAACGGGGGAACACTACAAGGAATTTGGAGGGACAAAGATGGCAGTGTGATTTAGCTTTTTTTGCTGACATTACTGCTTATCTAAATGACCTTAATTTGGGATTGCAGGGAAAGATGCAACTTGTTTCTCAGTTGACAAGTAACATCAATGCATTTATGACCAAACTATCACTTTTCAAGTCCCACATGCAATCAGAGAACTTTACACACTTTCCACATTGCAAGGCCATGAAAGAGAAATACCCACATATGAAGATGGATTACTCTGACCAAGTTAACACCCTCCTTACATCATTCAATGAGAGGTTTGGTGAATTCCAGAAATACAAGATCTATCTGCAACTTTTTTCAACTCCATTTGATGTGAAAGTGGAAGACGCCCCTCCAGATGTCCAACTTGAGTTGATAGACATCCAGTGCAGTGATGAATTGAAATCACAGTTCAAAAATTCTAATCTCCTCACATTCTACAAAGAACTGCCAGATACATCATTTCCAAAACTGAAAGACAATGCTTGATTTTGTGCAAGCATGTTTGGCAGTACCTATGTATGCGAACAAGCGTTTTCGCTTATGAATTTAAACAAGTGCAAAACACGGAACAGGTTAACCAACGAGAATTTGGAAAATCTGCTGGTTGTTTCAACATCTGCCATTACACCAGACATCAAGAAGATTGCTGCCAGCATTCAATCTCAGCCATCGCATTAATTGCTTGGAGGTCTGGCCCCCAGTCAGTAAACTTAATCCTAATTTGGCCCTTCTTCACAAAAGGTTGTGCATCCCTGTTTTAATAAACAAAAAACAGTAAAATTAGAAGAGAAAACCTAATCCAAATTAAGCTCTCATATCTTGCATTGTGTTTCCATATTTTGAAGACATTTTTGTCATCAAATACAGTATACTGTAGAACAGAAATTTTCCAGAAAGGATTAAATATACCTTAAACAAAAGTGAATGAGATATGCCTACAACTTAACTCTAATCAAAGAGAGAGAATTTACATAATAATCCTTATTACCTCTCATTGGACATTCTTCTCGGATCCTGATGCAGGGAGGAGCAGGAAGTTTGCATTCTGATAATGTTGCAGGACCAATAGAAGTGAGGAGAGGAGAGGGGGACCGAAGGATCAGGCACCTGACAGATTTGTCAAGGACTACCCCAAATGATTGGAAATTTGCTCCTTTACTCCTAATTCTGCCAATTATAGCCTATAATTCGTATCACCTGACGGGATGGTCAGATGTGTCATTTGGCCAGATGGCGTGAAAAAATCAAGATAAAGTACAGTTTAAAGGAAGCTTATCTTCCTTTTTACCATAAAAGTAAAAAGTTTGTCAACTTTTAACAGGATGTTGCCTTACTTTTTGTGTCTTTTATTACATTAGTTTAATAAAATATTTTGCTAGTATTTCTATTTTAACACAAATATCACTAAAGAATTTCAATGTAGTTATGAGGTATTCAGTACTTTGTATCCTAAAATGCATGGCCTGTCTCAACCCTCACATTAGTATACGTCAACTTTCTGACTTGAGAGAGTGATAGTAACACCTTATTGTGACAATCACTCATCATTTTTATATGTATAATATTCAATTGTTGGTTACAAAGCCTTTGTTTGTAAATTTCCAGAAAGTTCCATTGCCCGTTAGGCCTGAAGGGCAATAAACCCAGTCCGGGAACAGGATGGGTATATAAGGACTAAAGGTTGAGAGAAGTACTCTTTCTTTTTTGGTGCTATTGGAGAAGCAGATGAAGGTGTTTCAACATAACAACTGGACATTTCAACGGAAATGTCATGAAGTCAACAGACTGGATTCGAATTGACCCAATGGCTAGGAGGTGACGGTGATTATGCAAGATGGTTCTCCAAGAACTCCTCTCGTTTTAGTTCTTCCTGTTCTTCCCGTATTTTAATTGTATACTATTCTTCCCGTATTTTAATTGTATACTAACAGTAGAATAGTCTTGTAAATAATTTCGCAGATCGGAATAATACATAATTGTCGCAAGAATAAAATGAATGATTGAAACAAGAAAATAGAAACACTTTGTGTGCTGTCCTATCTATTCATTGGGATTTACAATTGTGTGCTTCATCTACCTTTCTGCTTGAGTGCTATTTGATGCAATATATATCGTCCAACTTCAAAGATCTATACATCAAGAACTATCCCCTGTGCTTCTCATCATGAGATTTGTCAAGATTCTTAAGGTACCAAAAATCTCTCTCTCTCCACAACAATAATGCATATAACCACAAATACTTCATCTTACTTAGCTGCATAATGAATTGTACAAACTTTTATGCCATCTAATAAATGTTTAAGTGTAGTTACTTGTGTTGAGTGATTCCTTCCAACTGAATCTCATCATTTCCTACTCAATTCTCTTACCCCCAGTCTCACATACAAGACCACTTGTTGCCATTCACAAAAACTCAAGTAGTAGGCTAACATACTTGGTGTCAGAAATTTCTGAGTATAATCACTTACATTTGATGGAAGGAGCATCTAAAAGCCATACAAAACACCACCCTGGTGTCAATTAGGCCAGCCTGAAACTCTCACAAAAATCACAATTTTCAAAATTTAAAACCATTGATTCATAGTCTATTTAGTTAATTTTAAAATTAAAGATTAACAAAACATCATAAAAAATTTTTACCTGATACTATTTAACATATATAGAATCTCTGGAGGAAGTGAAACTTTTTCTGAAGAAAGTGAAACGTCCAAATCTGGAATGCTTTCATCAAATGCCAAAAGTGAAGCATCTTCATATTTTTTTGCTGCAGATAATTGATCTTGTTTCCTTAACAATCTAATTGTTGAAGAATAAAATAAAAACTTGGAATTACAGAAACTCAGAAAACCCAAAACTAACTAATTTATTTATTAATGGATGAAGTACTGAAGAATCAATAATTGTTTTAATAAACAAAAAACAGTAAAATTAGAAGAGAAAACCTAATCCAAATTGAGTGTCTCATATCTTGCATTGTGTTTCCATATTTTGAAGACATTTTTGTCATCAAATACAGTATACTGTAGAACAGAAATTTTCCATTAAAAGTAATAAAGCAATACATGTTTTCTTTTTTTTTTAGGTATTCTTGAAACCGTGTTTTCTTATATGTTGAGCATCAAACACAAGACCGTGTTATTTATTAAACATTTGGCACTTTTCCACTTCTATTAGTTGAGACGAGATTTTATTTCACTCGTTTCGGGCATTTCGCCCCTCTTCAGTCAACGTTAATTCCTTGAACTCAATTTGAACTCCAAATTGTGCTATGCACGCGCACCCTTGAGTTCAAGGAATTAACGTTGACTGAAGAGGGGCGAAATGCCCGAAACGAGTGAAATAAAATCTCGTCTCAACTAATAGAAGTGGAAAAGTGCCAAGTGTTTAATAAATAACACGGTCTTGTGTTTGATGCTCAACATGTTTTCTTATTGAAATTTTATTATAAATTCTTATATACAAGAAGTAAAAACTATATTTCGTTGGTGCACAAAAATAGTGACACAACTCAAATATTTCCAATTTCGAGTTTATTGTAGAAATGTATAGCAAACTCCCCATATTTTTATGTGGAAGAACAAACACTAATATTTATTTCCAAAATTAATTTGGAATTGTGCTGGTTTGTTTAATAAACCTGAGTTTTTTTGGAAGTATCTATTGCAGTACGATATTATATTTCTTTCTGAAACTTGGTATGGTTCTACTAATAGAAATTCGGAGGTAACTGATTGTTTGCAAGGTTATAATCTCTACTTTGGTAAGGCTTTTAAGTTACATACGAAAGGTCGTTATTGTGCAGGTTGGTTATTGGCAATAAGATCCTCTTTTCCCTGCGTTGTTATTTATCAAGATAACTTTCTAATACTTGTCAAATTTGGTGCCGAACTTGGTAATATTTTGGTATGTTTTGTTTATTTTAGGGAAAATGACTGGCAGTCTATTTTTGAAACTTTAATTGGTTTGATATTACATGACAAGAATGTAATGATTGCTGGTGATTTTAATGCTAGGATTGGATTGGGGAATATAATTTCTGACGCTTTTTGCAATTCTTTTGGTATTGTTTGTCCTTTGCATAGGAATTCGAAAGACTTGGTGATTGATTCTTTTGGTAGAAAGTTGCTTCATCTATGTGATGATTTGAATTTGATTATTGGTAATGGAAGATGTTTAGGTGATGAAGCGGGTGAATATTCTTTTATCTCTAGTCGTGGCTGTTCAGTTATTGATCTGGTCATAGTTTCTCCGTTAATTTGGAAAGATATTCTCTCTCTAACGATGGGTCAGTTTTTGGATTCCGACCATAACCCTTTGATTTTACGACTGGCCTGTGGCAATGATAGATCGGTTTCTTTAGAGAAGAGGCAGAGGATTAATAGATTGTTCTGGGATGAATCTAGAAAGGATGAATTAAGGTTGGCTTTGGAGGAAATATGTGTCTTGAATGGGTTTGATTCAATGGAAGACCTGAGTAATCTTCTTTTTAATTTGGCTTGTAAGTGTGGATTTAATATTAGGAGACATAAGAATTCTTTTTCGTGGTTCGATTCGGACTGTAGGATGTTAATTTGCGCTAGGAATAGAGCCTGGAGATCTTTTAGAAAGAGTAATGATTCTAATGATCGTTTGCGTTTTGTTATGTTACGAAGTTTGGCGAAGCGATTTTGCATTGCGAAAAAAAAATTATTTGCTGGAAAAATTCAAAATTGTTTCGGGAAAGATAATAGGCTTTTTTGGAATTATTTCCGACACGTTAAGCGGACTAAGTCTTGTAATTTCTGCTTTATATCTATTGATGATTGGTTTCATCACTTTTTTTAATTTATTTGGTTCCCTGGACCCTTATTTTGTTGATTTTTCTATTTTTAATTATTGTAGGAATTGGTATGATGAACTTTTGGACCATGAACTTTGTGCAGGTGAGCTTAATGATGCTCTGAGGAGGTATAAGCCAAATAAAGCGCCAGGTTTTGACGGGATCCCGATGGAATTTTGGAATTTTGAGACTCTGAGACCACATATTTTGTGTCTTTTTTCAAAGATTTTTGATACTGGGATAATACCGGAGTCTTGGAAGACGAGTATTCTAATTCCGATTTTTAAGAATGGTAGGAAGGATGTTCCTGGTAATTATAGAGGTATATGGCTATCATCTTGTGTTTCGAAATTGTTTTGTATTATTTTGTATAGAAGACTGATTAGGTGGTTAGAAGTTAATAATATATTGCATGAGAATCAGGCAGGATTCCGAGCTAGTTATTCCACATTGGATAATATTTTTGTTTTGTACACGGTTATTCAGAAAACTTTTTTACGGAAACGGAGGAAGGTGTATGCTTTTTTTGTGGATTTATCTTCTGCGTTTGACAGAGTTTGTAGGAACTTGCTGTGGTCTAAGATGTTGCGTTATGGTTTCAGTTATAAATTTATATCTTTACTTGTTGCTTTGTATGAAAATTCCTCGTTTATGGTAAGAGATGGTGGGAACTGTTCGCCATTAATGTTTTCTAAGACTGGTGTTAAGCAGGGCTGTATTTTGAGTCCAATCTTGTTTGGTATTTTTTTGAACGATCTCTTTGGTTTTATTAATTCTTCTGGTGATGGTATAGAAATAGATGGTTTCCAAATTAAAATACTAGCTTATGCAGACGATATTGTAATTTTATCTGACTCTGTGATTGGACTTCAAAGATTGATTGATAAATTCGCAATTTATTTAGATGAAAATGGTTTGAAATTGAATTTGAATAAGTCCAAGATTGTTGTTTTTCGAAGAGGAGGTAAGAGTGCGAGGGCAGATAAATGGTGGTTTAAGGGTTCTCCAATTCAAGTTGTCTCTAATTACAAATATTTGGGTGTTACATTTTCGTCTAATGGTTTATTCCATACGCATTACACTAATAAGAGAACTCATGCCAGATTATTGATGAATAAAGTCATTCAGTTGGGGAGATCTGCCAAATTACGTAATCTGAGAGATTATTTACGTCTATTGAAAACTGTGGTATTGCCCTCTTTGTTATATGCTTCAGAGATTTGGGGTTTTAATCTGACTAATGGTGATGGTATACAGACTGAATTTATTAAAAACTTATTTTATTTACCTCGTTGTACACCAGGTTATTTAATTATGATGGAATGTGCTTTGACCCCTATAAAACTTATAATATTTAGTAGGATAAGAAATTGGATTAATAGAATTTCTAAGCTCGATGATCATCGTCTGAGTAAGGTTTGTCTGAAATTTATACTTAACAAAAAGTCTATAGATTGGACACGTTATCTTATAGATACATGCAATAATCATGGTATTAATTTTATTAATGATGATTTGGATCTAATGGACTGGTCTCTTCTCCTTGTAAACATTTTTGATAATTTTTTATATAATATAAATGAAAAAATAAGTAAAAGCGTATATAATTGTTGGTATAAGAATTTGAATGTTACGTTTTTTGATAATTCTTTATATAATCAAGATGTTTCCCTTAATATTTTGTGTTTATTTATACAGGCTAGGTGTAATTCGTTAAACTTTTTAAATAATTACTCGAGAGAATTGTGTAACTTTTGTGTTGAGAAAGAAATTGTGGATGCCTGGCATATTCTGGCTAAATGTGGGCGTCTTAAAGTGTTACGTAAAGAAATCTTTGGTTGCGAAGTTCTTACCAGGTCTTTTTTTCCTTAAAATTTTATCGAAACCTTGTTATAAATTTAATGTATTTTGTTTTCTAAGAAAATCTGTTAAAATTTTGTTTTAGGGGGCGTGATTCCTCTACTATAAATCTAGCCTTGTTGTTAGTGCTGTTTGGGAGCATCTGTCAGTGCTGTGTCTTCGATACTAATTTTTTTTCTATTTATAGGTAAGCAATTTGCCATTTTGGTTTCTATTTTTTAGTATTTTGTATTATATTGACAGATGCTCCCGATCTTTAAACTTTATTTAATTACTGTATTTGATTTTGTAAATTTTATATAATTTATTTTACAACTGAATTGTTATTTATCATTGTATAATTTTGTTTGATTATGTTTATTGTATTTAAGTGTTTTGTTTGGGAGATGGTTTTGCTCCCCGCATCAAGGAATAAAAATCCAGTATGCGTAATAAATAAATAAATAAATAAAAATAAATAAATAAATAAATTTCCAAAATAGATTTGAAAATTTTCAAAATCCAAGATCATGACAAAGCCTTAACAAAGAAACAAGAAACTTTTAAGTGGCTGTTCTGGAAGATCTATTTTTTTGAGTCGTGTCACTATTCTTGTGCACCGACAATTTATGTTTACATATATATTACAATGTTTTATCATCAAAAATAAAATAAACAAAACTTACTTCCTGAAGATAGAAGAAATGGAATAGTTTTGAAAAGTGTCATGAAAGATAGAATTTCCTATATATTTTCCCTATGGAAAAAAAATAATAATAATTAATAATAATGTATCTGAGTATCTGAGTATCTGAGGAAAATATAGACTATTATGAAATCAGGGAAAGGGTAAGGTGTCCAGATTTCATGACAGTCTATATTTTCCTCAGATTCCAAGTTAAACAAAATAATTTGGAGTAGATAAACCAAAAAACAAAGAATAGGGAAAGACAAACATTTTATATCCTAAATAAAACTGAAAAGGGACTGTCTAGTCCAACAGACTAAGCAATTTCGATGTTACATAATGATTCCGAGGAACCATCTAGTCCAACTGTTCAAATGGAACCACCTAGCTTAATTGATCTGACAGTTCTAGCAGCAAAACTGGATCTCTCACCTCTACTGGAGACAGTCAAACAGAAAACTGTAGCAGTTTCAGGTAAGATTACATGCAAGGATATAGATAAGGTATAAATATCATGCAAGGATTGCAAAGTTTAGGCAAAGTTACTTTTTCACAATAAACTAAAAGCACTTTTATGAAAACATGGATGGAAAAGTAGGCAGGAACACAGGAGAACCAAATAAAGAAGAAACTGTACAGTTCTGGAAAAATATATCTGGGACAATCCAAAAGATCACAATAAGATAGCAGTCTGGACAAAGGATGCAAAAGCTGATCTCAAAGGAAATGAATTGAAATATTTAGTAAATGAACTAGTAGAAAAATCATAAGATAAAGAATTGGATAGCATCAGGAATGGATGAATTACATGGCTTCTAGATCAAACATATGACTACATAGATTACCTGAATTGCTATTTTCTGTATACCATAAAAATAACAGTGTACCATATATTATCTACTACTTTGGGCATACACCAAATTACTTCAGCAGCACAATGATCAAAGGGAGTTATTTATTTGGGAGAACCTCTGCATATCTGCAGTAACACCATGCAATACACCTCCCATAGAAATTTCACAAATGTGGATAACCTTATTCAAACAATTTAATTTGTAATTTGTATTTGCATAAGCACCACAATCATATATGTCTTATTAAATTGCTTTTCAAGGATTTTTGAAGATATCATGCAAATTACAACACACTTCTATAATTTTTGAAAACATTTTCATTTCATTTCATTCTGTATTCTATCCACATGCCTTAGATAACTGGAAAAGTCCATTCAAATAACCAAATGTTTGAAAATTAACTATATTCGATTTCTTTTCACCTGAAGATAGTAGCTATAAGTTGTCAAAAGTGTGTCTTAACTACACTAAGAAATCATATTTGTAAAGCCGCTACCTGTTGTTTAATTATTTTATATGGTTGTTGATGTGAAGCATCTTTTTTATCATTATTATGGAAACTACTAGAAAACACTTCTAAGTTATTGAACACAAGAACTTTGTGGTTAAAACAAAAAGCTCAACTTTGGCTGTTACTAAAGTGTCATAAGAATGAACTCATTCCCAAATGCATTACTTTCAAGTACAATTCATTTCCAATAAATGTACGAACACTATTGCCTCAAATAAAGCAAAATCTCCTAGTAAAACATATGACTAGCTTGCACAAAAGAATCATTCCAGGAGCTTAATAGAATCAACATCCATACATTACTGAAGGCCATACTTTGCAACAAGGAAACCATTTGGAAAAAAATTGCATTCAGATAGTGATGACCAGTGGCTTAGCTAGGTTTTTAGGACCATTAGGCAAGAAATTATTGAGTCCCATATTTATTAAAGTGATTATAATTTGGTTAGCAAAAAGCACAAATAATACTAGGATAATAATTACTTAATAATAATAATTATTTATCTATCTATTAATTACAATATTACAAACAAAAAAAGATAACATTACAATAATTTATAAATTAATTTTAAAAATTAAAATATCACTTTATGACTTACATTTAATTACATCATTTAAATCTATTTTGTTTATTTATTTATATTCGGTAGTTATAATGTAAAATCACATATCTTACTTTAACCAATAAAAATAAATCATAATCTTTTATAATTTTTAATTTGCAAAATTATCTTTAGCAATAACATGTGAAGCCAAGAAATAATTCGGAAGAGAACACAGATGAATATTTTTGAGAGATTTTCTTGCTGACTTGGTAACTTAAATCTGATGAATCTGATATATTAATACATTGTTAATTTTTTTATATACAGTCGATTCTGCTTAATTGGGACACATTGGGACTAATCCATTTTGGTCCAATTAAGCAGCTGTCCAGTTAAACGAACTAATAATAAATTCTATAATAAAATATGTAATACGTAGGTAAATAAATAAGTAGGTAAAAAATAATAATTAGGTACCTATTTTAATGCTTTATTAAACCAAAATACAGAAAATATTTGTACTATAAATTTGCCAGACTCACGACAATAGGTAACTGATTCGCAAAAGGCTAGTGTTGCCAATATTAGTAGTGACATACACAAGGACTGACCATTCGATCTGTTTCTGATCGAACAATTTTTCCTTTCTTTTTTTTTAGTTAGAACATGTTCTAACTAAAATGGGAGAAAGAAAAGGGTTCACCCAAAAGTCATTTTACAGTCTTCCTTTGAGCACAGTTTCCTTTACTTAGAGATGGTCCACTTCAGCAGGAGTGTCCATAGAATCCACCAGGTCAATGCTGGTCTCAACAATCGGATGGCTGCTGTCTGAATCTACACGTGCATTATGCACACAATACCTTCCAAGGGAACTCTAGCTATCTTCCAACTCAGTCGAGAGACCTCAAAAAATTGTCCAGCAATCTTTGTCCTTTTGCTTTTAAGGGGATCATCTGGTCCAATCCAGAGCAGGGTCAGTAACTCGCATTCAAGTCCACTTCAAATGAAATCCCATGTGATACATCCCGCTATGCTGACCCCTCCGGAAAAACCGAACTGCCTGAGCAGAAGACAAAATCGCTTTGTCTGTGCCAACGATTAGGCCTACACGACATTAGTTTACAAAGTGCCTACATATTTTCAGAAGATTACTAAAATATATCAAAAATTGCTAAATTCCTTTTCTGCTACTGTCCCAATTAAGCAATTAAATTATGTATTAATTTATTGTTTGGTTTCTGTTCTTTGAGATTTGGCCCAATAAGTGGCTGCCTCGATTAACCGGTAACCCAATTAAAAGGAATTGACTGTACTGTACATATATATATATATATATATAGAGACCAAAACACATCAGCAAGTTTTCCATAAAATATCTTAAATTACTATTAATGTTTTATGAGGATTAGAAAAATATTCAACAATATCTGAAATTATCCGAAAATTGGATAATTTTTTACATATTAGCAACATTCCAGTCATACCAGTCGTTGTTAAACTCATCGCTTTAATAAGCACTTTGCTATCGCTGCAGCTAAAGTGTTGTTAAACTCTTGGCTGCACACCGCTTCACGTAAAGCAAACGCTTGAGTTTGAGGATATTTTTACAGCGCTGGAAGAAGGTGGTTTTTCTGCTACACAAAATGGCGGAAGAATTTGAATTTATTTTCGAAAACAATAAATTTAAAGTTTTTGTAGACAAGAAGACAGCATTTAAGATAAAAAATGGTAAATATTAATTATATGATTTTAAAATTATTTTATAAATATTTGTTAGTTTATTTAATAACTTTCAACAGATTTTTGATTTGTCTGAAATAAATAATGTTTTACATATAAAGTAAAATACTTCAGATATTGCAATATATATTGGAAATGTCTGAATTATAAATATGTTGATTTTATGTTTAAAAAATCTTATTTTAAGCATATACTTTAGGAGAGTATCCAGAGCGAGACATGTTCCACAATGAAAGAAATCGTTTTAAAATTTGTACATTCAATTTAAACCTATATCATACTTCAATCATTAATATTTAATTACTTTGTTATATGAAATTAAATATTTGTATTAAAATATGTACTGATATATATTTTAAAATATTTTAATCTTAAAAATCTTAAAATATCTTACTATACTTAAAAATCTCTATACTTAAAATAATCTTTTACGTAATCTTTAATTTCAGATCCTACATTTGCTCAGCAGTACGGATTAGAGCTTGCAAATAAAATGAAGACAAAACCTGAAGAACATACACTGGTGGAATGTAATAAAAATTTAGAAAATAATACAAATTCAGGTATTAAAAGAAATGTGACTGTCAGAATTACTTTCATTGTTAATTTACAGTGTAATTTATATAATTTTTATTTTAAAACAGTTCCAAGCACTTCAGGCATTAGGGGTGAAAAGAGACCTCTTTCAGATGGTATGTTAATTAAATTGGATAATAGTTAATTAATTGGATAATAGTTACACAACGATTGGACATGATTAAAAAGTTTTGAAAATGTTCCTAAAGATAAAGACTTAAATTTGATGTATTGTTTTTCAGATTTACTTGCATCAAATGGTAACTGGACTGATTCTATGACCAGACTTTTAATAAGTGTCAGGTTGGAAATGAGGAGGAATTTCGGAAACCAATAGCAAAAAACAAACTGTGGGTGAAGGTTTCTGATCACTTAGCAATAAAGGGATATAAAGTATCTTCTACAGAATGTGATAAAAGTGACAAAACCTTTTATCCACATACAGAAGAAACAAAGATAAAGTGAAAAATAAAACTGGGGAAGGGGCTATAACCTGGCCCTACTTTGATCTTTTCAATGCAGCAATAGGTTGTAGGTCTGATGTTACTCCTTCTCCAGAAACTTTAATGAGTTCACTACCAGAAAAAAATTACAGTGCTACTTCAAGCACTCTTTAGCTTCCTCCAGTAGAGTTGTCTTCAACAAGCAGCAGCAGCACATCCAGTCTTCCACCAAAAAGGAAAGCAAATGAACCACCACTGTGGTTTTCACAGTACCTGGAAAAGCGCGAAAAGATTGAGAAAGAGAAGAAGAAAGAGAAAACAAACGATGGGAAGAATTTAAGAAATTGAAGAAAAAACATTACAACAAGAAAGGGAAAATGAAGAAGAAAGAAGGAAAATGATGCGATCATTAATAGATATTATGGATAAACTTGCAAAAAAATAGACTAGCCATTTATATTTTTACTTAATTATATTAAAAATTTGCTGAAAAACCAATAATAAACAATTAAGTTTGTATATCAGAATTGTTTTTTTTTTATTTATACAAACCCATTTTTATACATTTGATATGAGATAGTGGAAAACATATTGTAATGTTTTTAGGTTCTCCCTCTTCAGTTAGTGATGCAAATACAATTAGAATTCTATTCCTTGCAAAATGAGTTTTTTATCTTGTTCATGCACAGAATTGAGAAATACAGACAACTTATGATACAAAATGCTTTAAAAAATCTTAATACTATTTTCATACTTAAAAAGAGAAGAAAGACAATAGAAGTAAAAGAAATTCAAATGTGTCAACAGGAAAAGTAACATTTTATGAGATCTTTTATAAATGTCCAGTATTAGAAAAATCTGTATAAAAAACTACTTCACAGGACACCTTGTATTCTTTGCAGAAATAGAATTCATCTAAATTACATAGACATGTTTGAAATGAACTGTTTCAATCTTGTTACAAATTCATATAAAAAGTGCAAGACCATTATTTATTCTGGCAATTTTTTACTTTATTTTTACCAATATTAAATGCATTTAGAAAAAACTATGGTACAGATGATACCTGTTTCAATGGTTTTATTTATTACTACTACAAGTAGCTTCTTGTAGTAGTAATAAATAAAACCAGTGTAAATGAGGGGTGAAAAGGTATAGCTACACCATTTCACCCTTCATTTGCACAATGTTAGTTAAACAGTGTAGGATGGCAAATCTATTTAACACAAGAACAAAGTGTTCAAAAACTCAAACACACATTAATAAAAATATTAATGATTTTATTTTTAAAATTTTAATCAGTTGTTACATAAACAATTCTGGTTATGTTTGCTGGCTTTGGCCAATTACTACTACAGCAGATTAAAGAACAAATATCACAAAATTATTCTAACTGCTGATACAAATAATCTGCAATAATATCTCTCTTAGATCTTCCATCTTGATTGATCTCATAATCAGCCAAGTTGTTCCCATTTTGTATGTAATTGTCATCCCTTTCAGGTGCTTCATCATTCTGTAAAACACAAAAGTTATGAAGAATGCATGCTGAAATGATCATTTTTGGGATATTGGACCACTGTGTCACATGCAGAAGTTTTAATCGCCTGAACCGGCCAAAAAGATCTCCATAGGTTTGTTCAATAACCACACGTGAAGAACTAAGTCTCTTGTTGAACAATTTTTCTTTCCTATTTAAGTGGCCATTATCCTTGTATGGCACCATTAAATATGACGATAAAGGATATGCCGAGTCTCCAAGAAGATGGCAGTTCTCGGGAATGGAAACAGTACCATTTGAAATATGTCTATATAAAGGGCTGTTCTTCCAAACACGTGCATCATGACTTGAGCCAGGCCAACCAGCATAGATGTCAATGAATACTTTTCAGCTATTACAAATGCCCTGTAAAATTACAGCGGTGAATTGCTTTCTGCAGTAATATTCCTGTTTATGGCGTTTACCTATAGTAATTTCAACTAATGTTCCATCTATACATCCAAAAACATTCAGGAAACTTTTCCATCCTCGCAATTCCGAAAACTTCCTTACAATGTCGGCTGCCTGTTGTCCAGTTGGCCACTGAATAAAATATTGTCTCATTTTACTTAGTTCTGTACAAAATGTAATGAACAGTTGATGCGCATGTCCTCTTTCTAATCCAAATCTGTTCGCGATACCAAGAAACAATTCTTGATTTCCCAGTGTCCACAACGATAATAGTATCACTTTTTCTTTATCAGAATAACATAAAGATGGCCTACCAGTGTTTGACTTCTTGTGGAGGTTTATATTTAGTAAAATAAATTCCACAGTTTCTCATTTAGGACGAAAATGCACTTTGAAGTCGATATCATTGTACCGTGGAATGGTTTCTTCGACATAATTCACAATTTTTACCTTTTTTGTTGGAGATTCATTTATTACCGTAAGAATTTCCTCCTCCTCCACTTCTCTTGGCCTTTTATTGAAAAAAGACGAGAATAACAGCATTGATGATGATCGAGAATTAGTTTTAGAATTAAAAAGTTCACAAAATGCATAAACTGCACTCCAAATGGTCGCCATCTTTACTGCTGCAGCAGTCGTGTTGTTAAACCACGTGTTTTACGTCATACAGCAGTGCTGAAGCAGCGACGCTGAAGCGCAGACTTTAACAATGACCGGATAGTATATTACATGTTGCTGCGTTTACCAGTTGAAAGTAGAGTCTAACATAGAATTAAAATTATGCTATAGATTACATTTTTAACATGAATCAAATCATTTTTACTTATTTTAAACATATTTTACAGTATTACATAATATTTTACAAGGTCAAACCCTTTTAAAATTTTGTAATGCTAAGAGCTACCCACTCCTCTCCTGTTCAACATTATAAATACTTGAGCCTGGTCAGATCTACAATAGGTATGAAAAAGGCTCCCTTAGTACCTACAGGGCAGAAAAAGTTAAAAAAAAAAAAATCTTCACATAAATAAAATTTTGTTTCAGAAGAGAAATTTGAAAGCCCCAAATTAATCAGATTTTAAAAATTAAAAACTTTGTTATATAATTTTTCAACTTACGAACACAAAAGTTACCTTTTTTACTGTCCATCTCAAATAAAATGCAATAATATCTCTTTTTCGGAACTGTTTTTTATTTTTACCTGCAAAAATTTTAAATAACATACATTTATATGCAAAAGTTAATTACAGTACATTATTAAATACTGAATTATATATAATCAAATTTTTCATATAGCAAATTGCTACATTTCCTGAATAAAACAATTATTAAATTTAATGTTCAAAATTTAAGAAATAAAAGAGAAACAAAAAACTTAAGATATGTAAATAGAAATTTTTAAATTTCTTTTTATTTATTATAATTGGATAACCATTATTATTATATAGTAAATAAATAAATATTGTGTGTTACTGCAAATGATTTAAATCAAGTCAGTCAAAGATTTCCAGTTTTTTCAATATTGAAGAATTAAATCTGGATATCAAACTGTTAAACTAAAGTATGATAAACTTGAGAATATGTTTGCTAATTAAAATTTGGCATCTGTTTCATGAGCAGTGCAGATATTGGTTAATATTTTTAATGCTGAACAGCAAATACCATTTTATTCTATTCAAACACACACTATCTATCAATCGTTGTTATGATTTAAAATATATTATCAGGAGCAGATCCGGGAATTTCGTTTAGGGGTGTGCTTTGTGTCAATATCGATATCCAAAATCCATTACTTTTAGTATCAAGACTGCAGTGTGTATAAAAATAGTTTTCATTAATCAGAAAAAAGATTTATATTTTATCTTCATGTTGCATATTATCAGTCTCTGGTGGGATATAGAAAAAAGATAGAATTGGCCCAAAAGTATTTTTGTATGGTCATTACAGTGTTATTATGTAAATAATCCTGGAAAATATATAATTATAGAAAAAAAAAAATGTTTTTATTTCCAATATTTTACAGCAGTATGCCGTAAAAGTAAAAGTAACATCCATCTTGTATATTTTCTTTCATACATATATCTATCACCTCATGTAAATTTACCGACATCAATGTCTTTACTATGCATCATTAACAAAATAAGTTCATTATATTTCTCTTCATTCATGATGCTTCTAAATCAATAACAAATATGCACTTTCAACACCAAATGAAGTTACTGGTGTAATAAAAGATTTAAAACTTTAATAATATTTGGGAACATTTTAGAACAACTTCTACTATTAGATAATGTCAACCTTATATTGTCCAGTTTATTATCCAGGTCACACCAAACTCTTTCCAATGGTTTCATGTTTAGAAGAGTCAGCATATGGCAAATCATCTGTATAATTTAAAATTTCATTTGCTATTTCTTCATTTAATTCACACCTCATACCTGATGGAATCAAGTAGAACCCCTTAATCACATTATTAGCCATCATCTCAAACCTCAGATTAAATTGGTAAATCAGAGAATCTATAAACAATATATAAATTGCTCACTTAAAGTACAATTTCAATATTCAGGGTCATCTCCTTCAATATTGTTTCTATGAATTTGCTTCTCACAGGTATGGAGTACCATTAAAGACTCATTGTTTGCTAATTTTGCCATCATTGTACTCTTGCTATATGTAAGATCAAATTCTGAAAAATATCTTCTCTTAACACTCATTTTACATGAGACACTATTTCAAATGCTTAATCCTTGGAGTTTTATAGAAAAACCTTTAACTTAACTAAAAAAATTTGAACTGTTTGAAAACAATCATTGTGAAATCAGTCATTTTTTTAAACAACCCATTCTTCTGTAATGGTTTGGCTATCTCAGCCTTACTTATAAGATGAAATCAATCTAAACACTCAATTAAAGGTTCATACATTGTATTAAAATTGTCTAAAACTGTGTATTTTCTACCCTTCATACAATTACACATAAAGCAGCAACTTATTCTTGTATTTTGTTGATGCTTTTATTCAGACACCAGAGCAATAACTTGTCATCATTTGAAATTGGGTCAGCCAGTGGTTAAATTATAGCAGTTAAATTGTATGAAAGTTGTACTGTACATCAGCAGGGCCAATGGTTGATTGACAGTCTGTCATCAATAATGAGTCACAAACCTGCCAACTGATAAGTTGGCCAGACGATCACTTGGCCCATGTTTGTGAACCTTTAGGCAATAAGACAATTGCTGCTAAGGATAAGTCACAATTATTTCAGTAGAGGATTTAAAGTAAGTATCACCTTCTAGGAAATTATAAACCAATTTGCAATGCACTATGGGATTGAAACTGGTATCCAAATTATCACATAACATAATTGTAAAAGTCTAGCTTTGTATTTCTACTATGGAAAACTCTTCTCTGCTTAGAATTTTACCATTTTAGGGAGTGCATATACCCTCTGCACCCCACTGGATCTGCCCCTGGTTATCTATTATTTATTGTAGCTTTGTACTAGCTATGGTTTATTTTCTAGCCAAAAAAAAAAAAAAATTCAACTTTATAATGAAATCATTAAAATCTCTCCACAAATAACTGAGATAGGAAAAAATCTTTTCCAGTTTATGCATAATCTTAGCAACTATTCTTAAAATTCTTGCGTAGACATTTTAATTTATTAAATTTGAAGTTTTATTATTCATAAAAAAAATCTTACATTATGTTTTGTTTATCATTAATAAAAAGAATTATAATTATAGCCTATATTGAATTCAGAATTTTAATATTTTCACATTGTCTAATTGATATCATTTTCAGAATTTCATATGTTATTACTCAATTATACTGAAGAATACACACAGTACATCTAACTATAAAATAGAATATACAGTTATGACATAGCTCATATTTTTAAACAGGATATTGTATTTATATGCATTGCTATTTCTATAACAGTATTTTTTTATAATATTTATGAAGATTAAATTATATATACTTATATACATATTTATAAGAATGTATATTTTGAATGTAAAGTAATTCTTCTCATCATAAATATTAGAACAACTTTCCAGTACACATAAAAATGTATTTAAATATTCTGTTTAAGGTGGAAATAAGCAAATATTAACAGTAAAAGATAATTACAGTAACTTTTCAATGAATTCTCAATATAAAAATATAAAAATTACATGATAGTTATTTACCTCTATAATTCAGTATTTTTGAAAAAATAATAATAGCTGTGAGTGAAATAAATGCAATTATCTGTAAAAAAAATAAAGAATAATTATAAATTTGTCAAATAATAATCTAATTTAATTATCTAAAACATACTATAAAACTCCTATAGTCCTATAATACAAATAAATGTAAATGAGTTTTATAGACTAAATGTTAATCATTTTTAAAAAAGTTTTTGTAATTTAAAAACCTCTTCAAAGATAATTGAGATTTATAGTCTAAAATTATATTTTAATTAGAACATACTTTTCAATTTTAAAAGCTCTAATAAACAAGAAACACCCTTATAATTACAGTGACCATACGTCCTTTATTTAAGAGGACAGTCCTTTATTTCACTGTTCTGTCCTCTAACTTTATTTATTTTCTAAAATAGGCGTTTTGTCCTTTATTTTGTAAAGTCGACGCAAAGTTTCAAAAAATTTTTTTAAATAATATATTGAACAAGTTAGTTTCGTGTGGGCCTACACCATCACGACCAGCATTGTCATCGTGTCGTGCATTGCTACATAGAGCGTGGTAGTGCAGTGTGTCGCCAACTGAACAGCCCTTTGAAAGTACCAGGGGGTGCACACTCTTATGGGGATTTTTGTGATAGTTTTCTAACTCTCTCGTTGGTGGATAATACACTTGGAGCGTTGGTGAGCATTCGTCACTACTTGTCGGCAATCTTTGTGGGCTGGAGCATGTGACATTTTTACCATTGAGTTTCCCTTCTCTTTATAGTACACTCTTTTTCTCTGGACAGTACACACGTGGACCTCGCATCAGTTACTACACATTTATGCAATGTTAATTAGTTACACAGGGACTGCATGTGAGTTTTTAGTCTATTATTTCTAATTTTTCGTATTTAGGTATTATTTAATTTATATTTTGTAGATAATTTATCATGGCATCCAAAAAAAAATGCATTTTTAATCAAACATTACAAGAAGAATTTCCATTTATTAAAAAAGGAATAACGGATAGTGACGTCAAATGCAACAAATGTTTAGCCAGCTTTAATATTGAGAATAGTGGCAGATCAGCAATTACACAGCATATTCAGACAGCAAAACACAAAGAAGCGAACATACGGGCTTCAACAAACAAATCGTTAAACTCATTTTTCGTTAATAAAAATTCTGATGACAACCTAAAGGCTTTAGCACTAAAAGAGGCATCTTGGTGTTATCACTCAATACAACATAACTATTCATTTCAATCAAATGACCGCACTTCTAAATTAATTAAGAAATGTTTTGAGGAAAACTATTCTTGTGCAAGAACGAAAACGGAAGCAATCATTTGTAATGTTTTTGCACCATATTCTTTTGAATTAATTAAAACTGACTTAAGCAAAACAAATTATATAACTATTTATTCGGATTGCTCGAATCATGGTAATACTAAATTGTGCACAATTTTGGTCAGATATTTTTTACCCAATTGCAGTGTCAGAGTAAAAGTTTTGAATATAAATAATCTTTCTGGAGAAACTTCAGATATATTAACAAATTGCATCAAGGAATCACTGTCAAAATTTGAAATTACTAATAAATTACTCACTTTGTGTGCTGACAATATCAACAGCAATTTTGGTGGTTCCAAAGAAAAGGAAAGAATAATGTTTTATTTAAAATGCAACAATCAAGTAAACATAAATTGATAGGAGTTAATTGTGTTGCCTACATATTGAACAATTGCATAAGCACAGCTGTAGATTGTCTTTCGATAGATATTGAAGTGATAGAAAAATTTATTCACATTTCTATATTTACACAATACGAGTAGAAGATTTTGAAGAATTCTGTGATGATGCAGAGGTTCAATATAAAAAGCTTCTTGGTTACAGCAAAACACGCTGGCTAACTCTTTTACCAGCTTTAGATTGTATTTTACAACTATTTAATCCATTAAAATCATACTTTTTGAATATGGAAAAATGTCCCACAATTCTGAAAAACTTTTTCAATGAAACATTAGCAGAGGAATTAGCAGAGGTTATTATTTATTCATAACCAAGCCTCAATATTTCACCAATATATATTGACAGTTGAATCACAAGAAATTTCAATGTGAGAAACATCCATACTTCTAAAGGAATTAAAGCTAAAGTTAGTTGAAAGAAAAAAATGAGGGGTTTCTTCCTATTGTTATTAGAAAAGTGATTTTAGTGTTAGAAAAATCAGAAAATATACAAGCCAAAAAATTCAAAGATGCTGTGTACACATTTTATCAAACGTGCATAGATATCTAAATAATTGGGACACGTGTTTTATTGAAATAGAGGTGTTTGAATGGGTCACATTACGCGAAATCCCTTTGTGGGCGAAGGTAGAGGAAAGCTATATTTTTATTTCGAATCCTTCGTCCGTAAATATACTCGACGGTGAATTATTTGATGAAGTTTCGTGTGTAAAAAAATATGTCACAAACAAAAAGATCGACGAATGGCAACAGAATAACGAGCCCTGCCATCAAAGGTGGGTTGAGATTTTTGAACATTTTACAGAAATTGCTTTCAAAAACATTTGTAAAATCGTAGAATTTTCTTTATGTCTCCCTGGATCTAATGCCTCCGTCGAACGAATATTTTCATTGGTGAATAATATGTGGACGAATGAAAAAACCCAGTTAAAAGTAAGCACATTAGAAGCATGTATTTCTGTCAAATACAACTTTCAAATGAACTGTATGGAATTTTGACTTTTTAAAGCGTAAACCGGCGCTATTAAAAAAATTAATTCTACTGAAAAGTATCAAAATTAATGTTATTTAAATTTTTACAGTGTGTGTATGTGTAATAATTAAGATTGTTTAAAATTTTAATGTATGCATTGTTGTATGCTACTATTTTCGTAATAAATGTTATAAACTTATGAATTTTATAAGGTATTTTTTTTATTTTCTTCGATATGTCCTTTATTTTTCCCAAAAAATATGGTCACTGTACTTATAATGGTTCTTTTTAACTACACCCTTACAATGGTGTATAAAAATGTTAAAAGAAAATTAGCAAAGATAAAGCAACATATTTGTTCACTGTCCATAGTTGGCATTAGGGTGAATGCCCATCCTAAAATCTCACTAATAGTGTAGTTAGAGGGCAGTTTGCCTCAGACAGTACTTTTGATCTGCTACAACAAAAAATTTTTGTGAGGATAGTAGGATACAAGATACCAGACAATTTTATTTTTCCACAAAAATACTGATTATCATCTTAAATTCTGACAATGGTAAGGACTGTGTTCTTTTGAAGATGGCTTTGACCATCATACAAATTTAAGCACTTAGTCATGCTTAATTAATAATAATATTGATAAGGATTGTTGATTCATCCCTCCAAATTACTTAATTTGGAGTTGACATAATATGATTAAAATAGTTCCTAATAGCTGTTTACGCAACTTTGTATTGCAGGATACAGGCATATTGTCTTATCCAAGTACAGTCATCCCTCAGTTATCGCGGTTAATAGGGACCAGAACCGGCCGCGATAAGTGAAAAACCGCGAAGTAGTGTCACCCTCTCATTTTTAACGCGATCGTCGCGGGCAGCTTCGGATAGAGCTGGATCGTCGCGGGCAGCTTCGGATAGAGCTGGGTAGCTGCAGGAGGCGGCGTAGAGGCAGCAGAACGAGTTTCTGCAGAATGTTTTCGGCACACAAGGAACATCGTGATGGGGAGTTGTGACCGTTGTCTTTTTCTTCTGAGCAAAGATGCCCTTGTACAATGCCATTACACCGTCAATACGGTTACTGAATTCTACGGCTCTGACCATGTTGTCGTCGATTTCTTGGGCCCTTTGTTGCAGAGTCCGTGCTATGTTGCAGAGCTCTTGCAGGTTTTCCAAGGTAAGGCCACGTTCTTCAGCTTCGTTGTCGTCACCGTTGTCAGATACCTCCTCTTCTTCCTCACTCACCGATCTTGTCATTTCGACGAGTTCCTCGTCAGTTAAGGGGTTCGAGTGGCACTCGATCAGTGTGTTCACTTCTTCCGTCGTCATGTCGGAGAACCCTTCATTGGCTACCAACCGAGCCAGCCTCACAGCCTTATCTACGGCGGAGTGGTGAACTTCATCAGGCGTAAATCCCTCGTAGTCATGGGTGACGTTTTTTGGCCACAATTTCCTCCAACTTGCAATCAGTGTCTGCTCTTTCATCTCATTAAGAGCATTCTGAATGTTGACCAGGCACGTTGCAATGTTGTATCCCCGCCAATAGTTCTTCAGGCTGAAGACCACGTTGTCTTCGTCGATGGAGGAAATGAGGCCCTCCATCGTGGACCTCGTGTAGAGGGCCTTGAAGGCCCGAATGACCCCCTGATCCATGGGTTGTATAAGGGAAGTGGTGTTGGGGGGCAGGAACTCCACTTGGACCCCATCATAATGGAGACTGGTTGCATGTCCTCCTGCACAGTCCATGAAGAGGACGACCTTAAAGGGAAGCCCCTTTTCAGCGAGGTACAGCTTCACCTGCGGGATAAAGCAGTTTACGAACCAGTCGAGTGTGAGGGCTTTTGTTATCCATGCCTTTTTGTTGTGCATCCAGTAGACGGGCAGCAAGGCTTTGTTTTTGTTTTTCAAAGCCCGAGGATTCAAGGACTTGTAAATTAAGCCGGGCTTGAGCATGAAGCCCGCAGCATTCCCACACATGAGGAGAGTCACTTGATCTTTGTGGGCCTTGAACCCTGGCTTCTTCAATTCGTCCTTGTAAAGGAACGTCCGGACAGCATCCTCTTCCAGAAGAGGCCAGTCTCATCCATGTTAAAGACCTGCTCTGGGAGATAACCACCCTCATCAATTATCTTCGGAAACTCTTCCTCGACGTAACGAAGAGCTGTCTCTTGGTCTGCCGAGAAGGCCTCCCCATACAAAGGAACGCTGCGAAGGCCAAATCTCCTCTTGAATTTCTCGAACCAGCCCTTGCTGGCAACAAAATCACATTTTTCTCGTGGGGTAGGATCACTCGAGGCACTGGTACTAGGCTGAGGTTCATTTTCGTCGTCGTCATCACCTTCGTCGTCTTCGTTCAACTCTCCTTCAGGAATGAGTCTATCATACAGGGCTTTGGCTTTAGTCCGAATCATATTGGTATCGAGACTAACCTTCTTTTCCCGACAGTCCGATATCCACACTGATAAGGCATTCTCCATTTTCACAATTTCGTTTATTACGAGAAGTCAAAACTCGCTTAGTGTCCTTGGAGAACGCTATCAAGGCAGTTTTACGAATATTCACTTCATCCTTTTTTATGTAGCAAACTGTCGATTCGTTCAATCCGTAATGGCGTGCAACAGACGCATAGCTATGGCCTGCCTTAAGCATGTCCAATAAATTAACTTTCTCGTTCAATGTCATCATTTTTCTCTTCTTCTTGGGTTCACTAGAGGATTTAGAGGGTGGAGGACGTTTAGGAGCCATTTTCAAGGGCGTCACAAGCACTATTTTGAACAAAAAGACACAGAGAAAACAACAAAAATTAGCACACCTCGAGACTAAGCATCACTCAAACATTGATTTGAATGAGCGCAGTCGTCTAGGCCAATCAGCTAACGAGACTCGTCTAGGCCAATCAGCTTGCGAGATTCCCGAGTCGGGAGGGATATCAAATGGCGGGATGCTAGCCAGCCAATCAGAGACATGGATTTTGAATTGTGTGGGCACTCCCTGCCTTCTGCTAGCGTGCGAGCAACTTTCGCGCCATAATTCCTCAATTTTGAGTTTTTGATAAATATTTTTGAACAATCCGCGATATACTGAGGCTTCAAAAAATGAAACGCGAAGTAGCAAGGGATTACTGTATTGTTTGTATCTTCATAGGACTCACACTACCATTTTGGTTGTCCCTGGCTCTCCAAAAGGAAATAAGAGAGCTGTGGGGAAGTACTCGATCTTTAGAGTATTCCCTGTGCAGGAACAAAACAAAAAGAAACCTCAAAGAAATAAATCACACACTCTATGACTCCAATGCAAAGAACTTAAAGTTTATTTTAGTCCTTCCAATCACTACTCTGTCCCTTCGCTATAACAGACACTAAAACAAAAGAAACAACACACACAAAAAAAACAATCTCGCGACTCTATCGTCTACACGTCCTCTCTCCATTCTTTCTTCCGAAAAAAGTCCTTTCTTCCATTGAGCATGCGCGATCTCCCTCTCTCTTTTTTCTTCCGAAAACGCGGCCCATCCTTTCTTTACCCTGCGGCCCACCCAAGGATCACGCAATAGAACACATGATCTTTGGACCACATACCTCCCCTCCTCCCATTGACTTTTACAACAGGAAACTTTTACACTATGAGGGCCTGTCCCTCCTTTACACCGTGAACCACCCAAGGGGTTGGTTACGAGCCGGTTAGGCAACAGAACACGTGGTCTTCAGACCACAGAGCATAAGTAATTGGGTCAATATTTGAACTTAATATGGATATATTAATAAAAGTATGATCTTGATTGTTTGAATATTTGGATAAATTCTTGTCTTTCTAAAGGAGGCTCACTGCCATCATTTACAAATACCATTGCTATTTCATTTTCAGTTGATTTATTGAAATGACATAAATCTAAATGGCAATCTCTTTTAAGTACCAAGTTAATCACTGCAACTTGTAATCTTTCTTCTTCAGCTTGTTCACATTCCTGTCGTAGTACTTCATGAATCAGCAAGCTGATTGATGCAATAAAGTAATATGTCAAGCATTTGCATGACTTCAGGTAAACATTGCTGATTTTCTCAAAGTACCATTCTATTTTCAGTAGCAAGATCTGAATCAATCAATAAAGTTGTGCAAATTTTGGTAGTTCTCTATTTAGCAGCTCTGTATGATGTCCTATGATACATTTGGCCTTGTACTTTAGAAACATATGGTCCATTGCCTGGAACGTGTATAATAGTTGCACCCATTGATGCAAAAGAAAGTACACTGTTGTATGATCATATATTTTCCTTGAAGTTTTGATGAAATGGATTATTGACATTAAATAGGTCACGAAGTTCTGCAGGGTATTCAAATATTTTTCCGTATTCATCTCTGGGCCTTTCCAATTTAATTTTTCCTTCGTGACAAGAAGAATTAAATTTACCATCAACTGGAAACTCTTGTGCAAAATGTAGTGCACTACAAAAGTGATATATGACATGTTCCAACACATTTTCTTCTTTAAACTGAACTGCCTGTTCTCCTATTAATAAAATCTGACTCAGAAGAAATAATTCTTCTTTGAACATGTCTTACTCGGTCTACTTCAAGTCGAGCTTATTGTTGTGATGCTTTTCCTGCAGTCATTGCCAATCTATTTTGTTGAAGTCGACGGGAGATAATACTTTCTAAATAACGGGTTCGTTAGATCGTTACTTCCGATTGGATAATAATAGAACGTCACGTGGTCACTATAGAAGGATTTTTTTTTTTAAATTGTTATAGAAGTGACACGAGGCGGCTATCTTTTTTTAAAGTTTAAATTTAATGAAGTAAGTGTAAAATACGCCATTTGCCAAAATATTTATTTTAAAAATGCAACTTAAGGGAAATTCCGTCGTCAAGCATGAACGTCACGTGGTCACTGACGTCACTGAAACGTAAGTGCAATCACCGATCCGATATGGATAAAACATTTATTTTATAGCTAATACTTTCGCGAAATAAGTAGCCTATATTTTTCGTCGAAACACAAAACAAATATAACCAAAATTTTATCTAGATTGGGCAAAAATTGCAGGAGTTATAAGTAGGCTTACCAGACGTCCCGTTTTGACCGGGATTGTCCCGGTTTGACGATGTTGCCCCAGCGTCCCGGCCAGTATTTTTCATTTTGTCCCGGTTATTTGGTAAAAATTTTAAAAGTTCCAAATATACAAGAAGTAAAAATAGTGCAGCCTCGAGTAAAATGGCGATTTGGAAACTAAATAATCTCCTCTGTTACACTACTGTTGCCAATCTAAATATTTCGTATCTAGATCTAAGTACAGTAGAGCATCGATTATCTGACTCAATTGGGGACTGAGGTTGGTCGGACAACTGAAAAAAACGGATAACCGAAAAGTATGAAAAAATACATTATTAGTATAGTGTATTAGTATATTAGTATGTCCCATGTACAAGCATATTAGTATATCGCTATTAAGACCTTCCTTATTTAGCTTTTTCAATCATAAGTACTTATCCTAGTAGGCTTTATTTTCTGTTGCATTTTTTCAAAATTCTTCCGGTTTGAGAAAAAAAATATTATGGTAAGCCTAGTTATAAGGAATTCATACACACAGAGAGAACCGATTTTTATATTATATATATATACACAATAGATATATATATTATATAAAAGAACTATATGATGATATACAGTGAAACTTCCATTAAGAATACCTGTAAATAGCCGACAAACTTCCCGATCACGATAATGTACTGTACGCTATTCGGATATACTGTATAACTGGTGAATAGGCTACATTCAATCCTCGACTTACGACTACCCATACTTATGGTGACTAAAACTAGTGCAATAAAAATATTTTTGCGTCCAAACAGTCGATTGAACTCGCTAACGGCACGGTATAAAATTATTAAATATTGAAATGCATTACTGTAATGGACGATAAGACATATTGTATATAACAATAACTGAATATACGGTATTCATGTTTCACTATCACTCGGATTTGTATCTATACGGAAAAAAGAAAACGAAAACGACTTTCTGCATAGTTGCTCGGTTTTGACCACAGATTAGTCTATGCTCGTGTGGACATCATAGTAACTTTAATTTTATAAGGGTTAAAGGGATTAATAATTAAAATCGGTAACAAATTCAGGCAGAAAATGATATTTATAGTTTAAATAAATAAATATACGCTTAAGAAATACATCTGAAAGTACAGTCAGATCTGAAGTAGACCTACAGTTATATTTTTAAAACTGAAATTTAAATTAGATTCATTCTATGATGAATGAATCAATCAAATTTAAAAACATTCCTATCTTAACCTGTCAGCTGCGCACTCGATAATCCGAAACTACACCGCTGTTGCGTACAGGTTTTGTGGTTTTTAAAGTGGTTTTTCAATTTGCGATATCTCGCTTAAAAATTGTAGTAGATATAATCTGTTTTCAGTTTTCTATCACGTACATATTACACTTTACGATTGTTAACTTCAAAATATTATGTACGTTTAAAAAAATTAATAAAATTTAAGATTTTAAAATATTTAAAAAATCGTTTTTTTTATAAATTTTTTATTAATTTGTTACATACGTTACGTAGACATGTATATTTTCTGTCAAATAAAAAAAATTGCAGCTTTCTAAATCAATGTAGAGAAATAATACGGCCTATAGATTATAACGCCGATCGGCGTGGGGGGGTGGTGGCCTTTCTAAATCTAGGTCAATACACTTTTATTACTGATGATGTGTATTTGATTCTATTTATACGTTATTTAATTTATTGTACTAATAGTAGACTATAATAAGCGATTATTACTTTATTATATTAACGACTATACATGTATATCTTATGTATTACGGAAGTACCACCATAACCGGAAGTACTTTGTTTTTTGAAAGATTTATGGCTGAATGGCTTAAAAAACAAGCTTATTTGTTAAATAGGATAAATATACATAAAAATTTATTAAATTCATGCTAAAAGTAGATAAGAATAACGATTTATAATTGTTTGTTTACGTTTGTAGCTGACAATGTAGCTCGAAGTTGGTATAACTTTTTCCAAGAAAGTTCCCACCCCACAAACCCAAGTCAATGCTTATTGGTCAAAGGATAGTCATTTAGCTATAATATACCAATTAGAACTTAACGGGCATGCTAACTAGGATTTTATTGTCAAATGAACAAAAGAAAGGGTCTCCCATAGACTTAACATGGAATGGAGGAGTTTTGTGCCTAAATTTAAAAATATGGGGTGGTAACAAATATCTTATTCGTTGAAACAGACTTAGTCTATGTAGATAAAAGCCAATCAGTGCTTAAATCGCCACCAACTAGTTAATTATGAAAGTAAATTGACAGTTACTCCAACTGGAGTACTCCGCAACAGTTTAATGAAAACCGGTTACTCCAATAGCAGTAACTCCGCAAACAACTGGTTAACAGCAACGGAATAAAATTTTTAAAATTTTAAATTATCTGTTATTTTTTTTGTTTGTTTTTTTATTTCATTGACGCTTAGATATATATATTTTTAGTTATTTTGTTCTTTGATAATCCCCGAGACAATTAAATAGAAGGAGTATTATAAGAAGCTCCAATAATTAAAACGTACATGATGAATTCATTACATCTCTCATCATTTCAACATATATTATCTCATATATCCTCATTTGGAGTCATTTCTTCATACACTATATAAGCATTATTACTTTAACAAACGCATTATAAATCACAGAGTACACTGTGTTTGTTATAAATGTAATGTTTTATGTGCTTAAGCAATTATAATTCACAAGATTTTAAAATCATTAAAAATTGATTTTACATTGTACATCTTTCATTTTGTCTTAAAAAATTAATTTTTTCAATTTTTAGTGTAGACTTATTTTAATGAGAAAGTATATAACTCCCAATATAAAAATAATAAATTAATTTATAATTTTAATATATTACAATAATATAAGTAATGATTTTACAATAAACTTTAAGGTATTTTTTAAATGTTATTATATTTCCAATTATAATTTTATATTTACCAAATTTTGGAGAATTAACCAAATCTTGAACTCCATAATGTCCAAGTATATTCTACAAAATATTCGAAATCGTTTAAATTTTTATTCTGAAAAGTCACGTGAATCTTTTAAAAATTATCTTAAAGTTGATTTTACTATAATAATTTACTTTATTTTATTTTTTAAAAGTTATAAGAATAGTCATGAACACAAATTAAGTTTTTTTCGTGGTTTTATTTTGGAAGAATGCCGTTTTTTTCGGTGTTTCATTTACTTTCAGTATTTTCAATTTCTTTGCAGACATTAGAATTTAGGCCAGATTTCCAGAACTAATAATTACATATCAAAAATAGTTTTAGTTTAGGAATTTTTAAATATACGCGCACAAAATAAATGACAGACTTTTATACTCAAATACAGAAGGATCGTACTAATTTCTTCTGTTGAAGGGTGATAACTTCTTCTGGATATTCATTGCCTACATTACCAAAAAGTTAATGTTTTAAGAGATGACAAAGCAGTCCATTAAAGTTATATTCTGTCATTATAGCATCGGCTTTAGAAAACATTTCTCACACAAGACCCACAGATTTTTACCTGTACCAGTATTATTGTTGTCTCCAAGCGCCAAGCTTATCTTTACCAAAGAAAAACTCCCAAGAAAAAAACTTTGGCCGTCATCCAAATTGTCAGAACTTTTTAATTGGCGCAATTTTTTTCATCTCAGATATAAATTTCATATTTTTAATTATAATTATAATATTGTGTGTGGTGCCATCATTTACGAGATTTTGTTATAAAAAATTTTATATTATTAATTATTATAAAATAGCAAAAAGCTTAATTTTGAGGGTAGGGATGAGTTTTATAAAAAAAAAAAAGAAAAAAAAGAAATTGTAGATGCTAATCACGAATAACATCTTCATTAATTAAGTCCAATCCCTCTCGAGACATGACCCTCCTTTATCTCCCCACCCCTACCTTTTACAACCAAAATTTAATAGCATCTACCTCCCTCACACACAAACTACCATGCCAAATTTCGTTTCTTAATCTTCACTCCATCCTGATATATTAAATGAATACAGAGTATTGTGGCCATAATTCATTACTCACAATTTCATAAAACTATAACTTTTTCATTAAATGGTTGATTGCTGTTTTTTGTCACAATAGCTATATAGGCCATGCTGCGCCATGTCAAATGATAAAACTTTTCATGAAATGACGTAGAGAGTTATTTCTGTTTTCCAGATCCAGTTCATGAACAAGTTCAGTGACTGTCGACCATGCTAAAAAAAAGCCGAAAAGAACGGCTTACTTTGCAGTAACGAGTGGTATGGGTTAGTTTGTCTTCGGTTGGAAAAAACATTTCAGAAGTTTGTCATGGGGTGAAATTGTCATTTAACTGTCACTAGACCCGACTCCACTGGACGTTTTTAGTGAGGGCATTTAAAACATAGAGTGTACGGCCATAGGATACGTAATACGCTGTTTCAATACACCATCTTAGCTTGCTGCGGTGGCTAGCAAACGTTGGAACATATGACGTCATGTTCTTCTCGCACTTGGAACGGAAGTGTTGTTGATAAAATCGTTTCGTGATTTCGATCGACACGTACTGTACATTATGTCTGTACCAAACTTTAAACTGAAGATCGTTGTCGTCGACCACGGCGTCGCCATTTTAATTGAAGTGGCAGCGTATTTACATGTCATTGACGATACTTCACCAACGGCACATACTGTATATTTGTATTATGAGCAAAAATTATGCATAGACGCGAAATTCAAAACGAACATTTATCGTTTTAAACAGCTATTCCTTAAATAACACTGTATATAAGAGGGCAACGTTCGGGTTATTAGTAATTCTAGTTTGACAAGTTTGAGTTAATATGTACAGTACAGTATGTAAGGCGAATAATCAAGCATTCAAACAAATAATTATTCTCTTAGTTGTACGAAGAAGACAAATCGTTGATATTTTTACGTGCTGTACATTTCTTTAATACTAATTTTTTAATATATTTATTTAATTAAAGCTTGTGCCTGCAGATGTCGCTAATAACAATTTTATGTAATTTCAATAATAATAAAAATATATATTAATAATAATTTTCTATTAAAAGACTACGATTATAAACATTTTATAACATAAAAAAATATTAAAATTAATCATTTATATAAGTTATTAACGTTGCGATTAATATCAATGACGTTTAAGAGATTCGTCACATTATTTTTTTTCTTTCTTTTTTCCCACGAAAATAACACATGATATTCAAAGTTCAACGCGTGTATTTCTCCCGCACATTGATGTATTAACGTCTCTATGGACCGCATCTGATCTGCAATTATCGTATAAATTGTAATATGGATTGTGAAAATGGTAAGAAAGTATTTTTTAATATAATTATCACATTTAATAATCTATGTCATATTTAAAATTTTATAAATGATCTGTTAATATTAATTAATCGTACGATGATTATTGCAAAAGTTTAAGAGATAAAAGTAATGGACTAAACGAAGGACGATCGATATTATAGTAATCGATTGCTATTTTTAGAAAAATGATTGGTCCAATTTTGACTATTAATAGTCAAAATTGGACCAATCATTTTCAGTGTTTGATTTCCTTCAATAAATACATAAATAGAAACACTTAAATTTTTTCCCCCTTATGAATGTTTACTTTCCAGTTTTTCATTGGAAAAAACTTTGAAAATACTCCAAGAAAAATAAAATAAAAATATATTAAGACATGGAATGGATCTGCAGTGAAGCAATGTTTTAAAACTTATATAGTTAAATCATAATTACCATACTTGTTTATGGAATTTATATTGTATCTATTCATTTTAGCAAAGTTTCTGGTTATTTAGTAAAAAGGAATAAATTTCTGCAATATGTAATTTTTCAGAAATTTTTATTTTAAGTAATATAAATAAATGCTTATATTTTCTGTCAGATAATATTTATAACAGATATATTAAGTTTATAATAAATCTGTTACGTGTAAAAATATCCAGGGCTGTAAATAAATTATTGCTTATATAGAAATTTGGCAAAGTATTAGCTAATAAACTTTTGATGATTGCAAAGAATTTATTTTAAAGTATTTATTGTAAGCCTGGAAATGTTTCAGAACAATTATATTTCTGTAAAAAAAATTAGAGAAATAATTTGACAAATTAGATAATATGTCCTAAATTAAAAAAGGAATTTGACAGTTTTCAAACATATATTTTTTATTTTAAGAATTGTAGTAACTTATCAAATTCAGTTTTAGTCACTGTCATGAATAGGGGTTATGAGAAAGTTTACCTTTTTTGTCGGAAAGAAAATCTGATAAATATATTTCAAATTCACTAAAATAAAATTAATAAAAAGCTGTAGTATTGTAGAATAAGGTACTTAATATGAATGACAAGAGAGTTGGCTCTTGTTCAGGTGCTGCTTTGATTGAGAGCACTTAGAAGCAGAGCTTTGGAAAAGGGGGCCCTGTCATGGCTTCAACTCAAGTTCCACTCCAAAAGAGTTTTCTGGCTTTGGCTTTGGTTCCAAACATTTAATTTTTAAGTACAATTGTTCAAGCATATTATTCAAACCATTTTACTTCATTAATTTATATTTAATTTGTTTTTATTGCTTAATGTAAATTTTATATAAACAATAGAAATAGATCATTTGATTTCATATAACAATGTTATTTTAGCATTGTTAATGTAGCAAACTATAATTAAAGAGAAGGAAATCATTGAAAAGAGGATGAGATAACAATAAACAATTAACTAATTACTATTATTCATCAGTTATTTACCATCACTATGCATTCACCTGATTGAAAAGTTGTTCAGTCTATTTTTACAATTGCCAGCTTATATTAGAAAGGTTATAATAGTTCTTAACATATAAACAAAATTAGCATTGTAACAATTTAATTATTATTTAAAAGCTGCTAAAATTTTGTCCATACTATATTATTGATTGCAGTTTACATAAATTAATTTTGTTTAATTCTGGAAAAAATACACAGGATATGTCAGTAATGTATCCTTGGTAGTATGTCAGAAATATAAGTTAGAGAATTTTTTTAGCTAGATTCACAAAATTTTTCTAAGCCTAAATAAAAGAAAACACAGAACTGGAGCTAACACTTTTTTAAAGTGTATACAGTTCTGGGCTCCATCTAAAATTGGATGTTCTAACTATCTCTGGCTCCAAAGCCTGGCTTAGAAATGTTTCATTTATGCTAGAGATAGTCCATGAAGCTTCAGTGAGAAATTTATATAGCTTATGTCTCAGTTTGTCAGACACAAAAGATTGTGGTTGCTATATCTAGAGTGCTGATACCTTGATAGAGTCAACTATGATAAAATATTATTAGTAAAGTGTTAGTAGCTGGTACATAGTACTGGCACTTGCTTAGTAAAAAGATTCTATATGTTTAGATGGAAAGTTTGGTGACTGGTGTGATAACAAACAAAACAAACTGGGCTATACTATTAGCTACAATGAATGCAGAGGGCTGATGGAATCTGACATAAAAAGCAAATGGGGTGGTTACTCCTGCTTTCATTGGAGGCAATCTTTCAATAAACAGACAATACTCTTCTGACAATTGTCTGTCCCTATTATGTTCTTGTCAAGAAATGAGGTACATCTTTGTCTTTCTGTTTCAAAGATAATATTTTGAAAGAGAAAGACAAAAGTGTGGTTACTAAAAGGATATCATTTAGCAACTGACATTAAATCTAAACAAAGAAATAAGAAATTGGAAAGTGCAGACAGAGAAAATTTTGGAAAATACTATAGTATCAATATAAATTTATACATTTAGAAAGAAAAAATAAATAAATAATTTAGTAGTATTAAACACTGTTTTTTAGTTATTACATTTTTTCTAAGACAGAAGTTTATTTTTAGGCAACATATATATACTGGCAGTAATATTTTTAGGAAGAGCACAGACTATAATAATACTGTATATCTTTATTTTCTGATTACCAATACTTTATTAATACATTGCAACTCTAAAAATTTTATTTCATATATTTTTGAAAAGATTTTAAAGTAATTATAGAATTTTAAACTTCCTGTCTTTTGACAAGAATTTTATTTTCAGATATAGAATTGAATTCAAAGTTTGATGTAAATCAACCAAATATCATAATAACAGGTAAGAAATAATTTTGTAAAATTAATCATATAAAATATTAAAATGAAAGAAAATGAAAGTTGAAATTACAGATAAACTAATGAATTTGTTTACAAAACTAATTTTATTACAAATAGTAATAACTCAAAATAAGAAAGCAAATAAAAAATGTTTTGAATAAGAATTTTTTATTCAAAACATTTTCTTCATAATGTGTTTATCTGTAAGATTTTCTTTGTCAAAACTTCTTCCTTTATAAAAATTATACTATACAGTATTTTATATTAAAGAAGCAATTATTTATTGTGACATTGTCACAATGCCAGGCTGCAATTTTTAATCATCTTTAAACTAAAAAAATCTCATGACTTCTGGTTCAGGCCAGAAGTTTGAATATAGTTAATTGGGATCTCTGGCCCCTAAGCTTTTCATATTTGGTCTGAATTTTATAGTGTTTTGCCCCTGTACATCATACTTCTGCTGATAACAATCGAGTCATGTTAGTCTCTATCTAACTTCATTCTTGAGAAAATTTTGAATTGAAACCACATGACTTCTAGTTCAGACCAGAAATTCATATATAGTTAATCAGGGCCTCTGGCCCCTAGGCTTTCATATCTGTTCTTGAGTTTCATCTACTTGACATTGGACAACAATGGGAATGTATAAATCTGCAATTTCAAAATTGCAGATAGAAGAATAAAAACAGAAAGAAAGAAAACTTTATTAGAAAGTGTTGTTGCTTTTCAGAGGGGAAACTTAAATCTAAGCATTTTATGGATTATAATTTTGATAATCTTTATTTAATTTCAAATTGAGAGTTTTAGGTAAAGCAGATTAAAATTTTGATTGTATATCTGCTATAAATTTGATTTATTGGTTAATTCATTTTGTTCATAATTAATCCAAAACTAATTATCATAATTCATTTCTGATAAAAAATTTGATTAACATGGAAATAAGGAATAAAAATCACTTTCATGTAATAAAAAAATGCTATTGTGTAATAAAATATTCCACAAAAACCTTAAAAATTGCATTAATCACTTTAATTTCTAATATTTTTGGCCATATTTAACCAACCTTTTTCAGGATAAACTTAAAAAATGACAATGGTTGCATTCAAATAAAATGAAAAATTTTTTGTTTTATTTGAATGCAACCATCATTTGTCTTGTAAATTTATCCTGAAGAAGGTTGGTTAAATGTGGCTGAAAATGTTAGAAATTAAAGTGGTTAATTCAATTTTTAAGGTATTTGTGGAGTGTTTTACTATTAAGCATTGCATTTCTCAGTATTTACTATTGTGTAATCCAATTATATAAATTTATATTGGTTATTTTTTGATAGTAAAAATACTCTCATGTTAAAATACTGTGAAATAATTAATGTAACAATTATATTCATCCTATAACAGGAATTTAACCTTATTATTAGTATACGATTTGATTGATTGATTAACTTCTTCTTCTTCAGCTTATTAGTCCACTTATGTGGGATTACTGCTGCAGATTACTTTCTTCCGCTTTTTCTTGTCCTTTACCAAATTCCAATTAATTTCAAAAGCCTCCATTTCCTCAAGTTTGCAATCGAATGTGGTGGTCCACCATATTGTTTTCTTTGTCTCCTCAACCAACCTCTTTATCCCTTGTTTTATCCAATTTTTGTACACTTGTCAAGACCAGCTCTTATTGTACGAAGTTGAGGTGGACTCCTGTTGAGAGAAACTGGTCTGAAGAGTACGACGAAGGCAGCCTGGGGGATATTGAAGCAAGAAATCTCACTTTTTGCTGAGACAAGACCAGAACAGAAGTGGAGCTTGAGGAAGAAGACATAGAGGAGTTTTGAAGATGATCCTGATAATTTGTTGAAGGGGGAGTGAATGGAGATTGGCCTGTTGAACGAGTCCAGACAAAGAGGTCCAGCAAGAAACATTTGGAAGGTGATATACTTAAGAGCCAAGTGTATTTCACCCCTGCTGTTGAGAAGTTATTTTGTGTCTCCTTAATTTTGTATTTAGAAAATTTGTTGTGTCATGCATATTTTTAATTGTATCGTTGTTAGTTACTAGTAGGGTTTCTCATTTCCCGGTCTTTTGCTTGTCCCGGGATTCCAGGATAAAAGTGAACTGTTTCCCAGGATCCCGGGAAATCCTGGGACAAAATTAATTATTTTTAAGATATACAAATTATTACGAAATCAAATGATATAATTTTTTTTTCATCTTTTAAAGTAATTTAATACGTTCCACAACCTCCAAAATCATATTAATAACGCTGTGTAAGATATATATTAAAAATTACCTTTGAATTACGTAAACATTTTCACAAATAGAAAAAATTTATTAAAGTTTGCTGGAAACTGCATACACCCCAACAACAACAAAATGCTTTGAATTGAGTTAAAAATAATTTAAAAAAAACTTAGATCAAACTTCTAACTTAAAAGGTAATTTTCGTTTTTTAAATAAAATATAATACAAAATATTGTAAATTTTTATAAGATTTTAAAAAGCAAAGATGGTCAATACAGTACTCCGATCACTCAATCTAATTCTTATTTTAGTAATGAGAAGGTCTTGCTACAGAGAATGCCTTTTCTGATTTAGTTGATGTGGTTGGAATCGTGTTTAATGCATTTAAGAGAAGACAAATATTATGTGTTTTTCACTTGTATCCTAAAAGATTTCTAGTTCATTTTCAAGATTTATTGCAGTACTTCTTTTGTTCTCTAGTATTCTTGATTTGTCTACTTCGACTGCTTTAATAGAAACATCATAGCCAAATAATTCAACAGTTCGTTTGTCTTTAATAATCAGGTTATGAAGAAAAACTTCATACTTGCAGACTTTATACTCGTTTGTATCCTGGCCCAATTTGCACAACTTGGCTTTACGCAGTTATTGAAGCTACTGGGCTTGGTTAAAAATTAAGACAACATAAGCACAATTATTACAGATATTACAGGTAAAGAATTTTGAGAGTCCTGCCACAAATAAGCTATGTGTTGATTATTGATCATTTGTGACGTGCCATAATGAGTAAAAATTAAAAAAACTAATAAGTAGGTTTAAAATTAATAAATACAAATGTATTCTGACAGTTTATGAGTTAATTATACTTTCTATTTGCAAAATTTCCTCAACCTTAATACAAAATAAGAAAAAAAATGAATCTTTAAGAAATTTGCAGGATTTCCCAGGATAAGAAAAATTTCCTGGGATATTTCCTGGGTTAAAGAAACAACCGGGACTTCCGTTTGAGAAACCCTAAGATTAGCCCCTTACTAGGATTAGCCTATATAGCCTATATAAATTATAGCCCGACCTTTAAGGCAATCGTTGGTAATTCATTATATAATTATTGGGCTTAGTGATGTTTATTATTTATATACAGTATATATATTATTATTATTATTATTATTAATATATATATCAGACATGGGCAAATGTGGCTTGTTTTGAGTTACATGCAGCTCTTGCTGAAAGTGTTAATTTCTGTTTTTTATTATTATTTTGACAATCTTATTTTTATAATTTTGTGAAAATATGTTTATTAAAAAATTCAATATTTGTTTTATATTATATTTATATTATATATTAAAATTGCGTGCCTTACCATACTATCCGCCATGGCAGTACATAACTGCAGCTCCCATGAATTTTGCAAAACCTACATTTTGGCTCCCACTGAACTCTTGCTTGCCCACCCCTGATATATATATATATATATATATATATATATACATACTTCGCTAGGTAATGCGTTAGCTGGCTGAGTGCCATTGTGGAGATGTTCTTAGGCTGTGGACATAGTTGTCCCTAGCCAGTGCCTTGTTTAACCAGTAAGGTTATATCTAAATTAATATATACTTCTGGAAGCAGATGTTGCAAGTTCAAGCCCTGCCCTGGGCCAGTTTTTTATTCCAGAATGTTCTAAAATTATTTATTAATTTATTAAAAATTATAATTATTAATTTAGTTAAGAGATGGCACCTAATGCCTCACTCTGGTGACAAATTACTTTATATTAATCATTTAATTAGCCAAATTATAGCCTGATCTTTAAGGCGATCATTGGTAATACATTATTAGGATTAGGTTTGCAGTAAATTTGTCATATGCTTAGTTTTAAGTGCATGTGCCAGTGTCTGTGCCTTCATGAAGCCAAGTATTGTCTCACTGAAAGTGGCTGATAGCTTGAGCCTCATGAGGACCTTTGTACATTTTGGCATATTAAACTACTGTTTTTTGTTAAGGTAAGACTTTTTGTCACTTATTGTTTTCACGACTTTAACAAAACACTCACAAACTTTGAAACTTTGAATTCTACTGTTAAGCGTACTGTCAAATGCATCGTTTTGAATATCAGAATGAAGAATACTTCAAACAGCTCTGATTGTGTCTTCAATTAATTTTAGCATTATGACATGATAATATTTTGTGTAAATTCAAAAGCACAATAAAATTTATTGATCCTGTTTTAAAATATTTAAATTTCTGGTTTGTTTTATAATTGCAGTTTTAGACATTCTTTACTTGCATTACCCATTCTTCCTGATGGTGATTTTTTTCCCCTTCTTGCAGAAATCACTTCTGCACATTTCAGAGAATATACTTATTGAGTTTGTTGAATTCTGTCATTAAATAGTTTCCAGTTCAAACCTGATTGTTTGTATATTATATTTATATGCAAATACTTGAGTAATTAAATTTACTTGTTTAAATTTATTAATTAAATTCTTATTTTATATTTTAGGATTTGGTCCATTTAGAGACATAGAAGTTAATTCTAGTTGGATAGCTGTACGGGAGCTTGCAAAAGTTGGTATAGATGGAGTAAATTTAATAATCAAAGAAATTCCAGTTGAATATGAAACTGTAACAAAAATTATTCCAGAATTATGGAAAAAGTATAAACCTGCTGTAAGTTGTTTAATTTTTCCAAATGTTTATGTAAGAAATCTGACAATCATTTACAGAATTTTTTAAAAATGTTTTATGCTTTAATTTTTTATTTTATATATAAAATATTTAATATATTTTATTTTATTATTATTATTATTTATTTGTTAATTTAGCTAATATTTTTGTTTTAAATTGAAATGTAAAATGTTTGGACGTTCCATTGTTAAAATGTTAAATTTTTAAAAATACATTTGAATTGTGATAGTCACACAAGTGTACAATAGTCCACGAGAGGCAGTACACAAAAAAAAATAACAACAATTATTTATTTTTTTCATGTGATTGGCAATATACAGGATTTTTTCGGATTCCAACTCTTAATGTTATACAATATCCCAAACTGGGGCAAGGAATCGAGCAAATACAGAACAAAAGATGTGCTCTGACAAATAAGAAAAGACAGACTTGTAATCTTATGACTAACTTACACTAAATTATAAACTAAAAAGGAAAGGAAGAATAGCAAGAAGTTTTAGTATGATAGAGGAGGTTATAAAGAATACTCAGGTTCTCCGTTTGGTATTGACGCTCTTCTGGTGGGGAACCACTCTAAATCATTTCTTGTCGATCTTTTTCGGATCTCTTTGAAGATTCTCCTTATACAAGGGATATTGTCTCTCTCTCTTTACATTAGCAGTGTCCTTTATCTTTCTGTAGGCCACCTTCAATGAATTTAGATGTTTTACTTTTTCATCCAGATATTTTTTCACAGAATTTATAATAGCATTTAGCCTATGAGATCCAGATGTTTTTATTTCATTTTTTAGATATTTTGTTTCAATTAGAGTTGGTAACACTGAAACTTATACTGGACACATCATTGATTCACATGTCCTATCTTAGGTAAGTTCAAATTGCTAGTCAGCATTTGCAATTATTTTGTACTGTACATTAAATTAATTTAATCTCCAAAATGCCGAAAATAAACTGTGTTTACTAATGAATTAAAAAAAGATTATCAGTTTTTGAAAAAGTTTGTGATTGTATTGACAAAATGAAATGTGAACTGTGCTTTTCAAAATCTTCAGTAACTCATGGTGGATGTTCGGACATTACAAAATCACTTGAAATGTGCAAAAGTTAAGTCAAGTCTAATAACATTGGAAGGAATTCCTCAAATATATTGTCATATTTTAAAGGTCTCGATTTAAGTGACAAAGAATTTTTAATAGCAGCTAAAGAAGCAACTTTTGCATTTCATTTTGCTATAGTATTCACAATCTCAGCTTTAAGTCAGCTGATTGTTTATCTAAATTGATTTCGAAGCTCTTTGAAACAAAGTTTAGACTAGCCAGAACAAAATGTGAAGCTGTCATTGTTAATTGAGCCATTGTTGTTTCAGCAACTTTGTGAAGATTTAAATACCGTATTAGCTCGAATATAACGCAACCCCGAATTTAACGCGAATCCAAAATTTTCATAAAGATATTTAGAAAAAAAAATAATACTCATAAAAGAATTCAAAGAAAGTAAAATTCAATCAGATAAGCATTTATTTAGGTATTTATAGCTAATAACACAGGTTACATTCATGTCAATGATCGAGTTAAGCCTAACACACGACTATATCACATAAAAAATTAAAAATAAAATTCATGTGTAAAAATGTAAAGAAAATATCTGTTAAATCTTAAACACAACATTTTTCTGAGTAAAACAAAATAAAAACTTAGTCAATTGGTCGATTTACAACTCAGAAAAAAGCATTTGAAAATAGGGTTATAAAACAATTAGCGTTTATTGACTTTCGCGTTAGGGGGTAAAGCGGGTCTATTGACAAATTTTCTCGCAGTAGTACGAAATTTCTACTGACTTAACTTGAATGAGTCATATTTCTTCCCCATTTACAAACAAACCCGATGGCAATCGGTGAAACATGAGATAAATTACAGCGAGTTGAAATTTGATATGTTTATTTTTTGCGTTTTACGTATCAAATTACATTAAATTCGACACAAATAAAGCATTTTTGTCAATATAGAAATATTTTACATTGTTTAAAAGTAGAGAAAATAAAGAAAAGAAAGATGTAATAATAATTTTTCGAGCGAAGCCAAAAATTTCACAATTTTAAGATAAAAAATGGCGTCTGTGAGAGCCCACGTGACTAAAAGGCGGTCGAAAAATCACGTGACTAATGAACTTCGAACAAGCGGAGACATAGCCTTACTATAGTAGCGCTATGCAAACAAAAGCGCAGGCCTACTAACTAGATCACATGGTTGTTTTGAAGTGGTCGGTCGAGCTAGGTCTGACGTTCAGTCGCGTTTCAATCTCTGTAGGAAAATGTCCTTGTTTATATTACATTCCATTACTTAAACCCCGAATTTAGCGCGAGTCGATTTTTTAACGGAAAATAAATGGTCGAAAAATATCGCGTTATATCCGGGCTAATACGGTAAAACAAATTTTTGTGACGGTATCAGTAGATTCTTCCAACAGGAAAGAAATTAAAACTGTGCCAATTGTTGTGAGGTATTTTGTACCAGATTGTGATGTAAAAGTTACTTTTAGAGTTTCAATCGGTTTCCAGTGAAAGTGCAGAAATACTGACAAACCATTTAATGTCAGTTATAAAACTCATAATATAGCAAAAAAAATTATTAGATTTTGTGGAGGTAATTGCAGTACTAATGTGGCTCTATGCCTTTTTATTCTGTATAGTTTTTTAGTTTAATTTATATTCCATTTCTATAAATTTATCCTTCCTTCCAATTTTCTTTGTTCCTTTGTCTCGAACTTCCGAGAACTCGGACTTACCTGTAGCCCACCAGGAGATAGGGGAGAAACAATAGACTGTGACAAGGCTGGAGGGAAAAAGAGACATTCCAGTGGACATTCTTTGGCTGGACACGAAAGGAGAAAGACATGTGGCAGTGAACCTCGTGAGTTAGAAATTGGTGAGCGTGGTGGAAGAAGGCCTTAAGGAGAAGATCAAGAAGAGAATCCAATCAACAGATCTGGATGCAAACCCTAAGAAAAGGTTTTTTTTTTTTTAAAGAGGAGAATGTACGAGGATCTGCATCAAATCTTCGCCGAGAAATTGGGTACCCATCTGTCCTATAATCCTTCTTACTTCTCTTTTTCCTTCTATCCCTTTTCTATTAGTTTTAAGTCCGATTAAAATTCGCGTGCGTTAGTTAAGTTAAGTATTATTGTCGGGCAGCAGTTGTAACAGGACTTAACTACATGGATTACTGTTATAATACGAACACTGAGGATCACCGGAAGCATGTAAAGGAACAGCGGGAATCTATAAAAAATTTGTAATATTTATATCCAATGCAAAATTAAATTCATTTTAATTGTTCAACATGTGTACGTGTTTTTCCTTTTGCATTGTACTTCTTACACTAATTTTAGGGGTGTTAAATGTAGAGGAGAAAACAATATTTACAGTAAATTGAAGAAGGAACTAGGAAGAAATATTGTTGGCATTGGTTGCAGTGCACAACTGCCTTCAAACTGCAGTTGATGTTCTAGCTATTGAATTAGAAGCTTTAGTGGTCAAAATTTATAAATATTTCCACATTTATACAGTTTGAGTCCTGATGCAGAGCCCAGAAGGGGTTCAAAAATGTTCGTTTTTTTGATGTTTTTTATCACGCCGTAATTGGTTCTGAGTGCATCATTATTGTTGTAATAATCTGCTGCTATATTAAAGAAAAACAATGTTGTTTTATTTAATTCACAAAAATATAGACAAAGAATTAAATTAAATGGCAAGTAATGTGACAATAGGATGTTTACAAACACAACTTTAAATCACGTGATTTATTCTTAGGAAATTTTTGTCACAAAAATTTAATTGTAGGTTCAAGTGTTCCATGAGATAGAAAAGGTAGAAAAACACTGTTCTATAGTAACAGAATTGTTTCTGATGACAGATATGATTAATGTCCAAAAGTGCTAAAATGTTAGAATTGTTAAGTTTTTACTCTAGATAAAATATTTTCTATTTAGAAAAAATTATTACTGATTTTGATTAATATTGCTTTGTAACTTTTGTTATTTATATGTAAAAAAGGAAAAACCCCCAAAAAATAGTATATTAAGAGAGTTTTTTGGCATCTTATATTAATGTACAGAATAAATACCTTATTTTTTTCAATTTAAAGACACTGCTCCCCTCATTTTTACTTTTCTAAAATATAGATGTCTTATAATTTACAGGGTCTTACATTCATAGTCAAAAATAAGTCAACAGTCATTGCTAATAGATCATAAGTGTATTATGCAGCAACAACAGGCATTTCCAGTTATACTGCTTAACATCAATGTCAGTTCAAATGAGCTTTGCTGTAACTTTCTAAAATTTAGAATGTTTTGAAGATGGCACTATTATACAAAATTAAAGTTAACAGTTATTTATTTTAATGTAGTATCAGAACAACATGGCAGTAGAGTTGCCAAACATTACCTCTTTCATGGCATTTGTATTGTTTTTCTAACAAACCTTAATAAAATTGATCATTTAAAAATGTTTTCCTTCAAAAACATATCTTAAGATTTGAATTTAAATGCATGGTGTGTCTTAGAATTGAGAAAATATGGTATGTAAAAATCTCAAAATATATTTTAATAAAACTTAAACATGTAAATATTTAGTTTTTAGTTTTAGTTTTTAATATTTTGTTTTTATTTCTTAAATTTTTTATTTATATTCAATATAATATTTTATAATTATTTAGATGGTGGTACATTGTGGAGTCTCCAGCTCAGCAAAAACACTTGTGTTAGAACAGTTAGCACATAATAATGGATATGAATCACCAGATGTAACTGGAAATCTTCCACCATCAAATTGTTGTGTGAAATGTGGTTCTAAATGTTTACAAACTAAAATTGACATGTATCAAGTTAGTCATGATGTTAATTCTTCAGGATTGCAGATTCCAGCTGTGGTGTCAAATGATGCAGGAAGGTATGAATAAAAATTTATCTTATTTCAAATATAATTTTTAAAATGTCATTCATTTCAGCTGAAGAATTCTTTATTTTAGAGAAATATATGATAAATTATATCTCATTCTCTCTCATTTTAGACAGATCACTATCTAGGAAATTGATTGCTCATATTTGCAAAAATAATTTAGTTGCTCTATTTAAGCCACTACAGTAAATTTTAGAAAACAGAAAAAAATATGAAATTTATGTAGTATGATATATATTCATAAATATTAAATGCCTTTTGTCTGTATTTTGCATAATCAATTAAACATTTGGTTCAAATACAACCAATAACAGACTTAGCAACGTATAAAAAACCAGTAAGCATTTTCACAGCAAACAATAATGTTGCCTTCCTCAGATGTTCTTAATTCTACAACTATTTTAACTGACACACATCATCATTAAAAACTTCTATTTTTTTACAATCTCCCTTATTTTACAATATATATAAAACAATATTTTATATACAATTTTTTTCACAAAAAGTGCTTTGGTCTTTTATGTGTTTCTAAGTTTAATTATTGAATAAACATAGACTAGTATATAATAAGTCTGTTGTTGATCTTGTTGAATCAAATGTTTGATTATATAATAGTAAATTGTTTACATAAAATAACTTCAATTATTATAAATAGCTGATTTTAAATACAGAATAGTGCACGAAAAATATCCCATCTGTAGTTTAGTAGAAACAGAATAATACAGTAATGACATTGATGGTCGTGATTGTGTGACTGGTGTTGTCCTTCACTTCCTGTGTTGTGTGTGAATTTGCACAATATAGGACACCAATGTTCATTTAACTGATGTGATTCACTCATTCCACACAATATACTAGTGCTAGACTTGAACTAAACTGAGACTTTGTTTTCATTCTCCATCTTGTATTTATTCTATGAAAATTAAAGGTAGTGATTGACTTTTTGAAGAAACATAATAAACATTACAATTTTTAGGACAGGTTTTGCAAATGTAAAGATCCTAAAATTGTGCCGGGAATTCGATTGTTTACAAGATTGCTACATCGGGAAATTTCGGAAAGTCAATCAGAGCGAGAACGCGCATCGGGCTACAAACCCGACCGATGTAAAGCATTTCTTCTAAAACAAACACAACGCAGTAATAAACGACGAAGGGGATATCGCGGTGCTCATATACAAGAGTCGGGATGTAAACAATTAACAAAGAGGGGAGAAAGAAGAGAGACATATGGTCAAGGACACCTGTTAGACCATGTGAGCCCGGGACCGTCTCGAAAGGGGGCCGGCCACAGAACGTTTGGCTGATCGGTTCAGCCAGATGTCCGAGAGAGGGGGGCAAACAGTGTAAATTATGTGAGTAGCTGTCAACGTTCGGGCGCCGTCCCCAGCCAAACTTGGTTTTTGTCTTGCTTAGAAACAGTAGACTGACCAATCGAGAAAAGGAAAAAGGGACCCAAGACCAATCAAGAGGGGAAGATTCGAGGGAAAATCATATAAAAACCCCTGAATCAAGGTCGGAAGGGAAGACAACGGAGCTTTCTACCAGGAAGTGAACGACGGGACTCCAAACCGCCACCTACTCCTTCACCGACATCCGTCGCCGACCCCTTGGACTCTTCTGCCTGACTGCCCCGGGGCTTCAACGATGACTCCGACAGCACTCCCCGATCGCTGTCATCCGGAGCTCCTTCTGCCGCAGACAATCTAGATCGCAACTCGTATTGTACTTTGTAAGTTTGCTTTGATGTTAAAATAAACGGTTATTGTAAGACACTTGTCATCTTTTGCCTCTGCCGCCACCACCCACGTACGATCGGTCCCTGAGTTTTTCCTGACGTGCAATTAACTAATTGCCTCCATATATCGGCAACTTACACAAATTCTGATAATGTGTCATGCCAATTGGAATACTGCCTCAGTCATTTGACTATCTGTTAACTTGTCATCTTTAATAAGTTTATATACTAACAACTGTTAAACATGCACTCAAATGTATATATTAGTAATAACCAATCATCTTTGTAGTCTGTTGATGCAAATTTGTCTGTTTTTGAAAGACAGTGTGATAAACAACATATCTCAGATATTCATATAATTGAAAGAAGCAGTACATCTTGTATAACTCCAGCAATATATTTAATCAACCAAAAGTGTTTTCAGCTTATTTCCGTAAGCCTTTTTCAGTTGGAACACCTAACTTAAAAGAAAGAAGAACAAAAAGAATATTCAAAAAACATATTAAACACAACAGAAATAATTTAAATTAAAAAGAATGGGAAGCACATTCTAAATAAAGCATAATCTGATGATTTTTGGAATTAGACATAATGACAAGGATCTCCCTACTTACACCAACTCCTCGGGTGTTTATGCTATTTCAATTGAGGACTAATGCATATGTGAGCACTACTGGACACACTCTAACACAAAGAACTAAGGAACACAAATATGCCATTGAAAAAACTTCAACACCATCGTCTTAGCAATTTATGCCTCCCAGTAGGTTGTACAGATAAATTGGGATGAGGCTAAGATCATTAGGCCTACCAGGAGTCCTAACTCTATTAAGTTCTTGGAATTATTAGATATCTTTAAAGCTTATGGAAAACACTTTTGTATCAATCATAGGAATGCTGACATGTTATCAACAGCATGGAAATCTATAAATGAGCTTCAGCTTGGGCTTCAACGCAGTCGCATGCTGCCCATGGAAGCTGTGGAGGCACTGCTTTCCTTGTATTTTCTAGAATATAAATACATATTGTTTGATTATTTTCATATTTTAATATACTTTGAATTAATTAAAATTAATATTTTATTATAACTGCATTATGTATCTTACTACAAATTTCTATACTACATGTGAAAAAAATGATAAGATTGCTATTGTATATTCAAATATAAATTCATATATGCATATTCTCAATAAAAGTGCTGTATTGTTGAATACAGGACAGCTTCCATGGCGAAATTATTTGAATGGTGTAAAGCAGCCAGATTACAGGCATTCGCATGTGGTGTTCTCGTAAGTGGTACAGTACGATCCGCGAACGAAAGGTACAGAAAGGACTCTACGACAATTATAATAATATTCACAGTCCCTTTATTTCACTCTGAACAAAAAGGTTATACAAGGAATCTCAACTGGTTACGTGATATATTACAATCTGGTGCGATTTTCACAAAGCACGAAGGTGACTCCTTCCCGACCGTGTGACAATTAATTTTTAGCAAGAGTGTAACTAATCTAATTTAATTCTAACTTAAATCTAACTTAATACTAAGGAATATAATGAGGAAGATAGGATAGTAGGAAGAAATAAGAAATGAAAAGTTGCTTCACCCGGGGTTTTCTCTATATCAGGACGATATGCACTTTGGGTAGGACCTTGGTTCTGTTATGGTGGCTTCCGTCTTTCGGATCCTCTCTTCTATATCGCTTATCGAGGTTCTCTCTTTACTTCAAACTCTCTAACTCGGTCCCTTGCTGGACGACCTCGAACTTCTGCCCTCTCTACCAAAACTTCTTTCAGAGTTCCTTCTCACACATCCGATCTCCTCCGTGCCTAGTCCAAAAGTGCTAACTCTTGGCCGTTATTCTTCCGGCCACACTATCTATTGTTCTGTTTTCCGATTCTTAGAACCGCTAATCCCACCCCAAGGCAATAATGGTCGTTGGAAAGTTTTAGGGGGTGTACTATAGATTACTCCCTATGGAATTTCAGGACTTTGATTATATATTTGAACTCAGGGGACCGAGACGAGTTCAACGGTACCCTATTTTTGGACCGGAGACGAAAAATAAAAAAGTTATCACACTTTTTAAGTTACCGTACTTTTTTAATGCTCTCGTGCAGACAGCACCGTAGTTGCTAGTATTGCCATCTTGCGGTAAAGTCTGCAAACCGTGACGTCGGACTACGGTCATCTCCCGGAGCGTTAAACACGCGATACGAGAGCGGAGAGAGCGACGCGACTTCCAATCATCGCGCGATCGCCATTTCGGTTAATGTTACTTATGGCAGCAAACATGGCGGCCCAACTGACCTCTCGTATGGGCGCCACCACACGCCGCCATGTGCTAAACTAGTGATCGATTCACGGTAGTTCTTGAACAAAGTAAAAAAAGAGGGGAAACGTCTACTAAAGGCAATTTTAACGGCAAGCGACGGGACTCCCGATCGCGATAGCGAGGCCGACTTAGCGGAGAGCGACGCGACTCCCTATCATCGCGCGATCGCCGGAAAAAAGTATGATAACTTTTTTATTTTTCGTCTCCGGTCCAAAAGTAGAGTATCGTTGAACTCGTCTCGGTCCCCTGAGTTCAAATATATACCCAAACACACGAAATTCCATAGGGAGTAATCTATAGTATACCCGTTTTAGGAAAAGAGAAGACAAAGAAACAAAGAAAAGGCTAAGACTAGCTAAAATTAAAAATACAAATACAGTCAAACCTGTTTTTATGCGCTCTTTTTATGTGCGATTTTTTTAATGCGAATTTTTAATTTGTGCGGTTTTTTTTGTGCGATTTTTTATTTGTGCGGTATAGTTGGCGACTAGTCTCGTGCGATTCGTCATGTCTCACGTTGACTTATTATAGCTAATTAAACTTATTATAGCATAAATGCACTTATTATAGTAATATTATTGCATGAATATGCGAAAAATGAAATAATTTACTTTTTAAAGTCAACAAAACACCACCTGGACAAAAATATGTAAAACAGACGATAGACCAGACGATGCAGACAAGTGCTGACATCTGTTGTCAATAAATTCTATTTCGTACGGTTTTGAGTTATTTTCTATGTGAGACTTCTTTTATGCGGTCCCTATTGACCGCATAAAAAAAAATATTTTTTTAATTGTGTTGCGAAAACTATTTTTTATAGCCACTCGTGAAGTTTCGTGCGATTTTTTTTATGCGTTTTTTTAATGCGGTCCCTATCCCCCGCATAAAAACAGGTTTGACTGTATATTATCATGGCCGACAGCCACACGCGCATGTGCTTTACATAGTGCCAACCTCACGTGGTTTAGCTTGTGGATGCTATACACCAAATATCACATAATGCTTCCAATAATTCTATCCAGGGCCGGCACAGCTTTCATTAAATGTCACCACATGCCATTGGTCCTCCAATAATTGTTTATTGTTATTTTATTTTTATACCATTTATGTTTTTAAGTTTCAGTTATAATATGTATTTATTTATTTTTTATATCCCTTGTATTTGAATTGTACAAATGTTCTATTGATTTAGATCACTCTTCCCATTTGTTTTAATTTAAATTATTTCCATTGCATTTAATGTGTTCCTTGAATGTTCTTTTTGTTCTTTTCTCATTTAAGTTTAATGTTCCAACTGAGGAAGGTCTATGGAAGTACGTCAAAACGTTTTTGGTTAATTAAATATACTGCTGGACAGTGGCTTGCTGAGAATGAACTAGGGGATTAGGCTAAATTCCCTGAAGTATTGTCTTTATATTATTTCTAATGCATTTGTATTTGAAATCTTTCACTTAAAAAATATGTATTTTTTGTGTATTTTTCCCATCTGTCCTCCCCTCCTTTATGTCAAATTCAAATTCTTTTACAAACCAACCTGAACACCTCTCAGGGCTCCTTTGATTGACTCATCAACAGGTCTACAGACATGTGTTCCTGTCATACTGTTGTGTTTTGTGTGCTTCCAGATGGTTCTGTAATAAGAGATTTTGTTTTCTGTGTTTATTGAAAACAAAATTACATTAGTGATTTTTGTATTTCTACATATTATCATAAAACACTTTAGATGAAAACTTTTATGTTTTCATCTAAAGTGTGAATTTACTTAAAAGACTGTATATGTGATTAGAAAACTTTGATTTCAACATGGAAGGAGAATCGTTAGGAGAAGCAGGTCCCTCGCAGAGAAACATAACACAGTTTGAATCTGTGAATGACACAGCTGATCTTTACAAAAAAAAATTATAAGTGCTAACAACAAACAAAATTGTTATTAAGTTCAACCTACTCAAGATATGACATGACCCCTCCTCTATTTCTCCATCCCATTGACCTTTACCCATTAAAATTTAATAGCATCAATCCCCCTAATAAACCAACCTCCCTGCAAAATTTCAGAAAATTTTGACAAAAGATACAAGTTATTAAGTTTCAAAGAGGATAAACAAAATTATGCACCCACATACACTAACATCCATACATATAGAAAAATAAACCCCAAATTTTTTGTATTTCTTGATGTTTCAAGGTCCTCTGAATCCAAAACTGTAAAAATCTTGGGAGGAGTCAGTTTTTTGATTCATCATCATACTTTCCCTCTGTTATATATAACAGAGATGGGAAAGTAAAATTAATGTGCCAATAATATGCAAATAAAATGAATTTTTTTCTGGGTGTTTAAATAATAATTGTTATAATGTGTGAAAAGTAGGATTTCCCACATCTGGTTCCTTTTGAAAATTGTCACTGCATTTCTGTTTCTGGAGTTATACGAGATCTACTGCATCTTTCATTTGGTTACTTCTCCAGTTTTGTCAAATTATTTTGATATTTTTCTGCTTTGCAAATCTATATATATAAAAACGAATGTATGTCTGTGTGTGTGTGTGTGTTTGTCCTTCATGCATTACCACACCATTTATCCGATTGCCATGAAACTTTGGGAAGTTGTTTAATACACTCCCGCGAAGGTTTGTGGCATATGTGAAGATCACCATTTCCCCCCTTTCAAAAATATATTTATATATGGATTAAGACTTTTATGTCCAACAGATGGCGCTAACTTCCGACGACCTAAGTTTGCTTTTCTGTGAGGCATTATGCTTTTCTGTGAGAATGGACTAAAGCAGATCATTTTCTACCTATCTATATAAATAAAATACAACGTTTGTTTGTTCCTACCGATTCCTTTGAAATTTTGACACAACGTTGCATTCGAATACGCACGTGTTTTTATATAATATACATGTCGAAACTCCCCCTACTGGGGGGAGATAAACGGGATTAAGGTTTACAGTGAAGAACTCCGCTTCTATTTATACTATTTTACATGCGATTTTTTTGTGTCTTTAATTGCATTTTAATAGGTTACGTCAACAGAATATACACTAAAAAGGGATTTTTCGATATTCCCTAGCGGGGAGAGGGACAGGATTAAGGCTTACTGTGAAGAACTCGGCTTCTATTTATTCTATTTTACATGCGGTTTTTTGCGTTTTTAATTGCGTTTTAATAGGTTACGTCAACAGAATATACACTAAAAAGGGATTTTTCGATATTTCCTTGCGGGGGAGAGGACAGGATTAAGGCCTACTGTGAAGAACTCGGCTTCAATTTATTCTATTTTACATGCGTTTTTAATTGCGTTTTAATAGGTTACGTCAACAGAATATACACTAAAAAGGGATTTTTCGATATTCCCTAGCGGGGAGAGGGACAGGATTAAGGCTTACTGTGATGAACTCGGCTTCTATTTATTCTATTTTACATGCGGTTTTTTGCGTTTTTAATTGCGTTTTAATAGGTTACGTCAACAGAATATACACTAAAAAGGGATTTTTCGATATTCCCTAGCGGGGAGAGAAACAGGATTAAGGCTTACTGTGAAGAACTGGGCTTCTATTTATTCTATTTTACATGCGGTTTTTTGCGTTTTTAATTGCGTTTTAATAGGTTACGTCAACAGAATATACACTGAAAAGGGATTTTTCGATATTCCCCAGCGGGGAAAGGGACAGGATTAAGGCTTACCGTGAAGAACTCGGCTTCTATTTATACTATTTTACATGCGGTTTTTTGCGCTTTTAATTGCGTTTTAATAGGTTACGTCAACAGAATATACACTGAAAAGGGATTTTTCGATATTCCCCAGCGGGGAAAGGGACAGGATTAAGGCTTACTGTGAAGAACTCGGCTTCTATTTATACTATTTTACATGCGGTTTTTTGCGTTTTTAATTGCGTTTTAATAGGTGACGTCAACAGAATATACACTAAAAAGGGATTTTTTGAAATTCCCCTCACGGGGGAAGTGTTACTTATTTATAATAGATACATTTTGAGCCACAACAACGCGTGGCCGGGTCAGCTAGTTGCTTATAAATAAAAATCTGTCTGATTTACAATTAAAAAATTGAATAAACAAACAAGAATTATACTGGAACCTCTATATAACAAATTGCCTCTTGGGAGATGTGAAAAATTTGTTAAAATAGTAAATGCACTAGTAGTAAAAAGAAAACAAAATATATATGATTTTATGATGATTTATTCTTCATGAAAATACCTTTGTATGTGTAAATTGTTTATTAACAACAATGTTATGCATGTATTTTATATGAGAAAAATCAAGTGGAAGATATAGCCTTTTTTCTTTTATTCATGAAAGAAATGTTATGACCAAAATAAAATAAATACAGTACTCTTATATAAGGATATGTGGTAGTTCGGAAGGAAATATTTGTGAGTCTGCAAGTAACTGTTTCAATTAACAACACGGAGAGAAAAATTACACAATGAATACTCCTTTTATTTCTTCCAAATGCAGTTCTTTTAATACACGGATCCCAACTCGATATAGTTACTTCTATAACTTTACAGGGGGGAAGGCAGGTCACTTCCTGTTACTTCACATATATACAACGTGCGCATAACACAAACAAACATGAAGATAAAAAGGGGGGACTTAATAACTAATTTACAACTAACCTTATAACTATCTTAGAACTAACAAGGAAAAGAAATGGATAGACTAAGAAAAGTAGAAAAAAGGCAGATAGGAAGTACCCGGGCCCAAGTCGTGTAGTTAACGTCCTTGATGATTTTTACGCTCACACAAATCGTAGTAGTCTCGCTCTACTCCTCCAATAGCTCTATGCCTAGATTCTTTGGCTCTCTTGATGCCTTAGAGATTTTCATAGCCTCCTTTCCTCTCTGGTCTCGGTAGGTTCTCTCTCAATTCGTAGTCCCCTTTCTTTCTCAGTCTGGAGCACTACTTACTACATCTGTATCCTCCGATGTCCAGCCAAAAAAGTGTCTCCTTTCTTTTTCCTACGCTGCCTTGGGCCTGTACTTTCTTTGTCCATATCCCAAATTTCGAGGAAGTCTTAATCTCCTCCTTTGTTCGACACTTGGTTCTTGGAAAGGGCAACCCTCCCCCTTGAGCGGGAATGGTTCACATATGAGTCACTTTGAGACAATGGGAAGGATGTACGAAAGTAGGAATGAGAGAAGAAAATAGAAACGAAATACAGAACTTATGAACTATATATATATATAACTAAAATATGGCTGACGGCCACAGATATTTAAGTTAAGAAATAGTCAGTAATCTTCACCAGTATGTTTTGTAAAACACTATTTTATTTTCAGCAATTGATTCCAACGATGAAATATTTCATCCAGAATGTTTTCTTGATGATGGAAAATATTTTTTTAAATTTGAACATATCAAAAAGTACTTTTGCATTACTTCTAGCACATAGTTTACTAGTTCAAACAAATCTTTTGGCTGCTTAAGTGGCACCTATCAGGTTTAAATAGTTTATTTAGAACAAGCTGTTGCATTCCAAGACATTCAAAGCCTTTTAGGGTTTTGTCTGTAGCTACGTGATGTTCCAAACAAAACTGACATTCAAATAATGATAACATCCAAAAGACATCCAAAGCTTTTTAAATTAAAAAGTTCTAATTAACTTTTTTCTTTATTTGTTAACACATTTAAATGTACAATATATATGCTTGGTAATATTATAATACTATATTTTTTAATAAATTTGGAATTATTAATAAATGTTTAGAAACAAATCAGTTTGCTGTTTTAAAGGAATATTTACAATTTTTAAAAATTCCATAAATTTTATTAAATGTGTAAATATGCATTAAATTTAAATGAATTTAAGATTTAATGTTGCTCTATTTATTATTTTTATTTATATTTCAGGTATTTATGTGAATTTATATATTACACTTCACTAAATGTAAGTCCTGCCACAGCATTTATTCATGTTCCTCCAGTGGATCAACCTTTTTCGGTTGAACAATTAGCACAAGGAATTAAAGTAGCAATATCTTCAATGATAAAACAAGTGAATTTACTTCCAGTATACAAATGAAATATAAACCTGCCACAGTAATTAGGATTGTACTCATTTTTCTGTACATTACGCTGCTATTTATATTATATACATAAAATATATATATATATATATTCTTTTTTAGAATCAAATATATTTTTAAATTTAAGGCATTTAAAATATTGATGGAGAAAATGATGTAAAAAATGTATGCTAAATTAGATTCAGCTTTTTATTCTTAAGAATTATATCCTTGAAACAGATGTATTAAAATTCTATGCTAAATCTGATCTTTTTATTCAAAAGTATTTTCATGGATTTATAAAAATTTGTAAACAAATATTTTTCTTCTTATTGTGATACATTTAACAATTATACTTAAAAATGGTCCAATGCTTTGTACAAAATCTTGTAATAAATGTATCTGAATAAAAGTTAAATTTTATTAATCCTTATAACCATTTATTTTTGTAAAACATATTTTTAATCATATTTTACAATAATAGTTTAAATAAGTACAGTAGACTCTCGTATAATGCGGGGGATACATTCCACGTTGTAGGAAATCGTGTTATATGGAACAGATCAATTTATGCAAATTCAGGAGTCTGTAAATTGTAACGGTTGTCAATAAATCTGTACTGTACAACCAATATTAACAAAACAGCATCGTTGGAACTTATTTGTTGATACTTCCGATAGTGAATAAATGTTAAATAGTGAAGTGCATAATTTTATTTTAAGTTAAATAAAATTATTTTCCTCTTTTATCTTTAAATGAGTATGTATTATTATTTTTTTATAAATTGCTACTTCTTTAAACTATCAGCTTCACTATTCATATAAACAACAGGTAAGCATATACATTTGCTTTTCTAAACAAAAAATCAGAAACTATGTGAAAATGTTAAATTTATCTTGCGCGTTATACGGGACTGTTTATCGTGCTGTATGAGTACTAGTCGCAATTATTTCGTCGCGTTGTACGAATTTGCATTTTACAGGAGCGCGTTATATGAGAGTCTACTGTATTTTATTATAATATTCAATTATATTGAAAACATAATAGGAATCAAGTTAATTAATGGAAGTTACTTAATTACTTAACATTAATGAAAATTCCAAACTGTTCTAAAATTCAAAACTAAGAAAAGATGAATCTATGAGTGTTGTAACTAATGTGATATATATATATATATATATATATATATAATATATTTCAGCTACATTATTTGAAACAAACTTTGAATGCCAAATTCTGTATAAAAATTGTCAGAAGATCTTGAAAAATAAATTCCTTTTATATGTTGCTGGTTTTGAGTTTATTTGATCTGATTAAAATTGAATAAAGATTAAAATTTTCAGTCAGTAGTTATCTAAAATAGTAATTTATTTATAAAGAAAAAGGTGTTTAGCATATCATTTATATCTTCAGATCTCATAATTAGTTCAAGTATACATACAGGATGATTACAAATAACTTTTTGATTGACATATTACAAACAAAAGAATGTAGGATGATTATTTGTGGATCTCGGAAGAGAGAAACTCAAAAATTTTTATCACCAAGTTAAAATATGTTCTATGTAATGATATATGGCAAGCTGTTTGGATCATTGTTTTCTCTGTAAACATCATAGATGTGTTTTTAACAGCCAAACAAAGCTTTGGCTAATGCCTTAAGTGCTAGATGCAGATATGATGAAAGTGGTATATTATCCTACAGACAAAAAGAGCGATTGGTTTGGGGCCCCAGGCAATCTTTTATATGAATATTCCCCCAGAAAAATGTCTACAGTCAACACTGCACATAGGCCCCTAATTCAAAATTGCCTGGTTGTCCATGAAGCTATAACATGCCACTGCCTGATGGCCTATTTCAGCAGGATGAATGGTGCTTTGTCATCACCAAGATATGGTAACATTTCTAGGCTGATGATCAGACAAGGGGAATGATAATCAGTCTCCTTACTTGCAGATCTAACCCCCATGAACTTTTTCATGTGAGGATTCATTAAAGACAATGTTTATGTTCTGCTATTGTCAAGAATGATATTAGAACGAGAATTACAGCAACTCTGCCAATGTTAGCAATGATATGCTGTATGAGACAAGGTAGAATATTGTTTAGATGTACTTTATGTTGAGAAATAAAAGATAACTATATTGGACTGAGTACATATTGTTGAATTAAAGGTCAAGGGGGCAGAGAGGTAAAAGTGATCGTGTATATTTCCAGTAGAGTCGGACTTAATGACGATTTTACTCATTATTAGCACTTATAATTTTTTATAAAACCTATCCCTACTCTCAAAATTAAGCTTTTTGCTATTTTATAATAGTTAAAAAAAATAAAAGTTTTTAAAATAAAATATAACAGATGGCGCCACCGAATGTCGCCGGGGAAAGTTAAGCAACTCGTTACTGGATTTTTTAAAATAGAAACGCTGCATTGCATATGAGAAAAATGTAAGAAATTAGTTATGATAACAAACTTAGAATTGTAAAATGCTTATTTTTGTGACATTATTAACAAAATATAGTGACAAATGCAATTATATGATAAAACTAGCTGTTACCCGCGACTTTGCCCGCGCGGATTTTGCAAACAAACACCATTTATAATCGGTATTTCAACAACCATAGTAATTGTTATATAACACCTACCGCTGAAAATGATGAGAATTGCTGACATTAAATAGAACGTGCTCAGCAAAAAATTAAATAAACAAAATCTAACACCTTATCTTTGCCGAGAAAGTTTAAGTCTTAATCTTCTCCCTCTCCTCCCGCGGGGGAATTTCCAAAAATCTTTTTTTAGTGTGCGTTTTCATGACGTACCCTAACTGTGTGCCAAATTTCACCTCTTTAGCTTCTGCGATTTGCTCTGGGCGATGATAAATCAATCAGTCACTCAGGACAAGTAATTTTATATATACTGTATTTAGATTTTCACAATTTTAAGTTATAAATGATACGCGTGTGATCGCTTGCCAAATCTTCAATGGTCCAAGATCTATTTCTTCGATCGCTTCATTTATTATATAGAAAACATTTTTTGTTGAATTTTCCCATAATATTTCAAGGTATATTAATTTTTGAACTTCTCTAGTGTGGCGGAAACATTGTTATTGGGTAAATCCTATAACAAGTCGAAGATTATTGAAAAGGCAGTTTTACAAGTTATTTGAAAATTTATGTGAGTACTCTGCAAAGTTTTTCTAGTATTACCGAATGACAAAAAGTAGTTTTGCACTGTTAGCAGTGTTTTAAACAGAGATCAGAACAAGACTGTAGACTGCTTCAAAACTGCGACTAGACTACCGCAAATAGGTGCATGTCCACGCCTGCTTGTTTGATTCACTGGGTAGAGCGACAGTAGAGTCGCAGCGATAATAGGACAGGTCGCAATTTTTCTTTAATCGCTGCGATTGTTTAGTCGCAAGTGTATGCAATTGCATTGGAAACAATGAGTTTTATTTTTGCGACTGAAAAATCGCGCGACTAGAAATCGCAAATGGAGGCCTAGCCTTAGTCGATACTCTTACTACGACATAACGATCACATGATTTACTGTATATTCTTGTTAGTGTGTCTACGGGGTATTCTCAAGAATAATACATATCTACAACATTTTTTAAGAGACGCAAACACTCCATAACATGCCATATCAGCAACATCTTGCGTGAAACTTAATTAATGTACGCAGCGCCGGATTAAGCCTCTAGCGGGCCCTAGACAAAATTTAAATTGGGGCCCCATTTAAATAAGTTGTTTCTAAACAAATCTTATATAATGTGACATTAGCGTACGTAGCATGGGTGACACCCGGTGCGGATATCGTGGTGTCACCCCAAGTCACACCGTGGTGTCATCCTTTTTAACTCTTTTATAAAACACTATTGAATTGTAATATCTTCGCACTCGAGCAACTTGAACGCTATATCGAAAATGCAATGTCGCGACGTATAAGTTTAGATTTAGAAAATAAATCATAACCATACATCAGTACTACCACGAGAGGCGGCCCTAGGAAGATTTCTAGATGGTGCGAGAGATCTCGTGGCGTACAGTACATTACTTCTGACGCACGGGTGGCTGTTGACTTTTTTTTTTTTTTTTTTTTTTTTTAGGCAATGGCTGGTCGACCGCAGCTTACTAACCATTGTTAAATACAGCCTTTTCTGTCCTATCGAATTTCTTAAATAATTTTTAACTCGTTTTGAAACACAGAAATCTTCCGCACTGAAGCCGGGCCCCTCCGAATTACGGGCCCTAGACATTTGTCTACTTTGCCTATTCGATAATCCGGCCCTGAATGTACGAATGAAAATATCGATTTCTGATCTACCATTCTATCACGTTACAAAATAACGGGAAAGAAAATATTTTTTTTTCTTAAAGCATTCGCATTTATCCAAATTTGAAAACAATGGATTACTAAAAATTTATTCCCATAAAAAAAGTACGAGACGCACTTACCGAAAGTAATAATAATAATAATAATAATAATATAATTAAATTTCACCAAATTCAAATATACATATATACGAAATAATTTCATACATTAAAATTATATAACAGCTTTAATTATTTACGTTAAAAAATATTACCATTATAAATAATTAATATTTAAAGCAAAGTAAAGAAAACTTTTTTCGCCGCTATATATTGGCTATATTTTGCACTCCGACCTCAAACGGCAATTTGTGTTTCTTCATCGCTAGTGCTATAACACTGCTGCATTACCGTCAAATATGGTTGTTTAGTTGTTATATTTAAAGATTACGTTACAGCTTCGTCACCGAAAAAGAGAAAAAAAAAAGAAAAGAAAAAACGTAACCGTATTAAGATCGGCCATGTTTTTAGCCAGGAGAACTTTACTCGAATGTATCGATCGCATTATAAATTTGAGACTGATGCAATGTATACATACGTCATCTATTTGCGAGAAAAGAGACGACAGGAAAGCCATGATGGCCTCTATGCCGAAAAGAGATGAAGGCGTCCAAGGAGAGAAGTCGTTCGATATCGATTCGCCGATGTTAAGGTGGGTATTTGCTTAATTTACTCGATCGAGTTGGAAAAATTCGAAGTAAAGTCGAAGTATTTATCGATAATAAACTAATATACAAATATTTTTTTACGTTTAAAGTCTTTCTAAAGCAATAAAATGACTTATTTTTATTTCATATTTACTTAATTGAAATTAAATGTCAAAATTTTTATTAGTTGATTAAATGTGTTTATGAAATTATAATGAAATCTTTGTATGTAAAGTTTGCTTTATATTAAATATTAAAAAAGATATGTATATTATTGTTTATATATATATATATATAGACAGAAATTAAAAAACTTATAATTACTTAATATATTTTTAAACTTTCATACTGATAAAACTCTAGTAAAATGGATTGGAGTAGAGAAAACTTCGAAATGTATAGTTGTCCGTACTTGACACGATTCTTTATAAATTTTGCAATACGTTAACATTTAATATATTATAGTTTTGGCAGAGTTTTAACTCGCAAGAAATTATTTGTTTTTAGTAAGTAAAAGAAACTGTTAAAACAATAACGATTATGCTGAATTTAAGAATGCAGAGACTATGTCCATGAACTAGATAACTATGTCTATTTGATAAAATATTCTATAAGTGTACAGTACAATATGGTTACAATTCCTTGATTTTAAATTTTTATTTGTCATATTTTGAAAAAAGATGATTGATAATGTTACATTTATAGAGAAAATAAAATGTTAAACATCTCAGTTATTTGGGCTGTATTAATATGTATGGTACGATAATATAGTATCTGCATGGTCAATTTTCTGTGGATTTTCACGTAATGAAATTATATATTAACTGATGGTTTTATGAAACTCTTTTTATCATCTCATAGTATATTGCTAACATGTAAATTATAATTATAATAATATCTATTTTAAATATTCTTGTTGTATTGTACATTAAAAGAAAAAAGAAAACAGTATAACACTAAAACATACCATTTGTATGCAATTATTATTATTACAATTTCCCTATTGATCAGTGTAGTTTGTATCCTGTCAGAGCTCATAGTTTAATTGCAATATTCAAACATTTTCATCCATGTATTTGTTTAGCATCTAAATGTTATAACAGTTTTAATTGATTTTTAAAAACAACTCTGAATATATCCAACGATTTCTTGGACGAACACGAACACTCTGCCGTTTCGTTTTCGTTGGCCCACCCTGTATTTATATTTGTTTAGGAATTAATGGAATTAGTTTTCAGGTTATATTTTCAAAAAAGAGAAATTGTCAAACCAGTCCATATTTTTTTATTCTAAAAATTTGTCATCTTAGACTAGTGATGAACAGTCTTTTCTGGATGTGATCTGCAAATGAACTCATATGCTTCTGGTGGATGGTATGCATTTTTTTTCTTATAGAATTGCAGGCTTTAAGCCTGCTGAGTACACCTTGTAATTGCCAGTTCACTAAGTACTAAAATAATATTTTCTAACGATATGTAAATAACTAATACAGGCCTATAGTTTATTTTCATTTTTTACTAGTCAAGTTTAATTTGAATGTTCTTCATCATGAATATCAATTTAGTGATGTCTCATGGCACAAGACAGAGAACAGGAAAATAAAATTGTTGTCAAAGTCCCAAGGGCTGCTTATTAGGACCTTGCAGGTGATGATTCTCCTAGACAGTTGAAATTCAGGAAAAAGAAAATGAAAGTATTAATTGATATTGTAAGAAATAACATACTAATGTAAACAAAGGTATTGTGTTCCTTTGTCAATTTGTTTGCTTTTCTGATTTAGATAATTCTACTTTTTAGTTTATATAAAATAAAATACACTGAATAATTGCAATATAGACAGAGAAAATGTTAGAATTTTACAAAGAGAAAAAAATACATATAGTAGAAAATTTAAAGAAAGTGTAGAAATCTTCAAATAATAATAATAATAATAATAATAATGGAAATCTTAGCATCAAAATAAATGAAAACTGGTTCCAAATATTATAAAATGCTAAAAATATAAAAATAAGTATATATGTAATAATTGCGTCAATAATTTAGTGATAATACATATAATTTGTAAATGCTTGACTAAATGTAAAAATATTAAAATTTATTCATATTCAGCATAAATGAAATCTACTAATTAAAACTTATAAAATGTTTTTAACTTAATTGTATAGGTATCATAAACAAAAATCTTTTATTAACAAACAGTTTTTTAAATATTTTAAGAAAGATAGATAAATTTTAGAAATTGTAATAATCTCCAAGTTTGTAAATGGGTTTGAGATTAAGATGCTGATAGCTTGTTGAGCTGTAAGATGAGAACTAAGTGTTGTTTAAGAACCCAAACTTTTATAAGTATTTTAGCATTTTAAAGGCAAAAGCCACACTGTTATACATTTTCGAAAAATTAAATGTATAACACCTAAATGGAAAAAAGTATGTTCTTTGTTAAATACTTGTTATTTTAAATGTTACGTTGTAAATCATTAGATCCTTCGATTGTAGCGGACAGAACGGGCAAAGACCTGAAACGTGTCTTGGAAAATGAGAATTAAACAGATGTAAAGAAAGCATTGTCATTTATATTACACTTCATTGTGAAAAATAATCAAATAAAATAAAATAAATTAATTAAAAGTAAACGTATTTGAAAACACAAATTTATTAGAATTTGTTGTCATTAGTAAAGTTAAATAAATCATCATCAATATACCAAAAAACATTTAAGGCTAATTTTAATCTATAAAGATTTAGACAAACAATTCTATTATTACAATTATTTGTCTTTTTTAGATTATTGTGAAATAAATAAATCAATATAAAATAAAATTTAAGACAGGAATACAGACTATGAATAAATAAATCTATATTTTCAAAAATATTCTTTTTTTGAATTCATATTTTTGTTCTTTTTCAAATAAAGTAGTATAGTATTACAGTGATTTCTTGTATCAGTTTGATGACAAAGTAGAGTAAAAAGGATATGAAAAATATTGTATTTGTCCAAATATATATTTATTTTAAATAAAAATATATATATATAGTTTTTCATTTATATCAATAAAATTGATAATTAACAAATAAAAATTTAATTTAATAAATAAGATAATACAATAAATTATTATGTAATAAGTAAATGGGTGTTTACTGTTTGATAGTAAAGTGGGATTCTAAAAAAAATTATGGAATGAATGATATTATGTGACATACTATTATGGTTATTTGTTTTCTTATAAATTAGATAAAAATGAATACTTGAAATACTTGATATACAAAATAATCTTATTAAGTTGAAATTTAAGGGGTAGAAAAGAGAAACTGACTTCAAGTTAGTTTAGAATTAGTAAGTTTTAATACCCGATTTTTCTCAAATTTTTCTGTGGCTGTAAATTTCTATTTATCAAGCCATTTCTCAGGAATCTGTTCACAAAATTGTATACAGTTTATGGCACTTTTTGCATTGGGATTGATCTGTATAAATATTGAGGGACTGGACTGATGACAATGAATAAGAAAAATTTCTCATTTTCAGACTTTTAATGGATACAGATGTATTTGTTGTGTGCAGTAGTTGGCTCTCCTTTTAATTTTTATAGTATGATATAAAACAAAAATTTTTTGTCCTCCCAAAATTTTGCTAGTACAAAAATATTGGGATATCTCCCCTTTGTCCTGTATGGATCAACACCCATGCACTTTTTGAGTGCATTGTCAAAGCACCTTCTGTCCCAATCAGAATGCAAGTAACATAATGTATCAATAAAAGGATGTCAATGTGAGGTTTTAATAGCCTGCTGTTGTTTGGCATGATGTCATAGTGTTTATCTTAATCACTTATATTCATGTGGAATATAAAAGAAAATGAAGATTGCAAACCTATCAAAAGGGTGGAGAGTATACAGGAAAATAGGTTTGAGTTAAAAGTATTGACAATTTCAATTTGATGAATATATGGGAAGATCTTATATACTGTGCCCAGGACCCACAGAATGCTTCAAATTAATGTATTTTGAGTTAGTGAGATATTACTGTATTAATAATTACAATATTACTATAACTTTGTCTGTGTTGAGGATACCTATGCTGCAGGACTTCTGCAGAAACAATGTTCTATACTGCAGAGCTGTTTGCAATTTTCATGGATCTCTGACATTTACCACAGACAAACTATATTATATACAGACTCACTCAATGCACTACAGGCAATTAATAGCTGTAGGATAACAGACTACCTAACACTCAATGGCATACAACACCTATTAAAGTGGAACCTCGGTATACAACCTTAATCAGTTCCTGATGTTTGGACTTATACTGAATAGGACGTATACCAAACCAACCTTTCCCATAAGAAGTAATGTAAAAATGATTAATTCGTTCTCATGTAAAAAAAAACTCTTGATATGGTATATTAATGGGGTTGTAAAATAATTGAAACACTGTTTGAGCACATTAATAAAAAAAATAACTTTAAAAATGTATAATAAAATTTATTACAGTAATAATTGCAAATAATTGCTTCTGATACGTTGTCGCCAACACAGTGTTTTTCAGTTATCCAAAGCAAAAGCAATTTCTCAACGTGATCTAATGTCTCCGATCTTTGTTTAGAAATTGATTTAACCCCTTTTGCAACGTTAGCAGATTTAATAATGTCTTTATTTTTCACGATTGTCGTTTTCGGAATAAAGTATGCAAGTTAAATCTCGAACACGCATGCCACCTTCATATTTCACAACAATCTCTTTTTTCAATTCTGTTGTGATTCTAGTCATTTTTTTAGTTTTCTGTTGCTTTTCATTTGCCTTTTTGCAATTCATGATTAATAAAAAGTTTTACTTACAAATTAAAATCAGAATAAATTTAACAAAGTTATAGACCGTGGCACTGCGAACGTCTAGTCTGGTCTAGTACACTGATAGTGCTAGTTGTTCATAGATGGTGCATATAATTGTGTGACCATAGGGCCGGTATCTCTTTGATACCGCGTCAGGATGACACCACTGTATCCTTAGATTGATACAGAAAATCAATTGCGCGAGCAGTTACGTATGGGTTAGACCCAGAATGAAGCAAGTGGAGAGGATGACGGAAAGAACGCACCCAGAGATTTATATATAAAAATATATCTGTTTAATTTTTCTCATTTGTCTAACTAGATACAAACGATTACTTTACAGAAGATGATAAGATACATGACGCACGATCCGCGAACGTAAATTCTACGCGGATTAGAGAGAGAGCTTACAATTATTTGCGGGTAGAATAAATACCTTAAGATATGTAGTCGGACGTCGATGTAATAATAGATGATATCCTTATAGGTTGTTCGGGCCCAGAATAGATGATCTTGTAGTAGCCTGCGAGTAATAACTCTGTCCAACAACAGATAATAATTGTTCAGATAGGAAGTGTAACAACGACAGTTCGGCGTGAATATAGGTGATGAGGGAGGATCGGCGGCGATGGGTAACTATCCTTTTGAGTGCGCACACACGGTTAGTAACAACTTCTCCGTCTTACTCATCATATTCCCTTTTTATATGGGGAGGGAGTTTGCAAGCCCTTCTTTGATTTCGTCAGAAGAGATGATCTGCTTGGACCAATAACGTTATCGGTGACGTAGTCGTGTCACCGAAATTTGACTCATCTTAACAAGGAACTCAACTCGTGGGAATCGAGTTTAGACCGCTCTTATCAGAAAGTTTTATCAGTTGATTTCCCGTTTAACTAACCCTTTTTGGTCTACTTCGTTCCGTTTTATATAAAATGTAGAGTTTGTATAAAATATAGTTATGACTTTTATAAGTCTTAAAGATGATAAAGTTCACAATATAGAGATCCCGATCGTCACAATTGAATTAAGTCGTATACCAACAAAGTTGTATACCGAGCAAAATTTGTTTCGTCCAAACAGGACGTATTCCAAATTGGACATATTCTAAAGCAGACGTATACCGAGGTACCACTGTACAATGTCTCAAACAAGCAGGAAATACAATGGCCTTCTATTAGCTGTCCTGACATACAGGATTTCAAGGAAATAAAAAACTGCAGACAAACTTGCAAAACAAGAAAACAGAAACCAAGCTGGAACTTTCAGACCATACTATAAAGACCTATACAGCCATATTAATAAGTACTAGTATATATACAACAAATGGCAAGAGAACTGGAACAAACAACTCAATAATAAACTACACACCATCAAATCAAAGTTAATAAAATGGACAACCAGTCAACAGAAAAACCAGAAAATATAAATCATACTTGCCTGACTGAGAACTAGATATACAAGAATAACACATAACTATCTAATAATAAAGGATACCAACTGATATGCTCAACTTGCTACTGTCAACAATATACATCTTCAGATGACCAAGCTCTATGGAATACACTAGATGATAACAGATAAATTTAACCTACTGTGGTATATCTGAAGGCAATAAACTTATATACAGAACTCTAGAATATACAGCAGAACAGTTGACATATTAAGACTTAAAAGACCTGGCAATATAACTGCTAGACATGGCACCCTTTGGCCTACCTAGGCCCTTGTGCCACAAAAATCTGCCGACCATTATTGTAACTAAATTGTAAAGAAAATTTTAAAAAAAAATAAAATTATAATACAAGGTGTCATAAAATGACACTGAAAGCCAGTAAAGTGAATTTAAATGAATAGTTCAATACAACACAAGATAAATTCATTTGTATTTGCACTTTTTAGGATATATAAAAAGAAATACTGTTGAAAAATTTATAATTTAGACCAATGATGCCCAAGTTACAGCCTAAAGTTACACCCAAATTACTCCTAAAGGAGGCTAACTCAAAAATTAAACATATTTGAATAATTGCAAGTACTGTACCTTTTTATTAACCCGTGCAGAGAGATTGTATTGCAGATGGTCCTAAAAACTATATTTGCCATCATAAATGTTTTTAAAAAATAATATTTTGAAGTTTGAACAAAAATTTTTTTTGTCAATTGCAAGGGCTTAAGCCCCTGCAGCCCTCTTGTATCTGCCACTATATCTATATACTTGTATACAGAATACGATGAGACAAAATCTCTTTCCATTTTGTTGAAATAATTCATAATTGTATGAATTACATTACATTTTATACATTGTTTTGAAGCTTTCTTAATGTAGAGGCCCACAAGTGGCCTAGTGGATAAAACCACTGAACACTGATAGTGGGTTTGCATCTCGCCAATGGGCTGGCCACATGGAGATTTCTTGGTTTTCTTCACATTATGAAAACCTAAATAGGGTCCAGTTTCCCATAATATACCTCCCGGGAGGCATTCCCCTATTGACAGATCATCCAGCTGTTATGTTGCTGTAAACGAATAAAACAAAGAAAAATCTTAATGTAGATGAGTTATATTGCATGAATTCCACTGTTTAATTTCATTTAAAATAATTAGAGGCGAAAATGTGCCCAATTTCAATCTTGCTGAAGTAACGCTCCTCTATGCCATTCCAATTATTGAATTTACTCCTATCCGATATAAATATGCTTCTCATAAATATGACTTATTCATTCTCAATTATTATTTTTTCATTAACGTAAAGCCTATTGTTAATTAAATTTTGACCAGGAGACCTGACGTCATTTTTTAAAAATAAAATGGTGCCTAATTGAAGAACTCAAGCTTACTGTGCAGTACGTCTGTTTGGAATAGGATCCCTTTTTTGCAGACAAAAACATTTTGTCTGTACAGTACATTAGGATCGGAAATGTTTTACTTATGATTTTTATTTCCTTCCAGTAGGATTACCTTCGGACTGGAATTGGGCCAGCTTGATCGGCAATTTTAAATCAAGGTCGACTGTCAAAAAAATGCGTCGCAGACCAGTTTAAAATTAAACAAAATTGTACTGTATATAAATTGAAAAAATATTACTGAATGAAAAAATATTTAAAAATAATTTTAATTACTTATAATGATAAAACAACTTTCTCATTATAATTATGAAAGCTTTATGATTCATATATAGTGATTCAGTATGTTAAATTTTCAAACCCAATTTGCACATTTGTTCATGTTGAGTCAATTGTCATTTTGAGTTTTAAAAACTGATTTTTCGAGATGAGCCAGAGCCAGTCCTGCATTTGTCTGATTCTTAAATGTAGAATTGCATGTTTTTTTTTTAAAAGAAAATCTAGCTTCAAATAAATGAATTCAAAAATCAGTTAACTCATAATGATATTTGTTCAGCTCATTGCATTATTTGTTGAACATCATTTAGTGTTAAATACGATGGAATTAAAGTACAGTCAAACCTGTTTTTATGCGCTCTTTTTATGTGCGATTTTTATTTGTGCGATTTTTTTAATGCGAATTTTTAATTTGTGCGGTATAGTTGGCGACTAGTCTCGTGCGATTCGTCATGTCTCACGTTGACTTATTATAGCTAAATAAACTTATTATAGCATAAATGCACTTATTATAGTAATAATATTGCATGAATATGCGAAAAATGAAATAATTTACTTTTTAAGTCAACAAAACACCACCTGGACAAAAATATGTAAAACAGACGATAGACCAGACGATGCAGTCAAGTGCTGACATCTGTTGTCAATAAATTCTATTTCGTACGGTTTTGAGTTATTTTCTATGTGAGACTTTTTTTATGCGTCCCTGTTGACCGCATAAAAAATTATTTTTAAATTAATTGTGTTGCGAAAAGAAAATCTAGCTTCAAATAAATGAATTCAAAAATCAGTTAACTCATAATGATATTTGTTCAGCTCATTGCATTATTTGTTGAACATCATTTAGTGTTAAATACGATGGAATTAAAGTATTTACAAGGCATACTGATTGTGAGAAGCACAAAAAAAGAAGTGCATTTACATTCCCCTGATCATACTGGCTGGTGAAGTCACTTTTTAAAGGATCTATCTCATGCATTTTTTTTTCGTGATGATGCTAATTTTCTTTACTTGAAATGTAAATAACTAGACAGTGCTAAATTAAATTTATTTATTTATTGATTTATTGTTAACAATGTTCTTTGCAATACAAAATAGTACATTTGATAACTCTCATATGGACCGTTTATTATGAAAATGGTGTAAGCCAATTTATCTTTTTGTTGAGTTATTTAAGAATATGCATTTCAGTTGATTCAAATTACCAGATTTATTACCGAAAATTTATGATTACATCTACTGATTCTAGTCATCACATGTCTAGCAACATTGATGTGGAGATTGATGTGAATACAGTAATTTGTTACATGTTTTATTTTAAAAATGAATGTATAAGTACAGTACATACAGTATTTACATAGTTCATAATGTTATAATTATTTTAATTAAAAAATCATTTTGTAATATTTAAAAAAAAGCAGTGGAAGTTTAAATTTTATTTTTAAATTTTTTCCTGAGCTACTAGAAAGATATGGGGGGAGTCAGAGAAAAATATTAAGCTCAGAAGGGTCCAAAAGACAGAAACACTGCTCTATGGGATCGACCCCCACGCTCAGGGCTAAAATCTTACCGTATTTAAACTTAACAGAATTATTCATCAAAATCAGTTAAATTTATTAACTATTAAAAAGAAGAAGAAAAAAGTTGAGTTCCTATCCTTATTGGCTAATTATTGTAATTTTATGTAGTCAATTCAAATTTTTAATTTATTGAAAATTCTTTTATTTCTAATATTTACATTTTATGTAAATTTAATTGAATTATTATTATTTTGTTAAGTTGAATTATTGAATATGTATTTACTACAAAATATTAATTTTTTGTATATGTTGATTTTTTAATATTTTAGTTAAATGCACACTTTATTTGTGCAGTTACAGTAGAGCGTCGATAAGTGGAACCAATTGGGGACTGGGGTCCTTCCAGTTAATGATTTGTTCCAGTTTCCGACTTTGTACGAAAAAATACATTAACCTGTCCGATGTTCAAATTTTTCTCCGTTGCGTATCGCTTCCTGTTGAATTTTTCTCCGTTGCGTGTCGCTTCGCGTTGAATTTTCGTCGATTTTAAGCCTAACGAAAATTTTTATAATAATCATCGAGGCTATCGTATCGTTAAAAATTATTTCTGCATTTTGTACAAACAAAATAAATATATTAAAGAATATAAAAAACATGAAAATTATACTTTAGAAGTAAATTTAGTATCAAAAACATTCGATTCAGCACGACACAGTCCGACTGAAAATCGTTCCACTTTCCGGCCATTCCACTTACTAACGTTCCACTTATCGGCGCTCTACTGTACTACTAATAATCTTTAAACTTTGTTTAATTCAATCCATATTGAAATTTAAGTTAAAAATATGTATAATTAAGTAAATAATAAGTAGTATGTTTCCGAATCTAAAGTTTTCATTTTTGATTTTTAAATACCATTTAATGTTTAAAAAAACAACTATAATTAGCATGTTCGTTTAGCAATTTTTATGCCAAAAGAGTTAAGGAAATTAATTTCATAAAGTTATACCCAAGTGTGAGTGCTTGGACATAAAAATGTTTTACGATATTAATCACATGTATGATCGATATTAGTGTATGATCTAAATGTCTAATGACTTGATTGGTTTACATTGTATTGAACCTAATAATTAAGGATGCACCGATAAGCAAAATGGCCGATTACCGATTAATTGGTCATGCTTGTCGGCCGATTAGTGTTAATAATTTATTGTATTAATAGATAATTATATTATGATTATTATTGCATGAAATTATATATTCTTAATAAAAATATAAAATTTCATACGATAAAAATAATTTTATATCAATTTGTTATAAAAATAATTTTCAATATGAAGCTATTTTTTTCTTTTTCAGATTTATGTATTAAATTAAAATGATAAATTATTATTTTGGAAAACTTTTTAATTTTAATTAATAGCCAAATCCAAACCCCTCATGGCTTCCAGTATTACTTGGAAATTTTTTAGGAAAGATAAAAACGAGATTTCCAAGTTCAATTTGTGCCAGGCTTCTATTTCGAGAGGTGGAAAAAATGCTAAAACTTTTACCACTAAAAACATGATAAATCATTGAAAAAATGTCATCATGTAAACTTTTTAAAATAAACTTAAAGATGAAAAGAGAAAAGTTCTGAAACAAAAGAAGCTGGATGTTTATCAGTAACAACGGAAACTCATATCCAAAGACAAGCTACTTTAATTCAATTAATAGAGAAGAAAAAATTGTGGGATATAAATGATCAATCCAAAGAAGTTCATTACTTGATTGGAGAAATGATAAGTGTAGATATACAGTCATACTCTGTTGTGTCTGATTTAGGATTTCAAAGATTACTAAAAAAATCATTCCTAATTACAATATTCCCAACAAAAAATGTTTTTGAAAATATCACCCCTAATATATTTCAAAAAATTCAGAAAGCTATTGATGATGCAAAATATATTTCTTTAACCGCTGATATTTGGACAGCAACTACAAACAATTCTCCTTTTTCAAATGTAACTGCCCACTGGTTGAAGGATGATTTTCAGCAAGAAAGAGCTGTTTTGCGAATTATTACCTTTGAAGGTTCCCACAAGCTATACGAATCAGTGAACAGATAAACGTTGTTCTTGAATGGTATAAGTTGAAAAGTGAGATGATATTCTTAGTACTGAGAGATTCTGGAGCAAATATGGTAGCTGGAATCAGGAATTGCAACTTAGAGGCATTATCATGCTTTACACATACACTGCAGCTGACACTAAACGAATGCAAATTTTCTCAACAAGATGTGAAAACTATAATCACAGTTAATAGAAATATTGTCACACATTTTAATCGTTCTGCTGTAGCTATAAGCAAATTGGAAGATTTGCAAGACAAGTTAGGTTTGCAGAAACACAAATTAATTCAAGATGTTTCTACTTGCTGGAATTCTACATACTACATGTTGCAAAAAAAACTTGGAACAGCAAAAAGTCCTTGTCACGTATGATATAGATAATAAAATTTCCACATTGAGCACATATTAGTGGTCTCGTTGAAAAAATTGTTCTACTTTTAAAACCATTCGAAGAAATTACTGTGGAAGCAACCCAGAAACCACCTCATCTTCAATAATTCACACAATAGAGACTCTGAAATTATTCTGATTATCAAAAGCAAAGGGCAGTAGTTCCTTTAGTGGCATTAATACCACAATAGGACTAGAAAATTCAATTAAAAAAAAGATTTTCAGCATATATAGAAAACAAGTCTTTATGCTTGTCATCTTTATTAGATTCAAAATTCAAAATAAAATTTCAAAAAAAAAAAAAGATATGGTAGAGGAAATAAAAAGATGGACAATCGATAGCTTAGATAATGTTGATAATTCAAAATCTCAAGAAGAATTAAATCCTGAAGCTTCCATTTCTGGAGCTGATCAAGATGGAGGAGAATCTAATTTATTTGATGAATTAGCTTCTGGTAAACGAAACATTGAATAAGAGCATGTTTTTAAAAAGGAAGAAAAAACGGAACAAACGTTTTGATCAAGAATTAGAAAAATATTTACATTTACCTCTTATACAAAGACACAGTGACCCATTTTTGTGGCGAAGTTCAAAAGAACTTTTTCCTAATTTTAGCGAAATAGCTATGAAATATCTAAGTGCCCCAGCATCTTCCATTGAAAGTGAAAGAGAATTTTCAGCACTGGAGGTAACATTTATGTGCTGGCAAGAAATAGGCTATCAGAATTTAAGGGTTTTAAAGTTTGAATATTAAATTTTTATTGGTTTTATATATTTAAAGTTTAAGCTTTAAATAAAAGAGATAGCTTTGAATAAGTTATATTATACTTTAAATTATTTCTTTTATCAATACATATTATAACTTAAAATTTTTTAATATTCAATTTGTCATGTGATATATAAGAAATATATAACAGAAATTTATTATTTTTTATTCTAATCTTATACGTGACATTCTAACAAAAATATTAAAATGCAAAATCGGCCGATTATTCAAACCAATTAATCTGCGAAATGGCCGATACCGATTAATCGGAGAAATGGTCGATTACCGATTACTTACCGATTAATCGGTGCATCCTTACTAATAATAGTTAGATTCTGTTTAGTAAATGTTTTAAAAATAAAAGATATATAATGATAAGAAATATAAAATTACGTTAATAATTCATTCGAGACAAAGAAAAATGTATTATTGATAGATAATTTGTATATATACAACGAGGAGAATAACACCACACCCCAAGTGTGACGCCATCGGAGTGAGTGGACGGTTCTTTCAAATGCACAACAGCATACCTTTATATTTCTACAATGACTAAGGAAAAATCAATTTCCCAATTCGTTAAGGCACTAATGTATACTGAGAAATTTTGTCTTACATTAATAAATTTTATGTAAATAAATTGATTTGCTCTTTTATTTTCCCTATTTATTTGTAATTTAAAAGCAGTTTTTACAATTAGTACTGTGCTGAATACAACTAATTATTTCATAATAAAAATATCGTTCACTGATTTTTCTAAACATGATTTTTGGAAAATCCTTTTTCTTAAAATTATCAATTATTGGATTTATTTAGACGAATCCAGTAATTAATTTACAAGTTATATAATAATAATACACTAGTTACATTCGTGCGAATAATTCTCACATGTATAAAAAATTGAATGCCAAAATACAGTATTTGGGAAGTTGTTGTAACCGGAAACGGGCAGGTAATTACGGAGACTTAGTCTCGAATATCAATGGTTTTTACTGTTCTCCTCTGTTCCCATTCGAGTTTTTTTGCGATTGATTGGTGAAATAAGGCAACGCAACTCAGACGATATAACGGAGAACTTTGTGAAACTTGCTGCTATTTATGTGTTGGTCACGTGAAGAAAACCGGAAAAAAATGTTCGCAGCCAGCCCTGTTGGTCAGGCGCAAACCCAAGACAATTATCACTGTTCAGTAGTTTTATCCTTGCTCTTTCCTCCTTTTGGTTCAGTGTCAATTCGCATTTTTTTTTTTTTTTACCGGATGCTCGCCCTTTGGTGTTTAAAACAAAACACCAATATTATATATTATCTGGATCGTTTGAATCATTTTTTTTGTATTGTCATCAGTAAAGATGAATAGCAATGGGAAAAGCAAAGCTTTCTGTTGCGTTCCAAATTGCAATTCCAAAGCTACGCACGGGAGTCCGATATAAGTTTTCATCTGTTCCCACGTGAAAAACAGATGATTATTCGTAAATCAGAATTCGGAGAAGTTCATAAATGTAATGGACAGAAAGAGTAGATTCGACTGTTAAGAATTGGCAAAAAGTTTTCCGATTGCCTAGCTTTACGGAAACAAGTTATGCTGACAATTTTAATGGAATTTTTCCTTAAAGTTAAAATGCCAGTAATTTTTGAGACACGGGCCGGATGTAGGCATTTTGAGGCCCTAAGCTGAACTCTGTGTGAGGCCTCTTACCAACCCTTCACAATTTTAGAAGTCAATCAAGAATTAACACAAACGTATTAATTACTTTTTATTTTGAATAGTATTTAAAGTACATTTTGTTGGTTTGTAAAAAAATTTATTGTAAAGTTTGACTTCAATTTTCTTTCTCGTAGGAATGTTTGAGGCTCCTTGAAACTCGAGGTTCTAAGCAACAGCTTACATAGCTTATAAAAACAGCCCTGGTGGGATAATGTCAAAGCTGGTGTTTGAATACAAAGAGCTCATTTGTTTTATAATACTACATAAAATTACGTTTTCCGCTAGCAATGATTGTTTTCCTTCCATAAAATTTCTCGACAAATAGCTACAAGCAGCATATATTATTATAGCGATCAGAAATATATGATTAATTTTAGGTTGACTAATTACAAGCGATTCAGATAAAGTAGCCATTTTGTAAAAATGCAGCACCCTCTATAGTTCATGAAAAACGCGAATAGTTAATGATCGCTTCCTAGTCATTGTTGTAACGGAATTAATATATAATTTTAAAATACTGACCAATTTTTGTTGTTGGAAAATGTGAATGATTGTACGTTGAAGTACACGCACCTTCAAAACGAACCATTTAACTTAATGTAGAAAGTGACAGTGCTGCGAAATCATTTTGAAAACTTTATGAATTTTTATGTAACTTCAAAATTTCTCGTTATGGCTATGAATTAATAAAAACATTACCCATACTGGCGCTATAAGGAAATCGTAAAGTTTATAAGAATAAATTCTTGAAAATATAGAGTAATTGATCGCACTGCCTCTAGTGGAGAGAAAAGGAACTGAACGTCGTTTTTGTTTTTTTCGAAAGAAGTAATAGAGTCGAGGCTGGAGACTATTTTGCATTATATCTGAACTAGAAGCAAAAATTCTGAAATTTTGGAAGGGTTATTTCTGTATATGGGATATTAATTATATTAGATTTTGATAAAGGTCAAGGGGTAGGGAGATAGGAGGGTCGTGTGTCATATCTCACTTAGAATCGCACTTAATGAAAATTTTGCTTGTTATTGACATTTATAATTGTTTTAAACACATCTCTACCTTTAAAATTAAACATTCTTTCCCCCTTTTTTAAATAATAAATGTTTTAAAATAAAATCTCAACAGATGGCGTCACACAAGTTTAACTTTACTGTCTTAGTATTTTTGTAAACTTAACCTAAATGTGTGTGTTAAGAGCCCATAATTCGACAAAATTATTTCTTTTTAAACTCTCGTGGTTTTTAAAATTTTATATCGCATAATTAAAAATTATCGGACGTCCTTTATATAAGGAAGTATGCAGCAAAAATTCGATCGTTATTTTCTACAACTTACGTATGTGAACAGTTTTTTCCGCAATGAAGTTAGTAAAAAGTAAAACAAGATAAGATATCGACTCTTATCAAAACTAATTTAAAACCTAATATGTTAATTTATAATCATATAGCCTATGAATAAACAATTGTGATCAGCCATTTTTTTTTCCTTCTTTTATGCGGCCCGCGTCAGTTCAAAAGTTCTAAATGTGGCCCTTATATAGAAAAACGTTGCCCGTCCCTTATTTACAGTGTTGTATAAAACTCATTTCTACCCTCAAAATTAAGTCTTGCTATTACTATATAAAATACTGTGTGTGTGTGTTTGTGTGTATTCCTTACAACTGCTGCAATTTTTATCCAATCCAGATGAAATTTTGATTGTATTTTGACGGAAAGTATAGGCTACTTATTTTGCGTAAATATTAGCTATAGAATAAATGTTATATCGATGATCGCACTTAGTTACATTGATGTCGGTAACTACGTGACGTTCATGCTTGACGAAGGGATTAAGTTGCATTTTTAAATGAAATATTTTGGCAAATGGCGTATCTTCAACTTCTTTAAATTTAAACTTAAAAATAATAGCTGCAACGTGCCACTTCTATAATACTTTTTTTTTTTTTAATCTTTCCATGATGACCATGTGACATTCACACATGACGAGGGAAATTTCCTTTAAGTTGCATTTTTAAATAGTAAACCTCTACTAATTTCAGACCCTGCCAACTTAGACTGCATATTTTGGACAATTTTTGTTTTTTTTTTTTTTTTGAAAAATTGTGTAGTAATTTAAAAATTCTTGACAATAAAAATAATTATGAATAACAAATAAGTATTATTATTATAATTTTGTTATAAGTACTCATTATTTACAGTTTAAAATACGTTTATAATTAAAGTGTTTTTGATAATTTGAAGTACAGTATTTATGGTAACTTGCATTTATATTTCTGTATTCAGTAAGTTAGTAAAGACTGAACTGCTGTAAAAAAATTTTATGACTATATTATATTGTCCAAAAATTTTTTGAGTTGAATTAATTTTTATAAGAAATAAACAATATAGTCTACTAAAGCTCAATAAATATTCTGTACAGAGCTGATTGTAATAAATCACTATACTGTGTTTATACCTGTTTGATTTCCACATTATTGGGGAACACACCCTGCTAACTCAGACTAGTAAAGTTTGACAACCTTCACTCCTGAGGGTACATTTGCTCACATATGTCCATCTGTAACTTCAGTGTGGCACACCTAAACGTACACACACCAGATTTGTAAACGTAATTTTTTTCATTAAAATTATTTGTTGATTATATTGTGATTAAATTTTGTGAGAGATTAACAGCTAGGATAAAAGTATTTGAAGTAAATCAGAGGATAATCTATAGTAATTTTAATTTTTTATATTATATTTCAAAAATTTCTATTGTCAATTAACTTATTTTATAGCTTTTTAGTATAATCAAAACTTAAATTTTCTAATAAATTATCATATAAAAATTTTTTACAGGAAAAGTATTTTTCCAGATGAAAATACTCCAAATCTAATTTTTGGTGATACATTATATTCAGAACTTCCTATTATCTACATTAAAGTAACAAAAAACAATACCATCATGACATTAACAGACTATAAAGGTGCGAAGAAATTTAATTCAAATATAATAATTTGAATCAAATTTATTGACTTTTTTTTATTTTTTTGTTGTAAACCTTTTAAAAAATTTTCATTATTATTATTTTAATTTATAATGAAATAACTTTAAGAAACTAAAAGAATATAAAATATTTATTTATTCTCTTTCTGTATTGACTTAAAATTATTAAAAATGTTATTAATAATGATATGAATTATATAATTAACGAGATTTATTACATATTTAATTAACATATTCATTCTGATATGATCTGTTTAGTGGATCACACAACAGCTACTTTATTATGTATACTGTCCACTAGATGTGACCATTGTAAACAGATTTTTTTTTATATTGACAGGTTGACATTGAAGTAGCTTCACTATTTATTAATATTTACATATTAGTATTAATGCTTTTAATGATTTTAAAATAATTGATATAAATACATTTTATGTTAATTGTGATTACAATATTAATAAATTATTATTATTAAGCCACACTCTTTACAATTGGAATTAAGTAAATAAATGCATTAGTGTTGTAATTGCACATTCAAAGAATGTGTAAATGTTTCTTAGTACAGTAGAGCATCGTTTATCTGAATCAGTTGAGTACTGGGGTTGTTCGGATAACTTATTTTTCGGATAACCGATTATGTACAAAAAAATATATTAATCTGTCCCATGTTGTTGATATTTTTCTTCGTTGCATGTCACTTTGCATTGAATTTTCGTCGATTTTAAGCCTAACAAAAATTTTTATTATAATAATTGTGGCTATTGTATCATTAAAAATTATTTCTTTATTTTGTACAAACAAAATAAATATATTGAAAAAAATAAAAACAAAAAAAAATTATACCTTAGAAGTTAATCTAGTATCAAAAATGTTTGATTCAGCATGACACAGTCCAACTGGAAAGCTTTCGGTTAACTGATGTTTTGGTTGACCAGCTTTCGGATAAATGACGCTCTACTGTATATTAATAGAATAATTACAACCAAATATCATATTAATATCAAAATTTTCATCAGACATTTGTTTTTAGAGGTGACAAATTTATAAAGAACTTGAATAAATACTGTGACATTCTAAATATCTTAATGTAACATTTATCACATAATAATCTATAATTATTCAAACACAATTGAATTAGTAAAGATTTCATTTTAAAATATACATTAGCAAATATGTAATAATAAATTGTGATTATATTATGCACAATTACTTGTAAATATACTAAATAAACCATAATTAAACCAATGAAAATGCTTAAAAATAACCAAATACTGAATCTGTTACCGGTGTAATTTGGTAACAGGTTCAGTATTTAGTATTTCATCCCCGGTGTCAGAGTGAAGTGTAATTTTACTTAAAAATAACCTCAGCAATGGCCATCTGAACAACCATTTTTTGTTTTGTCAGTGGTTGCTATTTAGAGGTTTGATTGTATTAATGTAAATGTTGACTTTAAAATGCTATTTTAAAAGCTAGAGATGCTATTTTAATTTTATTAAATTTTAACAAATGTTAATTGAATAAAATTAAAAAATCATAAAATGGCAATTTTTCATGAATATCAAATTTTCAAAACTTAATTATGATTGTTAAAAATATTTGTCTGTGGTTATTTTTAATATATTTGCTTTCTTTTAGTTTGTTGTTATTTTTTATTTATACTAGTTACATTAGTCTTTTTTTTTATTAAATTACTAATCTTGCTTAATTTTCGAACTATGTATTAGGATAACTATATTAGAGGTAATAGTTATTTATTGAAAATACATTAATATCGTTACTGTATATTAAATGTATCAACATTTTGCTAATAGATGTATGTGGTACTTATATTTAAAAAAAATTTTTAAAAATATATTCTAAATTAACTTAAAATCTAAGATTATTATTAAATATTGCTGTTGAACTTTAAAAAACGTTGTAAAAAGCCATCAACATGATGATTTTCTTCTTTTATGTCATATCAATATCTAAATTCATTAATATTTTAGTTTTAATTTAGATTAGATTATTGCAATTTAGTTTTCTTTTATAGTTAATAATTTTGTCATTTTAAAAACAGTTTTTTTTTTTTTACAGGAAAATTCATTGTAGGTAGGTCATGTGTAAGTTTACTTCTTTATAATTTCTATTATTAAGTTAAAATATGAAATGTAACAAATGTGTTTCAATTATAGGGAATGGAAGGATTTAAAAATACTCGGAAAGGCACAAATGTTGCAGCTCAGGCTACTGCAATTTCAATGAGTTTGGTAAATTGAATATTTAATATTTTATTAAACAAAAAAAATTTTTTTTAAGATTGTTCAGTTTGTAAAATTTGTTATGGATTTTAAGGAAAATTGAATTTAAAGGAATTTATTTATATGACGATAATTAATAATCTTGTACTTAACTCTCGATTTACATGGTATTTGAATTGAATGAGTTTCTCTTACACAATAGTATTTTAAAACATTCTTCAGCGTTTTATTTTAAAATTAAATATTTTTGTTGGTAAAGTTAATATATAGATCTGAGCTAAATATTATAACATAGCAATCATGTTATTACTTTCAGTTTACATGTTCAGAGAGGGTATTCTTCATTTTGTCTCAGTTTCATGCTTAAGGTCGTGCTATGACACAGAGAGGCGATCGCATCAGGCAGCATAAGCGGCATTTCAAAGTCTTGCATCATACTGAGAAAAATCTGCACAACCCTGTTCATACTGTAGGCATTGAACTTAACTCCATATCAGGAAATTGTAAAGAATTAAATAGAAATAAAAAAAAAGCTGAATAGTGAATTTTAGTGGAAAAAGACCATCGACATCTAATAAACTAATTATAAAAACTAGGATTGAAAAAGTTAATAATGGAAGTGATTTAACATTTTTGGGGATACTATAGATTACCACCTATGGAATTTTGGGGTCTTTGGGTATAAATCTGAACTCAGGAGACTGAGACGATACCCTACTTTTGGACTGGAGACGAAAAATAAAAAAGTTATCATACTTTTTTTCAGCGATTGTGCGATAATAGGGAGTTGTTTCGCTCTCTCCTCTAAGTTGGCCTCGCTATTGCAATCGAGAGTCGCGTCGCTTGCCATTAAAATTGCCTTTAGTAGACGTTTCCCCCTTTTTTACTTTGTTCGAGAACTACCATGAATCAATAACTAGTGACGTTTAGCACATGGCGGCCTGCCAGTGGCTCCCCTCCGGGAGGTCAGTCGGGAGCACAAACAGTGGGAACGGCCGCCATGTTTGCTGCCATAAGTAACATTAATTGAAATGGCAATCGTGCAATGATCGGAAGTTGCGTCGCTCTCTCCGCTCTCGTATCGTGTGTTTAACCCTCCTGGAGATGACCGTAGTTCGACGTCATGGTTTGCAGACTTTACCGCAAGATGGCAGTACTAGCAACTATGGTGCCGTCTTCATGAGAGCATTAAAAAAGTATGGTAACTTAAAAAGTATGATAACTTTTTTATTTTTCGTCTTCGATCCAAAAATAGGGTACCGTTGAACTCGTCTCGGTCCCGTGAGTTCAAATATATAATCAAAGTCCTGAAATTCCATAGGTGGTAATCTATAGTAAACTCACATTTTTAACTAAAAAAGTGAGAAAAATTGTACTTTTATTAATTATTTATAGAAAAAATTACAAAAAATTAACTCCTTGGGACTCCGGAGAATTAAATACTTTTTAATTTTAATGTAGTTAAACATAAAAACGAAAAAAAAATTATAGAAATGTGTTAATTTTGAAGAAAAAGCTTCAAAGTATAATTTCCTTTGTCTCGCCTTAGCGCGAAACTTGACACCGATGTGTCATTGTTTACACAGCTGGATGACCTTGAGAACAGCTGGTGTCGTCTTTCGCGGGACATTCTCATGAAACTCTCGGGAGGAGAAGGGTAAAAAGTAGGGTGAATACTAGATGGCGGTATATTTCTAAATATTTTTTTAAAATTACGATTTTAATTGAAATTTCCGACCCCCCCGACTTAATTAAACGTATATATAATAAAATCTATTAATTAAAAAAATTAAAAAACTATTGGATGCTGTTTTTGACATCAGAAAATAGCTTTAAATAACTTTACCGAAGTAAAATCGACGCACTAGAACTTTAGAAAGATGAATAAAGTTTTATAAAAAAATCCCATAAAAAAACCATTAAGCGTTAATTGCGTGTCATTAAAGGTTAATTAAACTCGCAATAAAATTTTTTCGCGCGGGTAAAAATTTTTCAAAAAATTTGGAGACTTAGAAAACATCCGAAAAATCAAAAAAAAAAAAAAATTTTTTTAGGGGTCCTAAAGGACCCCATTTTTTGTAACGCTATACAACTTGCCCGAGATATCTCGGGCTAAGGGCTGAACGCGTTAATAGTTCCTTACAGCTTGTAGCCTAGAAAATGTGTGATTTGGCATGTGACATATTTATGAGAACTTTCAAATTGGCTTTCTCATACCAAACAGCAGAAAATCTCATATATCTTCCACATTTTGAAACAAAATTTTATACACCTAAATAGAAATTTTAAGAAAAAGGAATTAAGTTTTCTTAATAAGAAATTTGAAGATTCCATTGAACTTGTCATATCGTGTATGAGAATTCTTGTATGTCTGGCAATGTTCAACTCAAAGAAAATATTGATGTTGGATAGTGGACAATTTTTAAAAAATCAGTTTACAACAAACTTGTGATTTTTTAGTACTAGTTGTAAATGCATGTTTATGAAGATAATGCATTAAAGGCGTTATTTCAAAAAGGCAGATTCTCAGCCTGAAAGACAAAATTAGCAACTATATTTAATTGACAACCTTTTATGGATGTTAGTCTCAATTTATGTGATTTTGATTTTATACTGCAACAGTTTACCATGTAAATTTAGAGTTGATTATATTTATATGTTTAATTTTAATGTGTTTTTTATACACAATGTTATTTATAATGTTTTAAAATATATTTGTTTAATGCAATATTTTTAAGATAAATTAGATAAAAATAAAAGTGACTGTTGATTTTTATTCTACTAAAAGTCAACAGAAGCTACATTTTACAATTAAATTTTGTGGAAAATTTATATTATGTACACAGATCTAAAAACTAAGTGTACATATTAAATTATAAATAGAGCAGAAAATAAACAAATTAAGTAGCAGAAAATTTGTGTGACTGTTTCCCAACAATAAAAATACTTAGGATGTATTTGAATGTTCCATTAAAAAATACAAGTCTACCCAAAACATCGAGGGTTTATAAGTACAGCAGTAGTTTGGCATTGTTTCTATTGTGGTTTAACTATAATAAAGTCTAGTATGCTGTTCACGCCAAGTTTACTATAAATATGAAATAAACTCACTGTATATGGCGTTATCAAATATTTTTCATTTCTTTCGAGCGCTTTCGACAAATGTATTTCCATTTGTGGTTTAACTATTAAGTACAGTTTGTTACTGTTTTGCTGTATGATACTAACAGTAATAATGTCACAAAGACAGTACTTAGATGATTTCATAAAAAGGAAAAAATTGGAAGAATAGAAGCAAATTAGTTAAAGACTTTAATTGTATCACAGAGCATTATAACCAGGCTTTGAGCCAATTTATGGATGTTCTAAGAGTTTGAACATCCACAGATTTGTGTATTTCTGTATTGGAAAGACATATTTTGCTCTCCAGTACACAAATTGTTTATGCTGCAGAACAGCAATAGACATTTCCCATTATTATTTGTTCATATAGCAGAGCCTTCATGTAATGACTAGTCTCATTTAGTACATCCTGCAACTAATTGGAATATGACAACATATTGGAAAGACATATTTTGCACATAAATGTATACATAAGTAAACTTGGTATTCAATTGATGACAATACAAACAACAAAATTGATTATACAGTACCTGCATCAATAGCCAATGGTGGTATCATTTCAAGATTTGTGAGCATATTGAGGAGCTGATGTTGGGTCTGATCAATTTTGTTTGGACCTTCCTAAACCTCTGATTTAAAAAGAAAATCAGCGTAATCCTCAGTACCCCCTATGCAAGTGAGAAATTGCATAATTGATCTACTGCTCACAAGTTCCAGTTTGAACTTAGAAATCATTTTATCCTGTTCCAGTGCAATTCCACAGATATTAAAGGTTAATTGAATTGATTTTAGCAAGTAGTAAAGGTTAGTGCTGAAAAGTGTTATAAAGGAGAAGAGATACTAACAGGTAGTGCTAGGTACAGGATGGAACTTGGAAGTTAATATATGAACAAAAGAATATAATGTCTGTCTATGTACCTAGTCATGACAATAAACACAAAAGAATATAAAACAAATAAGAGATCAAGTCAAATCACCACAAGCAAACAATGAAGCTGCAACACAATATTGCGCATTAGATAAACAAGTAAAGAGGAGCTGTCATGCTGATAAACACGCCTGGATTGAATGCAAAAGCATTGAGACACAGGAGACAGTGGATAAGAATGATTCTAAGTCCCTATATTGTATATCATCTGTGAATTAACTGAGGTAAGAAGTTATTCTAATGTTTCTATAAAGGATAAAACCAGTAAAATCATGCTCAGTAAAGAACAACAAAGTGCATGCTAGATATAACATTTTAAAGAAATGTTAAAGCAACCATCTGCCTCTCCACTTGACTTTATGTAAAGTACTATTTTTAGTATCTTAGGAAACCGACACTAAATGCAGTCGGTAAAACTTCCGTTAACCTAACGGGTACTTTACATGGATTCGAGATTAGTTTGCCAGGCCTGGGCTTTTAAGCATGCACCGAAAAATTTAGTAATAATAACGATAAATATCAAGTCAAATCAAAAAGTTCAAATATATTTAATTAGTAACTAGAATGTACTACGTACAAATGTCAATAATCCAAACAAAATTTATTAACAAAATTCAACAAGTCAACCCGACAATAAACTCAGCTACTTAGCTTAACTTAATATTAATTCCCCTTTGAAAATTCGACAAATCAAATACTTAGAAACTATGAACAAAATCTCTTACTAATTACACGTCTATCCGTCACCTCACTATACGAAGAACCTATTTCCTCAATCCTTTCGATATCGTCAAATCGAACTCCTCTTTAACACCTTGGATTGTCCAATTATCAATCTGGACTTCTATCAGAATATCACCTCACTTTTGAATTCACCTCGATTTGGAATTCACCTCCCACTGGAAATTCACCTCTATTTGGAATTCACCTCCCCCTTCTTTGGTTAACGTACGGGTTTTATACTGTGAGGTGACGTCACACTTCAGCTGGGTTACTCCCCTTATTTACATACTTAATTTGTTAACATTAATTTTTTTCCTGGCAGCTTTAATTTTCCGAGCTTTAAAAGCTTATAAACCGTTTACAAAGTATTTATCATAATTTTCTGGGATGTTAAGACGGTTTAGTAAGTATTTCCTTACTAGTGAGTGTGGGGACTCCCCCCCTCCATTTTTTTTTTTTTTCGGACTGTTTACTTCCGCTGGGCAGCGCAAGTACGCGATATTTTTCCTATGGCGCTTGTTTCTCTGTGAGTTGGTTTTATCTTCTTTTTTCGTTACTAACAAGAGAGTGGTGGGGAACCTTCATCCTAAATAAGCAAAAGCCCCAAACAAAATATAATAAAACAAAAAAATAATAATAAAATAAAAATAACACTCGAACTCAGTTCCTTACATTTAACACCATCAGAAGACCTTGAAATGGAAATGGGTGAGATCACAATAGATGAAATTGCAAAGGCAATTAGATCCTTGAAGAACAATAAAGCAGAAGCTTAGATGAGATCTTAGTGGTGCTCCTGAAGTATGGAGGAGATTGCATCATACAGGCTCTCACAAATATTCTGAACAGCTGCTGGAGGAAGAGAATGGCAAAGAGGTCTTCCTAACAAAGGATACTTTACTTATTGTAACAGCTGGAGAGACATTGCACTTCTTTCAGTTTTGAGAAAGGTCTTCTGTTTAGTTCTCTTACAGCAGTTAAGGGGAGTAGTTGGACTGATCCTGAGGGAAGAGCAGGCTGCGTTCAGACAGGGACAGTCATACTGTGAAGAGATCTATGTTCTTTGGAATATCACAGAGCAATGTTTGGAGTTACAGAAACTGCTGATAATTAACACTTACCGTGCTGGTCCAGTTGACCTAATTCCTTACCTGTGTGCTGACTGATTTAAGCAATTTTACAGTATTTTCTACTGAAAATAAAAATGATTGACTAAAGCTAAGTAAAAAAGTAAAAACAATTTCTGATATTGGAAACATTTATCTGTACAATACTCAATTTTGATGTGTGTGGACTTTATTTTTATGTAGTATGCTATAATGTTATTTGGACTTGTTTTAGAGATAAAGATTAGTGATGTAACGAATATTCGGTTACTACCCAGTATTCGGCCTATTCGGCTGAATACCGAATAGGCCGAATACTTCCTAAAAACAGGAGTAAGAAATAACAAAAACACAGTAAATTAATCATTTTGGTAACTGTTATTAATGCTGAACATTAAACTATAATTATTAAAGTTAATAAGAAATAGCATCTAACTCTAGTATTAAATTATTTTGTAATTAAATAATAACATAGCCTTTATCTAGCCCGATATCTTACGGCATTGATGCCGTATAGGTTAGAATGTATTGGGCATTAATGTTATTGTTTAGTTAATTATGTTATATTCGTATTTGCACATATTTTAATATTTTTTATGATATTTTAAAATGATTTATGAAACGTTTTATTGAAACTTAAATAATTATTTCATTAAATATGATATCTATTTCTAGAAGATATATAAATATAATAAATATATAATTTATTTTATATATAAAGCAAAGAATGAGCATTTCTCATTATATGCAAAAGATAACATTTGAAATCATGTTAATTTTAAAAATATTGACAAAAACAATAGCAACAAAATATCACAAAACTTCACAAATAGAAACCCCCCAATAATATATTTGAACTGTTCCACAAGTGGGGAGAAACTAGACTATAAATGTCCCCACTAAAGTATATCCTTAGGGTACTATTCAGTCTACAAATATGTAGTAAAAACAAAATTTTAGTGCTTAATTAAAGAGTTAAAAAGATTGATTGCAAATAAAATAACTTATAACTTACATCTAAATACCAACAACTGCCGAATCATATCGAGCTATTTATGACTATTACATAAATTATAAACCAATTTGGCACTAGAGGTAGACATTAGGCTCCATCTCATATTAACTTTAATAATTATAATTTAATTAATTAATTTAAATAATTTAGACCTACTGGAAGAAAAACTCGTAGTGACAGCGGGCCAATAGAGAGCAGGGTGCGCGATCCTTGCCATAGTGCGGTTTGCGTGCCAATTTTCGTACGTGCATTAATCAAGCCGAATAGTTTGGCCAAATATTCGGCTATTCGGCCACGCTCCTGGCCAAATATTTGGTATTCAGCTGAGGCAGAATATACTATTCGTTATATCACTAATAAAGATACAATGAAAAAGAATTAAAAACTGCAATATAGCTTTAAAATTTGTATTTTTATGTATGAAATATATAGTACATCGATGAATTTATTCATAATAATGATGTACTGTATCAATATTATTATTAGACGTTTTTCTGACTGTAGCTGTTTTTCATAATTGAATCGGTTCAGCAAATGTACATAAGATGGCATTAGCACTATCAGGAATATAGGAATTTGACTTTTGTATTGATAATATCTAAAAAGTGTATAAGTTATGTAATATTGTATAAACTATACAGGTTTAAAATAATAACGAAGTTAATGGCTTATTTGTATTTTTTCGATCTCAGTTAGGCCTAAATCATAATAGCGACGTTTTCGTCAGATAAATCAATATAATTGGCACTATATTTGTAGATTTTTTATTAATGAATTCGAACAATTATTAGTTAGTATGTTAAAGCATCATATCTAAACTTAACTGATATATAAAAAATAAAACAACCCAATATTCGCTTGCAAAATATGGCAACGAAATTCTGAATGAGACGATGATGGTGATTACACACAATCGCTTAGATTTCAAATTTCTGAATAAATAGTGCCCACTATTTATTAACAGACACACTAAAATACACAAAAAAATTGCATTTTCATTGCTGAAAACATATTGTTATGTTTTCAAGCTAGAAATCACAGGCTATATTGAGAAACATAATATTACGTTTTTCATTTTTTGCGAAGGAATATGGAAAACGTAATATTACATTTTTAGCACGGTAAAGACTTTTAAAAAGCCTTTGACAGTGTCCATCATGAATTGTTGTGGATTATGTTAGATATTACAGCACAACTATATATTTAATAATTTTTAAGAACTTATATCTGGAGTTCATCTGCTGTATAAAGACATAGGATGGATACACTGATTCCTTCAAAATTGAAGCAGGTGTTAGACTAGGTTGCACTTTTTCATTGTTCCTGTTCTTCTTGGTCATAGATTTTGTAATGAAGGAAGCAATATCCACTCTTGATGCAGGAATTCCATGAAGAGGCCAGATGTAACTCACTGATCTCGACTTTGTTGATGATATTGCATTGACATCAGAAACGTGCCCAAAGATGCAGTGTATGATCATAAGCCTTGAACATGTGTTCCATCAGTGTTGCCTTCAAAGGATATTTAAAATTATTACAGTTATTATATTGTGACTGTATTACAAATGAGGAAGTTCAGAAGTTGCCTACAGGACATTGTTACAGAGTGTAGAATGTGTTTGCAGGGTATGGACTTAATCTGCTACAGGAACACTTATCAAAAATAGCCTTGCAATGGGTATCACAAACTGGAAAAAGAAAACAAAGCAGACTATTAACATGGCATTCTACATTCAAATATCTAAAGAAGGTTTAGCACTCTGTAAGATGATGTTTAAATCAATGCAGCTGACCATGTTTGCTGGAGACAGCTGGTTGCTCAGCATGCCACTTGGCACAGGAGGATCTAAGATTAACAAGAGAGAGTCATCTAATATTTACAAATGCAAATTTTTTTAGAGATCATTTAATCTCTATTCCAGATGATGAAACTTTTCATATCCAACAGATTTTTGCAATTAGAATTACAGTAGAGACTCGTAAATCGGAACCCCGGTAATCAGCACGATTTTCAGTCGGACTGTGTCGTGCTGAATTGAACGTTTTTGATACTAAATTTACTTCTAAAGTATAATTTTCATGTTTTTTATATTCTTCAATATATTTATTTTGTTTGTACAAAATGCAGAAATAATTTTTAACGATACGATAGCCTCGATTATTATTATAAAAATTTTTGTTAGGCTTAAAATCAACGAAAATTCAACACGAAGCGACATGCAATGGAGAAAAATTCAACACGAAGCAACACGTAACGGAGAAAAATTTGAACATCGGACAGGTTAATATATTTTTTCGTACATAATCCGTAATCGGAACAAATCCCTAATCTGAGCAACCCCAGTCCCCAATTGATTCCAATTTTCGGTTCACTACTGTATTATAATTACATTTCTTTCTTTTTGTATTAGGAAAATTACTTATTTACTCATCTTTCAAGTAGAAATTTTAATATGAATCTGAAATTGTTCACATACCATACAACAGAAAGACTTTAATGAGATTCAATGGGTTGATATTCATGCCAAATACTGTATAGTGGGACGGAGAAATCACTGAGATTGACATTAAATATGTGTTTTTATCGCAAGTACTTTCGACGAACCTATAGTCATCATCATCAGGCAAATACAGAAATTTAATAAGAACAAACAAATATTTTAACAAAGAAACACAATGTAAATAATTCAAATTAAAACTTTTGACAACACCGTTAAGAACAAGCAACAAATATTCAAATGTGTTCAAAATTGAACAAGTGGTAAGTTATGTAATATACAAATGGTGCATGTGTGGATCTAGGCACACGTTACGAGTGTAACAGATGACAATGATAGTTGTTTAACCACTTATACAGTGTGACCCATATACTGAGCAAGTCGAGGGTAGGAGTGTTGCATGCATCTAAGGTTGTAGTAAGAAGGGACTCCCATATAAAAACAAGTTTTCAATTTTTGCAGTTCTTGAGCATATTTGTTTGTGACCATAATGGGTTGTAACCTTGTAACCTGCTCAAGAACCTTTTTTGTAAGTTCTGTAAGTTGTCCCTTCACAATATCCTTTTGGTGTTCCGCAAGGCAGCTAGCTAGCATTCTTGTTATGGCCCCAATGTACTTTGTGTTTACTCCCATTGCAAGATTCTCCAGTGGTACAGCATAGACTCCCGACTTCTCAAAAGTAGAGAACTTGTCCTGATCATTGCAAATGAGACAGACTTTTTTGGACGTGGGGATAGTGGCAGGACAAGGTTATGCTGCTTAAAAATATGGCAAATGCATATAGAAAGGGGGCCAAGGTATGGCAATAATGCTTGGACCACGGAAATTTTTTTCTTATTGCATAGCATGGTGCTTCAATATAGGGATTTTTTTTACCATAGTAAGTACATGCATGAATTTATCATGCGAAAAACCAGCAGTGCATACCACCAAACTAATATTGTCTAATTCAATATGTACCTGTGTTTGTGGTGATGATAGTAAGAAGGCTCTTCTGATGAGGGCGGCAATGGCGGCATAAACATATCATGAAGGCTGTAAAGACTCTGCTGGGATAGTATATGGTGCCATATTAGATTTGTAGTTGAACCAAGAACTGTTGTCCTTCAGGAGATTTGCATATGTACAAATCTAAGAATGCTATTGCTGCTGCATTTTCTTTCTCCCAAGTAAAGTTGATGGAAGGATATATACTTGAAAGTTGCTGTATAAAGGTAAAAAATGTCTCATCTGTATCTTCCCATGCTATAAGGATATCATCAACGTAACTCAAATACAGCTGCAAGTAGTGGATTTCAAGCAGGAAATTGAATGTTCTGTGCTCAATTTCTCTCTTATTGCTGATAAATCCTTATCAGTGATCTCAGTCTCATAATCAATGTTAGGGTTAAGATCTTTTATCACTAACTCTAATTTCAGTTTTTCAAAAAGTAAATCAACCTCTCACAGTGCAGGACAAGATGACAAACACATACCAGCAATGTCTTCAAAAAATCTTTATTGATGTTATTTACACAGATCATAAAGCAGTTACAGACTTCACAGAGAGAGAGAGAAAAAAAAACAACTAAAAAAAATGGGAATTTTCATTTTAAAAAATGGGACGAGATCTTGCGCTCTTCTTATGAGCACTATCATTTGAATATTTGTTGTTTGTTTTCAATGGTGTTGTCGAAAGTTTTAATTTGAATTGTTTGCATTCTGTTTCTTCTTCGGAATATTTCTGTTTGTTCTTATTAAATTTTCGTATTTGCCGGATGACGACGTCTATAGGTTCGTTGAAAGTACTTGCAATAAAAATGCATATTTAATGTCGATCTCAGTGATTTCTCTGTCCTACTATGACTTTAATGAGTTGTTCCCTCTTCCAATTTTCAAATAATGAGAGAAAATACTTTTAATTTTTTTTACTTTACCATTATAGTTTTTTCTTTTGTTAATTAGCATGAGAATTTTTATTCAGAATTAATGTTTTCAACATTCTCATTGATTTCATCATCATCTGAAGAAATCATATAAATGATATAGTTCATTTAGATCAGGCTTGGCCAACTTACAGTAGGGTATGACCAACTTTCATGAGTTAAAAGCACCAATGATCTGCTTCACATTTCTGTTCTTCCATAATAGCTTATTAAGCTACCCTAGTAAAATTATGCTGCAAAATATACTTATATTTATTTATTGCACAGTAATTGACATTCCAGATTATTTCCTTTCAGTAAATACACTAAACATAAATTAAATGACACCATTTACTTTCTATCATTAAAAAAATTTTTATTTTTGTTTTACAAATAATAAATTTTGGTTTTCTTTGGCTCATTCATTTCACACTTAACTGAAATTGCTTAAAGTGCAACAAAAAATAATGACAAAAATAACATAACCTAGCAACAGCCTTCAACACACACAATAATTCTTTGTATCCATCATGTGTTTTTATGGACTGTTACAACTCAGCAAATAGTTAAAAAATTTCTCTGTAAAAAATGTGGATTTAATACTTTCTAACAAAATTATTTCATATTTTTTGAATTTTAACATGGCTATACTTTCTGCAATTGACCAAAAATTATACACTGATCAACCGGTTGATCATCTCTGGTATAGATGATTGATATAGAGAAAAGTATAGTAATTTGTATCAGAAAAGGAAAATTAGTATAATAATGCATGATATTTCTCACAGCAACTTTTAATAATTTTTCATAAGTCTTTGTAATCCATATTTTCAATATTTCAAATATTTCTATTTATTGTCATTATGAATATCATTCATTTCCTGTGATGCAGATAACTGTAAATGTACTGTAGGTACTGTACTGTACATAATTTACTATTGCTAGGATGCAACAATCAATTTATAAAAATGACTACTTTGGAATTTTTATCACTACAGTATATAAATATGGGAGTTTTTTGATTGCATTAAGATGTAACAATCATCAAATATTTATGTACTTTAAAATTAGTAATGAAATTTAGAATAAATTCTTGTACAGTACTTAGAAGTATAAGAATCTACAGTTAAAATAATTGAGACTGATTTTTTGTAATAAAATAATGACTGACATGTAGTTTACAATTTAAGATTATATCAGAAAAACAGGATTTATTTCCAAATGGAATATATAATAAATTTCAAGTATATAATTGAACTTATATATATATATATATATATATATATAGATATGTCAAATGCTATTTTATTTATTATTTTTTGTTGTGTGTAGTTTATAGACAAAAAATTTACATTAGATGGTGTTTATTTATAAAATAAAGTTTCTTTTATCTTTATAATTAATAACTGAGAATAAATTATTTGAAAATTTTTAGCATTTTAATTCACTTCATTTATTTTTAGAAAGCATTAGAGAATGACTGCAAAAACGTCAGGGTGGTGATAAAAGGTTTAGGACCTGGACGAATGGTAAGAAATTTTGTCTTTCAATTTAAAATTTATCATAACTGTAGTTTTAATTTTGTAATATGTATGAAATTTATTTTGTAAAAGAAGCTTGTTTTTTAATTAAAAAGTATTGTAATTTCCTGTGAATAGGTCACAGGTTACCTGTATTTTAAAATCAATTTAAAATGGATACTCCTTCTTAAACTTGTCTTGAAAGCAGATTTAGTTTCTATCATTCCTTTCTTTTTTATATAATGATCCTCAGCTAACTGTTCAGAAACATTGTTGATTTTAGCACATATGTCTTCTACAGTGAATGAAATATAAGTGATTAATTCTCAAGCCTGTGTTGTTAGATACTAATAAAGTCTATATACAACTTTTTTAATAAAATCAGTAATGGTGATGCTAATAACAATTATTTCATTTACCACTTACTCTTAAGTGTATAATGATGCCAAAGAACCAAACAAGCCATACAGCTAATTTAAACCGCTTGACCCCATTTCTTCAAACATTAAATGTATTTAATATATATCACAAACTTGAAATATCTTGGCCATGTACTACTGTATATTGGCTGAATCAGTATTAACAACTTTGTTGTGATGATTAAAAATTAATTTTATGAGAGAAATGGATGGAATCATGGTTCTTATTAAACTGAGTTTTAACACAAGACTGACCACTGGATAAAAATGTAAGAATTGTCTTTTGAGTGATCAGTCTTGCATTAAAAATTGGTTTAATGAAAACCATGACCCCATCTGCTTTCTCAGATAAAATCCATTTTTAATTGTCACAACAAATTAAATACATTACACTAGCCATGCTAAAAAAATTTTTCTGATTAATTTTTTTCAAGTTTATTTAACTTATTATTATTATGTTGGGTTTGAAGCATTATACTCAGTTTCTATTATTATAATATTATTTTTATGTATTTATAGTATGTGCAAAGAAAAACTTTTCAAAATTGTTTTCGTCAGCAGTTAGTCAGTCTCATTGATGTTTAGGACATTGTGACTCAGTAATTATACTACTAATAGAATATAACTTCTTGTTCTCTCCTTTGGTATAAAGTGAATTTTGAGGACTAGTCTAATATATAAAGAAGAAAGTTTGTTAATTTTTTATACATTTCAACACAGTTTGAGCAAATTCAATGAAACTCTTCAGGGATCATCTTTTCATTGAGGAGATTAATGAGTGTTTTGCTATAAAACCCTTATTCAGAAGCCTCCAATAAGATCTGTGAGGATTCCATATTTTTACAATTAACAAAAATTATAATGAAACCTTTAATGGAAAAATGTTCATTTTTATTAAATACTGCTGGATTTTATGGTTTGATGAGTGTTTTTGATATTAATATTAATCTAGTTTTCAGTGGTTACTATAAGTATAATGAAACCCTAAATTTCCTTCAATAAATATTTCTAAAGTCTAACAATATAACTTCTGTCTTGTCAGGAAGTTGTAGGGAAATCCAGATAATACTGCTACCAATACCATATAGATACTTTTCTTTGAAATTAAATCAGTTTCAATACTTTTGATAGTGTTGGTACTTTCCTCTAATATAGGATCTGGTATTGTTAAATTTTTCACAGATGGGTAAGATCCAACCAAAATTGGATTTTGCAGCTGAATCCAAAACTGAATTTGGGTTTTAAAGTCAGTTTTAACTAAAACCAAATTCTACACTATTTTTGGTTAAGTAAATTTATATAATAAATATTAATGACCAAAAATCAATAAATTTATTACATTAAGCATACTGTATATAAATAAAATTTAAAGTTCAAATTACTATTTTAAAATAATTTGCCAATTATTTGAAAAACTTGAAAATATATTAAAATCTCAAATCGAATGACAGTATTGGTAACATTTCATTTATATTAGAAATCAGTTTTAATAAATAAACAACATGCTTTATTCTACTTAATTTTGTTAAAATTAAAAGTTTCAATTAGACAAAATGTTTCAAAATCAAGCCACAGACTGAACAGCAACAGCTAAAAAGATTTCCAGTTTGATACTCAATGCTGATACTGGCTGGTATTGATACTTTAAGATCACTACCAATACCAGTTAATATTTTTGTGATATCAGGACATCCATAAATGTGTTTTTCAGTTTTAGTATGTTCTAAATAACCATATGGATGCTTCATTTTACAGAAAATTGTATCATGCTCTTTTGTTTTTGTGCATTTCCAGAAGGACAAGTAAAATGAAGACTTTAAATTACATTTATGTTTAAGATGATCAAGGAACAGAGATCTAGGTAACATCATGCATATTTGCCAACTTTTAGAATGGGGAATAGCTAGGATGTTGGTAGAGAAACTCCGATGTTTGAATAAAAATGCTGGCAACATAAAAAGCAAAAAAATTCTTTATTAACATTGATATTGCACAATACTTAAATTAAATACTTTTAATAATCAAAATTTAATTTTATCTCTGCATATGAAATCATGTAAAGCTATTGCCATAAACACTGTCAAGAGGATGGCAATAGCTTTATACTCTTTAACTTCACAATTTAAAAATGGTCAAATATTTTATGAGACACATCATAAATCTACACCTATATTTATGATGTCATGAATCTTGATATTGAATGATGAATGCCTCCTGTTATGTCTTTGTGCAATGTTTTGCTTTGTTAATAATTTATTTTGTTATGGGACAAAAGAAGTTACTATCAGTCAGTTTATTGACTTTTGCTGCAATTATTAAGGACAATAATTTTTGTAGTTGTGATTTATTTTCTATGTCTTTTTCTTACTATACTGAATATCGTTTCCTTTTGCACACAGCAGTGTAGGAGTGTAGGGGGGCTCTTCAATGCTGTGTGGCAAAACCATCATCCTTACTAAGATTAAAAATCTTAGTAAAATCCCACAAATCTCAAAGAACCATCTGGTTTTTTTTCTTGAGAAAGTTCATAACATACAGTATATTCTTAAGTGATGAATCAGATGTTTCCTCTTTTATGGTCGAGAAACTGTAGCATTGCTCAATAATTTGGTATAACTGTAAAAGTAACTTATTTCCTTCTGCTGATGAGTCAGCCATAATTGATTTAATAGACGAACACGATAGCAGACTTGAAGATTGCAATTTATCTTATCTGCCATTTAAAATTATTACATTTGAGCTAAAATTTTCATACATATATCAACATACATATATAAAAAGATCAATCTTGGTTTTTTCCAATTGAAGGAATCTGAGAACATTGTTCTGGTTCACTTCCAATAATTCATAATAAAATACATACATTGTTTTCAGTGTATATATTGGTATTATACTTATTAAATGAAGTGTTTGTGATAATATCAAATTCTTTAAAAATGCTACAAAAGGGAAAAGAAGTCTGTCCACTGACAAAGCAAACAAAATGCTGCTGGTCAGTGCTAAATGTTGATAGTTGGCAACAATGATCGTAGTGTCTCACCTTGCAAAACTCTTAATTACCATGAACACAAATTTTAATTGCTTGCTGATGGTTCATGTAATCAGAAATGTTCGTTGATATTAAAAACATTTGTTTAATGTGATATAAGGGATGTAGACAAATTATCCTTCATATAGATCAATTAACATATTTTGCTATCTATACAGATTAAACAGCTTTTGGCCAAAAACCAAGAAAAAAATAAAAACTAAAAACTGATCTCTGTGGGATGTAAATTCTGTGAATCCATAGAAATAATAATTTTAATTTTTAATAAACAAATTTAAAAATTATAGATACTCTGATTCATAAATAGCTGTATATTTAAAAGTAAAAGAGTACGGTGGAACCTTGCTTAATGAGCACCTTGCACAACGAGTATTTTTCATAACGAGCAAAACAAATTGTAAAAATTTGCCTCGCTTAACAAGCGATGTTTCGCATAACGAGTGATGAGGAGAGGGGAAGTTCCAAATTGTGCGCATGCGGCCTGCTCCACCAGTGTGTGTTTAGCACTCGTTCCGCTAGCATCTTATGTTGCTTGTGATCACATATTTTTCCAAACTCGTGTTCACACATATTACTTATAAACATCAACAATCATAGCCCATTATATAATAAACATGCCAAATGATATGCCAAATTCTTGGGTCATTAAATTTAATGACCGATTCCAAATTAAATTTTAGAAATGTTTGAATTAAAAATGAACTATTTATAATTATTAAATTTAATATGAGATGGAAACATTACTGCCTACCTCCAGTCAAATTAATTAATTTCTAATATTTAATTATAGCCTTTACATAACCCAATAATTTGGCATATCATTTGGAGTGTTTATCAAACATATTAGCTGTGATGTTTTTTTTTGTTTGTTTGTTTCTGCAAATCGAATTCTCATTCCAGGATGGTTCATTCTTGCTAGAAGAAAAGATGATGATGATGATTCACACTCCTTAACAGTGTATATTGTACAATTTTTTTTTGAATAAACATTATACATAAAACATTTGAGTATTTTTTGGCGTGGAACGTATTATCGTATTTTACATTAATTTCTATGGGAAAAATTGTTTCGCATTAAGAGAAACTCTGGAACGAATTATGCTCGTTAAGCAAAGTTTCACTGTACGTGGTCACATTGTTAGATTGGCAACAAATTTTAGCCCAGAAATTATACAAAATGTAGATCCAGTAATATATACCAAATATATGGGTTTGTATTGTGGGAATGCCATCAAGTAAATGGCCAACTGGGAAATTCTTGATTTTCCAGTGGTCAGTTCACCACTTCATACTTCATCAAAAGTGAGAGTGAATTATTAAGATATATCCAAAATTTGAGAATTTTTAGAATATTGATGCTTTTATTCATTTATTATTAAAGAATTCTTTTCTGAAATTGTCTAGCACAGTGGCAAAGTGGACAATACTACTAAACATTGGTGATTGGGCTGCCGGTGAGTATCTGACCAATGTTCTGAATGTGACATTTTCTGGGTATTCTTCATTTGTCTAACATCTAATTATGACCATTTTCCCATAGAACAATCCTTGAGAAATTCCCCCTTGACTGATTACCCTTATGTTGCATTGACTTGTTCTATCAAACCAACCAGCATTTTCTGAAATTGAAATCAATAGATTTAGTGATTGATTATTATTTAATTAATTACAAGATATAGTCACTTTAAAATGTGTGTTTGTTTTTATTGAGAATAAAGTAATTTAATGAAAACTTTAATGCAGTTTGATTACTTATATATTTTACATATAACAATCATAATTTAGATATTAATCCTGTTTATACTCATCTCCAATAAATAAGCAAAATCATTCATTTGGCTAATATCTCAGGAACTATTGATTAGAGTAACATGAGACTAAACATACGAGTAGAACATTATATTTTTTATGCAACAAACAATTGAAAAGCAAACATTTAACCTAAATTATGTCAAATCAGAAACAAGAAAAAGTACTATGCATTGTTGCAAATCTTTTTGCACAATAAATGATTAACCTGTAAATGCCCAACCTGCCATTGTATCAGCTTGATGATTCACTACTACGTTGTCCAACGTGCCAATACATCAGCTTTTAGAAATTCTCAGAATTTTTCCATTGTGACATTTCTAAGAAGAATGTGTCAACCGGTGGAAGGTTCTAGAAGGTCTAATGAACATACATCTTACTACATGGCATTGTTGAGTTTGAGACAAAGAATTTTTCGAAAATTATCACCATTTTCTTCTCATTTCTCATCCTACATGGAGTGTTTTCCTTGTTTCTTGAGGTTGTATGTACTAGTTTACTTCAATTATTTTATATAGCATATTATTCTTTAGTTTGTTAATTTTTATTTATTATATTTATTCATTTATTTTTGTCATATTAACTTTAGTATTAGTTTGTATCGTATTTTATATTTATTTTTAGTTTGTGATATTATTTTTGCAGTAGAATAGTAATTTATTTTACTTATATATGTATTTTTTATATCTTGAAATATTTTATATTTTTTCATTTTGTAGTTAACTTTTGTTAGTTGTTGTTTAGTTATTTAGTTGATTCATAATTTATTTAGTTATTTAGTTTTTTAATTAGTTTTTTGGTTAATTTTTTAGTGTTTACATTTTTAGAAAGTAGTGATTTTTTTTCATTTTTTTCATTTTAATTATTAGTCTCAGATGGCTGGTCCTAGTTTTAGGTTAGATGATTTAGATGATTTGAATGTAGTTCTATTTTTAGATGCTATAGACAGCAAAGATGAATACATCCTGGAAAGCAATTCCTTTTCTAGTGATGAGGATATGCCAAATGTCACATCTGCAATTGTTCAATGCTTTTTAGATAGGGAAAATTCAGACATGGAAGATGAGGATTATAGGGAAATTTTATCACCTGAATAACATCTTCCTATTCTGTTCCAGTTTCAGGAACTAGCTGGACCAAAACACATGCCTTCTCTTGATCTCCCTCCTATAGCTTGCTTCAAGCTATTTTTTACAAACTTTCTTTTGACCTTGATGGCAACAGAGTCCAATATATATGCACAGCAAATAATATCAAGTAAAACAGGTTCACTTCCAATTTCTTTGAAAAATTGGAAGTTTACAGGTGCTGAAATGAAAGGATTTCTGGCTTTTATTCTAAATATGGGCCTTATCAGGAAGCCTACAATAGCATCCTATTGGAGTACTCTCTCCTCTCAAGCCACTCCTTGGTTTGGTGAGATGTTTTCAAAACACCATTTTGCCCATTTTTTTCATCTCGTAAATAATGAACATTTGCTCCACAGAACCAGGCCATGATTCATGTGCAAAATACAAGCCACTTGTAGACCATGCAAACAGGGTTTTTAGACACCATTGTGTACCTCATCAGCAGATTAGTATTGATGAAAGCCTGGTAGGCACAAAATGCAGAATCAGTCTTACACAATCCAACGAGCATCATCACCATTGGGGAATAAAACTTTGGATGTTTTGTGATTTTATCCAAGTACTGCATGAGTTTTTTTACATAGAGGAGCAAAATTTCAGGAAGATAAACAAAACATTCAAAAAAATGGACTGGGTTTTACTGTAGTGAAAAAGCTACTTGATATTGCTGGGTACTTGAATAAAGGTTACCATGTCTTTGTAGTCAATTTGTTTTATATCTGTGCCACTAATCCACCATCTTTACCAGTTTAGAACGTTCATCACTGGCACTGTTAGAAGAAGCAGGAAAGCTTTGCCCCAGCAGTTCTGATCTAAATTTACAGTTGGAGAAACTAAGTATTGTAGGTCTGGTCCACTTCTCACTTGTGCTTTTTGCAAAAAAAAAAGTCTCCAAAAAATCCTGTAATTCTTTTTTCCAGTCATGCTGCTGCTGAAGAAGAGGATGTACAAAAAAGATGTGGTAATGTCCAGAAAAACTGAAAATTGTAACTTCTTACAAGTTCATGGATGGCATTGACACCTCAGACATGATGTTATACTGCTATCTGGATGAAAAGTGCACAGTCAAAAATTGGAAAAAGGTAGATTTTAATATTGTTAGCAGGAAGGTGTTAAATAATTATATCTTATATAAAGAAAATTATAAGGGGCCTAGAAAGATGAAATTGCAATATGCTTACACTATGTCCATCATTGAGTGCTTGGGTAAAGAATGGATGGAATACAAAAATAGTGGAGTGGATGATCCTCGAGGACCATCAGGGCTCAGAAAATTACCTGGGAGAAAGGAATTGAACTGCATAGGCAATGTAATGCAGAGAGATTTTCTATTTTTTAATGATTTTTTAGATTATGATATCTCGTTAAAAATCAGGCTAGAATCAACATGGTTTTTTATATCACAAACATGTCACAGCTTTTGATGGCTAAATTTAAAGTAATATTTTAAATTTCTGAAATAAATGTAAAAATAAAGAAAATTAAAAAGTTTTATAACCTAGATATATCTATTTCCTTTCAAACAAAACAAACTGCAAGACTCTAGCATCATAGTGTGAAAAGTTATTGCTGTTCTATCACTCTTTATAGCTTCTCTCCTTACAGTGAGAGGGGGATTAGTTTTATGGGAGATGATTCATGTTTAGTTTATAAATTTTGATATCTCATTTAAAATTGGGCTAAGATTGAGTATAAGTTTATAAGCAAATTTTTCGATTATTAGGTAACAACAAAAACTATTGAGTTTTGTGGAAACTTTACACTTCGTGATTCTGAAAATATGCTTATTCATTTTAGCACAGTGTGTAAATTTGATGATTAGCAAAATTAGAGCTGGAAAAAAAAATAATGAATTTTTAATATTTGACACTGATGACTAAAGCCCTGGTCACACTATGCAATTTCCAGTCGTGCGGGCGACTGCAACCGCAATGGCTGTTTCCATTAACTAGTAATCCCCCCTCGTAAACCAGTGCGACTGCAACCGCAACTAGAAACAAAAAGTTTGTTCTACTTGCGCCGATTGCAAATGCACATCCAATCAGCAAACTCTTTGTGCCATGTCATACGGTGACAACATTGAAAATAGCTCGTCCTCATGGCGGACGGATAGAGGATTTATACTTTTACAGAATAGAGATTGATTGAGCTTATTCAGGCTCACGAATACCTGTGGGATTTTAATTCTTCGTTTTATCAAAGATTTTATCTTTTTGTGTATTCTCGCCAGCTATATCAAAATAATTGCCTTTTTTTATTTTATTCATTCCAGAAAAGGAACTGCTTACCATTTTAATAAGAAAAATGGCTAAAATTCTGTAAATACTAGGAAGTAGAATGTAAAATGTCAGTAAACTCACGGAAGTAGTCAAAAACAAGCTATTGTAATTTTACTGGTTTATTACAGGGTCATGTGTTTCCGAGTTGCAATGTCAACGAACAATGTGTGACCACGAGAAGACGCGTGCAATTCACGCTTGTTGCAGTTGCAATCGCCTGTGTGGCTGGAAATCACATAATGTGACCAGGGCTTAAGTTTCAGATTTGAAAACACCAAAAAAATTATTTTCTAAACATTTGATTAATTTTCTATGTATAATAATTAAATATACTTATTCTGTTTCAAATAATTAAAGCTGAAAAATGGCAAAAATAATGATTTTATAGCTTATTTTTGCATTATGACCTTGACAACAAAAAAGGTGTGACTTTTGTGGGTGAAGTTCTACTCCACTTTTCAAAGCTTACCAGAGGTTACCAGCATACAAGAGGTTTACCAACCAAAAATTTACAAGTTCTTTTATAAAGTTATAATTGAAAAGAGTTCTGCAGCAAAATTTATGGACACTAAAGGGTAACAAAAAAACCTTATTTGTTGAAATAAAATCAGTCAGTACATATATTAGTCAGTCTGTGTTTAAGATGCCATCAACTAGAATATAATGAGTCTAAACAAATAAGAGATTCATGTACTTTAAAAGGCATTTCACTTTTTAAAATAAAAATTTTTTAATAGTTCAACTTAGTGTGCTCTTCCCTGAAGATAAAGAGTTATGTCAATAATAGTTATATCAAAATGTAAAGTACAAAATTCCTTATCTTACAAGTTTAGCAAAAATAAATGTATTATTAAAAATAATTCTGTGGTTTTTTTTTTGCATCAAATGTAAAGATTTTTTTGTTTCCACAATTACTTATTACAGTTATTATTTTTTAAAAATCTGACTATTGATATATTATTTCTATTGTATTAAAATATATATCTCTGAATTTTTCCACATGTTTTTAACAAAAACTGAAATTTTAATAAGTTCTTTAAATGAAGCAGATAAACTTATGTATTTGACCTTGGGTACTTTGAACATCCTCCAAATAGACAGGTGGGAACAAATGGGTTAAAGTTGATACAAAAGGATTAAGAATAGCCAAAAAAGATCAAAAGACGACTGATATGTTAAAGTTAGTTCAGAATTTACATAATTAACTGACACTAGAAAGATGCATAGGTCTTTTACAAGTTGGTATACATAATAACAAGTTTGTCTGAGGTTTGCCCTAAAGTTAGATGTTTGTGATGTTGACTGTATGTCACATTTAGTTGAAGCAAATGACTATTTTCTGACAATTAAGTGCTCACAATGTTGAAAAACAAGGATAGAAAGTATTCGAGTGAGAGCAAAATGGAAGACCAGAGTAAACTTTACACTGAAAGAGAGAGAATAAATGGAGATAAGATGATATTGGGTTCAAAGGTCAGCAGTATTTTATAGTTAAACTGTAGCAAATGTCAACAGTCAAGATGTTATGTAAGACAAACAAGGACAGCAGCTGCTAGAAAGAATGTAATAAATGAGTAGGCACCAAGTTTACAAGTTGAAAATAACAAATAGAAGTTAAAAGCTATATAACAAAACTTATGTAAGGAGTCTGAGGGTGAAGGTGAACAAGAATCAAAACAAGAGAAGTATATCATCAAAGAATACAATTTTTCTTGACCAAAACTTGGTAAATAGACTTCACTTTCAACAAACCTTGAAATTGCTTCAGTGAAATGTTTCCTGTTGAGTTTCCTGTTGTCCATAAAGAATATACTAGCTTAGAAAAATTGAGTTATGAACATGAAAGAACAAAAGAAATTGCATTCACATTGTGGGCATAGTTTACCCAAAGGCAGTAACTTTACAGTTAGGGATGTGGAAGACTATTGCTTATTTTTTGGTGGATGAAAAAAATGGATTGTGGTTTTTAAGATTCGGCAGCATTTTGTAGATGGAACAGTTTTCAAAACTCACCTATTGGAGATCAACGTTACAAGGATCTGCAAAAAAAGTCATAACACAAAGAGAAAAAAATTATCTTATAGAAAATTCTTAAAAAGATGTCATCAAAGTGAATTTAAATGAGAAGTGAATAATTCTGTAATAATACACAGTTTATGAAGTGTGTGAAGAGGCAAAGTGAAATTGCTTATTAGCATACTTTTATACCATACAGGAGATTGCAAGCTAAACTAGCATTAAAGAGAAGATATGAATTCAATACATTGTAGATAGTGTTCAGTATGACAAAGTGAATAAAACTGTTTTATGTGGAATGTCAACATGGGAGAAATTAATTAAAAAGAAAATTTGAAATTTATTAGAAAATAAAAAGTTGATCAGAAGATAAGAAGTTTGTGCAAAAAGATCCCAAAAGTATAAAATTGAAAGCAAAAACATTATTGTTTCTCATGCTCTCATGAGTACATGAATGCATTTAGTTGCTTTTCAGTAATGATTATAGAAGACATTTGGTCAGGACAATTGCCAACCACTAAGATGCAGAAAGGCTTAATCAAGCAACTATTAAAGATAGTGTCTACCACAATACTGGTGTAATTTACTAATAAATACACCTAAACACTAAAAAACCAGCAAATAATGTATATATTTAAACAAAACAGATTTTAAATGGTCATCAGGTTAGGGGAATGCAGATAGAAAGAAATGTGTATTCCAAAAATGGAACACCATTACAAATTTAAAAATAGAACTTGTCATGAAATGTGTACATGCAGTGTGGCATTAACATTGAGTTTTGATGAACATATTACAACATGTAACACCTTTTGTATTTTAATTTGTTATGTATATCTAATTTATTATATAGTATATCAGTCTGAAGACTTATGCAAGGTCATATAGTTCTTGCCATAGTCGAAAGAATGTCCATCTCTTTATAATTAATTATTATACCCTTTTGAGACCTTTGAATATTTCAATTTGTTCAAGATACTTTAGGTGGACTGCCTTGTCAGAGTGGTGTGAGATATGTGCATTATCAAATTCAACTTGAATGTCATTACAGTTGCAAAACTAGCCAGTGCTATTGTGGAAAGTCCCTTCAGAATTGTATATTGATGTTCCTTAATTCTTATGTTCAGGCATCTAGGCATGACCTCAATATACTTGCATAGACAGTTCAGCCTGTGAGCTTGTACAGGATAGTGTAGATCTCCAACAAGCAGCTCTTCTTCATTTCTGATGCTCAAAAAAACAGTAGATCTGTATGCAATTATGGTATTTGTGGAGCAAAAAATTTCCCAGTAGGTGTAAATTTCCTCTTCATCTTCACAAGGTCACATGATAAGTATATAACCACAGTACCTTTATCTAGTCCAGCAACTTTATTTCTGTATAAAACAAACATTCTAATCTTCTAAGATCTTCTTCAGGTATTATTTGAAATTGGAAAAGTCTAAAGAACATGATGTATAACATGAAAAACCAGCGAATTTTGCCAGATATTGTGTTAGTTGTGTTCTGGCAGAAAAGAAAAAAAAAACCAAAAAAAAGGAATGAACATTTGTTTCTATTCCAAAAGGTTGATACTCTTCTACATATGTATTAATACCACATAGACTGCTAAGATCCTATGGCAGCTGTGAGTAAGCAATATAAGTATTTTTGTATTGACATTGATGGCTTCATAAAGTTTACTTAGATACAGTCAAACCTGTTTTTATGCGCTCTTTTTATGTGCGATTTTTATTTGTGCGATTTTTTTTGTGCGGTATATGAAAATTTCAATCAAATTGGAACATAATTGACTCCTGTAAAATTTTTTAAAACTTTATTGGATGTTTTCTATGACATCAGCAGGTTTTTTCATTTTTTATTCAGTAAAATTTTTTTCTCATATGTTTTTTTCGGTCCCCTCTCATTTTAATAGCATAAAAATCATAAATATTATGTTATATTTGAACAGATGCGGTAAGTTAGCTCCCCTCCAGCTTTAGACTGCAGGTGTGAAATTTCACGCCTTGTTAAATGAAATAACACTTCCTGCAACTATATTTATCAAATAAAATCATTATTTAACGATTATTTTTAACTTTTTAATGTTAGGTTCGTATTTAAGTGGAAATAATTAATTAATATAAAAATTAAAATTCTTAGAGGATTTTTTTCCCCATTAGGTGTTGCAGAAAAAGGCCCAAGGAGTTAAAAAAGCAATTCCTAGTTATTTCGTACGGTTTCGAGTTATTTTCTACGTGAGACTTTTTTTATGCGGTTCCTATTCACCGCATAAAAAAAAATATTTTTTTAATTGTGTTGCGAAAACTATTTTTTATAGCCACTCGTGAAGTTTTGCGCGATTTTTTTTATGTGTTTTCTTTTATGCGGTCCCTATCCCCCGCATAAAAACAGGTTTGACTGTATATCCCACAAAGATAGTGCTTCAAAAGTTATAGATCAACTAGCCTTACAATGAGGCTTCTGAAAATCCAAATCTCACTGGAGAAAGGCTCTTGATCACCTCTTTTGCCTTGGATGTTATGAAGCTGTTTTTTGTCAGATTGAAGAGTTTTCAGGAAAGGCCAAATATGGAAGTGAAGGTCTCAAAACTGTGCAAGGTTAAGAGAGGAATGAATGGAAAAGGAGATTAGATATAGAGAAATGGAGACCAGGACAGTTATTGTGAGGAAGTGGACATTATCTTGGTCATCTTATGTTTTGTCCTTTCTAATCTAACATGTATACTTATCTTTTAATTACTCAGTTAAATAATTGTGTAATTTCTTTTTAATTACATAAAATGAAAATTCAAAATTTGTTTGTTTTGCTTTTCATCAAATGATTTTTATTGTACCTTGTGTTGTTATATTTAAAAAAAATTGTATTTCATAGTAAAGAATAAAATATTTTATTCAATTGAAACATTAATTCAGTATATCAGATACTTAAAATTGCTTCATTTTGAGACTTTTCAATGTAAGATGAACATAAGAATTAATGGTGATAATGAGGTACAACTTCCAAGATTACATATTGGCCTACAAAATATTGTATGTAATTAGTTATAGTGCTTATGCAGTAGTGGACTGGCCCAATGGGAAATCAGGAATTTCCTGGTGGGTCATTTGCTCAGTCCAATCTGGATGAAATTTTGGTTATATTCATTTTATGTTCTGACAAAGTATATAGGCTACTTATTTTGTGGAAATATTAGCTACAGAATAAATGTTTTATCGATTTCGGATTGATGATCGCATTATGTTGCAGTGACTGTGTGACATTCATTCTCAAAGGCGAAATTTCCCTTAACTTGCATTTTTAAATATTTTGGCATATGATGTATTTTAAATCTACTTCATTAAATTTGAACTAAAAATGATAGCTGTAATGTGTCATTTCTATAATACATTAAAAAAAAAAAAATTCCATTGTGACGATGTGGCGTTCATGCATGATGAGGGAAATTTCCCATAAGTTGCATTTTTAAATATTTTGGCAAATGGTGTATTTTAAACTTTATTAAATTTAATTTTTAAAAATGATAGCTGCATTGGGTCACTTTTTAAAGAAGTGAAAAAGCATAAGAATAAAAATTGTTAGATAAATTCTAAATCTAAAGGAATAAAAACAACGGAGGCCCCTGAAGGCCATGAAGTCCAACTTGAGCAACATCGAGTAAGAATGGTTTTGACAAGGGCTACAGAAAAAGCATCACAACATCAAGCTAGACTTGAGCTCTTCTCAATTCTTCAATCTCTACTTTCTCATAAAAAATATTCCTTTATGCTTGATGGGAGAATTTCTAGTCTGTGTGTATGTATATATATATATATAAAATATTTATCTTAAAACAGTCACGTTACATTTTTATATCACAAAGAAAGAAAAACTGCAGCACCTGGAATCATCAAACATAAAATTTTTGTTATAAATAGTCTACATTGGAAACAAATGAGCAAAGATTGTAGGATGAGCAAGCAAAATGAATCACATAACTATGGAATTGGAACAGTTTTCTATGGGATATTTGAAAAATTATATTTAACCAATTTGAAAATAATTAATTTTGGCTCCATCTCTTGAATTTAATAATTATAATTGAATGTAATCCCACAATCATTCGTTGCTAAACTAAAAACTGAGTTATTGGATTTTTATATTTGAAAAGGATTTTTTTAAATTATTCTTGAATTTGAATATTATTATATGCTTAATTGGATGGAAAAAATCTGAAAGTGAAGTTTTGGAATAAAAACTAATTTTTCCAATTAATATAAGTGTGGAGGTGCATTTCATGCACCCAAACTTAGTTTACGTTGTGAAGTCCTCACTAGACACGAGGATCAAATTTTATTAAAGCCTTTGCATAAAAATAAAGGAAAGAAACAAAATCTTAGTTTGGATTCTTTCCTTTAGTTTGAAATCTTACAAAAGTCCATTGATATCAAAACCACCAGCAAAAACATTCACTCAAAAGATAGGAAAAAACAAGAAATATTACAAACAGAATGGAAGATCATAGATGCTAAGAGTAATAAAAAGTTGTTTTTACTACACTGTTACCAACGTCTTATTAGAATATATATAGATAGGCCATTGTTTAGTCATGGACAGTTATACATAGCACTATTGAGATATAGATCAAAGATTAGTATCAGAATTCAAAGTGAAAATGAAATTAAAAATGTTCATGAAATAGAGTTTTATTTAAAATTATCTTCAAACTTTCAATAATAATTTTATTACAACTAGTCTGTATTGAGAATGAGAGTTCAGAGCCCATGGGGCAAGAAAGCAAAGTGAGCATAGAGTTGGGCTTTACTTCTTACTGTCTATAAGTACTGTACCTAGAGGCAAAGCCCTAGTTTAAGTATAAATTATATTTTACTCAAGAAAAATAATAAACAAAATTTTTGAATGTTTGATAAGCTAATAGGAATAAAAACATTACTTGGTGCGAATAAAACTGGCTACCTGAAAATAAGCATTTTAATGTTTTTGGTGATATGATGCCAGAGACTCAGAAGGTTATCTGATTACAACTCAGGCCATAGGTTGTCAAGATATTTTTACTTTCTCCATTCTGTGGGCATTGAAATGTTCTAGAGTGGACCGAAAATGTTATGTTGTGTTATGTTTCAAAAATTTACTGCAAAGCTATATAAGGTTAGTGCAATATATTTGTATTTATAACTATTGCTTTATTCATTGGATGGATTTTATTGAAAGGTTTTTTTTTTTTGAGCCTATCTTAGGTTTGTCAAGTTCTGCAATGGGGGCAGCCACATTGATGAAGGATACAGAGAAACATTTCTGAGATCATTTCCCAAAAAAGTCCAAAGTTGTTTGATCATTGAGATTTGTTTGATCTTGGTTTTCCAGAGCAGTATGCTGATTTCTTGGCTGTCCAGCCAGCAATTATGTACATACACACACACACACACACACACACACACACACACACACACACACACACACACACACACACTGATTGGCCAATTTATTTTGATCATCTACTCAATACATTGTTGGACCACCTTTTGCTTACAATACAGTAGAGCGTCGAAAATTGGAATGTCGGTAATTGAAATGGCCGGAAACTGGAACGATTTTCAGTCGGACTGTGTCGTGCTGAATCGAACGTTTTTGATACTAAATTTACTTCTAAAGTATAATTTTCATGTTTTTTATATTTTTCAATATATTTATTTTGTTTGTACAAAATAAAGAAATAATTTTTAACGATACGATAGCCTCGATTATTATTATAAAAATTTTCGTTAGGCTTAAAATCGACGAAAATTCAACACGAAGTTTCATCAGGCTTAAAATCGACGAAAATTCAACACGAAGCGACATGCAACAAAGAAAAATTTGAACATCGGACAGGTTAATATATTTTTTCGTACATAATCGGAAATTGGAAAAAATCACTACTTGGAACGACCCCAGTCCCCAATTGGTTCCAATTTTCGACACTCTACTGTACTACTAAAATTCTCTTTGGCATGGAGTCTACAGATAGAGGAATCTGACACCATATCTGATAAAGTGCATTTTTCAGTTCATTAACTTATCTCATGTTGAAATTCTCTATTGCGTGTGGCTGCCATGTTGAATTTTTGTCAACATTAAGCCTAACGAAAATTTTTTAAAAATAATAATTGTGGTGTTAAAAATTATTTTTTTATTTTTCACAAACAAAATAGATATAATTTTTTTTGTTTTTATATTTATTAATATATTTACAAAGTTCATTTTAATATAAAAATTATGACACAGTGACATCTAGTATCAAAAACATTCCATTGCAGAAATGAATATGTTCGGGGTCAACGAGGCAGGTTAAATGAGGTCAACATGAAAATATTTGGGAACAATATGGAACAGGTTAAGGGTGGTTCTGTATTCAACTGCCTGATGCCCCTTTTGACCTCTTCCTACACATGATCAATTGGATTGAGATCTGGTGATTGTGAAAGCCAACTAAGCAAGGTGAAGTTACCATCATTGTTCTTCAAACTAACTTTGACAATTTGAGCTTTATGGCATGGAGTATTAGCTATCCTGCTGGAAGTATCCTTCTCCAGTGGGGTGGTCTATTGACATAACTGAATGTACTTGGTCAGTAACAATATTTAAATACCTTTGGGCATTCAGTGTTCCGTGTGATGCAAAGGACTCAAACAATGCCAGGAAAACATCCCCAAACCATAACATTATCTCCATCAGCTTGAAGTGTTGTGGCAATGCACATAGGGTCCATGCTTTCATGATGTACAAAGGCTTTTGAACAGGCCTTCGGCTTCTGTACTTAAGATGATGTAATGTACGGCAAACAGTTCATTCAGAGACCATTGGAGATATTCCTTGACTAAGATCAGCTGTAAAATGACATACTGTTGCTCTTCTGTTGGACTGGATGTCTGGCAACTTTCTTTTCAGCTTGAGTATCTAGCAGCCGAGAATGACCACATGCCTTACAGACCTACTTTGAGACCTGCTTTTTTCTTTGGTAATCCACTTTTTGTATACTTGAACAACAGCTGCTCTCGAACACTTCACAAGCTAAGCAGTTTTGCTGATACTCACTCCACTGTTCTAGCACCCACAATCATTCCACGTTCAAATTCTGTTATGTCTTTTACCCAAATCTTCACATGCTGTTTCCTACAACTGTCTGTACAATCATCCAGCAATCCCTTTTTATACCAATCTCACTCTCTAGTGACTATAGAGTGCAATCATAGCTGATTTTCATAAACTTTGCAGGTGGTCATAATAAATTGGCCACTCAATATATGTATATAGAGTATATATGGGCTATGGGTCTACAGGGTATAACAGGAAAGATTGGCACAACTTTAAGGGGTAATAGAACATGGTAAAATTAACAATTGTTGTACTATAATGCATGATCAGAAGCCAAGTGGTTTTGCTGCAAGAGAGCACTTGCTGGTGAGAAGGGCTGTATTTTGACACATCATCATTCAGAAGTTGTACAGCTGCAGAGTTGCAACAGTATTTGAATGTTGAGAAGGCAGATACGCATTTTGAGATACCCATTGATTCTCCTGAAGACCTTGTCGCCAGAATTAGCTCCACTGCTGCAGAAGTGACATGCCAGGTTTCTTCCAATGTGTATTCCAATCACTCCATCTCTGTTTTGATGTATGTATTGCATTTAGTGGTTGTTCATTTGAACAATTCTTGTAAATACAAAACATCATTTCTTGTAAATATTCATGATTAAAATGAGTTTTCATTTTTCATGTTCTTTGTACTTACTAAGTTTTCGTGTTCACATTTCACCATTCATTGTATTATGACAATTGTTACTTTTGCCATGTTCTATCACACCTTAAAGTTGTGACCATCTTTTTTATATATCTGGTATGTTCCCAGCCTTAAATTTGTTGCCAAATCTGATGCTGCATATATAATATGACAACATTGTTTAGCTGTATTTCACTCCAATGTTTTATGTTTTAGTTAATTTTAGACATTTTATTGGCATGAGGTAGTCATTCCATGTTCAAAGGAACCAAAAATCATATTGAAGGTTATTGCAATCTTTGTACTTTTTTTTCTTAATTTATTATTAATTTACTTTAATTTTATTATAAAATTGACATTAAAATGATTATCCTGAACTGAGCAGCTCTTCACAGAAATTTATTTTTATTTTTGTTGTTTGGTGATAATAGCCAGAATTGATTTGTAGTTGAACAAACTAAATTTAAAAGTTACTATTAAATAAAACATGTTTGTTTTATGTTTATTGTTTACATTATTACATCTTACATATAATTGTTTTACTATGTCATCAGTGAATACAACTAATTGTTTGGACTTGAAAAACTTTTTTGAGTTTTTGTTTTGGCTAACATAAGTACAGATATTCATGAAGTTGTGAACTGACTGTGTATTTACATGTGCATCTAGGTACTGTCCAGTATGACTAGTAGTTGCTTCAACACTATAAAACTGCCAAATAAACAATTATTAAATAATATATTATTACAGTTATTGAAATAAACTGTTGCTTTGAATTGAAAGTATTTGATGTTTTATAGTAATTTGTTGTGTCAGTTATCACTCCTATAATATTTCTAAAACATTATTTCCATAATGTTCCCAAACAAAATATAACTATTCAATATTCAAAATAGTGCTACAATAGTAGTGCTAATTGTTAAAGTACTGCATTCAGACAAGTGCCAAATGGGTGCTTAGTCTTGAGTTATTTGAGTAGCAACACATTCTTGTTATTTATATATATGTTGGGAGTGTCATGTGTCACAACTTTGTTCAGTGAATGTTCTCACTGAATGAATTGGTACCATGTGATATTCTCAACCCTTTTGTGTTGCTATTACATAACTTGAGACTAGGAACCCTGGTTGAGATAGCCTTATGACTGGTACAGATTAATCCCAAGGCCTGCACATCAGCAATTGAATTTTACTAACTTGAGATATTACATTGTATGCATTGTTCTAAAAGGTCCAAAAATAAATACTGACTTGGAAAAATTTCAATTGATATTTACTTAAGAAATGGGTTTACATAGAGAACACTAGTCTAATGCATAAATGTTGTAGAAACAGAAATGTAACCTAAACAATATTAAACAATGGAATGTACTGTACATAAGTAATTAGAGAAGCATCCTCTTGTAATATTATCTCTTGATCAAATTTCAGAAGTTTGAAAAAGCTACTTAGCTACTCTTGTCAATCAATGACATCTTTTTTGAAGATGTAGGCTGTAGTGATGGGTCGTTTCTACTGGAATGTTGGTAAAGGTTTTAGCAAAAATTTTTGAGAAAATTCTTAGTTGAGACAACTGTAGATGTGCAGGCTATCAAACTGTGGCCATGCAACTATTGTATAGGTCAGTAGTTAAGCTTTGACTATTAAGCTGTTGTCAGTTTTGTCTATTTGTTTTCTTTTGGATTGTTGTTTTTGGGGGTTTTGGTCTCGTTTTGACACTAATCCATATTTGATAATTTATTAAAGTGATAAGGTGATAGTTATTTCTTTGTTGCCTTATGTGTTCAAGAAGTAGATCATTTTAGTCTCATCTAATTTTAGTGCAACTGTTAATCAGAGCACTACACTAAAATTAAATGGAACTAAACAGTACTAAAGGTAACACCTGATGAAAAGCAGGTGTTACTAAAGCTATTTCCATTACCAATTTCCATTTTAAAATATACCAGAAACTAAGTTTGTAAATCATGTACTTTAATGGATATTTTTTTAGTGTTGATTTTTACAATGATAAAAAATAAAACACTATTCTAATGTATATTAATGTAGTATTCATCTTATAAAAAGACAATTAAACATACTTCATGTAGATATTTAATTATTGAGAGAGATGATTTTTTTAATTATTGGAAGATGGAAGCTATTAACTGCTGTTTTATCAAATGAAAAATTTTTTGTCTTTTCTAATTCAAATATAAGATTCATTATAACAACATGTAAATTTTGAAACAGATATTTAAAGTTTTGCAAATGATTCTAATTTTATTTTATTTTTTTCTTTTCCTAGTCTTCTATCAAAGGACTTCAGATAGGTGGATTGGATATTGTTTCAATTACTGATAAAACACCAGTACCAGAACCTGGACCTAGAGCAAGAAAAGCAAGAAGAATATAACATAAAATTTGGTTAGGTTTGGTTGTAATCAATTTAGAACAATATTTGATAGGTACATGTAATGTTGTTTACAGTATTGTTACAAAGTGCAAAAGTAATTTGTGAAAATATCAAAAATTTTTTTGTATTTAATAAGTAAACTTAAGGTTTATTTCTATAAAGTCAATAAAAATGTTGTAAATAATAATTATTTCTTAGTTTTTATTAATAACTTTATATTTAGAAAATAATTATAATTGTATTAAATATTAAAATAAAATTTTCCATTATTTGCAGAAGTAAAAAGATTCGTTTGATTTCTAATATTTTTATGAATATTAAATTTCCAATTTAATAGAACTTAGATCGGTTAATAGACTACTTAAATTGAAAATACCATAGAATCTGTTTATTATAATCACTTTGGAACTTGCCTGTACTAATGATAACTGACTGATAACATTAAGTGTAGAAAGTAAATAAGATTGCATTTAATGGAAAATCTAGTTTTACTGACAAATATTGAATAAATATATTAAAACAATTTAAAAATATAACTTGAAGATTAAAACTATTGTATTTTAAGTAAATGATTAACTGCAATGATTTTTAACATTCATAGCAGTTGTTGCTTTTGAAGTTAATTGGAAGTGATTTTAATCCAAATGATTAATTTTTATGATGTCAACATTTTAAAAACTTTATAATTTTTAGGTTTAGTTGATATGTTTATCAAAAGGTTGTAAATGGTCAGTTATGACAATGAATCAATATGCCTCCATGTCCTTAATTTATTATACTATTATTTCTGTTTACTAGTACGTATTTTCTATTATCAGGACTTATTAGACTGGTGTTAAGGATACAGCAACACAGTTTTACAGATCAGAAATTTGTTTTATTTGATTTGCTGTATCCTTAACACCAGTCTAATAAGTCCTGATAATAGAAAATACATACTAGTAGACAGAAAAAATAGTATAGTTATGACAATGTTTTGTCATAACTGATTATTTACAAACTTTCAATTATTTACATTCTTTCAATCACCCTGAATACTTTAATGCAAATCGGACTAATGTTTTCAACTGTTCTGAACTTCTGATTTGAACTTTGAATTCTTGTTATTTTCTGTTATACATTTCTAATCAACAGAAAATAACAAGAACATATCATCTCAAACACAAAAATAGCAAAAAATGTTAGCTCAATTTGCATTAAAGTGTTTACTTTGAAAAGGTTGTGAGATTGTTATTTTGATAACTCAGTAAGTTGGTGGTGTTTTTTCTTTTTGTGATGTATTTTTGGACTGCAATTTGAAAAAAAATTATAGACATACAAATCCCCACTGTCGTCTGTCTTTCTTTTTCTGTCCTTCCTTAATCCCGAGAACAGAGTTAGATATATGAAAGCCAAGCCGGATAAGGAAAGATTAGGGGCAGGAGGCCCCAATTAATATGAACTTCTGATGCAAACTGGAAGTTATGTTGTTCCAATTAAAAAATTTTTCCCAGAAAGGAATTAGATATATGATTGGCATAACTCTATGCTAACAGGAAAAGTATTATGTACAAGAGCAAGACACTACTAATTTGAGATGGAGAGCATATAAATTAAATTAAATAAATTTAAAAAATATGATTAAAAATTGCGATGTCACAATAAATAATTGCTTATTATTTTTACGTTACTAATCTTTATATACAGTTGTTTTAGACAACGAAACTATTTTATTTTATATTACTATTTAAACAGTTGGTAATGCTTTAGCTGACTATTTATACCAGTGTATTTATACTATATATTAACTTATTGCCTACTAGATCTCATAATTATTTACATACAGTGGTACTAGAAAAATCCATCACCCATTGTTGTTAGATAATTTTGAAAATACAGTCAAACCTGTTTTTATGCGCTCTTTTTATGTGCGATTTTTATTTGTGTGATTTTTTTAATGCGAATTTTTAATTTGTGCGGTATAGTTGGCGACTAGTCTCGTGCGATTCGTCATGTCTCACGTTGACTTATTATAGCTAAATAAACTTATTATAGCATAAATGCACTTATTATAGTAATATTATTGCATGAATATGCGAAAAATGAAATAATTTACTTTTTAAGTCAACAAAACACCACCTGGACAAAAATATGTAAAACAGACGATAGACCAGACGATGCAGTCAAGTGCTGACATCTGTTGTCAATAAATTCTATTTCGTACGGTTTTGAGTTATTTTCTATGTGAGACTTTTTTTATGCGGTCCCTGTTGACCGCATAAAAAAATTATTTTTTTAATTGTGTTGCGAAAACTATTATTTACAGCCATTCGTGAAGTTTCGTGAGATTTTTTTTAATGCGTTTTTTTTAATGCGGTCCCTATCCCCCGCATAAAAACAGGTTTGACTGTAAATTCCACTAAGTACATTAAAATGACCAAATTTGTTTATGATTTGCATAATATAGGCTCTCGTTGAATCAATGCCACAAAGGTACAGTACTGTACATGGCAGTGATAGTGAATAGGTGTGACCCAACCAAGTGTTAGTGGTCCAGATTTTTTAAAACAATTATATTGTGTTTTCAACAGTTTTGCTGTGTATGACTTTATAATTGACATTCGATTGTTTACTTGATGACAACTAACAGTAGTACATGATTTCATAATTTTTTTCCAATAAAATAATTTCAGTCGGTATGGCTCTTTATGAATTTAGAGTGTATTACAATTTATTTCATTTTTTCAGATTACAGCCCAATGAAAGCTATTTTAATTACTTGTAAGGGGCTAGCCAGGGGTATCGTGTTTGGAATGTACTCGTATACCACTTATTTGGCTGTCCAGTTGGGAAAACTGGCCCGCAGAGTCAAAGGATGGATTCCTAAGATTTTAATGAGAAACAGGATTCCATGAGGATCCCTATAAGTTGTTTTTCCTGACACCAGCCTAGTTATAGTGTTAGGCACATTAATATTTGTTCGCGAGGAATTTCGAGTGGGAGGGTTGCGAGTAAGTGGAAAGGCTGTTTGCTCAGATTCAATTCAAGAATGAGATCATGTTAGAACAATAACAAGGATTTATTAAAAACAACATTTAAATGAATTACAAATTAATCTATTCAAAACCTATCTCACGGAGAGAGAGAAAGCTTAGAATCATTCTAAATATTATACTTCCTTCATTTGAGGTTTGATCTTCTTAAATCTTGACGTGTTGATAAGTATTCTGGAGAATGTGAAGCAGGAGAATCTTCTATGTGCTCAGTATACATTATGATTTATGTCTTCTATATGACGCCTTCAAGACTGTGGGAGACTGTCTAGTTATTATGGCAATTTCTGTCTTCTAAGAACTGCACTTATGTGGCCAGTTCAGGTCTCATTGAACCTCTGATGAACTGTGCGAGTTGTTATGGCAAATTCTGCTTTCTAAGAATTGCAGGAAATCTACCCCTTTTTACAGGGACGGCTGGGTAACTGACTCATTGTCATAGGACAGTGAATAGTTTTTAGTCAGCCTAGAAAGGAAGTTTGTTTCCTCCCTTTCTTGGAAATGAAAAATGTACATCCTTTTTGTTAAAATTTTATCAAAGATAAAAATATATTTTTTTAATGTTTTATGATAATTAAACCCTTAATTTGCGGATCTCACACTTGAAATTTTGAATTATACAAGCTCCTTTTATTTGGGTTATTTAATTGATATGAAGTTAAAGAACTAACTTTTTATGTACTGTACATGTTTAATTAAGTGCAATTGGATTTATTTATTGTAATCAGATATTATCATCAGGTCATCAGTGATTAGCTTGCAACATGTAAATTGATAATAATTATAATTTACAAATCTTCAAGTTATATACTTTTTAATTGTTTTAACATGTTCATGTAATGTCAGTCATATAAACCAGAATATTCACTAATTGTAGTCTTATTTATTTACACCACTTAATGTTCTCAGTTGTTTAGCATTAGTATAGACAAGTTCCAAAAGGATTACAATAAACAGAATCTATTGTATTTTTGTAATTTATATTGATTTTCATGAGAAAGAAAGTAAAATTTAATGTTTAGATTTGAAAACTAGTATTTCGGTAAAAACAAACTATTGATGTTATTTTTTGATTTACAAAAGTATATTTTTTTAAATAATAATTTGAATGATTTCAAAGTTATTCTGAATTTGGCCAGAGTTTCTGTCATACGTTAATGAATTTTTTGTACAGATACTTATTTTGGAAATTATATTAATATCAATAATAAAAATGTCTCAAATGTTTGAAAACTTGAATTTGGGATCAGTTTTTGAGTTGTTGTCATTATGATGATAAAGGGAAGAATGGAAATGTTATTTCTTTCTCATTTATGCAATAGACTAATTCCTTATTTCCATTTGTAGCTAGTCCTTTGCATTTTGCAAGAGTAAATTCTGCACCTTTGTTATGTAGGATCTCTATATTGCATAACATTTAAATTTTTAATAGCATTCCAGCTGTTTGTCTAATTGAAAATTGCATTTTAAATTAGCATTTAAGTTATAAGCATTTATAAGCATTAGTTTCATTGGTTTTTGATGTCATTACATTATTCTTTTATAGGCATAAATATGAATGAAGTGGTTTTCAGTCTGTTAACTGAAAAAGAATTGTGGTCAGATCAGACATGATTGAAAAGAAGCATAAATTTATCAGTCACTTCAATCATTGATTGTTAGAAAATATTAAAAGCAATCATTGATTTGACTTACAAAATGTTCTCATATTCCAGTTTTTAGTTTGATATGTATTTGAAGTTCAACAATTCCAAATTAAAGATAATTACAAAACTTAATGGAAAATACTTAAACTGTGCATTTCTATTAGACATATGAAAGGATTGGACAAAACAACTTGAACACCAATAAAAAATAATTTTTTGTTTATTAATAAGTATTATTTTGCAGATAATACAGTTAAAATACATCAAGGAATAGACAAATATAAATCACGAACAACATGTCAATTTTGTACTATTCTTTAACTAACACTGATTCAAATTCCTTGATGGAAGGAAGTGGTAGAAATCTGATCTTAACTTTTTTCTCATGAATGCCTCACACAGGTTCTATAATATTCAAGTATGGTGATTGAGATTGACAGGGTAGACACTTAACTTCAGTTTCATGCTTCTTGAACCAAGAAACACACCCAGCAGCAAGGGTAGGAGCATTGTCATCCTGAAAGATTGCATTGTCAAAGTTTGGATCATGAAATGAAGTTGGCCACTCAAAATATGCAGAAAAATATGGGCTATTACTTTACCTTTGAGGACTACTATCGAACCCAATGAGTTGTAAGAGATTGTGCCCCAAATCATTCAGGAACCTCCTCCATGCTTAATAGTGGGTTTAAAGCAGTCAATATTGTAAGCTTCATGTGGTGATCTTCAGATATAAACAAAACTGGAAATGGGAAACAGTGAAAGCCAACTTATCCAACCGTATTACATGTTTTCATGCCTCTAGTGTCTGTGTCTTGTACTCTTTGCACTATTTCACACACTGATGTATCATGGTGTCAACAAAGGTTTGATTGTTGCAGTCTTACTATAGATAACTTTATGCAGTTCATGTCAGATGGTTTTCATTGATACTGATATCCTTGCATGTAGCCATTTCTGCAGTAATTTGCCCTGCTGTAGTTTTGTTTTCTTGTTAAATTCAATGAAATGCTCTTCTGTCCCTCAAATCAAGCTTTGATTTTTGACCACAGCTTTTTCTGTCAGCAGATGTTTTGCTTATCTTAATGTAGTGAGATGTGATCAAGGAAACAGTAGATCTCACTAAACCCACCAACTCAGCAACTCAGGTCACAGAAGACCCTGCTAGATGCATACCAACGATCATTCCCTTTAGATGTCTGTTACATCTGACTTAATCATGCCCAAAAACAGGCAAATAGAATTTTCATCAGCAAAAGTAATGAAGTTTATTAACAGTGACAAAAGCTACACAAATGAGAAAAAAAGTGAATGATACCTGTGATGACACATGTTTCAGTAAGAGTTCTATTTGAGTGAATAAAACAGAAGGTGTTTGAATTATTTTGTCCAACTCCTATAAATTACTAGCAGATTTTTCATAATAATCTGTTTTATTCTAGACCACAGATGAATCTATAGCAAGCATACCTAAAATGGCATTGGAAGAATTCATATAACATGCAGCATGTTGTATGATTTATTATTTACTTCACAATATTCATAATATTGATTCTAATAAATAATTCTTCAAATTCAAAATGGACAAACTTAATAGTGAGTAAAATGTTCAGCAACCTCAAAATTAGTTCAACAGTCAAAATTATCACCTTTCTAAACTTCTCAATCTACTCCAAAGGTCTTCATCAGGAATCTTCAGCAGTTGTAAATTCCTGATGAAGACCTTCAGAGTAGAGTAGGTCAAATGTTAGAAAAGTGATAATTTTGACAACTAGTAAACTAATTTTGAAGTTGGGAGATTTTACTTACACTAAAAATTAGAATCATTAATTGTATTTTCAATTGCTCTGGTATTTAATTATTTTTAATTCTTTAATGAGAAATATTCCAAAATCAGCCCAATAGTCATTCCAACCAAATAAATGCAATATAAATGACATAATTGTGATCTAATTTCATTATTTTAATTTGATTCCATAGTCATTTCAGTTAATCAGCAATTTTTTTTTTTAGCTTTTTAAAATTATTTTAAAATTAAATTCACTTTTTCAAGAATAGTTGTTTGTATGCTAAAGTGCAAATTTTTACACATAATAAATAAGCCTATTTTGGCCTCCTTAATCAAAAAAGGTTTGCCATCTCTGTTCTGGCTTTTGCTGGTTTAAATTTAAAATAATAAGAATAATTTGCAGTTATGTATGAAGGACAGCCAATCATTAACACATTCACGGAGAATTGTGCTACAATATAGCATGCTTTAGTTTTATTTTGGCTTAATGTATTAAACACACACTATATATCAAATTTGATTAATTTGTTGAAAAAATATTTAAAAAAATGAATTGAATTTATTCATGCATGTCATTTTCTCATGCATTACATCCTGCATCCAATCTTAATTAATTTTATATTGACTGATTTAAAAGTATAAAATGCAATTGTTCTGGACATAAGTATAGAGAATTACTCTAAAGCTGCTGATATTTTTTTTTTTTAACTGTTTTCCAGTTTATGATGTTTTTGTCTGGAAATTAATAGAATCAGATTTTAATTATGCTGTCATAAAAATCACATTTGACATATTCAAACTTGTCAGAACCTAGTTTTAGAATTTCATATTACTTAGAGACTTTTCTAAGTTATAGGATAGAGGATTTAATGACAGAAATTGCTTATGTATCAGATTACAATAAATAGAACTGCTATGTTTCCTTTAAGTGTTAAATTGCATTTTTATTTAACTACAGGTTTAATTTAGATAGCTTATTCAATTTTATTTGAACAAAAGAAGAAATTTATCAAACTAATCTATAAATTAGAAAGGAAAAATGAATAAGAATTTTAAGTATGTAAATTGTTACAAATATCATCTATTTAATAAATTCAGAGTAATAAATTAGTAATCTAAGTCAGTACAAAGTGAACTAACTCATCACAGAAAAAATGTTTATTAGAAAAATATTATTGTTTCTATAATAAAAGTAAAAATTTGGCTTTGCAACCTATTCTAGAGACTGTAATATGAGTTTGTTGTAAAAAATCTATGTAGGCTGTTTTTTAACATCTGATGGTCCATAAAAAAAAGACAAGTGTAAATAACAAAATGAATTTATTACCAAAAGTTACGTACAAACATGATTACTTTTCGACAATCACTGTGAAGATTGAGGCATTTGTCTATCTGTGGACGAGCTTTTCCATCCCCTCTTCATAGAATGTTGCTGCCAGTGACTTGAGATGGACCCTAATGTCGTTTGAAGATCGTCATTAGTCTCGAACCTCTGCCCTCCTAGCCACTTTTTCTGTTCAGGAAAGAGGTGGAAGTTGCTCAGCACTAAATTGGGGCTATACGCTGGGTGTTTAAAGTTGGTGAAGACTTCCACCCACCTTGGAACTTTTTAATGTGTGAAGACTTTCACCTCTTTCCTAAACTGAAAATGTGGCTAACAGGACAGAGTTTTGAGACTAATGACGATCTTTAAAAGAACGTTGTTAGAGCCATCTCAATTCACTGGTGGTAACATTCTATGAAGAGGGGACTGCAAAGCTTATCCACAGATATGACAAATGCCTCAATCATCATGTTGATTATGATAAACTTTTGGTAATAAATTAACTTTGTTATTTACACATTGTTTTTTTTTATGGACCATTGGAGGTTGAAAAAACAACCCTCATATATATTTGGCCAACTTGGGGTCATCTTAAATTTTGATTACAGGTTTCTCTTGTTATCTGAAAGAGAACGTTCCTGTGAAATCTTTTGTAAGCTAAACTGGTGTAAAGTGAAAAGCAGTTACCAATAATTTTTATTGTAAAAATTTTGAGCATTTCCAAACTCAAAATTAACTTATTAAATCATACTAAACACTAATAACACACAAATTTAAATACTAACACATAATAAAAACAGGAATGATATGATAATTATACAGTCCATACAAAGTAGAACATAAGTACAGTGTAGGTAATGAAACTATATCAGAAATGCTTTGCTCTCTCCAGTAAGTAACCTTTAAGCTATGAAACTGTTCTCATCTCGAAAACTGATCAAACAATCCATGGCTACTTTAAATTTCACTTTTGCAATAATTTTATCACCATTGTCGATTCTTTCTGTTTCAGCTTATTGAAAAGACTGACTGATTTCTTCTTAAATAAAGATGAGATCCACATAAGTAATGACTGCTTCAGTAAAGATTGAAAACCATCTGTACACTCATCAATTCACTCAAGCAATAGACTTTCCATTTTCTCATTTCATTTTTGCTAATGGATGCACAAAATAAATTGATAAGTTAGCAAAAACTGGTACAGTAGAGCGTCGGTAAATGGAATGGCCGGAAAGTGGAACGATTTTCAGTCGGACTGTGTCGTGTTGAATCGAATGTTTTTGATACTAAATTTACTTCTAAAGTATAATTTTCATGTTTTTTATATTCTTTAATATATTTATTTTGTTTGTACAAAATGCAGAAATAATTTTTAATGATACGATAGCCTCGATGATTATTATAAAAATTTTCGTTAGGCTTAAAATCGACGAAAATTCAACACGAAGCGACACGCAACGGAGAAAAATTGAACAGGAAGCGATACGCAACGGAGAAAAATTTGAACATCGGACAGGTTAATGTATTTTTTTGTACAAAGTCGGAAACTGGAACAAATCATTAACTGGAAGGACCCCAGTCCCCAATTGGTTCCACTTATCGACGCTCTACTGTACTAATAAAGGCCTTTTGTAAAAGTGAAGGGACATGAAGTTAACTTTCATAAAGCAGAGGATACATGAGTCTTTTTTGTCTGGTCTCTTGAGAGAGAGTTATTAAATGGCATTTCATTGTCTTTAGTTTCATTCAACTTTAAGAAACTACAAAAACTTATAAATTCTACAGTTTGTTACTTTTAAACATTTAGAAATAGTCACTTTACAAATATTTAGTTATGAAAATGAATAGGAAATATTGCTTCACTCTGTTAATGAAAGAAAATTATTAATTATTAAAGTATGTAAATAAATAATGGTAAATTAGATTTGCAAAGAATCATTCATTACCAAGAGCATTAAAAACACCATTTTAATGTAAGAAGAAAGCATAAAATTTTATTTAACTAATGAGTACACAAGTAAATGTTATACGTTACTATGTTCAATACTTTCTCTAGAATAATTAGTATTTTTGTATGAGTATGAGTTTTATGATGATTATACTAAGAAAATAATTAATTCAAAAATTAAGAGTCAAATAAAGGAAAAATTTTAATTCTTAAATATAATGAAATGTGTATTATTTTTGTTTGCTTCTCCTCTGAAGAAGAATTAGGAACTTAAATGTTTCTTTATTTAATTATATGAGGCTATCATCCAACTAATGCCGAATATTTTTGGGCTAGAATCGGTTAAATATATTAATAATTTAATGTATTAATTATATGGTTATAACGTAAGCTTATATATACTGGAATAGGAGATTGGACCGGAGGTCCGGGTAGCGTAATTGGTAACGCATCTGCATGGTAAGCAGGAGTTGTGGGTTCAAGTCCCTCTTGTGGTTGATTCTTTTCTTTCAGTAGTTTTAAATTATTTAAAATTATTTAATTAAAATTATAATTATTAAATTTATCAAGAGATGGCACCTAACGCATAACTCTAGTGCCAAATTGTCTTATAAATTATTAATATATTTAGCCATTTTTAGCCCGATAATATTCAGCATTAGTTGGAGGATAGCTTTAAATAAACCGGGTTTGACGATGATGTTTAATTATATAGGGTCTATTAACTCATTTTTTAATGAGTAAATCTATTAATTATAATTTAATATTAGATTTCTGTAATACTTTTTTTATAATTTCAGATATAATTAAGAAATTCTATAATAGATTATAGATTAATTAATAGATAATATTTTAATGTTTTCACTATCAAACAAAACTGTTTTATTTGGAGATATTTTAGCATATTTTTTTTGTACACTGTATGAACCTAGTACTTTTGGAGCTGTTGTATTTTCAGAATTTCATAGTCCTTAAAATTACAAATTTTCCATTACCATCAGAAATTACTAAAGAAATATAATGCAAAAATTTTGTAATATCAAGGACTTTGAAACCCTGAAGATGAGCTCTGACAGTGCTCTGTTTTAGTACACTACATGAACCATGTGTTGAAGTATCTCTGAATAAAACAGTTTTGTTTGGCAACTAGTTGAGTGTAGCAATTAATTTTAATACTGTCTTCCATACTATTGTAGTTACAAGCAGTTTTTGATTTTTGATAAATCATTCAATTGTATTTATGTAATAATAATTTATAAATTTAATCACTTCAATGCCAATGCCTAAAAACTGTGTTTACCTTGCTATACTTTTTAGTATTTTAAAATGCCTAAATTGCCAAATTATGAATTTCAAAATTTTTATAGTCTGATTACATTTTTAATATAATCTATATATATAATCGAGACGAGTTGATAATAATAATAATAATAATAATAATCAGTGCAGAGCCCAAACGGTTAGGAGTTGAAAGTTGGAATTTGGTACACAGTTAGGGTACGTCACAAGAACGCACACTAAGAAGGGATTTTTCAAAATTCCTCCCCATGAGGGAGAGGGACAGGATTAAGGCTTCTAAATACATTATGGAGACGAGTTGATGATGATAAAAATTAATGCAGAGCCCAAACGGTTAGGAGTTGAAAGTTGGAATTTGGTACACAGTTAGGGTACATCACAAGAACGCACACTAAGAAGGGATTTTTCAAAATTCCTCCCCACAGTGGAGAGAGACAGGATTAAGGCTTCCATCAACAATGAAAGTGTTAAGTAACAATGGAAGTGTTACATAATAATGGAATTGTTAAAAGAAAGCGACGTGCAAGACGCAGATGCAGTTTTTTCGTTTTTGCGGGAAATCGAACATATTTTTAGACCCATCTAAAAATTCTGTAATCAGTCTGGAAACAGGGGGAGCCAATTCTTGCATTCTGTGAAAATGGTTAAGGTTGACTGTAACGTAATAATCTTAATTTTCGCTAAAACGGTTAGGAGTTGAAAGTTGAAATTTGGTACACAGTTAGGGTATTAAAGTGTTAAGTAACAGTGGAAGTGTCAACAATGGAAGTGTTAAGTAACAATGGGGAACAAGAGAAAACGACGTGTAAGATTTACGGGCGCTGGAAAAAAGAAGAAGAAAAAAAAAGTAATATGTTAGAACATATTCGATTTTCAAATTTAAACAGATTAGTTCAGTTTTTCTCGACCTTTCTTCTTTAGAACATTTGATGAAAACCAAACGATATAATCAGAATACGTCGTGAAAATTGGACAATATTAGAACATTTGATTTTCAAATTCAACCTTTCTTTAGAAATACTTAGTTCGTTGATGAAATTACTCTTTTTCTTTTGTGACTATAACGTAATAATCTTAATCTTCACTTTCGTTACTTTTGCCCAAGCAACGCCGGGACTACCTGCTAGTATATATGTAATTTAAACTTTATTAATAATGAAGAAAACAGATTATAAACAAACCTTTAAATTATAAAAAAAGTATTGATTGCACCACGCATGTTTAAGTATTAGAAATATTATTAGTATTACGGTGTCTCACTTTAAATTTAATTCATTCCAGGAGACTGTTCAAAGTCTGAGTCAATTCTTCTGATTAGAAATAATGGAAAGCAAATTAATTCATTCCCAGATTCTAAACGATGCTTATTTTGTTAAATATAAACATCAACTACATATAATTTAAAGTAAAAAAACACAATTAAATGCCTTAAATAATAAATTAAAACATGAAAATAATAAATACTGTATAATAAAATGAAAATTGCATTTACTGGTCACACATCATCAACTTCAGCATATTAAATTACTTTTTTAATAAAAGTATCATAAATATTGTAACATGAAAATATCCATGTAAAGAATAGTCATCACTCAATTATTATTAATATATTATAATTTGTAAAAAATGACAATAAATATTTCTAAAATTATATATTATCTAGAAAAATTTTAACTTGAAATGCTTAGATAGTCTAGATGTTAAGGCACTCGCCTGCTAGGCATAATGCAGATTCCATTTTCTCTTTGGAATAATTTTTCGAACACTAGGTAATTTATAATAACCTGATGTTTACAGCAGTTTTTGGTGAGTTAATTATAATAATATATAGTTTATACTTTTTCTGACGTATTAAATTTACTTTGTGATTTATAATTTTCTAATCATTTTAAAGTTTAAAAAAAGTTTGAATGGTATTATATTTAATGTATTCATTCTAAAGCAATTAGAAAAACTTTCAAGCTGAGGATGATCTTTTAAGAGAATGAAAACATTACTAAATAAAAAATTTGTTTTGGTTCTTGAATATGAAATTTTTCCTAATAATTTAAATGTGTTCCAAGCACAAATGTTTTTTCTGTTAATTTATAATAGTTTTATTAAAATTAATCATTGAAATTATTAACAGATGGCAACATTGCTATCAGTCAAATTATCTGATTCATTTTTAATGCAATTTAATAATCCAAATAGTAAATCGTTAATTTTTTTTATTACATATTAAATATCTTTATTAAATTTTTTATGGCTGTCCCAAAAGATTTAGTCATAGAAAAAACTTGAAAACTTTTTTCTATGACTGTAAGTTACTGTATAAAACTAATTTCATATAAGTAAAAACATCATATAAATGTATGTTATATTTTAGATATTTTGATTGTCAAAAGTTGAAAGATTTAAATTTTGAAATTTTCCAAAAAGTATGTGAAATAATTGAATAATTTAAATGAAGATTATTTTTAGTATGACTCAGTAAAAGATATTTCAACAAATAAAATTATATATAAAAGGCTATTCAAATAGATTCACATTGATCAATTTACTTATTATTAACAACATTGTCTGTTCTTTGAGAAGTGATATTTATATCTTACAAATGTTCTTGAAGGAATTATATAAAAATACTACTACAAAAATATATAAAAAAGCTGTTATGACCTCCTAGATCATCTGACGAAAGTAAAAATATTCATTGAATATTTTTACTTTTAAACTATTGTTATAATTGATAAATATTTACTGCAGGTACACAGGCAGAAAGGGGGCTCATGTGTCTAAATCCTCCTCTAAATTTTGATAGCAGCTTAGAGTCAGTAGCAAAACTGTCTGGATCACCAAGGCAGTTATTAAATTAAGCTGTAAGTTATTAAATTTGAAGAATGAGTCACCAAAAGAAAATTCTGGCTACACGCCTGATTCATTGACAGTAATTTTGTTTCCTCAATTAATGCTTTTAAAACTTAAAAGGAGGTTCTAATATATTCTGAGTAGTGTTGAGCAGAACAGTTAGGGATCCAGTTTTGAATATGAACAGATGAAAAAGCCCACTGAACATAATTTTTGTTGAAACTGTTAAATTATTGTTTTGTATAATACATTTCTTTAATATTAGAGGAGAAATTTTTGAGATTTAAATATTTCTGATTGTTTTAGTATCAAAATGTGCTAAAAATCACACTGAAATTTGAATCCTTTCTCTTGTAAATTATATTGCCCACTGATCTTGACTCCAGTCAATGTTTAAATCCTTATTTAAAAATGCTTTCCTCTGAAAAAATATTAAGATAGGATATCGTAGATAAAAATCTTCAAGTCATAGTTATTCTTGAAGTAATGTCTTGTATATGTTTCAAATTGTAGTGTTTGTTGTTTTGATGACATTTTTGAATGCTATGGTAATTAAAGTCAGATTTCATTCTGCAAATTTCTTTCCTAGTTAGAAAGAATGTATGAAAAGGAAAAACATAATTATTTTTATATATTGTTTCTTATTTGCATATTGAATAATTATTTTATCATGCTTTAGAAAACATTGAACACTTGCACTGAGTGTATACATATTATTGGATTTAACTATCCATATTATTATTAAATTCAATTATATACATAGAGTGGATGTCACACCAACAATTTTAATGATTCAAGAGAAAAATCCACATAAAGAGGCGTTTAAAAGAACATTTTAAGAAACATTTAAATATCCTGTGAGCACTTTCGACATATTTATAAACGTCATCTTCAAGCAGAACCAGAATCAAATACATTTTCAACAAATTTTTTAAATTGGAACAAAAGGGCAATGGTTGGTTAAAACATAACAAGTTTAAAAGTAAAGTATTAAATTTAAAATATGTGTAACAGTATCACACACACAAAACATAGAGTATTAATTTAAATTTGTGTAACATCATTGCACATGCATCTTACAGCACAGAAAACAGGAACGGCAATTAGCCATTTTTAACAAAGCAGGTTTAAAAATATTAAAAGATTGTCATGCACGAGTCTTACTGTGCAGAGAAGGCAGAGGTATAGAAATGGAACTAATGCAGGTATTTTAACTGTTCGTATAGACTGGTCCAAATCCTGGGCAACTAAAGGGTGGGAGAGTTGCAAGGAGATAGCAGTGTGGTGAAGAGGACCTCCTCAATGTACACCAAATTCCGTTCCTCACAGCACCTGAGCATCACCACATAGTCCCAAAGAGGGGTGTGATGGTGCTGTACAACCATCCTGGACAGTTTGGTGTCACAACTGCTCCTTGCGATGGAATGTTGGTGCTCTGATATGCAGTTAGATAGCATCCTGGTGTTTGCCTCTATATAGTGAGTGTGTGCCTCAGATATTAGGTTTTCCAACGGAATAGAATATATGCATGACTTTTCTAGGATCGAAACTGCATCCCTGTCTTTACATAAAAGCCTCCTCAGACTAGGGTGCGGGGTGATGGTTAAAAGTAAGGCATTGCCTAAAAATACAGCAAATCTGGGCTGTGAAACGGCTACAAAATCTTAGATACATTTATCAAGCCTGTTTACTTAATATTTCAATAAAACTATAGAAATTAAATCATATTGTTATAAACATTTATTTTTATATAAATCTGCTAATTTTGTTTTTTATATTCATTCATTTTGATGTTTAGTCACTCATGAGCTATTTAAAAATGGTTCATCTGTAAAATTGCTGTCATTTTAAGTAATTCCTATTCTAAGATATAATTTTGAGTATAAATAATATATAATAATGTGTAATAGCATTTATAATTATGGTATATTTATTTTAGTGTATAATGTATCTTAGATACATTTCCCAATATATCGATATTGATTTTAGTTTAGTTTATTGACACTATAGATTAATATCAATTATTCAAATCAATTAATATTTGATGAAAAGTTTAAATATATTTTTTTTTTAAATTTCAATTAGTTTTGTCTTTTAATGTATGAGAAGATTACTTTAAATTTACATTAGTTGTATGTATTTTTTGCATATCAAAAACTATAACTTTAATTTATTTTATAGTTATAAGCAAAAACAATCTCATAGTACTTACTAATGCAATACTGTTATATTTCTCTTCCTTTGCTTTAAGTTAGTAATTGTCTGAAATATCAAATATTATGAGGACCTGTGAAATCTTGAGAAGTGATGACTAATTAATTATCAGTTTTATTTTTTGAAAATACACTAGAAAATAGATACAGATCCCCAAAAATAACTAATAAAATTTTAATTACGGGCCATGAAAATTGATGCACTGATTGAAAATATCATAAAAGCATTCTAATGATTTTTTTATAACATTATTAGTTTATTTTTAAAAATCAATAATACTAAATTTACATAAATGGAAAAATGTGTGTTCCTCTTATATAAATTATTCTGTTCCTGAAATATATTGCTTTTCAAAATCAAATATAAAAAACTGAATTCTACATTAAATTGTTATCGTACATGTTTTTATATATTGTATATTGATGATACTTTTAAATGCATGAAAATAAAACACTACATATATAGCATTTAACTTATTGGTATCTGTATACTAGACAAGTATATAGTTAATTTTAATGAATAAATCTAATTTTAAGATATAACAATAACTATTGATAAATATGTAATTTCTGATATTAAAAAAAATTTTTAATTTCAGCCATTGAATCTTTAAATGATGAACTATGAGATGAGGTCTATGAAAATTGTTAATAATTAACTGTAATTATTTTTCTGATTAGCCTTAAAATACAGTAGAATCTTGTTTTAATGGATCACTTGGGGTGCCGAAAATCATTTGTTGTTCTGAAAATTCATTATATCACAAACAATGGATTTCTCACACTCCTAGGAAAATATCTGTTGTTCGAAAAGTTTTTGTTTTTTAAATCCCCTGTGTAAAGAAAAACCTGTACTCAAAATTATTCAGTCTCCTGAGATTTCTAGCCTTTATTTTATATAAACACATATTAATATATTACAAGATTGTATGTTATTGCCATACCAAGCTGACAGAAACTGTACACATTACAAGCCAAAAAGTAACAATACACATGATCATTAGCAGTTCACAATATGTTAAAAAACTTGTCCATTTTGGTTTGCTTTGATGACACTATGATGATGTGATGTTTCTGGTCTTCTTTTGGATGCATCTTCAGTACAAAATGTTACTGTTGCATGAGCATGATTTTAAGATGTGATATTCCTGAACATGTGTCCTCAACGAAGGAGCAGCACACCTTTGTTGCACAGATGTGCATATCTAGAAGTGTTAAGCTGGAAATAGTTTCCTTCCACTAATCAACACACTACAGGAGGGCACTAATGCATGGCTGAAATGTTAGCAGTGAGAACTGCAATGATTGTGCTCTAAGTTTGCACAGTGTGCAATGTATTTTTTCAATTTCAGTATCCAGAAACATCTAATTAATTAAAAGTTGAAAAAATATGATGTTTACGAAAGATGGAGCTAGAAAAAATTTGTTATTTAGAATTATGGATCCACTAAAAAGAGGTAAAATTACATTGATTTGGTGGGACCTGGAGAAAAAAATCCATTATTTCACAATCCGTTAAAATGAAATTCTTACTGTAGTCTGTTTAGACCAGGGGTTCTCAAAGTGGGCGATACCGCCCCCCTGTGGATGGTGAGTAAATCTAGGGGGCGCTGGAGGCAGGGTACTGAACGGTGACCAAAGGCAAAAGTTGGGGCCACTGATGGGTTAGGGGGCGTTGGGTATAACTTTATGGAACAAAGGGGGCGATGGATCGAAAAAGTTTGAGAACCAATGGTTTAGACAATCATTATTCTTTTTACAGAGTACCTTTTAAAACTTCTTAAAATTGAAATAAAGCCAAATAGTTTTGAGTTCATTATATGTTTGGTAGTAAGTATTAAAGAGCTACTACAAAGCAATAACAATTGTTTCTCATCAAGTTTTTGTAATAAAGTAACAAAGTTTAGTTTAACTGTTAGCTTATCATCATAACAACAACTTCTAATTTGGAACAATGCCAACACATCTCTCTATTGAATAACATTATGAAATGGCTTCTATGCAGGGAATTTTAACAGTTAAAATTTAACAATTGGATGGCTGAGTGGTTAAGATGATAGCATATCACTCTGGGGATTTAGAATCAACACTAGATGGGTCAAAAAACCACTGGAATTTTTTGATAGTGCTCTGTCCAGATATGTTGGGCTCGGCCTTTCACATCCAGTTGCCCCATTGGATTACTGGCCAAATCCATAATGGGCTTGCTAAATATGGCCTTTTAGTACCTACGGAGTGGAAAGAGCTTAAAAAGAAATGTCAAAATTTAATAGACTTATCTATCATTCTTTACTGAAGTACAACTGTTATTTTTGTATTTTGTTACAAATATATGTAATTTCTATTTATTAATTATTTATACAAAATACAAATGAAAATTTATAAAACTGATACATTTACAAGTTATATTTTTTATGGAATGATTTGGAAAATGAAAATTTAACCAAGAAATAAATTACTTTTTATAAAATCTTATGAAGTCAGTTAGTACACAAATACAGTTTCAAAGAAAAAGGGTAATATATTACAGAAAATTGATCTACAGTTTAGAGATTTCTGATATTAAAAGCTAATGTATGTTAATAAAAACCAAAGATTTAGGCTCAACTTTTTTTGTAACTTTTTAATAAGTGTCTGCTTTAGTCTTGGTGGATTTCTGGGAACACTGTTATGAGTATGACACCCTGAGGCTCAATTATATGAATAAATACTTTGTCTATTGTTGCTGCATTTTTTCTTATCCATCTGTAAGTTCTAATTATTTGTCTTAAATTATCTACTTGTTCTTAAATATAAAATATGTCAATTATATAAATTCAACATATATTCAATATTTTTAGATAAAAAATTCTATTTAAATGTAAAGTATATTTTAAACAAATCAATTAAATTTCAATACATCTGAAAACACCTGCCTGGAGCATTCAATTCCGTAGCTTGTGTGTAAGCATATTGTGAATTAGTGCTGTGACCAGTGGCGTAGCGTAGTGGGGGCAGCAGGGGCGGCCCGCCCCGGGCAGCACTTTAAGAGAGCGGCAAAATTTCACAATAAATAATAATAATACCTAAATAAGGGGGCGGCAAAATTTTCCTTCGCCCCGGGTGGCTGACACCCACGCTACGCCACTGGCTGTGACCAGACAAGTGTACAGGCCCAGAAATGGGCTATGAAAAAAATGATCAGTATTATACTGTATATTCATTTTCAAATTTTAAATTTTGCCACTATTGGGGCTTATTCTGTGACAATTTTGGTTAAAGTTAAAAATTAACCAACCTTTTTCATCTTATTTATCCCCCAAAAAAGAGAGTCACAATTAAAATCTTGCACAGGGCATATGAAAAGTTAGTTAAGCCTTCAAGATTCTGATAGCATAATTGATAGCAACATACTGAATTTCAAAATATTTATATTAATTTTGTATTAGTATATAAACATAATTGCTATTTATCCCATAATAGATTATAATTTTATGATTTATTTACAGTTTATCTTTAATAGTTAACAATAAGTTAATTAATTGAGTTTAATTAAAATATGTTTTAAAGACATGTTTTAAAATGTGTTGTCGTCGTTAACATATGAATGATTTTCTAAATACATTTCTATATTTTTTTTAATAATAATAGAATAAAGATACTAAATTAATAATTGTTGTTGGCTACTTGCTGTAGGTAGAAGTAAATCATATTTATTATCACTAATTTCTGTCTTTCAAGACAAAACATTATTACTGTTGATATCATTACAAATCTTGATTTCAAAATACATTATGTACTCAATTTATCATTTGCAGATTTATTAAATACCCTTGTAGATTTCACTGTATTGAGTAAATATTTTATGATAAATTTTGACATATTGTATTTTTTGTAAATTAATAAGCTCATGTAAAGATATATTATTATTTAGTTAGTATATGACACCAAATTCATTCTATTCAAGAACCTAATGATGGCCATTGAAGATGGCTGTTTTTAATTAACATGTTTTTAATTAATTTGTTTTTAAATAACATTGGTTCATACTAAATCTATAAAACAAAGGATTTTTAAAATTCCATACTTTATAAGTGTTAAGTGCATCCAGTTCTTACTTTAATTTTAAAAAATTTTTCTGCTCTATTTTTCTATTTACAGTATATTCAGATAATTTTTTTGACTGAAACAATACTTTAAAATTGTTATAAACACATGAATGATTTTCTAAAATTTAGATACAAAATTTAGATTTTTGCTAAACTAAATGAATCAAATAATGTAAAATGTATTTTGGTTTTTATATACTATAGCCATATAATGTAGACAAAGGTCAGATTAAAGTCCAAATAGTATACTTGGTAATGTACTTTTCTTGTCTATAAGGATTGAGTTTGAGTCCTTCAGGTTGAACTTTCCTTGTGTTGTTTAATTATTAATTAAAACCATGTTTTGTTTTTTGTTTTTTTTTTATTAAATTTAACATAAGATAGTCCTAGTCCCTTGTATTATTTATACTGTATTATTTAGAGAGCTAATTTTGTGTTTAAAGTACAAATTCATTATATGATTTATAAATATTTGATATAAGTGTATATATTTATAAGTGTATATACAACATTAATCCTAGGATGCCAATACCGTTGGATATACAGATTTACCTAAGCATGGCTTCATAGGTTCAAATAAGTTTATATTTTATTAATACTATATTTATTTAAATATAAGACACACCTTTTTCAAGTTTTAATATCTCTAAAAATAGTGTGTCTTAGATGTAATATATCATAATTAGCAACGTCTATTGCTAGGCATCTTATTTCTCTGTCACTGAATTTCATTTTGTTATTTTAATGATCTCATTTAGGATTTTTTTGATGTTCACTGCAGAGATTATCACAAATTATCATGCAGGAGATATATTTACTCTCACCATTATTTTTTTTTTATATGGTTTTTTCTGAAGCAACTTTGTGTAATAAATATAAATTTTGTTTATTTCATTTGTCTCGTTGAGACATTTTCCAGTATTTCTGGCAGTGACATTAGTTACTTCATGACTTTAGAGCTGTTGTGCATCACTTCAAGCTTATAGAAATGCTTTGATGATTTAGTTTCCAAAGCAAAGAGTTCAGTGCAAGTGCAAATAAAGGCTGCTTTTAGTTTTTCTCTTCTACAGATCTACAATTAATATTATTATCTTCTTCCAGTTGACATCACAAGGAAGATTTAATAATGTAAAATACCCTATTCAGACAAACACGAACAATCACTATATCCAGCAGGAACAGAAGAGATCTCCATGACATGTCCATTACTACTATACCACTTTTTCTTATGAATGCATTTATGTTAGAGCATATAAAAATCAATAATTTAAAATTGGTTCCTCTTTTTTATATTAAAATTGCTTTGATTGAGGCATTTTTACTATTATTTATAGGTTTAATTCCATACTTTTATTTTAAGCATGAAATATTTAACACTTAGGAAGTCATTTTGTAGTCTTTCCATTGTGAGTGAGTTAAACCTTTATTTGAATTTTATTTTGTAAATATGTTAATTAAATATATTCAGTGTAGCTACATTCATAATATTCATAAAGAATGCCAGTGGCCAAAGTGATAATTTTTTTAAGAAATAGGCAACTAGAAACACACTTATGAAAAAATTGCTTATTGTTAAATTTAGGCAAGAATCGTGACTAATTTTCACTGAAGTTTGCAGTTTCAAGTCTTAGATTCTTGTGTGGTAGATGTTCAGATGGTCAACTAACATAAACGAAACCACTGATAGTGCAACCTGTGGTTTTGTTATCAGTGGTTTTGATCTGTACATCCAAAAAATCTTCAGGCTGCTATTGTCTGCTTGCTTGACGTAGATTGTGTAAATTTGTGTCTACTTCCATAGTGAGTCATTTGTTGATTTATTATTCATCTATGTATGAATGCATGTTTACAAAAAGGCTTAGATCAGTAGACCATCAAAATACTCCTTAAGTTGCTGAGAAAATGTATTGAAACTAAACTAATAGGCTTAGATTAGTTAAAAATTTCATATTTTTACAAAAGCTATTTTGTTTGAAACTTAAAATGATAAACACATGAGGCCTGGAGTATATACAGTGGTGATATTCAGCGGGTTTGCACAGGTTCGGCCGAACCCGTTGGTAAAATTTTCAGTTTTCCAAACCTTGTTAAACATATGTAACATTTCTCAGTGGTTTTGTTTCTTTTAAAAAATATAGTAAAATATACGTATTATACTCTGTAACACTACTAAACTAGAGCCTTATACCTTGTTTGCACCGAGCATTTCAATCTAGATTGTGAGCAAGGTCGGGGACTATGCCTTAGTGCGATCGCTCTCAACCGAAACGAGGTTTAATCGTGATCGATTCAAGAGAGTTCTTGAAACTAGATCCAGTCATAAGAGAGATCCCACAATCTCACGTGCATGAGAAAATACAAGATGGCTGTGGAACATGTGTCGGGCTATGGACAGCGAAATAAAAAGGATATTGTATTTCGAGAGATGATGACATCTGTCTATTATCAGCAGTGCCATTCGGGGTGAAAAATTTCTCTGCCTAAAACAAAAAAAAAAAAAAAAAAAAAAAAACAGGAGGTCGACAGCACTAATATACTATTGTTACCTGGTCTTCGCCCGTTACATTCCAAATACGCCACTGATTATTAGATATATCACAAGAAAAGGTATTGTATTTATTTCTAGCCAAAACTTCCATTTTGTTTGTCGGTGATTGTTAGGGAAAAATTTTCTGCTAGCGAACCCTTGGTTAAATGTTTCGAATATTACCACTGAGTATATAAATAGAAAAATAATAAATAAAATAAACTAGAAAATAATTTGTGAAAAATACAACAGGCCCTTGATTTAATGGACTGTGTAGATGAAGGAATGTCTGCTATTGCCAAAAGCCCATTAAATAAAATGTATTTTAAAATTAATAATAAATAAACCAAATCTCTCCTATTGGTAACTGAATAAAATTATTTCTATTTTAATGGCCAGTATTATTTATAAAGACAGGACATACTGATAGGTTCATCCTTTCTGCCATATTGGCTGAATTGATTATGAGGAGCATAGAATTTAAAGTTTTCTCCTCTCCTGTTACTATGTTATCAAAGCCTTTACCTTAGATACATTGATGATATTCTAATTCGGAAGTGCCCGGTCCCTGTAGGGATGGTCTGGCCCCTGTTCAGAAACCTAACGTACTTGCATAAAAGCAAGCGTGGCCTGCTGTACAAACATTCCTGTATTAGCTCTATCGACAGTAAGTGGTTTAACAGTACATAGCCTGAGATGATATCCACCAGTGAATGTTATACAGGAATATACTGTGGATGATATTCACAATATATCCCTGTATACTGTATTCACTGTAGAGGAAGAAACTAATAAAATTGCCTTTTTAGATCTATCCATTCAAAAAACTAATTAGGTTCTATGCTATACAATACATCATAAATTTGGTTTACCATCATATATCATTCTCACTACATCTTTTGAACCATTTTGTTATATAAATGCAGCTATATCTGCCCTCATACACAGAGCATATCTATATTCTTCATCTCAGTGCCTTGTATAAAGGAACTAGAAATAATAGCTGCAATGGTAAACAATGCAGGATACTCTCATGCCAAATTTAGACATATCAACACCTTTGTCTATAGATTCCTTTCCCCCCCCTACAACTTTATTCAACAAAAATAAAAATAAGAATTTGGTATTTGTACATCTTGCCATACCATATTTAGGATCAGTCACATTACAAATTGTTTGCAATTTCAAAAAATACAGGATATTACTTCTCATCAAACTGCAGTTATCTCTGCATGGAATTATCTGTAATGTCTGAGATTAACTTTCTGATCTAGAAAAGTTTGGTGTCTGTATGATTCTAATGTACGATTCAAGCTCTGGTTCAAAAATTTTTTATATGGGCACAACCAGAAAGCTTGTAAATCATTTTGAAGAATACCAAGATGACACTTTAAATAATAAGCTTTCCACTGACTTCTCCAGGAATGTATTGGAACATAATTTTATACTACAGGTTAATTACAAAAGAAACCCCAACTTTGAAAGGCTATATTTACAAAACGACAAAACTTACACATTAGGTTGACCAATCACTTCAAACATCACATTGTAAAGTTTCATTTAGTTATTATAACTTCATAAATGTTCAATGTGACCGCCATTAGAAACATGAACGATATCTAATCGGTAATCAAACTCATTCCACACTATTTGCAGTATGCCCCGTGTTATGGTTTGGATGGATGCAGTTATCCTTGTTTTGAGTTCACCAATGTTAGCTGGCAGTGGCAGAACAAACACTTGATCCTTTATGTAATCCCATAAAAAAAATTGCAAGAGGTTAGATCAGGGCTTCTTGGAGGCCAGTGATAAAGAGCTGGTCATGAACTGCTCTGTGACCAATCCATTGTTGCAGTAATGGTTCATTCAAGCATCTGTTGAAAAATGAAGTTCCCAGTTTCTTGTAGCTGCGTAAACAATCAATTTATGAGCAAATTCAAGTAAGAAATTCCAGAAACAGTGGTCTCATGAAAAAAGAATGAGTCCAAAACTTTGTCTTTGCACAAAATACATTAACCTTCGGGGAATTACAATGTTTTCCATGATTCCACAAGAATTCTCTAGACTCCAAATCCACACATAGTGACAGATAACTCAACTGCTGGTATGAAAAATTACTTCATTGCTAAAAACAAGCTTAGACAAAAAGGAATAATCTTCCTTGATCTGATTAAGAACAAACTCACAAAAATCAATTGTCTTCTTTATCACCTTTGGTAATAGCCTGTAACTGCTGTAATTTGTATGGTTTGAAATGCAATTGCTTTCTCAACACTTTCCACGCTGTTGTTTGAGGAATTTGAGCAGTTCCCAGCTAGCTCATCAAGTTGATTTTCTTGGACTGCAAGCAAACCCTTGCTGAATCTGTTGCACATTCTCTTCAGACACAGTCAGCTGACCAGAACTTTGCAAATGCACTCTTTTTTTCACTAAATTGATGAAACCAATGTAAGATACTTCACCTATTGGAAAGTTTAATTCTGTATTTACGATGAAACGCATGTTGAACAGTTGTAACCGATTCAGTTTTAGCAAACTCAATAACACAGATCTCCTTCTGTTGTGCTGTTGCCATTTTGGCATGAACTGACAACATACACTTGTAATATGATTAAGGATGCTCATAGTGACATCTCTCCACAAACAACTGAAACCTTATGGATGCTTCCTACACAACAATTTGTGGAATCGTGCTATAAGTTATTTGGTTATGGAGATATAGCTTTTCAAAGTTAGGGTTTTCTTTTATAATCACCCTTTATTATGATCAGTAACCTCCCTGCTGAAACAATGTACGGATCATAAAGTTATTTTCTCTGGGAGACTTTTTATATAAGAACATTAAGCTCATGCAATACGCGTATGCTCGAACTCCTCAAATTATGGCTGGTGCTTCTCAAAACTTTAAATCATAGTTTACATATTTAACTCTTTCGTAATATCTTTAATGTTTCCTTTTTATATTTTATACATTGTTTTATATTCATGTCATATTACTTTCACTTGCATTCAAAAAAACAATTTTATAAATTTTGTTTTAAAACTGTCATGAAAATGTGAATTTTAATTAAGAACTCTTATTTAAAAATTCCTTAATGTAGCTGTTTAAAATTTTGTTATTTTTCTAAATATGTTCTATTTTGCCTGAAGACAACATTTGTAAAATGTTGAAAGTATTTGCATATGTTTGGATAGCTTTGGCAGCTCTTATTTCAGACATTTCTAAAAGAAAAAGTAAAATAGTATGTCTACAAGGAAATAATGAACACCATCCAAGGCCAAGGATAATCCCTTGGCCTTGCATTCTACAGTTAAGGAATCTTACAAAAACTCTTAATATTTTTAATTACTTCAAATTTTAATTATATGCTTTTTGTTTTTTTAGATAGAACCAGTGTTTTCCTTTAAGTTTTTTTTTAATTTTTAAATTTGTTTGCAGATAGTTCATTCTTAGAAGACATGTTAATTGGGGAAATATTTCATTTTAATTGAAATAATCTCAAAGTAATTGTAGTAATATTTTAAAAATTTCCTAATGATAGTTAAGTCAGTGTTTCTCAAACTTCACTTTCCAGCAAACATAGTGAATAAAGGAAAACTTTTGATAAACCTGCTAGCATAGAATTATTATATATATCTAAACCTTTATAATCTATTTGACATTTTCAACATTTTTGCAAGAAATTTGAGATAAAAAAAAAAGGTACACCATCTTATGATATGATTTTTGAAGTTATTTTGCTCTATCTTATTGTTTACTTTTGTTGTAGTTAAGCATTGGAACTATGGTAGAGTGATACATACTTGAGATCCAGCACATTGGCAATTCTCATTCTGGGAAATAATATAGAATATTTTTTTAAATTTCCTGATATAATAAGCATTTTTCTTCTGAGAGCTCAAGGACCTCATCAACTCCCAGTTTGAGAAACACTGAATTAAGTAATTATTTTTTGATAGTACATTTCTTTGTGGCAAAAATTAAATCATTTTGTAATTTTAATATTTATGATTTATCTATAGAAACAATCATTGAATTATTTATTGCCATTTATTTGTTGTTAAAGCTTAATAAAAAAAAATATTTCTTGAATTTTCCTTATAGCTAATTGAAATATTTTACTGTTTGTTTTTTTTAAAAATTAATTAGTTTGTTTTGTGGTGATATAATTCTTAATTTCAAAATAAAAAGATGCAATAATTTAGAATCATTCTATATTTAATCTGTTTATTAATATTTATGCTATGTTCTGTAATAATACTTAAAAAACAATTCAAAATTATTATTTCAATTTACAAGATAACATATGACTTCTTATTGTGCATTTTAACTAGGCTTACCAGATGTCCCATTTTGACCGGGATTGTCCTGGTTTGACGATGCTGTCCCAGTGTCCCAGTCAGTTTGTCGTTTTGTCCCAGTTATTTGGTAAAAATATTAAAAGTCCCGAATATACAAGAAGTAAAAATGTTGTCTAGATGTTTTCCCCAAAGTTTATAGCATATGGCCTAATGAATTTAGATGTTTTATTTTTTCACAGAATTTATAATAGTGCACAGCCTATGAAATCTAGATATTTTTATTTTATTTTTTTAGATATTTTGTTTCAATTAGAGTTGGCACCACTGAAACTTACACTGGCCATGTCATTGCTGTGTATGCCATGTCTTAGTCAAGTTCAAATTGCTGGTCAGCATTTGCGATTATTTCGTACTGTACATTAAATTCATTTAATCTCTAAAATGCCAAAAAGAAACCATGTTTTTACTGATGATTGAAAAGAAGTCTGTGATCATATTGACCAAGTGAAATATGAACTGTGCTTTTCAGAATTTTTGGTAACTCATGGTGAGCATTCAAGCATTAAAAATCACTTGAAATATGCAAAACATGAGGCAAGCAATAGGAACTTCCTGAAATGTATTGTTGTATTTTAAATGTACCGATTTAAGTGACAGAATTTTTAAAGAAAGTTCACACTAGTGATAAATATTAACTTCTTAATAATAATATATGTTTAGTTCAGTTATTAAAAATTGCTTTTAACTCATTTTTGTTAACAACTACTTTATTCAGCCTTTTCATAGGTATTTAGTATAGTATCCTAGTAGGTTTAATTTTCTCAAAATTGTTCCGGTTTGAGAAAAAATATGGTAAGCCTAATTTTAACTGTTCTTATTTAAAATGCAAGATGAGATCATTTACTTATAACATTAATTTTAGAAAGATTATGGTTATTTTTGTTATATTTTGTTCAGAATTATTTTTGGACTTCTTTGCAAATTTCTTCTATTCAACTTATCGTTATTATTATTATTATAAATAAATATAACCATTGTTTGCATGTTTGTCAATATAAGTGTCTCCAAGTTTTGCCATTCTTTCTTGTCTTTAGTTCTAATTGTGTGCTCTAATAATTAGCTATAATTGTGCTAATTATTATCTGATTGACTCTAAATTATGAAGTTTGGCATAAAATCCAAATTAATCATTCATTCATTTTCAATGCCCAGTATCTCTAGAGGATTGTACAGGAGTCCTCTACAACTCTCAAGAAGAGATCTACAGAAACATTACAAAATATATCATAGATCTCTGCCCTAAACTATCCCTATATCAGATACTTATGGATGTCTCTATACTTGGTATTCATTATAGGCATCCTGTTCATGCTATAGAAGTTCAATCCTTTCAGGTTTGTATTGGAGGCACCATTTCTTCCAAGTCTCACTTAGAGCTGTCAATGCTAACAATTGCTTTGAAATTACCCATCAAGAAAATGGGTTCTATATTTGCTGCCTGAGTGAAGGCAACATCCATTTCATCCAAGAAAGGTTTGTACTCTGCCTTCAAATTTAGTGCAACACCTGCACAAGAGCCATTTTTTTGATAACTAATCTTAAGCTTCACACAACCTTCCCTCTGAAGGACTCATTCAAAGACAGTCTGTCATGTTGCGGTTTAAACTGATTCCTATACCTGTCTGAGCAGATTTTGTCACAGCTCTTCCAGAGTAGAAAGGATCTACTTGTCTTCCAAATTGGCAGTTTCAGAGCTTTGCCATTTTGTGGATGAGACATCAACTATATCTAGTTACTTTTTTGCCTCCTCTACTAGCTCTTTTTCATTCTGTCATAGAGAATACTTTTCAGTTTTCCAATTGTGTTACTTGCTATAGTTGTCATTGTCATTTTTATTCTCTTTAGTATACATGATTGTATACTGTCTTCTCCAGTTGATCCAAATAAATAGTGAGCCCATTGATGAAGTAACCAATGATTGCCTGAAAGAAAAGGCTATAATCTGGCTAATTAAATGATTGATATAAAGTAATTTGTCACTAGAGGTAGACGTTAGGTGCCATCTCTTAACTAAATTAATAATTATAATTTCTAATAAATCTAGCCCATTGATTGGGGGTCCTCTTGTTGACACTCAAAGATAACTTGGAGGAGAAGACTAACATACTTTTGAAACGAACTCCTACGCTTAAAGTTTGAATGTGTTCCTTGGTAACCTGTATGATGGATGATGTGATGTAATTTTTATTGTAGGACTTTGCCATGTTACAATTGTTATTTTGTCTGCTGTTTACCCTTTGGCCACTCTAGTATGGCTGTCACTACCAGGAAAATGAATCACATCCCTGTTAGCATTGCACTCCAGCACATTGAGGGAACACAAATCATCCTATTATGAGATATAACTGACAGGATGAGCTGAAATTATGTAATTTGATTTACTTAATGATTAGCAAAATTATAGCCCATAGATAATTGGTCTTTTAGTCTTTGGTTAATTGAATAGCAGACTATGATTTAGGTTTACATGTCTATATACAGTATTCATTAATTAATAATGTTATTTTTCCTTTGATCTGTTAGAACTGGTACTTTGTAAATTTTATTTTATTTTTATTATTCCTTTTTAATAGTCTGTTGTTGTATTAATATAAAATCAGTAGTATATTAGAATCTGCATTTTGTAATCACTGATATTATCATCAGTTAATTGTCTATTGTTATCAGAATTAGTATATCCCAAAACAAAGTTTAAAATATCATTAAATTTTGCTTATTTTAATCAGTAATTATAACAACAAATTTTATATTCAGGTAAATAGTCATTTAATCTATATTCTTGTTTTATGAAGCATTTCATATTTATAAAATGATGTATATGGGATATTCTATTTTAAGCTGTCTTTTCATTTTATTAGCCTCAACCAGTATTTGATAATATGCAAGATATCTAGAACAATGACATGTTAGTTGTCATTATTAGTCTTAACCAGTGCTTAAACATTCATCATTATTTGTTCACAATACAGCAGTTTAAATTGCTGGCCTTTCTTATTTCAGTTATATGCTAGTAACTGTGATTAAAGACACTACTGCAAAAAGAAAAAATGCAGGCAATAGTAGATGAATTATCATCAATTAATAAAAATTAGTAATAAATCTTCAATTGATAAGTTTTTTATTTGGTTTAACATTTTTTTAATGTCAGAATTAATAAAATTAGAGTTTCCACTAATTGTAGCATATTTACTTATCTCAATGTTTTCAGTCTATTATCATTAGTATTGGTAAGTCCCAAAATGGTACTAACCAGCTTCTATGGTATTTGTTCTAAAACATTTTCAATATCTATTTTATCCTTAATATTTTGTTGAAGGATTAAATTATCTATCTTTCTACAAGCTTTGGACATTATAGTTTGATAATGTACATCTGTTTTGTTTTCTTTGATCTGAAATTTGAAATGACTGAGTTATGATTTGTTCCACAGTTAGCTCATAGGATCTAACTGTGATCTATCTATCTCCTCTTTTTATGGGCAATATCTATTGGCAACCATTGGACATTTTTCTTTACTGTGATGGTACTGTGGAGTACCATCACAGTAAAGAAAAATGTCCAGTTTTTACAAATGTGAGCAAAACTAAGAATTCACAAAAAATATTTGCAGATAGTAATTTTTTCCTCCAAAATGAGGATGTGTGTGTGCATAAATGTGGATCTTGGTAATTCTAATCCAATGATTTATTAACTGTTTTTCAAAAATTTTATAATTTGGTGAAATCATATTCATAAAAAAAATTTGTCTTGACTAAATAACAACACAGAAATCACTTAAATCCAGTAAAATTCACTTTAATAAAATGAATGTTTTTAACAATTTTTAAAATGACACCCTCAGGTTGAAATAGAATCGAAAGTAAAACAGAAAAAAGAATACAATTTGAAAATTAAAGAACTCTATATGCTTGGATGAAACACAACATATCATAGTTGAGGTTGTTGCATTTACACAGTGTAGAAATGTGTGTTGTACTAAAAAGATATTTTGAATAGATATTTTCATGTGTTGGAAAAAGTCTCAGCCTATGGTTAATTGCAGTCTTTGGAGAACACCTTATAGATTTCAGCCTTTCTAATGTTTTAAGAGACCATTTACATGAGTTTAGAAGGTGTGCCTCATTAAAGTTAATATTGATATAATTTTGTGACACACATGCACTGAGAGTGGTTTCCATAGGCCTTTCTGGATTGCATAATTATGCTCTTTAATGCAGGTGTGCAGTAATTACCCCTACAAAATCAATTCCTTGTTGAATTGCAAGTCTGTAATGGATTTAGTGTAGACTTCCAGTAGGAATTTTCTACCTAATGGATCTTTGAAATTTCTTAATAATTTAATGATAAGAGGAGTAGATAGATTGATGGATTTCTTTTGAATTCCAGTTTGAGATTTGTTGGTTATGGCAATTTGGTTACAGATGCTAGTATGTTGAGGGTTATACCAGACCATTATGTTTTTCCTAGGGTTGCCCTTCTCACTCTTGGTTCGCATTAGGTATTTGTCAGTCATGTCCAGGATATGCTTAGGTTTGTATTCCTGTGAATTTTGCTGGATTTTAGTGGTAGAACACAGAGACCACTGTTTTATTTTGCATTATATCCAGTTTTAAGTTAATTGTGTTTGTCTTGATTGTGAATTTTTTAATTTATATTGTTATATTTAATAATTTTTATGCTTTTTTCCTTAGGATTTTTTATATTTTTTTACAGATCATGTAACAATATGTTATTTCTCTAAAAATACTAATTTCTAAAGAGTTTTATTAATACTGTACACTTAAACAATTTCTTCTTAACTATATCGTTTTATTCAAACTGATCATATGTTCATGATTTATATGTTGTGTATCTTTGCACCTAAATAAATTTTTCATATTAAAAACATGTTATAATGACAGTATCATCTAAATTGCTACAGAGTTTTTTTTTTTTTTTGATATGACGAAACATTGATCTAACTTTTGACATCCATTGATGATTCAAAATTTTTTTTTGTTATTGTGACTAAGTATTTAATGTTAGTTTTCAAATAGAATTATATGATAATGCATCTCTGTTATAATGCTCCTATTTTGATATACTCATAATTTCAAAATAAAATTTAGAGATTCAAAATTTCCAGTGACCATTTCTTAGAATTAGCAATTTCATCTTTTGGCAATTTTAATTTTTTATAATTAAATACACTAGTTTTGAAATATATTAAAAAACAAAAATAAGTTATAAGACGAGTAACAATTAAATGATTCATAATTTGTTTTAAGATGATGATAGATGTTGATATTTAAATTTATATTAGTTATTTGTCTATATTACGTAATAAGTTCTAATCAAAAAAATTATTTTATTACAGTAGTTTTTAATTGTGAACAATTTAGGTATTAATCTTCAAATAACTTAATATAATTTAGTATCTTTTTTCAATGTATTGCAATTATACATTTTTGAGATATTGTTTGTCTTTGATTAAAAACATTTTATAATTCATGTAAAACATCTTATTATGAGGTTTAAATAATAGTTTATCATTTTAAACATAAACTGAAAAAATAAAATATATGAATTTTATATTTGTGTTTTTTGTAACAGTTTCATGCTTTCCCCCACCATGTATAGTGCCATTAATTATTCTTACATCTGACACAAATACTGAAATTTGTTGTTTCAGATTATAATTCCATAATAAATTAATGAAATTGTTAAATGATAATTTTTGTACTATTTATATTTAATTGAAGTAAAAGTTTTCTATAAACATTTTCATTTAAATCATATATTGTCTTCATTTTCAGTAGAAAATACAGGAAAAGATTTTAAAATGATTCTTAAGAATAGAAGTTTGAAACTACATTTAAACATGATAAAACATATGAATGATTTTATTTGTTTGTTTTCTGTTTCATTATTTTGTGATTAATAGAATAGTTACAAAATTGTTACTTTCCATATTTTCTGCTGGAACTTGAATTTGTTGTTTATACAGATAAAAATGCTACATATAAAATTTTTTAAATTAAAAGCAACTTAGTACTGATTTAGTAACATAGTACTATATGCTGTTTTTACTTTTGTATATTTTTAGTATGTCTTGAATAATCTTTGTTCTTTAAAAATTGAAATGAATTATAATTATTCAATCTTAGAATCAATACTAATCACCATACTTTTATAATTGATTGAATCACTTTGTAATAATGTATTGGGTTATTCCTATAAGGAATATAGTTTGAAATTTATTTGGATTTTTATGATTTTTTGTAGATAATAAGTCTTGTTCTTTAGTTTTCATCCATGCTTATTGCTTCCTTTGTGGGTCAGGTACTTGTTTATAATGGAATAATTGAGGAATCATATAACCCATAATGTGATGATGCTGTCTTACTTCAACAAAGTAATCAGTTCATACATACATTAAATTTTCAATTTAAATTTATACTTTTGTCTGTATAATTATTTTAAGAAAAATGAATATTATCGAAATTTTTCAAGTAAATTATTATTACTTTGAAAAATAATATTATTATTATTACTTTGAAAATTTTGATAATTGCTGTGCCTGATGAAGACCCCGAAGGGGTTGAAAACGTTAGCAGTTGTATATAAAAACACTGGATTGTCAAGGTTTTTCGTGTAAGAAAGAATTAAAATTTTGATATATGCATTTTTTACTTTTTAGCAAAATTGACTTTTTTGCAATTATTTAAGGATCAGTTTACAGTCCACTGCTGTGACAGCATAGTTTACCGAATTCTGCTAAGTTTGTTGTCCTCTGCTCTGCTATGTGTTGAAGTATAGCTGCACACTTCTTAGTCTAATGACGAAGCTTAAAAGTTGAGCAGTATTCAACTTTGATGTTTGATGCTAAAGCTACATTGTGGTGAGTTATCCACTGGCCAGAGTTTGACTATAAACTAGACAACGTTCTTGTCAACTACAGAAATAGCTGGTGCCCTTGAAACTCCATGCTGCTATGGGACTATAAACCAGCCTTGAATATTGAAACTTTTATACAAAAATTGAAGTTGTACAATAGAATCCACTTACTGTAATCACAGATATCATCATTTGTTTAATGCTGTGTCAGAATTAGCATTGCCCAAAACATATAAGTTAAAATATAAAACTTTGCCTATTGTAATCAGAGTTTTGGATATAATTAGCTTAAAAATGTTTATTTACACGCAGATATCTTTTTTACACTACCAGTTTCAATATGTGGCTGCTAATGTGAAATCATTATTACTTAAAGTTACAAATCTTAACAAGTACTTTAGAATGTAAAATATTAATCATATTCTTGTTATTTGCTTCCAGTCTAGTAATTTAAATAGATAGTATTTGTTACTTCCTTTATATACAATGGATGAATTCCTATTAATTAATCATAATAAATAAATAACTCAATAACTTGAAGATTTTCTCTAACATTCTTTTAATGTTAGAGAAAATTGTGGTTTCATTGACTAAGTGTGATTTTAATTATATATCCTACTTAACATTATTAGTCAGTTATTGCTATTGGTGTAAGCAAGTCCCAAAGTGATTACAATAAGTTCTACTGTATGTTGAAATAATGCATAATTGTATGGGTCAGACAGTCTCGATCAGTGTTCAAACACACTCCATGAACGTCTTAAAGATATGCTCCAAAGTTTCAAAAAGTAATATAGAAATGCTAAATGTTTTGCTAGTTTTTTATTTTGTTTACATATACAGCTGAACTTCATTACAACAATACTTCAGGAGACCAGGAATATAGTATTGTTATACTAGGATTATTGTTGTAGTGAGTTCTTGAAATTTAAGAATTGAGATCATTAAGAAAGTAAAGATTAGTTTAAATATTAAATTAAATACTAAAGTTTAAATAATGCTCTCTGATCGGTTCTGAATTATTTATTAACCAGGAAATTATATTATGTTGTTTTGAACTTTGTTGTCTTTAAAAAAAAATTGTTATTTTGCTTTGGTCCATTTTTCGCAAGCTATGGTTTACAAATTCTGATCAAACTATGTCAAGAGCAGGCAGTTGTTTGATTCCAATTCCAGGAATTATGATTGTCATGTATTGAATTGTTTTCATTTGAGAAATAACTTCTAAGCTACTTGGGAGTTTACATGGAACTGATTCTTCCTCTTTCTCTTCTACTTCTTGGATATCAGTCCCTAATTCTGCCAGAATTGCCACATCTGTGCAGTCTGGTCAGTGCCTGCAATTCCTCGTAATGGGATTGGCCAAGGTAGTGATAACTATTGCAATGCCATCAATTAGCTAGATGTGGACAAACCATTGTGGAGCATGGGGAGGATCCATAGGTGACTTGATTAGTGAGTAGGTGCTCCTAGTTCTTCACACAGCTCAAGCATTGATCAGGAACGGGTTGTGCCAACACATCCTGATAGTCATATCATTATATCAATGTTTTTACTATCATTGTAATGAGTGATAAATAGTAGTATTTGTATAGGACTTCAGATGGGACTGCAGAAGATCTATCATTATACTGCAATTCATTGTTGTAATGGATATCATTTTAGAAAGGTTCAACTGTATAAACACAAATAAAATACAAGTTATCGATCTCATGTTTTACTCATATATGTAAATTTACTCATATGTTTTATGCATATATTAACAAAACACATTAGTATATAGTATGTTAACAAAAATTTTGTGTGCTACTTGCTCAGAAAGATTGAAAACTGCTGATTTAGGTTGTAACTGTGATTTTTTTGAGAGTTGTATTTAATATGCTGATTTCTTACACTAAAAGAATTCTGTTCATTTTCAAGAAATTAAAATATTTTATTCTTTATATAATTTTTTAACAAATATGATTTTATTTAAAATTAACCTTCCATCTTTACTGACTGACTGATTTTATCTGAATCTGTTAAATTTAGATAGATCTAGAAATTTAGTTTGAGCTTTTTAAGGTTTAATCACGTTTAATATTAGAACAATTACATTGTTTTTTAATAGTATGACAAAAATAAAGTAAATGCTCTTAATAATTTTTATAAATTATAACTTATTATTTAAAATATATAACATTATTCAAGAAAATTATGAGACTAATGAGAAATTTTTTTTTTCCATTAGTCTCATAATTTGAAATTTTGTGAGAAAAAGAGCTTTTATTGATTTTAAGTTTTTATAAATGAAAATTCAACGAACTAGACTACAAATGATGTGTTTATGAACAACAACAAAGAAAACAAAGCTATTTTATTAAAGAATTTTTAAAATTACATAATTATAAAAAAAACTTAAACTTTTTCTCCATGTGCAACTACTATAATTATAAAATTGCTAAAATATTTAAATTATTTCTCTCTCAATGTATTTACACTAAAATAAAGTTTTTATATAAATGTGAAGGATGAAATATATTGTAAGTGGTTTTATAACAATAATAAATTTGTACATAATAAGCATTTAAATTTTATTTAAATATTTTATAAATTTTTAGTAAGTCAAAAATTATTAGTGATTTTCAAACATTAATTCAGAATTTCAAGTAAAACTTGAGTAAAAGTTTTTTTTAGCATGGACACTAGAAATGTGATTTCAACTCTAAAAATAGACTCAGAATACATCTATTCTTTTAGTATCCTTGATTTTAAGTAATTCCTATTGAACAATAGAAGTGGAAAACACTTCTTATTTTATCCTTTAAAAAATGAAAATAAATAGCTTTTTCTTTGATTTATTATAAATTTTGCATTTTTCCAATTATGTTGCGTTACCCAAATAGTCAAAAGTATCATTTTATTTTTCATATAAAGTTACAACTTGATAATTTTTAGTAAAGTTATAGATATTTTATATCTGGGTAAAATTAATTCAGTCATTATTCTAGGAACCGAACCTATAACAAAAACTGCAAAATTTTACAACAATTCGTATTTATAACCGAAATAAGAAAATATATTTTTGTTCTAATTATCAAACTCTTGCAAATTTTTTATAATTTAGTAATTTTAGTAGCTAGATGAACCTGAGAATTAATGATAATCATTTTGAGAACTCCTACTATAAATTACACTTTCTGAATATAAATTTTTAAATTTTTTTAGGAATTTATTCTCTCTTGAAGTATTTAAAAAAATATTTTTTTTGTAACTATTGTAGTTAGTTTTGGAATTTTGAGTTCAAGATTTTTGAATTTATTGTCTGTCAATCATTCATGATAAATTTATATGCACGGAAAATAAAATATAGTTTGGTTTTAATTATTTGTCATAACTTTATTTCATAATGTCTTACAATCTTTCATAGAAGTGAAAACATTTTTCTCATTATGTAAAGATTTCCTCCATGTTTGATTATTTACTATTTCAAGATGAGTTAATTTAGTTGGTTTTAGTGATACCATAATTTCGATTATAGATAATGTGCTATGTTGTTTTTCTTGTGGCATTATACTTTGCTATTTTCTGATAAAGAAATAATCATCATCTGTGTATTTGAAGGTGGCTTTATTACGTTTACATTCATATTTCCATAATATTGAAGATCTGAATTTATTTCAGTAATGGTATTTATTCTTCAATACTTGAAATTTTTTGCTTAAAAAATACTATTTCACTTATCCATTTAGTATAAATGGAAATTTAGAATGATAAAATTACAAATAATACAAATATTATCAGAAAAACAGTTGATTTTTGAAACAGTGAATAAAATATACTATTATTTTTATCATATTATTTTTTTAAAATATTTTTAAATCTTTGAATATTAACTACATTGTTTAGAAAAAACTGAAATCAACGCGTTAATTTATTAGTTTACTAATATTTAATTTTGAATAATTACAGTAATTTTATATTATTGCAAGATTTATTACTAATATTTCTGATAGTTATCAATGTTGAAAAATATTTGATTAGTATTATTTGAATAATTGTATTATTATATATTTTCATTTTATGTCTATTTCACGTATTTGTGTTTTAAACGCGTATAAGTGACAGCATTCGCGATTTCGTAAATTTTGATGGTACATTTTGTTTCATTTTTAACATATTTGCTATTGAAATTCTTTTGAAATCTAAAAATTTAATAATTCCAAAAAATTTAACCATATAAAGTTAATGATTTTGCTTTTCAGTATCGTTATAAAATATAAAGTTTCAAATAAAATAATTAAAATTCTTTTACGCATTGTAATTCTTATATTTTTGTGTGGGAAACGATCTCCAAACTTGATTTCCATGAGTTTACTCTTCTCGGCAAACTAGTCATAAATAAGCTATTAATTATTTTTAATTTTAATTTTTCTCGCGAGTTTCTCATTTATTAGTTATTTTTAAATATATTTTATCAAGTTTTTTTGTTTTTAATAAAATTTGTTAAGAACTGTTACACACACAATAATACAAAAAGCCGCTAATCTTTGTGATCCGCCATTTTGAGAATTAACAGGAAATGTATTGTGTTTACGTGACCACATATATATTTATGATAATGTATTTACTGAAATTTAGATTAATTTCATTTTATTCATTAATTGGGAATCTCTTACAACCAAGAGCATGAATTTTCACCATAATTTTAAATAAATTTATGTATTTTTAATATATATTAAAAAATTAATTAATCGGGATTGCTTGAATTTTTTAAATATTTTGAATTTTGCGCCATGTTTTAGATGTGTTAAAAGATTTTTTAAAGCAAAATTATTTACTGTCACCTGCACCTGAAATTTAAAAAAATAAAATTTTACACGGGGAATAAATATTTTGCAAGAATTGACAATCGAAAATATTTATAAAAATATGATAAAATTGATAAAATGAAACATAATAAGTAAGAAATGAAGAATTTAAGGCTTTGATTAGAAATTGCACTGGAAAATAAGAATGCACCACAATTTGATATTTTGTAAAAAGGGATTTAAAGTGGCATTATATTATTTTCGAACATACGCGGTTCTAATCGCGCTTGCAGCCTCGTGAGAAAGACAAGCAACGTCATTGCTGGTGCTGTGCTACTCTACTCGAGGAAGACAGCCAGACAAACATGGCGGATTGCACTAACATCGTGTTCTTTGTATTGTGCGTCAGTCGTCGGACGGTACAACTACGTCGGTATAATTTTTATAAGGCATAGTTATTATAATTCGACTAATTGAGTGAATTATTAACGTATTAATAAGAAGTTTTAAGTCGTAAGTAATCTCGATATCATTGTGCAATTATTTAGTCGTCACCGATCTGTCGGAACATTCCTCCATTGAAGGAGAAAATGGCTGTCGTTCCTTTTGACTGTCGCCTGCCATCTTGGGAACTAGTACTATTCCTATATTGTGATTCATTTTTTAGTAGTTGTGCCTAGAATCACAATTTCTTATGAAAATTATATAAGAAGAATTATTATTAACGTAAATTTAAAGTATAAATATCCACATTTGAACTCTGTTAACAATACCATCTCCAAGATGAACGAGGTTAGTCTTCATTTTCATTCATATTTTAATTAACTTATTTTGCTTAATTATTATGTTATTTGCTATTTACGATATATTATAAGTGGCATCAATCGGGAATTTTCCATTTGGATATAATAAGCGAGCCAAGTCTTTTCTTATAAAGACTTGTTCACTGCTAAGCCTAATTATAATGTATAGTTAACCCAAATAATGATATAAAATATGATTTTAATATTAAATACGAGTAATTAAAAGCGGGAATGATATTTTACAAACTGTATTGGTGATAGATAATTCTGAATCAATTTTATTAAATAGAGTTGTGGCGTCTTCTGTTGGAATTACATGCTACTGATTATGTTTACAAACAAGAAATTGGTCAAATTTATATATTATTGAATTTGTACCAATGTAATTTTGAGGTTAAATGAGTCTCTATACATTTGACTTTCATTTGACCTTGTTAAATTTTCATTTTTAAGGGGACCCATTTTCAATAAAACATCAAATATATTTTCATATCTGGTCTTTATAGTGGCTTATGCAGGTACTAGGAACTGAAATCAAATTATTTACAAATAAGTTAGTAAAATATAAAGCATATTGTGAGTTCAGAACAATAATAAAATTGAACACCTAGAAATTAAAACTGTCTAGCATTATTTTATGTTTAAATACATTTTGTAACTGAAATTATATTTATAATGATTTGTATATATGAGAAAATATGAATACTAGATATTAAGTGACGGTAGATAAGGGGAATTACTTTGCTTAAGCAGAAATAATAAATGATATCGTTTCATTATATATTTTTATTAAAATCTTATTTGTAAATAGGTTTTATTGGTATATAATACATTGTCGACATTTGAAATAAGATGATGACTTAAGATTACAGAAAATACAGAATAAAAAAGTGTATTTGGTATAAATATGACTTTCCTTGCGGATTTATAGATAATTTCAATATTAATTTACTTCTTATTACTTCGTTTTGTCATTTGTTTTCATTTTTCTTATGATTTTATACTAAATGTTTAATAGAATCATTGGTTGAAAATATAGAATTAAATGATACAATCATTATTAACAATAATATGCATTTGAGCATTTTTTATAAAAATACCAATAAATAAGATTGAAAAAATTTGAAACTTTTTTAAATGTTACAAATTCTGAAGAAGAAACCAACTACTTTAATATAAATTTAACATGTATAATATTTTATGATGATTTCTTAATGCTTATAATGAAATAATTAAATAACAACTACAGCAATTTAGAACCAAGTAGTACCTTTATTAAAACATTTTAACATTTTTTCTCTATTATGTCACTTAAAGTTAATATACTAAATTATTCAAAATACAAAATGTTTTAAGTAATATGTTTGTACGATAATTATTTTGTATTATTATTCATTTTACTAATTATAATTTGAAATTTTGTAATATACGGTAAATTGGTAATTGATATATTTTTACAATTACCAATCCATTGTTTTACAATATACATAAAAAAAAAAAATATGGTAATATTAGTGAAGTAGCAGTGATGAATAATTTTACAAGAACATTTCAGAAATAATGTTATATGTAAATGTTTTAAGCCTTCGAGTTTTAAAATCAGCTATTTTAACCTGGAAATAAATTTAATAATGCATCTCAATAATGGAGACTTTCTTTTTTTTATTGTATTGTGATAATTATTGATTGCTTTACAGTAAAATTTAAGTTTCTAGAAAATTTAAAATGATCTTTATCAATATTTTTTGTAAACTATTTTATAAAATTAAAGTGAAATTTGTTTATGTAATTTACAAAGTTTACTAAAAAAAATGAACTATTTAAAATTATCAATAATAAATCATTATTATTTGGATAAATATAAAAAGTTAATTAAAATAATAAGATTTTCATACATCACTATTGCAATAAATATGAGTTTCAAGATTGTTTGAAAAATAATTAAAAAATATGTACTGTATATATTTATATATTGAAGAATAAAAATATTTGAAAAAATGTCTATCTATCTATTATTTAGAATTTTGTTTTCAGTTTTTTAAATGTTTAACATGTATTAATTCTTAAAGCAACTTTGTTACAGAACTATTGAAAAAAATTAATTGATACACTTCAATTTTATATGAAAAATAAATGTTATAATGTTAAATTCCAAAGTTTAATTGAATGTATGCTCTGTATTATTTGATTGATCTTACAGATAAATAAATGTATTAAATTAAAATGTTAAGTAATTTTCAGTGTAAAGTAGTTTATTTTTTAAGGATCAAAATAAAAGTTACAGGATTGAATAAAAACTTTGTATTTTAAGTTAAATGTTAATATAAATATTTAATTTAATGTAACATTTTTAAATAATCTTTAAAAAAACCTAATGCTGATGAAAATAAAAATTATTTTAATACAAACTACATATCAATTTCATCAAATAAGTATTGTCGTTAAAATTTTAAGAAATATATTACTATTTAATTTTGGATGAAAGTTTTTTTTTGGAAGGCATAAGCTAATAAAAGGCGGCTTGATTTTTTTTTATTAACATCATTGATATTTAGTTCCATTAATAAAACAAAATTTAATTTTTTAGAGATCTGTTCATATTTAACATTATTGTTTATTTTTCATTAAAACAAATTTCTCTTTTTAAAAGTAAATGTTATATTTTTTAACAATTAAAAAAATGTGTACTGCAGAAAATCTGAGACAGAACAAAAATAATATTTGTGTACTACTAATATCTTATTATAATTTTGATTTTAAAAAGCCATGAAAATCTAAAGAACTGATTTTAAAAATCAATTTTTAATAACCAACAGAATGAAAGTATTGACAATTTATCTGTTATGAATTTTATTTATTAATATTTGACGCACTTTTTTGTGATTACATTTCAAACAAAGAAAAATATTTAATACATAACTGTAAGTGGTATATATAAATTCTAAAAGGCATAGCAAAAAATTATTTTATATCATTAGTACAAATGCTTCAATGAAAATTTATGGTAATTTTATTATAAAATAATTTTTATTAGATGTTTTGGTATCTAATGTTTGAAAATTTTTCATGCTAGATTATTACTATTATTTAATTTTTTGTTTTAATATAGCAGAAATATTTTTTAAAAGCAAGTGTGTCTATACTAACAATTTATTCATATCCAGTAACAAAAGAAATTGTAAATATGAAATATATATATATATTTGTGTTTAGACCAAAATAGAATCTAAATTTATCAAATCTATAAAAATTAATATTGCAGATATTTATCTGCAGTCATTATTGATACTTCACATTTGTTTACTACTATTTAAATTAATCATGAAATAAACCAAATTCATGTCGATTTTGTTATTTTTTTCAAGATAAAGTGCAGATTCATGTTATATTGTTTAAATTTAAATAATCATTCAAGCAGTTTTACTTTGATACAGATTTAGTTTTAAATTTTTAATTATTTTGTATTTAAATGTTTAATTCATAGAGATTTTCCCATTATACTATGTAACTTCATATAAATTCTGATAAAATCAACATTGTTAACCTTAGATAAAGTAAAATAATATTTATTATCTACTTATAATAAAAATATAACTCTTAGAAAATGTCTTTCTGTTCTATATAACAGGACTATGATAAAATTATCTCTTTTAGGTACTAAATTATTAAAAAGAAAAAATCACACACACACAAAACCACTGTTCTGTATTTCAGTTATTTTTAAACTGAGGATGTCTTTAAATAAGGTCAAAAACATTATTCAATAGAATTTGGTTTTCAGAAGTAAGCAGCTTCTTAATAAAATGCTATTTAAAGAATAAAAGTAGTGTCAGTATTGGAATTGAAGAAACTTTGTATTGTTGAATGACTTGACATCTTTTAGATATCTTCAAAATAAATAAGTAGAAATTTTTAAAAAATTTTTGCTTGTTAAATATGAAAATTATAAATGATGATAACTGAGTGTTTTTGAAGAATTCAAATTATTCATATAGATTGTCATTTTTGATTTGTTGATGAATATCTATACTTTATAATAACACACTTTTCTTTTTAGAAAAAAGTTATATAATATAAAGACCAGAATGAAAATTATTTCTTTATTTAGTTAGTGATTTTGAAAATCAGATATAGAGCAGATAATACTAAATGCTGACATGAAAATATTAAGTTCTGGTATACTTTCACTTTATATTTGGTGAATGTGTATAAAATCTTATTAGTATAATAAAAAGACTTGCAAAACTGATCATTCAATTAGATGAATTAATTTCAGTAACTTGAAAATCAGATAAAAAAAATAAGAAACTTAAATTATAAAAAACAAAGTCCATTTGCCTTATTAGAGTTATTAAACTTGATAATGAGGTTATTTTAATGTTTCTGAGCATAATGGAGGCTAATCAATAAAACAGTTACTTTTTTAAAAAGTTATCTGAATTTTTAAAGAATAAAGAAATTTCTATTTTGTTAACACTGCTATGAAAATATTCTGACATTGTCAAAAATCAAGTAAATATAGTAAAGTATAAAATTATTTAATAAATCTACAAATAATTGATATAAAAATTAAAACATGAATGGATCATTAAACAAAGCTTAATTTTTTGGTTTTTATACTTAACTACTATCAAACATTATTCACATAGAGAGAGAAAGAGAGGTATTTATCTTCCTAGTAGCAAGAATTTAAAAGATTTTATTGAGGATACTTTAAATTTTTTGATCATCTCTTTTTATAGTTTTTAGATATTGAAAAAGGTTGACATTCTGAAGTTCTCTTTCTAGCTCACTTCTAGTATCTTGATGTTTATCTCATAATATTTTTTATATGAAAAATCGGTTATTCTTAATGTTTTCTTAGTGTTTCTATTGTCAAGCTAGTGAAATCTTTCTTTGAATCAATCTTCAGTTTCTTTTAATATTACGAAAGGGGTATGCCTGTTATACTTAGTTAAAAAATGTTAGTTTGTTCTTTGCTACTTCAAAATTGTAGAAAATTTAATTTTGGATTCTTGTGCTCACTGATATAATCATTTTTTTGATAGTCCAAAAACATTATCTCTCAGATTAAATTTGCTGAGTTTTAATTCATGAAAAGAGTAGAATTATCTGAAGAGAATTTGATCAAGATAGTTTGTCTGAAAAAAGAATTTTTCATGAAACTTCATTTCATTTGTTTTTATTTGGGCAAACATGATGTGAATGATAAATAATATATTTTTAGTGTGTTTATACACAGTGGAGCATCATTTATATACATCTCAAAACAATGTGCAATTTTGAAATTTAAGATGCACAAGATGGCAGACAGTAATTTTTTTTCTATGATAAATTCATAGTATTACAGCTTTTAACAGATGTCTCAATGCTTATTATATATTTTTATTATAAAAAACAGTAATGCTTTTCATTGCATATCTTCTTTGAAGTTGAGTTAGTGGACAGTTTGCATTACGTGATTAACAGCAGTAAGTTCTAAAATGATTTTCACTTATTCAAGACAAAAATGCTACTGCTAATGGGTAGTATGCTGTCTTCTGTTTTTGCTGGTAACAGGATACTATAAATGTATAGGCTTCTTATATTATGATTACTTCATATACATTAGCTAATAATATACTATTCCTACTATTTTCTCTGAGAGACAGAACACTTGGGGTTAATTTTATTCATTTAATTCCAGAAATATGAAGCTAGGGATGTGATGATAGAACAAAAAAATGTGTCCTGAAATTCTGAGTTCATTTTTAAAAACCCATTGAGATAGTTATTGCGTTTTTCAGAAAGGAAAATGAAATATAAGTGGTACTCTGTAATGAATTTACACATGCGAATGAAATATCTTGCCATTTAAAGAGAGGAATGCTTTGGGACCATTGTGAAACATATAAACAGTGCTTCATTCTATATTGAAATATATTTTAAACTTCATTTATAATCAATCTTTCATTATTAAAGTTTTTAAATTGAAAGACCATAATGTTTTGTGCTGTCTTCCTTCACATAGGCAATTTGCCTGTTCTGGTCTCAAAAAGATCCATTTTTTTCTCAGTTTTCTTCTCTTTTCACTTTTGGTTGTTAATTATTAGTAATAGGTAGTGTGATTACCTCCATTCTCTGTTTTTTCCATCTCTTCCTACATTCTGTAATATTTTCATTCATATATTTTTAGATCTTCATTTGATAAAGCATCTAATCTTGTACATCTGTTAACATATCTTAAAAATTTCATCTCTACTGCCCATATCATTATAATACCTTTCTTCAATATCCATGTTTCAGGATCATAAAGGAGCATTGGTATGGCCATTACTTTATAAAACTTAGTGTATAGCAAGAAAAGCAAGGAAGGGAAGTATATTCATTATACAATCGCACATGCTTTGGAACCTGGCCAATTTCTGGTGTAAATCAATATCACATATGATGTCACATCCTAGAAAGAAACAGAATAGATATATAATAATCCATAAGATTTAAATAATTATCATGAAGTAAATGATATGAATATCATCATTCCCCCCCAATTTAACAATGGAGTATTTTATTCAAGTGGCTAAATGATTGATTAAAGAATGACTATTTATTTGTAAGATTTTTTCTTTATTAAGTTAGGAAGTTGAGGTGCACTCTCTTTTTATTATTTATTCAGGGCACTGTTTCAGTGTCATAAGATGATTCTTAAGTTTCCAATCGCTTGGAGATCTATTAGTTTACCCCCCTCTCTCTCTTTTTTTTTACTGTTTAGGACCCTTTTTTTTGATACTTTTCCTTTTTTATTAAAATTGGGTATTTTTGTATTTCTATTTATAAATCTGAAATTAAATTTTTAATTAATAATTTTAAAGACAAAGGAATTATGACTGACAATAGTATAAATATTTTGAAATGTGAATTGTGTGATGTGACTATAAATTTTGAAGAAAAGTATTTCTTCACAAGTTAAATAGCACATTAAATATGCAAAACATTTTCAACGGGGGAAAAAGAAATAATGAAAAAAGGGCCAGAGTTTTGTTTTGGAATCTTTAAATTCTGCAAAGGACAATGAAAGCAAGAAGAATGAAGTTTTCATGGAACTGGCTACAGCTGTAATATAATATGGTCAGGGATTGCTCTTAACAAATCATCCAGCATTCAGAAGTTTTCTAGAAAAGTACACCAAGTACTCAATACCTGACTAAGGCGTTCTAAGGAAAAGATGTGCAATCTACATATGAAGCAATTTTCAAAAAAATACAGAGAATAGTAAGAAACAACCCACAAGTTTAAACAAATGAAAGGTTATTGGATGGATTTTTAATTGCAGTTTAAAATTGACAGAAAATATGCACCTGTTATCAAGTTGACATAAATAAATAAGACAATCAGAATTTTACAAATTTTAAGCACTTATTATTATAGAAAAATATGCATTTTTAGTTAAATGTACTTATTTTTCACAATACTGAAAAATATAACAAATACAGAGTTTACTTTTATTTATTTTAACTTATACACGATTTGACCAATAATTCTTAATTTTTTTTTTTTTTTTTAAGAATAGTTTGCATTAAAAACTCATCCATTCTCAATCACTTTCCTCAGACATGAAGCATTCTTGACTCATTACATTAGCAATGTCAAATATATTGAAATTCAGTTTTAAATGTATTTCCAGATTTTGCTCTGTCAAGGAACTCTTATCTGATTAATGAATCATCTTAAAATATAAGTAACTTGCCTCAATTTCTGCATTACTAGAGGTACTTACAATACTGCAGTTTTAAATTTATTTAACTAGCCATATTTCTAGACTCAAACCAAGAAGCAGATAGCATTTTCATTGTTTGTACATTTACTCCTCAATCTTTGGACAAGATAGCTTTACCGGAAGCAGTTTTGATATCTGGAATTTCCTGTTGCACAAAATGGTTGAACTTTTAGGGTAGTTTTGTAAATTGTACAGAATCTTGCATTACAAATTACATGCATTCTGAAATTTTGGTATAGATCTGGGAAAGTATAAAATATTTAAAATAAATTGATACAAAAATTTAAATTTCTCAGTAATGGTATGAAGAGACAATGTTCTTGTTTTTTTCCCCCATCTTCACAACAGTTCAAGCTGGGAGGGTTTTTGGTTTAAGTTATCATTTATGTTCAGTTTGATTTATTAGAGCATTTTAGCAAATCAGTATTTCATAATAAAATCAAATTAATGTGAATATATATGCAAAACTTTTAAAAATGATATCTTTATAAATGTTATGCAAAAATATGCAATTTATGAAAAATTATGCAAGACATTTTTTTCTATTAGCTACTATTAATTGTGAATTCTCAATAACAATCTTTCTTGAAATTGTGTTTACATTTCTACTGTATTATACAGAGTGGGCCAACGAAAACGAAATGGCGGAGTTATCGTGTTCATCCAAGCAAATCGCTCGGACAGGTCGATTTTATTCTCAAGGGGGACATCTTTTTCAATAAAGTTTTTGCGATTCTGAATACAACAGACAACAAAAAATTTTAAAAACTCATATATTTTTTATTAACTAAACAAACATTTATTTTGGAGAAAAGTAACACAAACTATTAAGAAACATTAAAAAAAATCTTTTAAGCTAGATCACATATGCAAGGAAAAAAATTAATAATAGTTTTTTTTTTAACTCAATGGTTAATCGTCACAATTGTTGATATTGGTCAGATAATAACCCAAGCATATTTCATGAAGTTCATAGCCAAACTCTGCAAAGGCTAAATGTATGGGCCGGAATCTTTGGAGATCGACTACTTGGCCCCATTTTCCTAGATGGCAATCAAACGGGAGAAAGTTATTTAGATTTACTTGAAAGCGTTGTTCTGTACTGTACATCCTTTACTTGTTGATATCGTCAAACATGACGACTGATACTTAGAAGACCGCCTTACTTTCCAACAAGATGGAGCCTCCCATTATGCAAGACCAGTTAGAGTTTTTGAACATGGCTTTTTCTGGGCATTGGATCGGACGTAGAGGTCTTTTTAGAATGGCCGGCTAGATCTCCAGATCTTAGTCCTCTTGATTTTTTTTCTTTCAGGACATTTAAAAAGTAAGATCTATGCAACCGAACCAGGATCTCTTGAAGAATTATGACAAAGAATTATAGACAAGTGTTGTCAAATAACACCCGAAACTTTCCTAAGTGTAAGAAACTGTTTTGAGTACAATTTGTATTATTGTATGGAGGCTAGTGGTGCTTAATTTGAACATTTATTGAATACTTGATAACTCTTTCTTATGTTTGTTACTTTATTTGAAATAAATGTTAGTTTAGTTAATAAAAAATAAATGAGTTTTTAAAATTTTTTGTTGTCTGTTGTATTCAGAATTGCAAAAACTTTATTTGAAAAGATGTTCCCCTTGAGAATAAAATCGACCTGTCTGAGCGATTTGCTTGGATGAACACGATAATTCTGCCATTTTGTTTTCATTCGCCCACCCTGTATTTTTAAAACCATGTTTTCTCTAATTGATATTTTTGTTTTAAAATTTTAGTTGGTTATTTTATATAATGGGGGAACTACTTCATGCAATTAAATGCAATTTCTAAATGCAAAATGCACATCTATATCTGTAATAATAATGGATAATATTTAATCATGTTCTGGAAAGCAACCAGGAGATACATCAATCAATATGTAAAATATACTTTTGGTTGCTTTACAAATAATCCATGGGTTATTCACAGGAAATTACAGTAATAACACATTTTTTCATGATTACTTTTGTTAAACTGTTTTAAATTGAAATCAAATATGATTTCAATTTAAAACAGTTTTTGGTTTCAAATTAACTAAATTGAATTTCTAATGTTCTGTCGGATATATTTAAAAGAAAGAAAGATCTACTGAAAATACAAGAAGAATTATTTTAACTGCATTAGTGCCTGTAGTCTTGAATTATAACACTGAAATTATATGAACAAAATTATGATTGCAGATTATTATGGAAAAAGTTAAAATTTTGAAGATGAAAGTCAGTAGAATTAATGGGAACTGTTCTGTTTACGGGATGCCAACTGATATGTACAGCAACCAGTAAGATTCTAGCTCTGAATGATTCTACCACCTTCAGAATTGTTGATCCTTTGTGAGATATTCACCTCCAAAGGTCAGTTTTTAGCATGTATCCGTATACTGCTTACTCTATATGAAAAGCATGTAGATTCTGCTTCAGTGCTCACTATCGCTCTCACCTCAGCACCCAGATGGGGACAAGCCCTCAAACCCCTAAAACTATAAAGCATCAAGAACTTCACAAACAGTCAACTGGGCTACTCAAAGCTGGCATAGTCACATGGGCTAAATAGTTAAACATGATAGTCTTACAGATGATGGTATCGCGTATTGGATTCAAGTTACAACTGGTGCCCTCTTAACAGAAAAGAACAAATTAATGTTTGTGAGAAAAGAGATTCATCAATTTTATCACTTGTTTTTAGATTGAAAGTAAGTTTTATTTTTTCTGCTGTTATAACACCACATGTGAAAGTTGTTATCATGTCAGATTTGACTGGGTTTTTTTTTTCAAATCTTGGTTTTGAGACCTCCTGAACCCAAAAAGGGAAAAAATTTGTGTGAGATGTCTATTTCATTTAATATCTCAGGATGGGTAAAGATTAAAAAATGAAATTTGGCATGGTAACATGTATATAAAGGACATTGATGCTCTTAAATTTTTGAGTATGGAACTCATGGGGGTGGGAGATAAAAGGTCAGGTGAGATCAAACTTAATAAAATTTTTTCTTTTTATTGACATTTACAATACTTTTAAAATTCATCTCTACCCACAAAAGTAAGCCTTTTTATAATATGAAATGTTATTAAAAAAGTAATTTTTATAACAAATGGCACTACACACAGTTTTAACTTTGAGCGAGTGTCAGTGTTTTTTAAACAAATATTTAAGTGGAGATGTTTTTTAATCATAATTTAACCCTTTCTGTGAATTCATGCTAAGCCTACAGAGGAAGTAATGGGTGTTCTTTTTGAGGAACAAATTGTTGAGCCCACCTGTGACCTGATATGACCTAGTTACATGCTGCTTCTTTGTAGTGTTGGTTTCAGATCTAGTGGGTATGGAACATTTTGCATTTAATATATATATTAGGCTCAAAGACCAAAATTGCTCATTGAGCAAAAAACGGCCATGAAGTGAAATTCACATCGTGGCATTTGTAAAAACGGCACAATGCATTGTGGCTAACTCAAAACGATAACAAAGTGAAATTTGTGTCATGGCTTTCATGATATTTGACCACGACGTGTTCTAGTTAGGTTAGGTTATTCGGACAGGTTGAAATTGGTTCAAATGTTTTAGTTAGGGTGCCTGATGTTGATCGGGGACATGCAGCTCCCAGAAATGTTTTAGCTGTTGTTATGAGCATTAATCCATCAGGTCTCTATCAGTTAAGAAACAAGGGTCTTCTTGATCAACTTTATGCTTGTAATGAATTTACAATTTCTGAGAGTAACTTTATTAACATTCAGGATGTACTGTACCCTTGACTTCACACTTTGCTCATCATCTACATTAACATCTGGAATAGGTGAGCAAGGGTTTATAATGTGTCACTGTAAAAGATACTGTATTGATAAAAAATGCAAATGTTGCTTAAAGAACATAAAATGCAACTCAAAATGTCACTGTAATAGTTCTTGTAATAACAAATAACTCTGAAACATTCTTGATTCTCATAAAAAAGACTGATTTATTAATAAAAGTTCCTGACAAAGTAATTATTTTTAGTAAATTAGTTGTTAGAAAACGTTGACATCTTGAGCACTGCAACAGATTTTCACAAATGATTACATTTTTGAAAAGTAACCAAGTAACATAACTAACCTAGCCAGAACGCGTCGCGGTCAAATATGAAAGCCACGACGCGAATTTCACTTCGAAAAGTTTTGAATTGTTGCCTGCTTGTTGTGTTTGTTCTGCGAGGTGTTCACTGTCTGAACATAAAAATTTTTTGCGAAAGTGTTCGTTATTTGATTTGTTAATAGTCCGTACTGTTCATTAACCAATCTCTATAGTCATGGGAAATTAAAATTTACTTTATAGTTTGTCAAAACAAAATTTTTATTTTCAAAGAAAATGTTTTACATTTTTAATGTAAAATTTTTATTGCTATCATTAATGGGGGTTACTTTTATGACAAAAGCTAATGGAAACAATGTTATTAATAGGGATGCTACAAATGTAATATATATATTTTAGTTTAAATCAGTTTTAATGTATAAAAACTTTGTTAGGTTATTGATTAAGAATGTCCAGGATTATAATTTTGTGAAATCATCATGATATTTTTATGTGAATTTTTACAAAAATAGATCATTGGTAAAATAGTATAAATCGATCATGCATAATTAACAATTTAGAATTTAAGTTTGCATCTTGTTCACTTATTAAGTATTTATAGCCATATTTGTACATAGTTTAACGCCCGTATGTTAATTTTCTCGTTTCTTGCTTATTAAGTTAGGTTGTAATTCTGATAGAACTATAAAAAAAAATTATTGTATTTAAAGTTTTCTAATTATAATGCTTAAAAATGTTAATATTATACAGAAGAATCTGTGTAAACTAGAATCACACAGTACAAAATTATTTCTTCTGTTTTGAACAAGTTTTAATTTTTTTTTTCCTTCTTTAATTTTTTAAACGATACCAGATGAATGCCAGAAAATAGTAAAATTACTTTAACATATGTGAAAACTTTTATTACTGATTTAATTCAAAGTGATTCTAACTGAAAATGGGAATATTTCAAATGAAATAATTGAGAATTATTTGGTTGTAAAAAGTTCTCATTTCCAAATATTTGTGCTAGGTGTTAGAATGCTTTCTTAGATGTGATTCTTATGTGCTCATATGACAATTTTAGTACTAAAAATAGTATCTTGTTCTGCCATCAAAAATTCTAATCACATTACAATAATACAGAAACCATTATTCTACAATTTGACTTTTCAAGGAATTTTAATACTCTAATTATTTTTTTTATTTCTGTAATTATCAATATGTTAATCTGCTTGTTTTAACATATTGAGTACTAACTACTCCATGTGTTATCTCAATATTATTGTTTTCATAAATTATATTCATTGTGTGTTTTCAAGAACTTAGTTCTTGGTGGCTTATTCAATTCTTGACTTAAAAGTATTTGGTTCTGCCCCTGGTTAATTTTAGCAAACACTAATATTAACCTACAGTAGTGCAGTTATTTTTTGCATGATCACATATAATGTGGCAAATTTTCTGTGGATTTTTTACATGTAATTGCCATTATTCAAATTTGATGATTCTGAAAAATCCTGTAATGTCTCTTCTCTGAACTTGCAAAATTTTAATGTTGTTGTTTAGTTTCTGAGATATTATTTTGTTTACGGAACAAAGTCCTTGACACTTCTCCCCAAATGTTGCAGTAGCGTGGGCTAATATGAAACAAGTTCAGCTGGAAATAAATGATGGGAGGACAAGTGTTTCTTAGAAGGACAAAACCTACAGAAAACTCATTTTCTATAGTTTTTGGGCATGAAATAAAGTCATTGAAACATGTAAGGCTGTGTTCACACTGCCAATGACAACAACAGTGTTTTTATTGTTCAAAAATAGTATTCACATCCAAAACGAATAACCGGTGTGAAAACTTTCAAAAATCATTATTCTCAAAATCATATATCAAACTTTCAAAAATGGTTATTGGTTTTGGATGTGAGTGCTATTTTTAAACAATCCAGTGTGCTGAGGGAATATATTAGTTTTTATTGTTCATCTTTGTCTGTGAAACGTTCACACCAATTGTTATCATTGATATTTATTGATATTGTCTTAGTCGTTTATTGTTCAAAAGTTAGCAAAGATTCAACATTTGTCGTTGTAACGGTAATGACCAATCATCGTGAATTTCTCACAATTCTTTGAACAAGATGGAGGAACTGCTAATCTCATGTTGAAGAAAGAGGAGCTCTACAGAGCTTAATAGATCATTGAAACTCACAAAAGTAATTTTAAAAATTCTTTGATGTGTTTTAATTGTATGGTAATGCCTACAAAACCAAACTATTGCTGTAATTAATTGGGTTATTATTTTGCTATTATTAATAATTAGATATTAGGTAATTTGGTAATAGAGGTAGACGTTAGGCATCATCTCTTATTTAAAGTAATAATTTATTAATATAGAATGGAATTTTAGCCATCAAGTTTTGCTTACCATGTGGTGGGCTGCCAGTTATGCCACTCTGACTTCTGAGCAATTCTTCACTTCCAGACATATTTAAATCTAGATATAACCATTCATAATTACACACATCTGGAGTGAAGATTTGCTTAGATGTCCAGCTGGCATAACTGGCAGCGCATCACACAGTAAGTGGAGATCGTGGGTTTGAATCTCACCCTGGGCTAGTTCTTTTCTTCCAGATTGTTCTAAATTATTTAATAAATTATTAAATTGTTATAATTATTAATTTAAATAAGAGATGGTGCTTAACGTCTACCTTTATTACCAAATTACCTAATATCTAATTATTAATAATAGCAAATAATAGCCCAATAATTACGTTGACCATTTGGTTTTGTATCATGCATAAAAAACAACATAATTATTTAACGGACCAAAAGACTCACATTTAGGGGAAATAAAACAACATGAGTAATTATTAACAATATTAATTCGAATTAGCTACAGATAAAGACAGATTTGGAATCTATTTTACTGTATTACCTTAATAATAATGGGAGAAATAGTAATAATATTGTTAATACATGTACTAAAGAAAAGAAGCTACCGTATGATAGTACCAAATATTCAAGCTAAATGGCTGTGTTTTTCTATGAGTCGAGTCATAACTGCATGCATATTAACTGCGTTTGCTTGTTACGTTCAGGTGTTGCGTTCAGTTACAAGTGTAACACATAAAGTAAAGACATCGTGAGCGGTCGACCAAAATTGGCTTCGCGATCGACTTGTTGGCCACCCCTGCTATATAGTAATTCACTTTTTTCACTCCATCCTGGGATATAAATCTTGTGGTGTCCTCTAGGTATGCATTTTTTGGCTACACTAAACAGTGCTCCAACAAACTTTTTAAAGTTGTTTGATGTAGGTGGGATCCATCCCAAACATTTGTCAAGATCCTCTGAGAACAAAGTCCAGTTAGCCTTGTTAAAATTCCACCTTGCGCGTGGTATACTATTTACTATAGGAATATTAAGTCCAATTCTGATAATTATTGGGCGGTGCTGGCTATGCGGGAATTGATTTAAAACTGTGCGTGTAGCTGATAACGGTTGTCTATTTTCATCTGTAGACACAAAGCACAAGTCAGGGTTATATTCACAACCCCATGCGCTGGACCTAAAGGTGCATTGATCTTTAGCATCAAACAGAAGATAAAGATTATTTTCCTCTGCCCATTTAAATACCATGTCACCATTTTTATCAGTGTTGCGATATTTCCAGAGTTCATGGTGGCTGTTGAAGTCTCCCAAATAGACAGCAGGATGAGGTAATTGTGGTATGACGTGTTGGGGCCAAGTTGTAGCTTTCAACCGAATAGGAGCTGTACGGACCAGGTACTAGCCTTTGCTACTTTTGTAGAGGCTGGATATCAAAGGCAATTAAAAACATCTGCAGTATACATCGATCTTACTGCAGCATATGATACTGTCTGGCGGCATGGCTTAATCTATAAGCTGCTCCGAGTGATACCCTGTTTAAAAATGGTTAAAATAATTGATGAGATGTTAAGTAACCGACCCTTTCAAGTTGTCATGGGAAATTCGAGAAGTAGGATAAGAAAACTAAATAATGGCCTACCTCAGGGTTCTGTCCTGGCACCACTGCTCTTTAGTCTTTACATAGCTGATCTGCCTCAAACGAAGGCAAGGAAATTCGGATATGCAGACGATTGGGTGATTGCCACGAGACATAAAGACCTTGCGATTACTGAAAAGATCCTGACAGAGGACTTATCAATCTTAGGACAATATTTTTGCCAGTGGAGACTTCAATTGAGTAAGACAAAAACTGAAGCTACATGCTTTCACCTTAATAACAAGCTGGCAAATGAAGAATTAAAGATTTATTTTGACAATAATTTACTGAAATATAATAAGAACCCGAAATATCTTGGTGTCACTCTGGATAGAACTTTATCCTTTAAAACACATGTGATGAATTTGGCTGCCAAGGTTAATACCAGAAACAACATCCTCCAAAGGTTATGTGGAACCACATGGGGTTCTTCACCGTCCACCTTACGGATCACTGCTCTTGGCTTGGTTTTCTCTGCAGCGGAATACTGTGCACCGGTATGGATAAACAGTACTCACATTAATAAACTGGATGCCCAACTAAACACTACCCTACGTATCATAACAGGTACTCTCAAATCAACTCCTGTCCATTGGTTACCTATTCTGAGCCATATCCCTCCATCTACACTCCGAAGGGATAGCACTCTGCTCAGGGAATATAGGAAAATATTATCTAATCCACAACTCCCGATTCATCAGGATATTGATGACCTCAGCATAAACCGGCTTAAATCAAGACACCCTCCCCTATTAAGAGCTAAATCCCTGCATTCCAATAATTTCAACCTCACTGAATCTTGGAAAAGGCTCTGGGCTGATGTCTCTCCGGTGGACAGCCGACAACTTCCTTGTATCACAAAGCGACCACCTGGATTTGAGTTATCCAGAAATCTTTGGAGTATGTTAAATCGGATTCGGACCAAACATGGGTTGTGCAGGGACAGTCTTTTTAGGTGGGGAAAAGTTGCATTTCCGCAGTGTGACTGTGGTGCTGAAAGACAGACTATACACCATATCTTGGAAGATTGTCCAGTAAGATCTTTTCCGGGACAACTGAGTGACTTCCTGATTGTGACTGAAAGTGCTTTAAACTATATTTCTAACTTAGATTTACATTTATGATTTGTGTTCTTTCATTTATGATTTGTTCTTTTTTGAATTAGATGTGTAGCCATACGCTAAATAAATAAATATCTATAATAATGAAATTTACAAAGGCAATAGAGTTAAATAGGACAATGCCCTATGCACAGGATAATAGGCTGCTTGGCATATACATCACCCTAGGAAAGTAGGCTTCCTTGCATATTTCATCTGTGTTGTAGAAAAGAATACTTGTGGTTTTATTGCTATCAAAAATGAAACTGACACTTTGTTTTGTTTTTGTTTATCTTTACCTTTCAGATTCTGCTCTCTGGTCTCTTTTTGTGATTTTTTCACATAATTGTTTCAAAAACACCTGTGTAGTTGACTGTTTGACCTTGAGGCAAAAATTCTAAGTGCACAACTCTGATTTTCTGAACGTCAGTGTAATCGGTTGAGGGTCATCTTCAACTAATTGATGACCACTTTTGAATCAGGTAAATCATTCATAACACTGTGTATGACCTAGAACATTGCCTCCATAAGCTTGATTCAAACGTTGAAATGTTTCTGTAAGAGTTTTCTTCAGCTTAATGCAAAACTTTCATGTTGCTCCTGTAAATTGCACATTGCAAAAATGCCACAAACACTGAAACGCGATATCAACAGTTTGAAAAAAGCAGTTTACTCAATAGGTTATCATGAACGTAGTATTGTCAATTTCATGACACTAGGACACTTTGTTTTTGCCCAATTCAAAAAGTTCGGTTATTTTTTGATCAGACCCAGTGTGTACCAGATGACCCCAGTGTGTACCAGTGTATTTTTTGATCAGACCACACACAAACACACAACCCAGAAACATGATTAATCAAATGATCTAGTTACATTGTTATTGGGCTACAATAAGGTTAATATTTATCTAAATTAAATTAATTGGTCTGATTGAACAGAGATCCAGGTAGCATAACTGGTAATACATCTTCACAATAAGCAAGAATTTTGGGTTTGAGTTCTACTACAAACCAATCTTTTCTTCCAGAATATCCTAAATTAAATTCTTTCCATTATTAAATTCAACACGATGGTGGTTAACATCTCACCTCTAGCCAAATTTATTAATATCTGATCAATTAATTAGCCATATTGTAGCCCAATAAGAATCTGATCATTTTATTTGATTAATAATGTTTATCAGATTGATTATACATGTAATTATTGAATAAAGAGAAATAAGGAAGCACAGTTTTTTGAATGAATTGGCTATCCAAGGAGAAAATTTTTATCCATTGCTTCATTTGCTTTATTTATCTAATAATAAATGTAAAAATAAAATATCTTAAATTTAAGATATTAAAATTATTATATTAATTTGTACAGAAAATAAATTAGTGGTGGAAAGAAGAATGAACATTGTGTCAGCAGTATGTTCTTTTTGGCAAATTGTGAATCATTTTAACATGCTGAATTGTCTCTATAGCAAAAATTATTCACAACTAGTTGGAATCAGAAATATCTGGAAATAAGAAAGACAGATTTAAACATGACAACTACAAAGAATATACTGTACTTTGTAATTGTATTCATAAACACCTCATAAAACTGGAAAAACCTTATGAATTTCAAATTAACACACCTGTACCAAAAAAATCTAGCATTGTAAGGTCTTTAGAAGATAACGAGCACTCAGTGTTTCATGTTTGTATTTTCTACAAAATTCCCATTGTTGAGCTCTTATTTTTTCACAGTTGTCATATTTGTGAGGCTCTCAATGAAAGAAAATCCAGTTATCGAGTGGCCTAAATGATCATGCAACCCACCAGTTGACTTACTAGATTGGTGATTCAATTTAACCACAGGTGGATAGCCTGTGGTTAATTTTTTTTTTCTTTCTTTTTTTCTTTCTTCATAATTTAAACAAAACTAATAAAAAAAATTTTTATGAAAATAGAACAAATTTTATTTTCGTACATGAAGTTTGCTTTTTACATTACTACACGTAGTAAAAAAATATCAAAGTCCAAAACAGCTTTAAATGGTCAACTACTGGTACCATTATCCTAAGAATTCGTAGATCTATTTTCAGATCCTCATTATTCGATATTATTGACATTAAAATTCTTTATTTTATTTTTCTAAATTTTTTTATTAAGTAACAATAAATTTCATGAATATTGTTTTATAAATAAAACTGAAATAAATCAATCTCCAAAAAAAAACTTTGTCATTTGGTAGGCATTTGTATCTTTGATACACAAAGTTTAGGAATTTCCTCTTTAGCTGTTACTTCTTTTATAATTACTTCTACAATGAAGTGGAATAGAAAAACAATGTTTTAATGTTTGATATAATACCTTCTAAAATGCATAGCACCAGTGTCAGGCTTTCAACAGCCATTCTAGAGGCATGGAATATGATGATAAGATGGGTTATATAAGAAGGTTTTTATTCCATTCTAGCAATTTTCTGTGGGACATATGTCGCTGTGGATTATTTTCACAAAATTATGATTTCTTATTTGGGGTCATTTTTAGGTTGATTGAATTTTATAGAAATAGTTTAAAGTGCTTAATGAGTGATGGAAAATATCAGAATTGAATCACAAATTAGATTATTAGATTACAAATAAACCATTTTATGTTATAATCTTGGTTCATATAATATGACAGTGATATTTATCAGTGTAAATAGTATTACTAATGAGAAAATATGAGATTTAGCTTGGTTATGTGCGTAATGGTACACCTGCTACACAATAATGTAACTCCCCATTTGGCACATAAGACTTATTACTAGCTTAAAAAAAGTATGAATGGGAAGTAATGGACCATCTGTGCTAGACTATATGCATTGCACACATACTATAGTCTAGACTTATCACCCTCTGAGTTTTACATTTTTGACTTCTTAAATGATGTCGTGGACTTTTTCAAATCATTAAATGGTGAATTTTTGTCCCATTCACTAGGAAAAGTGTTTAAGAAAGAATGGCAGCTATGTAGAAAAAATAGTTTAGACTGTGTACTTACATAAAAAATTAAATTAGTCAAATGAAATTTGTTTTTAAGTTGGTAAAAAAACTGTCTTAATTTTGTAACAAGCCTCATAGTCTATATTAATGCAGTTAAAAAATAACAAATGCTCTCTAAATATGAATATCTGTTAATAGTCTGCTTCTTGTTTCAAACTTTGAAGAAAATATAATGAATTTCAGAAACAACTTTAATAAATATCTCATTTCGATATAATATATTGAAAACTAATCATATGCTTTTGAATATTAAGTTATTTAAGTAATAACTTTATAAAAAAGTTAGTAAGGTTCAAATATATAAAAATCAAAAAAATATAATTTAAAATTTTCATTTAAGAAATTTTATATTTAATGAACTAATCTAAAAGACTATTATTTCATAAAATAAGCAAAATTATTCAGTTTCTGTTGTTAATCTACTGTAACTTTAATAAGATAAATTGAATGTTTTCAGTAGTTACATAATGCCATAATCAGGAACTGGTTTAAAACAAAAGAATGACCTAAAATAAATTAAAGAAAAACTTCTCAAGTGTGAAGTAAATTAAATCAACAAATTGGCAAGGAAGATTTTACCATTACAGTACAATGAACAATGTTAAAATTCACAAAGTGATTAAACAATATAAGGTGAAAGTTCTATAAATAGAAGAGAATATTAACACAGCAAATCATGTAAAATTAGCTAATAATCTAGTGGAAATGTGGTGGACTGGTTGATGGGTTTGCGTTATTTAAACATGTAACTTTTGATCATTTATCTCTAACATTTTATTGATAATGATTTGGCCTTGTAGTGATGTAACAGAATTGACCTTGACCCATTCATCAAATTCTTCTTTGAAAATTTAATATAAAATATAAAAATCAATACATTAAACACTGATTTAACAGATTTTGAATTTAAAGGGCAAAAAATTTAAAATCTTTTTATTTGCCAGTAGAGCGTGCTTAATGGTTGGATTAAAGAGTCAACCAATATAAATTATTCAATGTATGTTATTTTATTTCTACTTATACATCATAATAATAATTTAACACATCTTGCACATTTTATTTTGTTGCTAATGTATGAAAGCGTTGACCACGACTGTCATATCCGGTACAGATCTTCAGAGAATCAAAATGTCGTCAATGTATCTCTTGTAACAAAGGATATCTGGGAGAAATGGAGGAAGGACTTTGTTCTCAAGTTGTCTAATAACCATCTCGCAAAGAAGCCCTGAAATCAGGCTACCCATCGGGACTCCTCTACCCTGTGTGTAAATTTTGCCATTTAACTCGAAAACGGAACTGTAGCAGATGGGGACAACTCTAGAACGTGGTGGTGTAGGGTGTTATCCCCAACTATATGGAAAAGAAGGTCTCTGAGTGTGCAAAAGGTTAGTGTGCTTCAAGTCCTTATACCCCTCAATTGAGGGGTATAAGGACTTGAAGTCTAAGACAGTGAGAAATTGGGGAGGTGGGAATGTCATTTAAACAGGAAATGATTTCTACAGGGTTATTCATGGTGTATGGGTATCCCTCAAGATGTGGAGTGAGAAGGGTGTGCACAGTCTTTTAGAATTTAAGTGTGGGTGCTCTAGCTTTATCGACGACCGGGCGAAGTTGGTGTCCCTGTTTATGTATATTCGCAAATGCAAAAAGTCTGGGAGTGTCAGGGGAGTTAATGACTATGCTACGAAGGGCAATGCGGTTTGCTAACTTCAAATGGGCAAGTTTCTTAACTCTCGAATGGAGTTTATCGATGTAACTTTCATCCACCTTTTCACATTGGGTTAATTTAACAAAGTCTAATAAACCCTGTTCGTATGTTTCACGTTTCATAAGGACCATGGATTTGGTTTTATCGGCCCTGACTAGGGTGACATTGTTTTGGATCATCCAACGTGACGCGCGTTGCAGTTTTACCTTCAATTCAGCAACTTCGGAATGTTCCTTTGTTTTCTTAATTTTGAGTGTTGCCATCCATCTGTAGTATTCTTTCTGTCTATCGGACAAACCTTGTAAAGTATCTCCATGTCCGGGATGAGACTCTCTCTGTTTGTTCTTTGAGGGGGTGGTGCGAAGGATGGGCCGTACAATAACACTTCCACGACGAAGTCTGGAAGTTTGATATTATCCCAAACGATGAATAGGAAGGAGGGGTGTTTGGAGCATTTAGGAACTTGGTAGTGTAAAATCCATAGAAATTTTTTGCTGTACTGTGCTTTCAGGTTGATATTAAGTCTATCCTGGATTCCAGTCCTTATACCTCTCAATTGAGCTCCCCCAGCCTTTTGCGCACTCGGAGACCTTCTTTTCCATATAGTTGGGGATAACACCCTATACCACCACGTTCTAGAGTTGTCCCACTTAATCTGCTACAGTTCCGTTTTCGAGTTAAATGGCAAAATTTACACACAGGGTAGAGGAGTCTCGATGGGTAGCCTGATTTCAGGGCTTCTTTGCGAGATGGTTATTAGACAACTTGAGAACAAAGTCCTTCCCCCATTTCTCCCAGATATCCTTTGTTACAAGAGATACATTGACGACATTTTGATTCTCTGGAGATCTGTAATAATGTATGTTTTTACAACCCATTTGATTTAACAGACTTTCAGTAATAGTGGACACTTCTCCAATTTGTCTGCTTAAATTTAATATTTATATTAATTCCAATTTTTTCAGTTTGATTTTTTATGATAGAATTATTTTCAAAATTTGTGACAAAATTATGTAAAAAGTAGGTCATGTGGACGGTCACGTGAGTAGGCAATCGGGTTCTGGATGGAGATGGAGAGACAGTCCAACAGAAGTAAAGTACTCAGACACTAAAGTTAACAACTAAATAACTGTTTAATTTTAACAAAAAGGAGTACATGATAAAATATATTGACTGAACCTATCTATCTAGCAATCATGAGAGAGAGAGTTTACAATTGTTCATGAGTTGAGAAATACCTGTGTTGATGGTGATGATTCTTGATTTGAAGTTGCAATTAGGATCTTGAGGGTTTGGATTTGGATCATTCTGGACCAGCCTGGATCAAGAAAGTTCTTCATCTAGGCACAGTTGAGGGTAAAGTGAAAATCCGACAGAGTACAATTCGAACGGACACAGGAAAATTTTGATGACTTTAATCCAAGAGGGACTGGTGACAACTGCCTAAACTTGTAGTTCCTTGCTATATTGAACTGATGAAATTGAGACAGTAGGTCAGAAGGTTGTGTAAAAGCGTTTTTTTCACTGCTGAGAACTTAACAGACAATTCACTCCCAGGTGTGAAAGTTGATAGTTATCTGACAAAATTTTATTGTCAAGGTGTTATGCTGTGATTTAGTTATGTAAATAAATTACATAGTGTAGAGTCTCACATTTACATACATGGATATATAGTGGGTGATTGTTAACAAATTGGATAATGAACACTTTCATGAAAGATTTTTATGTTCAGACAATGAACACCTCACAGAACAAACATAAGAAACGATATAAAATAATGAATACTGATTAGTCTTCTTTTGTCTTCAGGCAACAATTCAAAACTTTTTGGAGTGCAGGAGACGTTGACATTGACACTCAACCTGGTATATACTGATCGGATAGTATTCTTTTGAACTTTGAAACTCTCTCATGTAATTCTAGCCTTCTATTTTTCTGACAAACAACTCTTTTATAGTATTCGCAAGACTGTCAGGCAGGCACTCGCTAAGTTTTGCGTCAATTTTTTTTTTTCCGAAAGGTGAGAGTATAATAGCAAAGGTGGGCAGAAGATGTCTGATGTTGCTGGCAGTATGGCTTGAACAGGTCTACAGTAGGCCACAGTTTAATCTTATCTAAGAAAGATACAGTATAATTAAGAAGACTCAAGCAGCTTAAGGAGTAACAAAAATCACATCTGAGAAATAAAGAACATTGAAGAGTTCATAACAGAACCTGAAATGGATCTGACAACAGATGAATGTTGAGAACTCTCGAATGAAGAACACCAAGGAACTGGGCAAGATGTTTTCTTCTGAAAAAGAGGATTAATGCTGATATCTGCTATTACAGATCTTTTGAAGAAGTAGGAGGATGTCAGAACAACAGTCTTAGAAGGACGTCCAAACCAGGTTTAAGTTAATAGGCTTAGGGATTTCTACAATTACAATGCTATTAATTACTTCTGAAAAATCCCAAAGAAGAGAGAAAAACAATCGACATTAGACAGATTCTTTAACCCCCACAAATGGAAAAAACATGACTAATAAAAATGAAAGACTGTGTATATATGTATTTTTATTATTACATATAAATAAACATAGTAAGAAAGTGTATATTTTTTAATTTTTAGGGGTCTCCAAAATGAATTAATCAAATTCCCATAAACCTATGGTAAATTGGTAATTGGTTAACGAACAATACAGAAAGTCTTGGAACAGTCATGTTCATTAACCAATCACCCACTGTATTAGAAATATAATAGAAAATTACATATAAAATGCAGTTTTTTATATTTAATTCTTGTTACTGAAAACACTGAAGTTTTAGTAAAGTTAAATTGTTTTAAATAATGATTGTAAATTTATTAATTTTAGGATTTAGAAGAAAAAGTTGCTGATGAAACAAGAAGTGAAAATGGCTCTCTTCAGAATTCTAATTCAAGAAGCCCTTCTAGTTGTTCAGATTCAGGTTCTGAAAGTGATTCTGATTCTGGATCTGCATCTGATTCTAATTCAGAATCTGTCAAATCACAATCTCATCAAAGTTCAAAAAGTGAATCTGAAGCAGATTCGGCATCAGATAGGTAAGTTTCTACAAAATTGCTTATTAATTGTTATTATGTAATGAAATGTCATTATCATAGTTTTCGTAAATTATTTTTGACTTAATTCTATTGATCAACATTTAATTGAGACATTTGTTCAAATCATATCAAATTATTATTTTATTTAAAATTATTCTACTTATTTAAAAAAATAAATTTAAAAGGACTAATTTTTAAAAAATCTAATTTAAAGGGAGAGTGTGTCTAATAGTGAGAGACAAAATGCATCTTCACCAGCAGATATCCATTCTGATGATTGTAAATCAGAATATGAACAAAAAAATGATGGTGATTCTAAGAGTCCTCATACTGAAAACTCTCTTGATGGCAGTCGTTCTTCACATAGTCGTAAAAATAAATTGAGAGATTTGAAACAGGTAATGAATATTTTATAATTTACTTCAGTATCTAAATGTGCGGTAGTAATTATTTAAATTTTTAACTTATTATTTTTGTGATGAAAATTTGTTCATTTTTTTAATAATTCAATATATTAAAAGTATTTTTCCTTTATCCTCTGTCTCTGAAATTTTTAAAGTATGTTTAATATGAAATAAATTCATTTGAAAAGATATAATATAATAAGTTTATATATTTATATTTAATTTTTACGTAGTAATTCTTGTAAAATTGAAAACAATTTTGATAATTGAAGTTTATTTTTTCTATAGAAAAGTTAAATTTGACTGATTTTTAACTTTGGATGATATACATGCCAAAATCAAATCATTCAAAGTATTGTGTTTGCTCAGTAGATAAACCATGTGCTGCTTTCAAAAACCAGAAATGTGTCTCATGAATGACTATTCAAAGATTTCAAACAAAAATGCTAATATACTATTGAAAAAAAAATGATGAAATATGTTACAATGTTTAAGCTTATTAATTATGACAAGAATTTAGTCAAGCATACATTATACTGGATGCAAAATAAAAAAAAAAACATATCTTTAATGTCCAGCAACAGATTTATAGAACAAACTAATGCTTTTAGTAGTTATCATTGGATTACACATTTAAATTCAATAGTTTAGAAAATCATGGCATAAACCATTGACTAAAAAAATAAAAATAACAAACTTACTGGAATTGGTATAATAAAATGAAAACAACACCTTTTTACAAGATTTTAGCAACAAATTTAATCGTATAAAAACGTTTTCAACTGATTTGATCAGCCTTCTTCAGTTAAACGAACAAAAAATAAAAAGAACGAACTAATAATTCAAATTTACAAAATCCTGAGAACGGAAAGAATTTTCGCTATTGCGCAGACAATGCTATAACGATATACCAATAAGCGGTAATAAAATTGCAGGTTCTTGACAAAATATACAATATTCCATTCCTACGTTATCCAATAAACGATTTCCAGGCAGACGACAGCCCATCCGCGTCCCTGTGGTTGTTGCATTGAGACGTTAATTGTGCCTTATATATCTCTAATTTCTCCATGTGTCTAATACCCTATTCACACTGTACATTTTAATCGGGATTAAGATTTAAGCAGAATTAAGTTAAGTCGCATTGTCGAAAACAAGATTAACTACTCGTTCACACTAGGTAATTAAAGCGAATAATTCGCTTAGCCCTCAAGTGGGTGTACTCAATATTACATTTTAAATAAAATCAAACTTTTGCTTATTTTTCGTAAATCATCATAAATTAATTTATGTTTAGTAATTTAAATTATAAATAACTTATTTAAAGAGCATAAGACGTTAGTTAGGAATTATTAACATTTATTATCAGTGATGTCGTTGTCGTTGGCAGCACGATTCTCTCAGTGTTTATATCAGTTTAGCGATAGAACTGTAATAAGAATGGATTTTTGACAGAAATTTATGTATATATATATTTTTTTTCGTAAACAAGAAATTTATATTATCATTTAAACTTCTTGTACCGAAGCAGCATATACATGCTAACAGAGAAGAGTATCGTTTGTTCGAACATTTGTACCTGCACATCTGCTTCCGCCATTATTTTTGAACTTATGGCGGACCTCGTGGAAAGCTTGAAGCGACTTAAGCTCCTTTGAGAAAGCGATTTAAGCTGAGCCAGTTTAGTAGTTAAACCGGTTTAACGTTAAGTCAGTTCCGTTCATATTTCATACCTTAAGCTGGCTTAGTCATTTAAGCTGGCTTAAAATGTACAGTGTGAATAGGGTATAACAGCCTGTTTAGATCTAGTGGCTTTTATGATGGTAGCACTATCCCAGTGTACTGTGATCTCTTGTTGCCTAGCAAATGCTGCTAGGACTGTGCTGTCAATGGTCCTATTAACAGATTGTTTATGTTCTTTTAATCTCTTTTGTAAACTATGCAAGGTGGCCCCAATGTACAGTACACCAGATCGGACTTAAAACGTTGGTCTCTGATTGGTATCAAGTACACTTTTGTTAGTTCATTTGGTTTCTCTTTCCTCTTATCATTCCTTAATAGACGGTACATCGTCGGGTTGCGTCTATACACTATACGTAGTTTCCTTTCCTTGGACACCTTCTTAATAATCTTGTTAATAAACGGAATATAGTCCATGATTACTGTTTTTCGCTGCTCATTTCTGTGTGGTTGTTGTTTATGCCTTTGGAGGAAGGACGTAAACCAACTAATTACGAGTATGCAGAGGCATAAACAACAACCACACGGAAATGAGCAGCAAAAAACAGTACACTGGGATAGTGCTACCATCATAAAAGCCACTAGGTCTAAACAGGCTGTTAGACACATGGAGAAATTAGAGATATATAAGGCACAATTAACGTCTCAATGCATCAACCACAGGGACACGGATGGCTGTCGTCTGCCTGGAAATCGTTTATTGGATAACGTAGGAATGGAATATTGTATATTTTGTCAAGAACCTGCAATTTTATTATCGCTTATCGGTATATCGTTATTGCATTGTCTGTGCAATCGCGAAAATTCTTTGTTCTCAGGATTTCGTAAATTTGAATTATTAGTTCGTTCTTTTTAGTTTTTGTTCGTTTAACTGAAGAAGGCTGATCAAATCAGTTGAAAACATTTTTATACGATTAAATTTGTTGCTGGAATCTTGTAAAAAGGTGTTGTTTTCATTTTATTAAACCATTGACATGTGACATCAAAGGATTTTAAGTTTACATGTGACATCAAAGGATTTTAAGTGACTTTTTTGTGTTCTGTGTTAATCGCTTGTGCTACCACATTCTGAAATTGAAGAATGTGAATATGTAATCTGATGACAGCTTCTAAAAATAGTTGAAAACATTACTTTGTTCCATAAGTCTTATATCACTCACTAAAGGTTTGATGTTACATTTTCATTTGAATGACTTTGTTTGAAAATTAGTGTAATCTGATAACTCAATATGTACCATTTATCATTAATTTTTAGTGTTATATTGTCCATTTGAATTATTTATTTTTTTGCTTTACTTTGTTACAATTTGTTAGTATATATGCATATATACATACTATCAATATAAACTACAGAAACTTGCATTCTAAGATTCCAAAAGTGCTGTGTATTCTTGTTTTTGTTTTTCCTATTAAAACAAATTTTTCCATTTTCATATAGTCTTTAGTAAATGTTTTTAGCATCTTAAATGAATTTTTTATTTAGTCTCTAACATTTTTGGTTTTACTGCTGTTTATCAAGTTAATTCCTATTGTCTTGAAATAATTTTTTTTATAAAGATGCTGTAAAAGACAAAAAGCATTTGACTAACTTACTTTAGTTTATCTTAATGCTTTTTCCCTCTAATTTGATGTATAATTCTGTGAATTGTTTATTGAAATGTTACCAGAAATAAAGATTTGTCAAGTGTGTTTATTAATACCGGTAATCAGGTTAGAAGATATTGAGCTGTTGTTTTCAATTTTTCTGAAAACAGGTTTATTATAACTTTTGAATTAAAAATTCAAAATTAAAATGATTCTCAGATGTATTTTCACTGCATTATACTACTATAGTAATTATCTAGAAAATTTTTTTACTCATTATATTCTTACAAATATGCACTTACATTATAAAATTTAACATAATGAAAATAGTGAAAGATATAAAACTAAACAAATGAATGGAAATAAATTATGTAGCTGACTCATTAGAAGTTTTAAAGACAGTTCATTCGAATCTTAAGCATTATCTGTACTGTCTGGTTACTTCCATTTTAGCTTGGATGAACCCATGATGGATATGATAAAAATACTCTGTTATTGCCTACAGGACAGTCAGAAAATGAAATAAAAATGATTCATTAAAAGATGAAATTTCAAAATCTTCACATAAGTAGTAGATCAGAAATTGGAAATACCTTCAATCTCTGAACTACTGCTAAGAAATTTTGTTAATAACTTCAAAGTTTCTAAGAGATTAAATACTCATTTTTCAAACCATAAAAGTATAATTTAATAACATAAAATCAATATATAAAAACAACAACAGCAAACTAAAAAAAAATTATATTGAAAAGAAAATAAACAGTTAAAGTGCACAAAATAAACAATTTCAACAGTATCTCATAACAAACATTGCTTTTTAGTAAAATTGATTTGGTAATTTGAACATTTCTAAATTAAGATAGGTTTACAAAAGCTCTACAAAAATTCAAAATTATAGGAAAAAGTAGACTCTACTTTCTGTGTTTTTCAAAACTAGATATTCACCACTATCCAATCATATCTAAAAGTTGTGGAAAAAAATTAGCACCAAATTAATTTTGGTATTATATATGAATGATCAGACCTAGAAATATGTTTTTTATTATATAATTTCCTTAATGGACAGGTAAAAACTGTCGTAAGTGAGAGAAAACATAAGTTTAGATACTACATGTTTTACAGCTTATTTCAATACTAATAAATAAAAATACAATTTGTTTAAATTATTTATTGTTTGATATTTTTTCCCTATGTAGAGATATAGATTAATTCTAGTGTTAAGTATTCCAATATTAATTTATACTTCAAAAATGAGCGTGTTTATAATTTCCCATCTATTTTACATAACAGAAAGTATGATGGTTGGTCAAAAAAATGATCTTCCAAGATTTTTATGTTTTTGGGGACTTTGTTCAGGAAATGCAAAAAAACATTGGCAGTTTTTTCTGTTTGTATGGATGTTTGTGTGGCATGATTTTGTTTACCTACTTTGAAGCTTAATAACTCCTATGCTTTTTGTTGAAATTTCTGAAATTTTGCAGGGAGGTTTATATTTTAGGGGAATTGATGCTATTAAATTTTGGTGATTAAAGATAAGGAGCATAGGGGCAATAGAGGAGGTTGTGTCATATCTCAAGTGAGGTCAGACTTAATGAAGATTTTGCTCATTATTAGCATTTATAATTTTTTTATAAAACTTGTCTCTACTCTCAAAATCAGCTTTTTGATATTTATTAATACTTAGTAATATAAAAAGTTTTTAAAATAAAATCAGATGACACCATACACACAGTTTTAACTCTTGTTGGAAAAGTTACACAACTCATTGTTGAATTCTTTTAAATTTGTTCCTTTTTTAAATTGTATGTTGTGATTTTTTTGAACAGAACAAAGTGCTTTGTAATTATATAAGGTGATAGAATTTGCATAATATATCACAATGTTAAATTGATAATTTTAACTGGAAATTAATCTTTTTATTTACTTGATAATAATATATTCTCTCTAATAATTAAATTTAATGCAAATTAGTGATTTTGTTATTCCAAATAAAGTGATTTCTTTGGAGATGTGTGTGATTTGTTTGACATCTTCAGTTGAATGAAAATTTGTCTAAAACTTTTTCATTTTAAGCTACATTAGCCCAACAATTACATATAGCTTAGAATGAAATTATTAAAAGTTTCTGCATGATAATATCACATAGATACTGTTTACAAGTAGCCATTGAATAAATATCAGTTTTTATAATAATTAGTTGGATATTGTATCAAAGTAAATTAGTTTTATTGCTAATTTACATAAAATATATAGGTAAGAATTTGCAAAGTAAATTTAATTTCAAATTTACTTTTGACATTTTTATTTTTTTATCATTTTTAGAAAAAGTAATACTTTATTATCTCACTTAATTACTTTTATATGCAGTTACATTTAATGGATCCATTTAAGCTTTTATTTTAATGTAAATAATATGTAATTTTTTACTTTTATCAGAAAGAATTAGTATCCTATAATTCTCATAATTCTTCTACTTAATAATTTAATTGTAAACTTAATCTTATGGACATTTGCTATATTTTTATGTTTTTCTGTGTTATTAATTCTTATCTTAACTATTAAAATTTAAGTAATAATTTATTATGATTTTATTTGGGCTTACGTTATCAAATATTTATATACATATATATTTATTCTAGAAAATAAGATATTTAAAAATTTATATTTATTTCAAATTTTATTGCATTATTTTATAGAAGTTTTAAAATTTTATTTTATATTTTTTGTTGGTATTAGTGATTCCAGCCAAGTCAACACCCTCTGGTGTCAAAAATTCTAATTAATACAGAGTAGAAATTTGAATCATTTGTTTTAAGAATTTAGAATTGACCATAAAGAAAAATATTTATATAATGCTTTATATTTCTCTGAAATACTTAAATATTTCAATATGATAATCATTTTAAAATAAATTATTCTAAATACTTTTCAAGCACTTTCAACTTAATTCATTCAAAGATTCAAATCCAAGATTAGTCTAAAGAATGACACTCTTGTATAATATGGTAGTTAAGTTTTTATAAAATTTTGTGTAGTGAAAAACTGTTATATAAGACCAAATATAAGTAAGAGAAAGGGGAGTTACCTTCTAAAATTTAACAAAAAAAAAAAAAAAAAATCTGTCAAATTTGTAGAAATAGAAGATTCTGTACAATAATATTTCTAATTTATCTATGGTCCATATTATTTTTAAATTTAAATTTAAGGGCTTTGCAACATATGATGTCTTTCTCTTTTATTAAGACAATCCAAAATTATATCTTTCATTCTTTTCTTTAAGTATAATTTAGAATTGGAATTTATTTTATAACAAAAAAAGTAAAATTCTTAAGAACAAAGTCGAGTGATACATATTCTGAAAAATTAATAATCTAAAATAAAAATGAGCAATTATTTATTGTGACATCGTCCAATGCTCTCCACCTCAAATTAGTAGTGGCTTTCTTTTGTACATAATACCTCTATTTTAACTTCCAGTTTGCATTGGAAGTTAATATATAGTTAAGTAGAGTCTCCTACCCCTAAGGTTTCCATATCTGGTCTTGTCTTTCATCTATCTAACTCCATTCGCAACATTAAGGAGAGATAGATGAATGGACAACAGTGGGAATTTATAGGTCTACAATTTTTTAAAATTGCAGCACAATGAAAGTAATTATAATAAAATCTTAAAAAGTAACAATATTGTTGAATATTTAATGGTCTCAAACAACATAAGTTCAGTGCCATTTAATCTAACATAGGAGTTGCTCAACAAAATAAAGTATAGGAAATTCCAAATTATTTTTTAGACATCTAGCCAGTGAATAATGACAATTTACTAAAAAGAATGGAAATATCAAAAAATTATATCTAATACAACAGGAAAGTTTTTCCCACACAAAAGCTCAGAAATGTGAGATTTTGCTATAAATCTTTCACCATGTTCAGAACTTCTGTGTTATACAAGAGTTTCCTATATGTGCTAAATTTTGAATTTAAGATATCTTACTACTTATTATTTATTATTTATAAGTATGTTAAAATACAACTTTCCTACAAGCAAACAAAAATAATGTACAAATATGCTAACATTTTCTGAATTAACAGCAATACAAGTATATTTGCATTGAGTTGTTATTTATTATTATTATTATTATTATTATTATTATTATTATTATTATTATTTATGAATAATAAAACTGATTTTGTGCAGTGGGAATAAATACTGGAGGTTGCAGACTTAGTAATAATCTTAATTAAATTCTGTTTAATATAGCTTTCATTCACTATACTGTCTGTATTCAGGAATTTTTCTCACAATATGACATGTATTCAATATAGTGGCCTTCTGTATGTGTGATGTATGTGTTTCTATTCAATTCTAATGTGCCCAGGCTTTTGTGTAGTGTGTGTGGTATGACACCTATAGAGGAGAGAACAACAGGTACAATAAGCACCCTATCCATCCTCCACAGATGCCTTATTTCCTGGGCGAGTTCTGTGTACTTGCTAATTTTTTCAGTGCATGCGTTTTGTATATTGTGAGTGTTTGGAATGGATATGTCTATAATGTATGTGATTTTATTGTGTTTGTCAATGAGTGTGATGTCTGGTCTGTTGTGGTAAATTGTTTTATCTGTGATTATGGCTCTGTCGTAGTACATTTTGTGCGTGTTGTTTTCCAATACTGTCTGTGGAATGTATTTGTAGTATGGTTCGTGGATGTCTACTAATTTGTGTTTTCTTTGCAAGCTCTTGGTGTATTATATTTGCTACTTGATTATGTCTGTGTAAATAATCTGTCTGTGCCAAGAGCTTGCAACCAGAGGTGATGTGTTGTATAGTTTCTGGCATGATGTGACATTTTCTGCATGTGTCATTTGTGAGTGTTGCATCTTTGATATGTGTTTTCTGTAGTTTTTAGTATTTATGACCTGATCCTGTATGGCAATTATGAAATACAACTTTCCTACAAGCAAACAAAAATAATGTACAAATATGCTAACATTTTCTGAATTAACAGCAATACAAGTATATTTGCATTGAGTTGTTATTTATTATTATTATTATTATTATTATTATTATTATTATTATTATTATTTATGAATAATAAAACTGATTTTGTGCAGTGGGAATAAATACTGGAGGTTGCAGACTTAGTAATAATCTTAATTAAATTCTGTTTAATATAGCTTTCATTCACTATACTGTCTTTTTTTTTTTTTTTTTTGTTTTTTTTTCAAACAACCTGGACTGTATTTACATTAATAACATGTATAACATCATTTCATGTCAATGTAAGCAAGCAAACTTGTCCTGTTTGCATCTGCCATTTGAAATTTATACAGTGCCATTTACAGTTTGTTGGAATTACAAATCGTTTGAAAACAGCTAACAAATACAGGAAATCCTCGTTAATTCGAACCTGTATAGTTCAAAATCCCATTACTTCATAACTTTACTTTTGTTCTGGCCAGGGATAAAGAGGTCTACATGTTAAGTAATTCGGTTAGTCCGAAATACGGCTACCTTGAAATTTGAAGTGAAAATTCTGCCCAAACTCTGATATACCAGTGGCAATGCATTTGCGTAGATGGAAGAGCCTCTATTCTGTAAGAGAACAAGAAACCAAGAACAATTCTAATCTGGTCTATATTACTTTGCTTTTACAGTAACACATTTTTGGGTTTCATGGACCCATGGATTACACTTTTTTCTGTTATCTCGTAAAATACAGTTGATTTTCAGGATTGCAAGATTGGGCTATAGTAGCAGATTGAGATATTTATAGGGCTGTAGGCTACTAAATTTCGGGAACTTACTACATTTTGCGCCACTGTTTACCTTTACATTTATATTATTATTATTACTTATTAATTAATAAAAATAGTGTTATTTGTATATATCCATATTCTGTTTGCCTAATAAATTACATCAGTTATGTTGAATTTGGCATAGTGTATAGATATGCGTAAATCTTGGATAATTTGAAACTCAATAATTCAAAGTTACAATTATTTTGTCCTTTGAATTTTGAACTAAAAAGGATTTCCTGTCATTTCTGATTTTTAAGAAAAATAGTTAGCAAAATATGAAATATTGAAAGTTTCTGTTTACAAAAAAAAGAAAGAAAATTGTAAATTATGACATAAGTACAATACAGTCAAACCTGTTTTTATACGCTCTTTTTATGTGCGATTTTTTTAATGCGAATTTTTAATTTGTGCGGTTTTTTTGTGCGATTTTTTTATTTGTGCGGTATAGTTGGCAACTAGTCTCGTGCGATTCGTCATGTCTCACGTTGACTTATTATAGCTAAATAAACTTATTATAGCATAAATGCACTTATTATAGATAAATGCACTTATTATAGTAATATTATTGCATGAATATGCGAAAAATGAAATAATTTACTTTTTAAGTCAACAAAACACCACCTGGACAAAAATATGTAAAACAGACGATAGACCAGACGATGCAGTCAAGTGCTGACATCTGTTGTCAATAAATTCTATTTGTACGGTTTTGAGTTATTTTCTATGTGAGACTTTTTTATGCGGTCCCTGTTGACCGCATAAAAAAAATATTTTTTTAATTGTGTTGCGAAAACTATTTTTTACAGCCATTCGTGAAGTTTCGTGCGATTTTTTTTTTTATGCGTTTTTTTTAATGCGGTCCCTATCCACCGCATAAAAACAGGTTTGACTGTATTTAATCCACACTATTATTGTTATCAGTTTAATGAAGCAATTTATTATATCAAATTTCTTTTTATAATGAAATATAAATAAAATTAATTTTGTTGGTTTTATGCTCATGATAAGAATTCTTTGTTTTGTGTAATATTTCAAACATTTATAGCTTAAATTTCCAGTGCTATGCTTTGTAATTTAATTATTTCTGATATAAACTATGTACTCTTAATGAATATAAATAAAATGGTCAGTAATATCAATTATAGCATACTTAAAATATAAAAATTTAATAAATTGAATATTGGATATATAAATTTCATGATTTCAAAAAATTCATTACTTGAATAAAGAATAACAGTTTCAATATCAGCTAATTGCCAAGGCATGAGAATAAATTAATATAATACATCTTGCTGCACAGAGGAGAAGTGAGCATATTTATGATTTCTTGAATATGGCATTTTCAAGTGATATTTATGGACAAGATAGGTAGTAAGTTTCAATATACAAACATTTAAAATTCTTCTTGTGAGATTTTGTTGTTCTAATTAATAGGTAGATTTTTTATTTTTTAGAATCCCTTATCCTAGAGTATATAATACACTTCCAAACCTCTAAAATCCAATGAGAAAAATAAAAACATTTGTTCTCTTCAATAAATATTTCTATTTTTCTCGCTGGATTTTATGTTCGGAAGTATCATATTCTAGGTAGATAAGTTTCATAGAAAGGTGAAATATAGAGTAATTTTTTTTCATTTCTACTTTTTTTTTTATTCTTTATTAGAAAGTTATTTTATCAGTTCAGATATGTATTATTATTATTATTATTTTATCATTATATTTATATATGGAGGAAGATCAAAATTTTTAATAATAAAAATAGCAGCCAGGCTGATAATTATATTTTAAAAATCACAAAAAATAATTGAAAGACTTCAAGAGGTCTTCATCCTTTGTTCATGTCACTCCTCAGGAATAATAGTCTTACAGCAGAATCAATCTTATATAGTAGGCTGTTGTCACCTCAATAAATAAAACATGTAAAATAAAATTTCCTTCAGCAATAGTATGGTTGTAAATTTATATATTAATATTAATAATAATAATACAACCGTCAGCAGAAATCAGAATAGAAATTGTCAGTTATGTCATATTTTACCTAGTTTTAGTTTTCTGCATTCTATCATAGGATATCAGATATAAAGGTACATTCTAGTTTGCTGAAAAGTAATTAAAATTTGATATGGATGGCATATATGTGATTGTTTTATTTTGATAATTAAGAATAATTATGCATAAGCAAAGACAGACTTTTTTTAAAAGGATTATCTGATTTGTAATTAAATAAATGATGTGTAGGTTAGTAACATCTTGCAGAACTATTAAGAACTTTAAATATTAAAAAAATTCACAATTAAATATTTTAAATGAAATTATTATTTTTTAATTATTTAGAATAATGATTTGATAATAGTCATAATTATAATGAAGTTTTTAAGTTTTTTGTTTTAATACTAAATTGTAAAAATAACATGAAAATAAATTGATTTGTTAGGAATAAAAAGGATTTAAATTTAAAAAATTTTAGGTTATTTATACTATTTGTTTTTAAGCGATTCAAACAAAAGTTCATTTTAAATTAAGAAGATTAAATTTTAAACTTTTGGAATGAAATGCTAAATATGAAAACTTTGTGATTTATAAACCAAAAGAAACCAGTCATTGTTTGAAGAATGTAGATAAGGGAAATCTAAAACTGTCTTGAATATTTACAACTAAAATAATATGATATATTCTCAATAGTAATGTATACATATTTAAAAATTTTATATACATGCTTATTTTAAATCATTCATTATTTTTATATTAAAATTCAAATATATTTTATTATTCCATGTATCTTTTAGCCATTTATGTATAGCCTGTGAATGACTGAAGATATAATTAAAAATATTGATTAATGATGTCAAATAAAAATATTACAGAATTTTAATATTTTCAATTGTTATTGATGGTTTATATTTACACACAAAAACACTGCAAATATCTTCAAAAAAAAATCATAAAAATTATTTATATTAATGTTTTTGAAATATCCCGAAAACATTAATCTCATAAATATTTTTTCTAGCTCCCTGAAAATATTTCAGCACTTTTGTGTATACATAGAAAATTAATTAATAGAGTTGATAGACTTATTCAGGATAAGTCCCTTTAGAACTAAAGCTAGGTTTTTACATACAATGATTATTGGTGTCAGGAGCATGTCAGTTTAATGGCACAGTAATTATTGGCATCAGCCAAGTGGCATTACCTAAATTTGCATGTTTCTACACAAACTGAAACCAGTCTATTGGCACCAATAATCATTGCATGTGGATACCTAGCTTCATTTATTAATAAGCAGAATTTTTGTTTGAAACCAAAAAAATTAACCATCTTCTAATGTGAAAATATTTAGTAATTAAAAACTTCATTTTTAATGAAGCATTTTTTTTTGTGATTTTATGATATTCAATTACTATTCTTTATAGTTTTTAAACAAAAATAAATTTTTTTATAATCTAATAAAATCATTCTTTATATGTTATTGTTAGAAATAATTTTCTATAGTTATTAACGTATTATAAATCAAATTCTAACATATGTAAAAAAATTTAGTTTTTAACAAATATTTTAATGAATTTACTATTATATAATTTCATATAACAATAAATATATTTATAATGGTTAAATGAAATTACTAATTTAAGTGAACAGAATAATTAAGTTCAGATATTTTATAGTTACTTATTTTTACTCTAATATACATGGGATGTTCAAGAAAAATTGGGACCTTTTCTTTAAAAATAAACACAAAATGTTAAAAAATATTTTTATTTTTAAATGTTAAATGTTTTAAATTCTCTATATAAATGTACTTCTCATTGCTTTACATATTTTGATACGTTTATAATATAATTAGATTTTGTCAGATATGATTATGAAAGATATTATCCTGAACAGGCCTTATATGTTTTAGTTGTTGATCACTTCCAAGACCTTTTAGTTGGTTACAGAGATAAATTACTAGACCTTCAAATACAATCAATATGTGGAATAGTTTGCCATTATAATTGATAATTTTATAGTTTTATACAACCTAATTCATAAATGTGTGTTGTATTGTAGTAATAACATACTTTATTAAACTGAGATATATATTCATTCCTTAATATATTGTAATTCTTGCAGTAGAAACAACTGTTGATTGTGAAATTATAGATAAAAAGTCTTTGTGACTGACTCTTTTTGTATTTTAAAACATATTAGTTTTAATTATATCTTCTAATAACATTTCTCTGAAATGTTGATTGAATATATCCTGTTATTTGCTTTTGTATTCTTATTCAGATGGATAATGATTTTAATGAGATATATTCAGTGGTAATATTTAGCCAGTATGACCATACTAGTCATTAAAGGCATTATTTAATTTTATCATAATACCATTAGCATGATCCTCACATTCTACAGCAGGGCCCCCAGACCAGGACCATTGGTGAGCCCCTCTCAATTGTCAAATTATCAAAATGGCAAAAAATCATGGAAGATATTGTTTGGCTGTCAATTACCACAATTGTAAACAGAAAAATTCTGATAAAAGTTTTTCGGCTTTCCTTGTGACTCAGAAAAGTAATTTTTATACTTATATGATAGTTATATTAAGTTAATAATAGTACCTAATTCTTGACATAGTTTAATTAATATTCTAATAGTAGCTTAGAATATTAATTAAACTATGTCAAGAATTAGGTCAATAGATGTCAATATTATGTCAATAGATACTCCAATTAAATTTAACACAATTTTCTACAAGAAAATCCAAGCAAGGCAAAAAATACAAGCTGCCCGTCTTTATACCGGGCCCCCTGACTGGAGTCCAAATTGAGTCACTACCATGTGGGGGCCATGACCATTAGTTAAATAAATAAAGAAAACAGAAGCATATTCATAAATTTATTTACAAACATTCTATTAATTTCCATAAAAGGCAGATGTAGTGTCTCAACTAACATGCTTAATTAAATTAAATAAATACTGAAGTATGTTTTAGTTATACATAAAGTAATAACATATTCTAAAAATTATACTATGTTTATGCAAAGAAAGTTAACTGGGATAAGATTTTTTGTGAGTTAACCAAGAATAACTAGAACATAAGATTTTGTTCATGCAGAATGTAACTTGATTTAAGATGATGGCCAAGGCAGTAAGGTAATAACCTACCACTTAGGGTACCTGGGAACAAATCCAGACAGGTCAAAAAACTTCAAGAAATTTTTCATAGGCAGTCTGTCCTGGATATATCAGGCATTCTTTCACTATCTGACCATTCCACTGTAGGTCAGGCTGAATCAATGGGCTTGATAAAAAGACCTTAGTGTCCACAGTGTGAAAATATTTTAAAAAAAAGAAAGTAAACTTTTTTAAACATTTTCTCTATAAACTTTATTATCATATGTCAAATAAATATTGGAGAGAGTTAAATAAGTGTTTCTAAGGAAGCTGGAACTGAAGTATTTAAGAGCTAAAAGAATTTTGAATGCTGTTGCTGTTAATTCTTCCAAAGCTGAAAGAGGATACAATGAATAACATTATTAATATTAAAAGAAATTACTAATATAGACAATAAATCATTAAATAACAATTAGTTTAATGGAAAAATTACATGCAGTTCTGATTTTAAATCCTGCTTGAGACAAGGACATAATCTGGTAAGTGATAAACCAAGTGAAAGAAAAAGTCCCCATACAACTTGTCAAAACCAAACTTTGATTTGGAAATTGTTGAGAGTAGATTTTTAAGAATATAATTCCTGCATGATATGCTAATAATTATAAGTAAATAAATGTGTACAATGCAATTTTACAAAAAAAATTTTTGAAAACACCCCACAACTGAGCATACCAGTTGTAAAATATTTCAAATACCACCTCTGGATATATACATTTGATGATTTGATCCAGACAATTTGATCACATTTTAAATATCTCATTGTCTTATATACTGTGTGTGTGTACTGTTATATAGGAATTTTTTGGTAATTTGATGTCCAAACAAATTTTAATTATCAAATAGTTGATATTTAAATATTAAAATTGATTGATAGAACATGTTAAATAGAAACTGTTGACAGAATATTAAAAAATTAATTCATGACTTACTGTTTGTTGAAGATAACAGGGATTTGTCATAAATAACAAATCAGACAATGTGTAAACATGAATTGAACATTGCATTAATTAGTAGTAAAACTAAACTGTCAGTTTTTCAAGCTATGTTTATTCTAATTTTCAACCAAATTGTAGAATTCAGCATAAAGATATATAATTAAACTGCAATTAACCTATATAGCATAATAATTCTACTAAAAATATACCTGGAAGCAAATGTTGGCCAGAGATGTGTATAACATAACTGTAAGATAACATATCTACATAAGTTGTGGATTTGAATCTCACTCTGAATTAATCTTTGATTTTTATAAATTACTTAGTTACATTTAAAACTAATTTCTAGTTTTGATTAAATTCTGCTTTATAAATCTAATGAGCCTTAAATACTTTTGAGCTTTCCAACTCATTATTGAGGAGAGGTTTAAAAGTATTCAGGACTTACTGGATTTTAATTTAGCTCTCAACTAAAACAGAATTTCATTAATTATAGAAACTGGAGATTAATCTCATATTTGATTTCTAATCATTAGTCTTAACACAAGATTAAAATATCCATACTGAAATGAATTTCAACACAGTAATAGCAATACCTTAACTCATTGTTTCAACACTTTTTACACTTCTGACAAACATTTTTGGCTCACTTCACAAGCCTGCCTCAGGTTTGTCTTTAGTTAAAAATTCAGAGTCTGAAATTAGAGTGTTAATCGTTCTATATTCATTGTTCTTATAAATTTAAAATAAAATTGAACAACAAGCATATAATGGTTAACACTAAAATTTGGGACTTTGAACTTTAAACTAAAGACAGACCTGAGACAGGTCTGTGACGTAAGGTGAAAACAACAAACAGAAGAGTAAAACAATGCTGGAACGGTAAGTTAAGATGGCGTAACCATCTACCTCTATAATTCTATAATTTAATTAATTAAAAATTAATTTAAATATAACCTGAAAATCTGCCAGTTTAGATTTACAATTAAATCGAACAATGATGGTCTTATAAAGAACTTATTAAATTAAGAATCCCAATTTCCTTGAATGTCTTTGTATAAAATATAAAATTTTTATTAACGTCTGTTATCCAATTAATTAGTATATGGGGATTATGTATGGGAATTATAGCATTTAAGTTTTTTCTTTTCTCTTTCCTGTTCTGGCATATTTTGGCCAGATGTGGGAAGAATTTCCTGATGTCTATGGTGTGCGAAGGTCTTCTAGATCACGCAAAGAGCCAGAGAGGTATACCACTGTTGGTGAGGTAAGCTCTAGGGTCATAAATGACTACCGAATTATCATTCTTTATGTATCTATATAAATTTAGTTTTTATATAAATAAGTAATTTTGAATATTTATAGTTTGCATGTTTAAGAATTTCTGCTTTTAGGATGATGATATTTTTTTATTTAAATTAAATAATTAATTTAATATTATCAGGTCAGTCCATAAGTTCATGCGTATTTTTATCTACAAAAAAGCAGCAAAAAATTTTAATTAAATTTTATTTCAATCCATAATGTATTCACCATTATTTTGTACAATTTCTTGCCATCTTGATGGTAGATTTTTAATCCCATTTTCGTAAAATGATTTCGGTTTTGAATCAAAATATTCAGAAATAGCCTTTTTTACATTGTTTCCATCCTCAAAAGTTTTCCCTTTTAAAAAATTCTGCAAACTGCGAAAAAGATGATAATCACTGGGAGCAATATCTGGCGAATATGGTGGATGAGGTAAAATTTCCCAGTTGTAGCTTTCAAGTTTCTGTACAGTTATTTTTGCAGCGTGTGGTCTGGCATTGTTATGCTGCAAGAGAACCCTGCTTTCTGTTCGCTAACGACGGTCAATTTTTTTTTCAATTTTTCATTTAAATGCTCTAATTGCTCACAATACATTTGAGCTGTAATTGTTTGATTAGGTTCTAACAGCTCAAAGTGAATTACACCTGACATCCCACCAAACAGACAAAAGAATTTTTTTTTGGATGCAACCCACCTTTTGCAGTCGGTTTTGGCTGCTTGTCGCGATCCATCCATTGTCTTTTTCTCGTCACATTATTATAGAGGATCCATTTTTTGTCTCCAGTAACCAGCCTACCAAGAAAAGGTTTTAAAGCAATTCGGGATAAAAGAGACGTGCAAATGTTTACACGTTGTTGTCGGTTAGCTATTGACAGTTCATGTGGTATCCATTTTCCTAGCTTTGAAACTTTTCCGATTTGTTGTAGGTGTCTATGAACAGTTCCATGGGATGAGTTTAAACATTTCACAATTTCATCAACTGTTAAAGATGGTTCTGCTTCAACTAGTGCAGAGAGAGCATCATCATCAAAGTCAACGGGTCTTCCAGTACGAGCCTTATCCTCCACACTAAAATCATTGTTTCTAAATCTTTCAAACCACTTCTGCGCAGTCCTTGCACTAATTACAATTTGATTATGTACAGTATTTATTTTTTGGCTGCATTTGTAGCATTCTCACCACACAAAAATAAAAAGTATAAAACATGTCTTTTGTAGTCGTCAGTTACTTCCATTTTAACGAAAATAAACAACTGAAATGTTCACAATTCTGAACAGTATTATATGAATGAGATCCAATTTAACACTTTAGTGTAAAAATTATCACATTAGACTGACATTTTTAACAGCAAAACAAGATTTTTCTCAAGGTCATAAAAATGTGCATGGACTTATGGACTGACCTGATAGTTTTAAAAAATGTTTTCAAATATTGCTATTTTGTGGTTTTTAATACCAAAATATTTTGTTTAAACTTAATTTACAAACCTTATTTTATGTATTCATTTGTGAAAAGTAAATAACTGTGAATGAGTAATAATAATTTACAACTAATTAATAATAAATAAAGCAAATTTTTTACTGAAGTAAGTCAGTATTGTGATAACATGTTAATGGTAATTTGCTAAAATTATTTAAAGAAATTGAAAAACTCAATGAGTACTTTTACTTATATTACGTGAAGTGGCTTTCGATCATATTAGAAATAAATTTTAAATTTTAACATTAAAATATTTTGCAATATTTTAAAACTTTAACAATGAGTATCTCCTTAAAAAATCAAAATTATCACAGTATATTGAATGCCAAATATAAAGCCAAATAAAATTTGGCCTGTGTTGCATCCTGTTCTATTTATTTCAGCATAAACTGTATCTCAACGACAAAACACTTCTGTAAGTCTTTAAACCATCATAAAGTTTTTATAAAGTAACATTTTCAATCTTTTTAAAAGGTCAAAAATGTTACTTTACTAAAACATTTATGTTGATTTAAAGGTGTACAGAAGTGTTTTGTAAAATTAAATAAACAATAGAAATTAAAACATGATGCTTAAATGTCTAAATGAAGAAAGTAATATAAGCTAGGTCATGACACCTTGATGTGTTGAAAAAAGAAGGTAATCTAGAACAGTGATGTGCAAACCATGGGTCATGACCTCTCTGGGGGTTACGAGAAAATTTTTCAGGGTCGCCAAATTCAAAGAAATTTATTTGACAATAAAAAATATCTTTGTTTTTCAACAAGTATCAGGTACCAGTAAAATAGTGAAATGAAATTATATTATTTCTAAAAATAGAACTATATTTTTTTTTCTTTTTACGAAAGCAGTTGTCTGTATTAAGTACTAATACAGATAGAGAATGACTTGCCGCTTGTGATTTCCAATACAGATCTGAACATAGAAGCGGTTGTGAGTTCTTTGCAAGTGCATATGTCACATTGAATTCTTATGATGTAAAATTTTTTTATAAGTGTTTTTCATTAAATAAATATTTATACCCATATGCATAAATAAAATTATGTGTTTTATTCAGACCTCTAATAAGGCAGAAACATAAGCACAAATCCCAGAAAGAATTTTACTTTAACTACGTTGATGATTAAAAAAAAGTCTACTGTCTATCCAGGGGTCACAACAAAATTTTACACAAAATGGGGGTCGAAAATGAAAATAGTTTGCGCACCATTGATCTAGAATATAAAGTTGGTTGATAATGGTTAAGAAGAAATCAATTTTAAGTAATTGTCCTCTTAATTATAATTTAATATTTTTTCATTATTAATTTTTTAGTTAGTTTAGTTTTATCAATCTATACAAAAATAAAAATGTAACTCTAAAATAATTTGAATGTGTATTTTTGAAACAACTTTTTAAGGAATGCATCAATAATTAACATCTTGATTAGTCATTTACTGTTTGAATTTGATAATTAGTATTGACTAATTATAGGAAGTGATAACTGATATTAAATTTTAAAATATATGTAAAAAATTTAAACACCAATACAAAACTGTTAAACTAATAAGTAATTTATAATAATAATTAAAATAAACAGATTTAATAAAATATATTTTTGAATTAAATTTCATACATCAAAAATAATCCATTGCATTGAGTAATGACTTAATGAGAATATATGCAGATACTGGATAGATTTTTAAAAAAAATAAACTTATTAAATCTCTACAGAACATAGTTTAACAATAGCTTAATTTAATTTTTATGTGGGTTTAATATCTAATTTATAATTTAGTTTTAAAGAAATAATATTTGAAATTAGACATTTCCAAACATTTTCTGAAATTAATATAATATTCATAAATAAGAAATAAACATAAGAGTTTAGATGTTTTTATTATGTTCAGAGTAATATTGTCAAGAATAATGTGGAATTACAGCATCCCTTCATTATGTCATGCATATTGGGAGATAAATGAAATGAGCAATGTATCAGATAGTGTGATATAACCAATGTATCTATCCATCTGTTATGTCTATTTTCAATCTTCATGCCGGCTTGCTTTTTTGTGGGTAGTATTTCATACAATGGTAGTTTAAAAATTATTAATTGGAATAAGGTAATGTTTGCCAGTAGAAATTCAATGACAATCAATTTTTTAGGAATTATTTACATGAAGTGCTTTTATATTTGAAAAACAAAAAAAGTAAGTGTGATATTCTGAATTAATGATATAATGAAAGGTTACTGTATTAGTTGTAGAATCTAAAATAGAATGTGTTTTAAATAGAAATATTTTTACTATTTGTATTTAAACTATTTCCTTAGTTATTTACTATTAATGATAGATGCTGTATTTGATTTATATTTCACTTCTAGTCTGCTTTTCTTACTAAATTAGGAAAATTTCTTCTAAGTCTGAAGTTGGGAGATCTTAACTGTTTCAATCTGTTTAATTCTTCACTGATTTTTTATATTTACTTCAGTCTTGGAATTGACTATCAGTTTTTTCAGTCTAGATAACTTAATTTTTCCAAAGTGTAAATCTTAAGATGCTTTTAAAATGTATATTTAAGAACAAAAAGTTTTGACATATTTGTTTCTTCTTTTGTTATTTTCTGTTTTTTTTCTTTTTATATATTTGTAAATATTTTTTTTCGTATTCGATTTTCAATTATTTATTTTTATATTTCTGTGGTTTTGAAATGGAGTTTTAGTAACAATTGAAAACAGTATTTCAAAATTTATATGAATAAATGGTGTGAAAGCAAATATTTTTCAAATCTGAAAGCCATATCTTTGTAATTTATTTAGGTTGTTGATTGTGTAATGTGTAAATTTAAAGTTTGTTTCAAATATTTAATATTGTTGACTTATATTTAAGTTTAGATGTTGGATAGTGTGATGTCCATTTGTTGTTGGAATTTTTGGAATGTCTCAATGGCAAAAACAGTGTTTCAAATTATTACTTTGCCTGCTTGCCATTCATCCTTTGATGTCAGTTTATAAATCTGTATAAATGACAGTTTTTGTATATTGTATCCAAGTTTTTTCTTGAATTTATTGAATGAAAAAGAATATCAAATGTTTTAACTCTGTTGAAAAGAGAATCGCTGATATGCAGCTAAGCAGTTCTCTCCCTGTTTATCAATGCAGCATTATAATATGTTGTTATAATTATGCAGTCTGATGTCTTGGCAATCAGTCATAGCAAATTCTACTGAAAATTTTTCCTATATTTAAAATAATTTTTTTCCACCTTTGTTAATGTTTATGATTTCATAGTTATGTTTAATTGATTTTACTAACAGAAAACCTTGTCAGTTTTGTTTTTATATTTAAATATGCAATTATTAATTTTTTCTTTACTTACATAACAAAAATTGGCTGAATATAATGAAAATGAATATCTTATATATCTGAAAAATTTATATATATAGTTCATATTAAGATATAAATAATCCTTATAAATTTTGCAGACATTTTAGTTTGTGTTTATAGTTTAGAAGATCCCTAAAGAATTAAAATAATATTTGTTATGGATCTTTTGTTATGATAATGGGATTCCATTCTTGTAACAAGGTAGAAATATTCTGAAATAAACCAATTTATTTTGACAAGATTTATACTTCTGAAAAGTAGATAAAACATTGAATTTTTTATTGTTTATGTTTTTAAAGGAAAAAAACATGTATTTTTATGAAATATCAGTTAAACGTTGGCTTAAATTTTATTAATAGCAAACAGTTGCTACTAATAATTATAGAGTAATTAATTATTTAAATTATCAAGCTATCTCTTGATGATTTAAATATTTTCTATGCCTTTATTTCAAGTGTACTGATATTTAAATTACAGGTGTCTTGATTGAGACTGATACATTTTGAAGGTTATAAGTAAAATTAGGTAAGAACTACAATAAAAGTAAGGTGTGAAATTTGAAGACAAACTCCCCGTTTTATTGCAAAGATCAGTACAGTGCTACCTTTATTTCTTTTTACACAAAATTATGAAATCTTTACATGTGCTCCTCCTGTTTAATGGAGAATATGCAAATGATATTCAATTTCTTACCATGTATTAGGCAACATCTGTGGCATAACAGAAGCAACAGTGTCCTGTATACATACACATGCTTTTTGAAGTCATTGATTTTGGTATTCACATAAATTCAGCTCTTCAAATTTTCCCAGAGAAGAAAGTGTAGGGATGTAATGTTGGGATCACTGGAACCATAGAATGAGGTTGCCACACCTGATCCAACAATCAAGAAGCTCTGTCAGGTAGTCTTTCATTTGACAACTCAAATATGGAGGAGCATCATTTAACTGGAAGATAACAGTTTGTGCTTACTCTTGAGCTGATGCTATTTTGACAGTCATGGGTGCAATGCCACAACTAATTATTCTGCATTCCTCAATTAATTCTGTGGAAAACTTGCACAGTTACTCTTTCTCATGCATTGCATTAAGTGCATTTATCTTTATACACTGAATTTTGACAGCAATTTAAAATGTGTAAGTCTCATTTCAGACTCTATGTTGATTATGTTTTATTGCTAGTTCTTGAATCAATTATGTCACTCTTATAAAAACTAAAAATCAAAAATAGTTATATTTTGGTTCTTTTTGGAACAGAGGAAATTATATAAAATATATTTATTATGTTTAATATAATTTTACAATCTTTTGGTTATGGAAAAGATAATTTAACCTTTTTGTATAACTTAAGATAAATTTTAGGCTATATATGTATATTATATATATAAATCACAGATGTATTATGACTTTGATGCAATTGCTGAATGGAATTGATGAAAAATGAAAGTGATTTGCTCTTGACAAGACAAAAATATTATTGACTTCGTTAATTTTGAATACTTTAGTGATCAAATGATGATGGTATTCATTATCAAGTCAAGTTATAACCTGGGTAATTAAATGTGTAGATGTTATGTAATTTGAACTAAAGGTATGTGATTAAGTCACCATGCATCTAATTTAATGATTACAGTTATATTAATTGATTGATTAATATATAAATCTATCTTAGTTTACTGTATTATCAGACACTTATGTATTTTGTTCTGTGGTACTTGTATAACACTGCTATGAAATAATTATTATTTTCATAACAGAAACACAGCTGGTGCTTTATCTAGAAATAGCATTTTATATAATTCTTAGAATCTTTTATTTACATTTATTACTTTAGTTATTGAAGTTATTTGCTTTTTGGAATTATAATTATAATTTATATGATTTTATTTCTTTATTTGTAATAAATTTTTCTGAAGATAAGTATTGTACTCAGAAATATTTGTGAACTTGATTGTATGAAAAATATTACAAACATATAATTGTGATAATTAATTAGATAGCATTCATGAAAACAACAGTAAATTCTAAAATTGTTTTTAAATATGTAATTATTTAAAATTTAATTTAAATTTATTTAATATGTTCCTATATCTTCAGACCATTTTGTTAAATTCAAATATAATGCAAAACCCCAAAAAATATACAAATTTCAAGAAGAATTTAAATATTAAATAAATGAATTATTTAATAGTTAAGTAGTTTAAGTTAATTTATTTAAACTCTAGTGTGTTGCATATTATTTGGAATATGATGTTGGAGAAAAAAAGCAGATGAACTAATGCATGAGATAAACATAAAAATATAGAATTAAATTTAAAATACTCAAAAAAGAAAAAGTACTTTGAAAAATGAATTAAGATGTTTGAAAGTACTAAACAAATAAATTTTTAAATGACAGAAGCTCTAAAATGGAGTTAAGTGAAATTTTAGAACAAAAATAAACGTTGAAATTTCAAAGGCATTATAATTTCAAAATGTTTGAGTTTGCTTATCTGGAAAAGGGAATGATGTAATTGGAAATCCCCGTTTACAACTTTTGAAAAATAGAATAAAAAGACAAACTGTGATTAATGAAAACTCTTAAATGTAATGAATATCATAATGTCAATATATCTGCTTTCATTAATAGTACTATTTTTTTTCTCATCATTACTGTGAAGTAATTTATTTGAATTTACCAATATGATTTAAATTCTCTCGTTACTGATTAGCAAATCATGATTAGATAATTTTTGGAATTAACAGTGTTCAGAAATGAAAATTTCTGTCGAAGTCTTTTTAATCTATAGAACTGATAATTATTTTTGAAAAAATTTTCACCATCACAACATGATGCTGAAATGTGTAATGAGTCGTAACAAATTTCTCAATATTGTGCTTTATTTCTGATAAAGAAACAGATATTTTAAAATACCATATATTTCCACGAATAAGATGACCTTCAGATAAGACAAGGTATAAGTTTTCGTAAAAGTTTTATAGTTTTAGCATATATCTGTCCTATAAGACAACCCCCAAACTATCAACGGCCTATGAATTTAGTTTAGCTCAGCAATCATCATCTGGATAATAATACTGTATAGCATATACAGAATTGTGTCCTATTCCGTAATTTTTCGAATGAACAAATTTTATTTTCTGCCTTGCTATTGTTGCAAACGTTTGCACTGATTCAGGCATTTGGGTAATGACCTTGATTATTCACAAAAACGTTGTACGGGCTATTCTATTTTGTGGACATGCCCTACTCTCTACTAGTAAATAATTATGATTTGTCCGTTTTTTTATAATGGTTTTAATTTATATAAATTTCAGTCTAATTTTTTTGTATCTGTCCTATAAGACAACCCCGGATTTTTGGGGTCTTTTTTTATGATTCAACTATCGTCTTATCCATGGGAATATACAGTCGATAGATACTTTTGTACTATTCTGTACTTTTCTGTTTTAGTAAAACTGATTGAAGATACAGAAATTATTCTTTGGAATTTGTTTTATAAATATTATTTCTTTATCTTAGCAAGACTGAACTCATATATTTTATTCCATTATTATAAATATTTTGAATTTTACTCTTAAAACTTTAAAGGTTAATACTAATTTTGAAAAGAAACAAAAACTTTTTTAAATTCTATCTTTATAAAATAAATTTGGTAAACTCTTGTTAATTTGAATTTTTAGAGACCTAAGAAAAATTTCAATTAGTCAATGTTTAAATAATCGGAAATATATAATGAAATAATAATAAAATATAAAAAGAAAATGAGCTTTTTGTAAGAATAACATTTCCTATTAATTGAATCATAAAAATTAAACTTAAAAACATTGTAAAGTTGAGATTTAAATTTATTTTTACAAAATTTATTAAAACAGAATGAAAGTATTCCAAAATGATATTAGAGCTTTGAAACGATGACATTTAGTATTCTGAAAGAATTCCATTACAAGTTAGAGGAAGATATACAATCAGATGTGACAGGTCATTTGGTTAAACCATCTTTCTCATATATATGTAAAACATCATTTGTGATACATAATGTGATTTATTTTTGCTTAAATTATCTATAAAGGTCTTAAAATTTTGCAACATAATTGCAATGTTAATGTCTATGGGGAATATAGGTACAATCTACTTAATTTTAATTAACTGAAAATCAAAATAGATCAATTTCCAGCTGACAAAACTTAATTGTCATTAAGAATCAAAAAATTGATAAATTATATTTCATAATTTTATGATAAAAATGTGATATGATGATTATTTTACAAAGATACTCAAATTATAATTATTTATTTAGTGATTCAACATTGAATTTTGTTAAAACTAATTTTTTAATTTTGTTTTATATTTTAAATAGACTTTATTTCAGAATTTTCGTTTATTTTATTTTACATTTTATTGTGCTTAAAAGTAGTTATATTTGGTTTTAAAATTGTATGAAATTCTTTTTATTACAATTTGCATATTTTATGTTTTATTTAATAATACAAAAATATTTTTATATAGGATTCCGATGCCAGTGACAGTCAGAGAGAAGCCCAGAAAAGAGGAAAAAGAAAAGAGTTAGTTCTTGTTTAAATATAAACTATATAAAAAAATTATTAATACCATTGATAGTAACATATTATACCAATATTTGTAAATGTAATTATATATACATTAATAGTTTGTCAAGTTAGAAAGATAATTAGTGATAAAAATAATTTAGTATTTTGTTAACTGAAGATGCATTATGGTCAGGACACAAATGATCAGATTAGTCAGCTTGACTATATTTAATTGTAAATATTTCTTTTGTAATTTCAATGAATGCAGCGTTTTTCTAACTTGCTTAACAATTTTCCCCCCCTTTCTTTTTTACTTGTATATTCACTAAAACTTAACTACCACATACATTTTCTTGAATATTGCTTAACAATGTTGTTGTTATTACTAAATGATGACACTAGATTAACTTTCGAGTTAATCTTGTTTTATCATTTAGTTATAATAATTTGGATTTGGTTTTTATATGAATGTTGTCATCATCCATTGTACAACATCTGCTTGCTTTAGAAAACCAGAAATACTTCCTTTGAAACATTTTTGGCTTCACTTTGGTCATATTCAGCTTATACTGTATGTAAACCGAATGTATAAAAGAATAAAATTCACTATTTTAAAAAGTAAAATAAAAATTTCAGAATTTTAGAGAAACGAACATATTAAAAAGTTTTAAAATAAGTATGGTTAGTTCCCTAAATCGGTTATTCCTGATATATTATTACTATCTCGTAAAATTTTGTTTTCACTTATGATAAGTGGTCATGTTGTAGTCAGAATGGTTGCATGTGAAATTAATTATAATAAATCAATTTTTAGAAACCATAATAGCATACAAAATTGGTGGGATAAATACATTTCTAATTAACTGGGAAGTAGCTATACAACTTATTTTGACTATTGATAAAAGAGAATAACAAAAAAAAATTTGTCTGATTGTTTTCATTAGTATGTAATCACAAGAATTAATAAATCTTTAACAGTATTTTAAATAATAATAAATTTTTATACACCATAAACACTAATTTTAGTTTTCCAAAATTTTATCTTAATTTCAAAATGATCAGAACTCCATAAACTTAAATTTAACTATTTATTGTACTGAATGGACACAAAATAACATTTGCCTACTAATCTGAAGAATCCAAATTAAATACAAGCCAGACACTTACGTTTACGGTCTGGTTCTATTCCTATCACCAGCCCATTGAAGCTCCCAGGAATTTTTGGGGGCAATCCGTTTTGGGATATGTTGGGTCCCATTCCTCACAACCCAACTATTTTATTATGAGCCTAGCCATAACCATAATGGGTATGATTAACAGGCCTTCTCAGTGCCCACAAGGGAAAAAGAGCCAAAAAACCTCATTGAAACTAGTGATAGTCAATAATGTGATGATATCTGACATTAGCAAATCAGTTATTAAATTTATTATATTATAATCAGAAAAAGATGTAAATCATAATGGTTTGAATTTAACTACTCATATTCAAATATACAGTTCAGGTTAAGAAAATTCAGCTTTTTAGTTTTCAAAATTAATAGCAGCATTCTAAAGAAATGAGTAACTCACAAAATAACATTAAAGCAAAAAGTATGTTAATTGTGTGCCAGTGTTTTAGTTAATTTTTTATCTTTTGTAAAACATATCTGAAACATTAAAATATTAACTGTCACTTTTCTTCTATATGACATCATTCCTTTTACTTTCAAATTAATATACATTTTTCTAAAATACATTTTTTTAGATAATTGTTTTAAATTGATTTCGATTTTTTTGGGGATTTTTGATCAGATATTACAACACATAAGACTATTAATAACATGTTTTAAACAGCATAAAATAATGTTATAATTATCATTTGTTTGATAATAATATCCTTTACAGTAAATTTATAAAAAAAAATAAATATAAAATAAAAAGATATATCCAACATTCACAAGTTACATTTATTTTGACCAAGTTCAGTTCGTTTTTGCTTAATTAGTATTCTTACTAAATTGATTCACTGAAATTGTAAATTTAAAATAAAAATAAATAATTTTTTTAGTTTTTTATATCAAACTTCTGAAACAAACAATTATTTCATTGTATATACAAATATAAAAGTACAAATGTACAACAATATTTGTATGATTGATCTTTATGTATTACCTTTAATATATATATATAATTTTTCTAATATTATACAATTATAAATGGAACAATTATACTGTTAACATGTTGTTAAAACATATTTTATTTATTTAAAGTTCTGCTGACTGGCAAGGCAGTGAAGACACTGATTCTGATAGTGATGATGATAACAGTGAACCATTAACCCGATCCAGGTCTATAATTCCAAATCGCACAACTTCCCGTAGACCTGTTGGCTCGTCATTGAAAAATTTAAGAACAAGTAAAAACTTAAACAGGTTATCTAGGTCATTTCAAAATAATCGATCAAATAGAAAAAAGAGAAAAATGTCAACATCTATGGATGAAGATTCTGATAGTGACACAGATGCAAAGAGAAATTTGAGGCAGACGAAAAAGAAAATTAGGTTTGTGTTCAATTAATTGATATAAATTATTTTTAGAAGAATAAAGTGTAATTATTAAAAATTTTTACAAGAACTTATACAGTCAAACCTGTTTTTATGCGCTCTTTTTATGTGCGATTTTTATTTGTGCGATTTTTTTAATGCGAAATTTTAATTTGTGCGGTATAGTTGGCGACTAGTCTCGTGCGATTCGTCATGTCTTACGTTGACTTATTATAGCTAAATAAACTTATTATAGCATAAATGCACTTATTACAGTAATATTATTGCATGAATATGCGAAAAATGAAATAATTTACTTTTTAAGTCAACAAAACACCACCTGGACAAAAATATGTAAAACAGACGATAGACCAGACGATGCAGTCAAGTGCTGACATCTGTTGTCAATAAATTCTATTTCGTACGGTTTTGAGTTATTTTCTATGTGAGACTTTTTTTATGCGGTCCCTGTTGACCGCATAAAAAAAATATTTTTAAATTGTGTCGCGAAAACTATTATTTACAGCCATTCGTGAAGTTTCGTGAGATTTTCTTTTATGCGTTTTTTTTAATGCGGTCCCTAATAAAGTGTAATTATTAAAAATTTTTACAAGAACTTATATATAGAATTACAAAATAATTATTAAAAGTCAATTTTATTATATTGACATTTAAGAGTATTATTTAAAAATTATGATGATAATATGAAAATTTTATGTCAGTTATTGTGTGATGGTTTATTAATTAATAAAATTTTTAAATAAACAGTTAATTACCTCAATATTAACATTTCCTGATGCAAAAAATATAGTTAAATGAAAACTTTCGGTTTTTACTTTTATTAATTTTAATTTTTGTTTATAGAAAATGCAAACATGTAACTTAGTTAGTGTATCACTTGTTTCCTTAACTGAACTTGCAAAATTCATTCTGATATTATAATTTGAAATTAATGTTAATATTGTTACCAATAAAAGTAGAAGTAATCCATGAGATTTTATTGTTTAAATGCAGCATCATGTATTTGTTTTTAAATAAATAAAATTGTATTATATATTATAGCTTAGTGTGCTTAAGAAATGGTAGTAAAAGTTTTATTTAGATATTTTGACAGGAGAATTCAAAAAATTATTAAATTGTTAATTAAAATATACTAACTTTACATTCAGGGAAAATGGGTTAATCAAAGCCAGTAAATGTTTTCATTAAGCCATATCAGGGACAGGGCAAATTTCATTATAAGTGTGCAGATTTAGTGTTGTGGCTGGACTTTGGAAAATTCATTATAATCATGTTTTTATCATCATTTTAGGCATATTTAACTGTTTTTTTTTTCTATCAAACAACATGTATATTTATTAATTCAAACAAATGGATGAATCTATAAGATATATAGACTTTGTTTTAATTGAATTTAAAAAAATATAAAAGACTGGTGATCTTAAACAGTGTGCAAAAAATTTAAATATTGAATACTTTCAGATTTAAAAAACTTGGTCTGTTTTATTATTATTATATTTTTAATCAATTTTTAAATTTTATCTATATATTTAATAAAAGAATATTGATTTTTTTTAAATAACTATTGACAGAATAATATATTTTATATGACATACAGCTAATTTTTATATTTCCTAAAATTTATTGTGTATATTGAATATTACATTTTCAGTAAAATTTAATACTTTTTTAAATATTAAAAAATTCAAAATAATGAAATCCAAAATTTTTTTATAATGTATTTTATAATTCTATTAGTTATAAAGAAGAAAGTATGGATGAAACAGATTCTGATGATTTAATTGAAGTTGATTATGGTGATGCCTCTATGGAAGCAGACAATTCAGAAACAATTGAACGAGTTCTTGATCACAGAATTGGAAAAAAAGGAGGTGAGATAAATTGGATGTAAATACAAAGACTGAATTAATGGATACATTTAAAGTTTTATGTAAAATAATTTAAATATGTATATTCTTTTATAATCAACGTTAAAAATCAGATTTCTTGTATGACGTTAATTATTTATAAGCAGATATCCAAGTTATAAATTGAACTGAATATTGGATTTAGCATAATATGAAAAATTTCTAATAAAAATTAAATGTCTTTCGATATTTAACATAAATAATAATTATATTTATATATAAAATACACTGATTGATTTTTATTATTATAATATTTTGTTTCCTTATAATCACTAATACTACTAAAATTTCAAATTGAAAAACTTATAATTTGTTATTTCTGTATTACTACTTAAATGTAATAATATAAAAAAGACAACTTTAATCATTTTAAAATTTTATTTATTATTAGAATTCTTAACTTTGTAAGATTTCTGATAGTCAAAATGTTTATTGTTAACAAAATGATATAGTTGAAATATTAACTATTTTCTAAATTATTATTCTCTGATAAAAAGAGAGATGAAAGAAATAAAATGTCTTTAGTTTATGATAGAACTTTAATTTTACAGTAAATTATGTATTATCTGTAAGTGATAACAATTATGTTATATTTATATTATTTATTAATTTATTTCAATTTATTCAATTTACATAAATTTTCTTTATGAATAGAATTTTTTATACTAAGGAATAAATCCATTATTATTTTAATTCAGTTTAGACACTTTGATAGTTGACTTTAGTGATTTTTACATTAACCATTTTTAACTTTCTAAATTTCTGACTCTTGGTAAGTTATAACTTTTAATTAATAAATATTATAAATTTGACAGTAAAATAACAACCTTTTTTCCCATTCCAGCAATATTTTAATTACATAAAAACGTTTTCAACTGCTTTAAGCAGCTATCATCAGTTAAACAACAAAAAAGAACGTAGAATTATAAAATTATGAAAATAAGAACGAAGAGTTCTAAATTCACGAAAAATTAAACGAAATTCTATTGTGCTCGCGCAAATTGTTGGTAACGCGCTTGCGCGTTAATCCAAACATAAAACAAAAAGGTAGTAACATATCAACCTAGGCATCGTAAAATATTACATTAAATATAACGATAAACTAAAAGTGGCATTTTAATGATGTTCTGTCTCTTTAACAATGCTCCGTTGATTTAGGTTATCAAAGAAGGATTTCCAGGCTGATGCTAACGTGTCCGCATCTCTATGGTTGATGCAGTTTGTGGTTAAATGAGCTGTGTGTATTTCCATTTTTTCAATGTGTTTAACCTCTTGTCTTGATCTTGCAACCCTCACAATTGAGGCTTTATCCCAAAATACCGTTATCCCTTGCCCTTTCGCAAATGCTGCCAGTACCGTAGAATCAACATTCTTGTTCACCGACTGCTTAGGCTCATATACTCTCTGTTTTAGGCTTCTCATCATAGCGCCGACATATACTAGATTACATGCAGATTCCTATGCCTCGCTACCTTCTTAACTACTTTACTTAGAAACGGTATTAAAGTAGTTAAGAAGGTAGTGAGGCATAGGAATCTGCACATAATATACAGGCGTAACCCAACGGTGTACAGTATCTTGAGAAACGATAAGAGAAAAGAAAAGCACAATGACAGAACAGGAGTATATTTCATCACAGTAGTTAAGAAGGTAGCGAGGCATAGGAATCTGCATGTAATCTAGTATATGTCGGCGCTACGATGAGAAGCCTAAAACAGAGAGTATATGAGCCTAAGCAGTCGGTGAACAAGAATGTTGATTCTACGGTACTGGCAGCATTTGCGAAAGGGCAAGGGATAACGGTATTTTGGGATAAAGCCTCAATTGTGAGGGTTGCAAGATCAAGACAAGAGGTTAAACACATTGAAAAAATGGAAATACACACAGCTCATTTAACCACAAACTGCATCAACCATAGAGATGCGGACACGTTAGCATCAGCCTGGAAATCCTTCTTTGATAACCTAAATCAACGGAGCATTGTTAAAGCGACAGAACATCATTAAAATGCCACTTTTAGTTTATCGTTATATTTAATGTAATATTTTACGATGCCTAGGTTGATATGTTACTACCTTTTTGTTTTATGTTTGGATTAACGCGCAAGCGCGTTACCAACAATTTGCGCGAGCACAATAGAATTTCGTTTAATTTTTCGTGAATTTAGAACTCTTCGTTCTTATTTTCATAATTTTATAATTCTACGTTCTTTTTTGTTGTTTAACTGATGATAGCTGCTTAAAGCAGTTGAAAACGTTTTTACGTAATTAAAATATTGCTGGAACGGGAATAAAAGGTTGTTATTTTACTGTATAAAAACAATTCCAGTAAGCTTTGTTTATAAATTTGATAACAGTACTAAATGTATAAAGGCAAAGTGTTTTCTGTCACATGAGGTTGGAAATTGTTTTATTTTATTTTTAGAATATATTGCATTTAAATTCTTTATTACATCTGATCTAAAACGTAATTCTAATATTGTGATTATTATTCAAATACAATAAGACCCCGCTTAATGCTGCCTCGATTAATGCTGATTTGATATAACATGGTCTGCATAAAGCCAAAAAAAAAAAAAGTCAAAATTTACGTTGATTTAAATTATTGCAGCATTCCATTGATTCATATGTAATATGATTATCCCCAAACACGAACCAATCAGCAAAAAATGGCAATTTTTAGTGCTGTACTTATAGCGAACAAACAAACATTGTCTATATATATCCAGTCGTAATATTCGAAATAGTTAACAAAGGGTTCGCTAGCAGGGAATTTTTCCTCGACAATCACCAACAAACGAAATGGAAGTTTTGGCTAGAAATAAATACAATACCTTTTCTTGCGATATATCTAATAATCAGTGGCGTATTTGTGCTGTCGACTTTTTTTTTTTTTTTTTTTTCCCCTTCTTCTAATTCTAGGCAGAGAAATTTTTCACCCCGAATGGCACCGCTGATAATAGACAGATGTCATCATCTCTCGAAATACAATATCCTTTTTATTTCGCTGTCCATAGCCCGACACATGTTCCACAGCCATCTTGTATTTTCTCATGCACGTGAGATTGTGGGATCTCTCTTATGACTGGATCTAGTTTCAAGAACTCTCTTGAATCGATCGCGATTAAACCTCGTTTCAGTCAAGAGAGATTGCGCCAAGGCATAGTCCCTGACCTTGCTCACAATCTAGATTGAAATGCTCGGTGCAAATGGGGTATAAGACTCTAGTTTAGTAGTATTACAATGTATAATACGTATATTTTAATATACTTTTAAAAAAAAAACAAAACCACTGAGAAATGTTAAGTGTGTTTAACACGGTTCGGAAAACTGAAAATTTTACCAACAGTTCAGCCAAACCTGTGCAAACCCACTGAATATCACCACTGTATATATCTATAGATGTATGTTGGGTTGAGAATGGCCTAATGTAGACCAAAACATTTACAGCTAAATATTTATGTAACTTTTAGACTTCTACATTTAATGGTTTAAATTATTTTTAAGATTTAATTTAAGTCTATTTTTACATAGTGTACTATAATATGATAATTATTAAAAAAATAATAAATGAGTATGATATCTTGTTAATTATCTTTTTACCTTAGTGATCTCACTTTTAATAATTTTTCAATTAATTTATTATCAAATCTCAAAACTTCTTTTTAGTTATTGACTTTATTTTATCCAATTGAAAAATACTGGTTTTGGTATAAATTTATATTTCATTTTCATACATGAATTTTCTCTCCCTATCCTTCCAGATAGGTTAAAATGTGCAGAGCAGAACTTATCAGTCATTATTTTGTCAATGATGATTTTTAGACTTCAGAAAGAGATGAACTGTAAACCTTAATGGTTATTATTCATGTCTTCTAGGAACTGATCATAATTGCCTTTTCTATGCCATAAGACCATCATCCACATAGTATTTATAGTACAAAATGCTTTCTGCAAGTTTGGTGATGACTTTCTCTATTTTCATTAAAACTAGCTTACACAAGCAACAGTAGTTTTAGCTATTTTTGGGAGAATATAGACAGACATACTTTGACACTGTTTTGAATGGAGGCACCTACATTCAGACTTAAATTCTAGGGAGGAAGAGCTAGCTCCAAACAGAATGATGGAATGGCATTACTAAATGAAAATACACTAGGTGGACAAAAGTATTTGGACACACTTGTAGAAAAGGAAAAATGCTATTTGTTTGTTGAATTTAGTATATGGTTGTCCCACTTTTGGTCTTAATGACTACTGCAACTCTCTAAGGCATGCTTTCCATCAAATTCCAGTAAGTATTGACTGTTCTTGCAGAGTGAGCAAGCAGGCACAGTCATCAAAGAAGGTCATGTCCAACAAAGTCTGTTGTGATATTCTAGCTCATCTAAAGATGTTCAATTGTGTCAGGTTGGGACTCTGAGGAAGAGAATCCAAAAGTTGGACTTCATGTTCTTGAAACTAAGCCTGGATAGAGCATCAGGGTGGCATGGTGCTTGGTCATGCTGGAAAACATGGTGATTTGTGCCCAAAAGTGCTGCCACATTGTAGACAGTGCCAAATTGTCCATAATGCCTCAATAAACAGTAGCGTTTATGATGGTAAGCACCAGAATCAAAGGATTTAGTTTGTGCCAGCAGAAACAACCCCAAACCATCACTGATCCTCCATCACATTGTACTGTGGGAACAATATAGTCATAACTGAACCGTTCTCCAGCACCAAACTCAAACTTGCCCATCCAAGTAGTAAAGTGTGTAATGTGATTCATCACTCCATATGATTTTCTTCTAGTTGTCTGTGATTCAGGAACATCATTCTTTACACCATTGAGCCATCAGCTTGTGTTGGATCTTTAGATTTGGGTTGTGAGCAGTGCATCTGCCTTGATAACCACAGCTGTGCAACTCTTGTCAGACAGTTTTGTTACTGATTGCTACACCTATACTTGTTGAATGTTCTTGGCAATATCAGAAGCAGCAGACGTGCACTTTTTCCTCACAATACATACTAAACTCCACTTACAGTTAATGTGTTTATGAGGCCATCCATTTTGGTGTGCAGGTCCACATGCTCCAATTTTATTTTCATTGGATTTAGAAATTCCAGAAGTCTTGAAGTACTACATATACACTGATTACTGTGATGGCATGCAATTATCATGCAGCAATGAAAGTCAGTGAGTTTCTTTTCACATGGCATTTTGACAAATACTAATCTTCAAAAGTGTGCAAAATTATACAAATGAACACAGCAGCTCTATCTGATTACAACACAAGTAGAAGGAAGCATGTGCCTTTTGATGGGATATTAATAGCATTTGTCCTTGTTTATTAGAGTATCCAAATAATTTTATCCATTTAGTATTTATGACATATTGAAGATATTTAAGCAGGAACACACTCTTAACAGGACTATTCCATCATAGAGTAATAGAAGTCTATTACTGTATGCATTTTATTTACAATTGAGGGGTAGTAATATGTATAATACAAACAAAAATTACAAATATTTTATATATCAGGAGTTACTAAAATTCACTACAGAAATAACATTCTCATTACCTGTAATAAAAGCATTAATTAATGAAATCCAATTTTGGCACTTATACAGAGTATTCCTCTTCTACTTGTGTATTACTCTGCATATAGAGAGTTTTCTTTTTTACTTATGCCTCAAACTAGCACTGCAAATGATATTTGCTATTTCCAAAATGTTTTTACAGCATTTATTAGTATTATGAACATGATGGAACATAAAATTTCAAATTTCAAGTGGTTCAAAAACAAGGTTCAAGCTTAATGAATGAACACAAGTTCACAATATCAAAAGTAGATGCTACTTTATTCCTTGACAATAAATGAAAGAAATCAACCTTTTTTTCAGAAAATTGGAGGTAATGGTCATCCCAAACATGAATAAAGCATTTTGTAAGTACTTAAATTCTGCGTGCATATCCTGATATTATCATATAAAAAAAAATGAATTATAAGAGATTAATTCTTTAACTAGAGTCTGCCCACAAAACCAAAATTTCTTCTCTTGCTTTTAAATCTTTTTACGGAATTACAGAATATTTTTCTAATAAAAAGTTTCTTAGAAAAGTAAAAAAAAAATTTTTTTAAGCTTATGATTCTGTCCAATTTTTTGAATTGATTCTATATATTTTGCAGACAGATTCAATTAAAAATAATTATTTGAAACAATATATATGAATAAAATTAAAAAACATTAATGAAAAATTTTGATAATTCAAAATAAAGCTAGTTTTAAATTTTTCATAGTATGCAAATATTATCAATTATACACATTTGCTACTATTAAATAAAATTTTACTATGATTCAGAATAAAGTTGTTTAATATTAAGAAAAAAGAAAAAATTAACTTTTATTAATGGATTTCTTTTTGTTCTTTCTTTTCTTTTCTTTTCTTTCTTTTTTTTTTTTGTTTTTAGTGAAAAAATGGTAAAAAGACATACATTGTAAAAAACATTTATTTTAATTTTATTATTATTGTTTAAACAGCTACTAATTTCTCTGAGTTGTAAATTTCTTTTGATATAATAGAAATAATTATATATATTATATGTTTACTAAAAATGGAATAAGTATATAAAAACATAAGGAATTATAGTTAATAAATTTGATGCAAGAGAAGATTTCTTGATTAACGTTATAGAATGAAACAATTTAAATACAAAGTTCAAGATATTCATATATCTTGGAATTTTTACTTTTTTGGTACGCAATATTAAAAATATGCATTATAATTTTATTAATTTTATACAAATGATAAATGCAAATGTCAGATGATGTGAGTTATGATAGTTAAAATCATTATTGACAAAAATTCTTAAGTAAATATTTATAATTTTTATATATTCTTAAAATTTTTTGATTTTGGTTTATAAAATCTATAGCTACTGGTGCTTCTACTACAGTATATGCAGTTAAAGATTTTGGTGATCCAAATACTGATGATGCTGTTGAAAAAGAAGAACAGTTCTTAATAAAATGGAAAGAATGGTCACATTTACATAATACTTGGGAGTCTGAAAATACCCTTAGGGAACAGAAAGTTAAAGGTTTAAAAAAATTAGAAAATTATTTAAAAAGAGAAGAAGAAATTAGATTTTGGTAAGTTTTTCATTTATGCATTTTATATATGCATATTGTATATTAAAATATAACTACTTTGAACATAAGAACTATATTGTTATGGTTGCAATTATATATTTTTAGTAAATATAATGTATAATTTTCATTTCTTAATATAATAAATAACAGAAGACTTAAAATATATTTTTGATTTATAATTGCAGTTTTTTAGAAATACTGATATCTGCTGTTTGATGTATGATGTAAAATTTATATTATAATATTCAGTTATCAATTTAGACAAAACTTACATTTATGAAATGATACGATAGCTGTAATTATAGGAGAATGAATAGTTTTACTATAGTATATCAAATATCATCATCATTATAGTAATTTTTTTCATTATATTAAACTTTTTTAAGTTGGTTATTGCTGAAAAAATAATTGGAATTTTTTATGATTGGATTACATAAATTACTATTCTTTGCAATAATTTAAATTTGAAAAATGAATATTGATTAGAATTTTTTCATCATCGACTTAATTCACCTCAAAACTAATATAAAATGACATAATGAGTTATTTTATATTAGATGTTTAGAACTCATATCAACATGCAAAATCTTATGTAGAAAATAATCATTATTATAGTCTGTTAATTATTTATAACAATTCTTAAATTAAAATTAAAATTTTGTTGAAAATATTTATTTATTTTCAAATGACATTAAGTATTGTGTGATGATATGTACAATTATTACATTATTAATTTATTGTCTGATTCAGATGAAATTTAAATAATTTCATTTTCTTAATCTATATGAGGTCTTTATGGAAATACAAAGACAATATTAATGTTAAAATTGAATTTATATTTGTTTAAAATTCATGTAGAATAGTTAAAACTTAGGACAAACTGTAAATACTTTTAAATTTTATATAATAATTTAAAGAAGTAACAAGTTTTCACATGTTATATGAAATACTTCAAATGACATAAAGTAGATGTTTATTATTTGCATAAGATAGAGCTAAATTTTAAGATATTTAAATTTGTTTTTTATTTTTATGATTATAATCTTGTACAGTATAAAACTTAAATAAATTATATGACTAGATACAAAATATTTCATTAATTTTATATTTTCTTTGCATTATAATTTTTACTTGACAAAAAATTATTTTCTCAAGTTTAATTTCAAAGCAAGAAAAATAATTATTGAAATTATTCAGCTATTATGTATATATTTGAAGAAAATGTTTATTTTAATAATTTGATATCAAAATATTTTCAATATTTGATAGGAAAGAAACAGCAACTCCAGAAGATATTGAATATTTTGAATGTCAACAAGAAATGGCAGTTGAATTGAGGCAGCAACATATGAGAGTTGAACGAATTATTGGTGAGAAATAGTCTTTTATTATTATTTTGCACATTATTTTGATTTTGTATACAGGGTTTCTATGTATCTGGAAAGTCAGGAAAAATCAGAGATATTCATTGTTAGAAAAAAGTCATGGAAGTCAGGGAATTTGCACTTTTGACTGCCTTTTTGAGTTTTTTCTGACAATATGCTTGACCAAATGTAGCCATTTGCAAGTAGCAAGAAGTAATGTGGCACAGAGGGGGTGCAGAATATTTTCAGGATCCAAAATTTCTCTTAAGCAGACACAAAATTTCTCAAAAAATTTACAATGTACAAAAATGATAAATAATAACATTTTAATTAAAATTACTTATTATTTTTCATTTTAATAATTTTGATTGCATAACAAAACAATTTTTTACTTTATTTTTCCAGCTTAATATTTTATAAAGTTTACGAAATTTATTAAGGTATAAATTGAATAAATATATACTTCTGTACATGGAATATACAGAATTTGTTAATAAACAAATAATGGCTTTTTCTTTTTTTCAAAGCCATTAAGATGTATGGTGGGGATTAATAACAGAATAAACGACTTTAAATTAATAAAACATTTTACTTTTAGTTTTAAAATTATAAAAAATATATAAGTGTTAATTAGAAAAAAAATAACTAATTAAAAAGTTGGAGAAGTGATAACTTATGTATGGTACTTCACATAATAAGTCAAATGCTGTTTTATTCTGTCAATGTGCCATACTGTAAGGGGTGTAAGGATTAGGCAATTTGTACAAAGTTGGTCAGAGAAAGTCATGGAATGGAAAACAAAACTTTAGAAACCCTGTATACAGATTTTTAGTGATAAAAATAAATCTCTATATTTGTATGAAATTTTGAAATGGAAAAATTATTTTCATTAGGATCAAAGAATAATTAGATAAATTAGCATCATTAATAACATTTAACTGAAAACCAAATTTTAATAAGTCAAATAGAAATGATAGTAAGAACATTCTATGAAAAATTAATCTATTATTTATTAAAAACATATTACCTAGCAATATTTTTAATAAAAATGACTAAAATTTGTAGATAATTAAAATTAAATTAATTGTTTATACAGCTTTATTCACACTAATTGAGAATTTAGTCATACTAATATTGAGAATTTTAATCTTGTCACTATACAGTATTATCGGAATTTTTGTAAATTATGCTAATTTATTCAGTATTTATTTATTGAATATTTTAAAGAAAAATCCTATAGTTTTTTTTTATATTATTATGATTATATAATTATTAATTGAATACTGATGTTTAAAAAAAGAAACAATAATTTTTCAATGAGTCCAACAGGCCATTTTTTACTTACGAATTAACATTTATGAATAAAACATTTTTTTGAAGTATTACATTCCTAACATTTAATTCATAAATAAAAATAATCTGTTGAACTCATTGAAGATTTTATTTTCAGCATCAGTGCTCTTAGTTTATGTTATGGAGTCGAATGCTGTGAAGATAATTAGTAATTATTTAACTTTTGAAATGAATAATCTTTTATATGTGAGTGCTCTTACAAGATTTAGTGGAAATGAATTTTACATTTAAAGAAGTATTTCAGTTTAGAACATAAATATAGTTGCATGACAGTTATAAATTCAGTACTTATATATCTTTAATTAAAAATAGTTATTAGTTTCTATTGTTTATTTAGCACATGCACCATCAAAGAATGGAGATGTGAATAGTACAGATTACTTTTGCAAATGGGAAGGATTACCATATTCTGAATGTACTTGGGAAGATGGTAACTTAATTTGCCACAAATTTCAATCAAAAATTGATGAATATAACAATCGACAAAAATCACAAAAAATACCAAGCAAAGTTTGTAAGGTAAGATTGAATTTAAATCATATCGAGAATTTTGTTGATAAAGTTTTGAAAATATTTTGTAAGATTTTAGTAGTGCATAATTAGAAAGCTTTTTTTAATGTTTGTTTTATTAAAATTATTTTTCTGACATTTTATATAAAAGAATTAATTTCAGAATTTTAAATTTTAAATTATTATGCATTAAACCACATTTTTATAGATACAGTACAGCATCGTTTATCCGAATCAATTGGGGACTGGAGTTGTTCCGATAACCGATTATATATGAAAAAATATATTAACCTATCCGATGTTGAAATTTTTCTCCGTTGTGTGTCGCTTCGTGTTGAATTTTCATCGATTTTAAGCCTAACGAAAATTTTTATAATAATAATCGAGGCTATCGTATTGTTAAAAATTATTTCTTTATTTTGTACAAACAAAATGAATATATTGAAAAATATAAAAACAAAAAATTATACTTTAGAAGTTAATCTAGTATCAAAAACGTTTGATTCAGCACGACACATTCCAACTGGAAAGCTTTCAGTTGACCGGCTTTCAAATAAATGACGCTCCACTGTACATGTTTTTTTTTTTATTAGATGATGATGCCAAAAAGCAAATGTTAAAATATAAATTTTAAAAATAAATTTATATATTAACTTGTAAATTTATACTATAAATTTAAATGAATAAATAATTATTTAGATTTATTTTGATTAAAATATTATAATTTGTTTCATTTTATATATGATGATAAATAAAAATAATGTGTTAATGGTAGGTTTTAAAAGCCCGTCCAAAGTTTACTCCATTAAAACAACAGTTAAAGTACATGGGAAATTCTGATGATTTACAGCTCAGGGATTATCAATTGGAAGGTTTGAATTGGCTTGTTCATTCATGGTGCAAGTAAGTATATCATTTTTGTTGAAGAGAAACATAATGGCAGTAAACTTAATGCAAACAAGTATTTTCACTCAGAATTGCTCAAAATGCATTTGAGAATTTAGCATATTATAGTACCTGTGAATTGTAACAAAAACTTTCAAAATTATAAGAAAAAAGTTGTTTTATCATTATAAGTAAACATACTAAATATTAAAAATTTTATACAACATTTTTCAATTAAAATATAATTTTGTTTAAATTTTAAATTGTTTTTCCAACACTTAAATATTTTTACTGACTGCCAGCCTTGATTTAAAGTAGATGGCATGATAGTTCAATAATGTTAACTCTCTTATACTTAAAATGTTTAAAAAGAAGACAAGTTTATGAAACAAAAATTAATGAAATTACTAAAACATTAAAATAGATTTAAATTTGATTTTGTTCTGTGCGAAACAACACTAAAACAATTTCTACAGTTATATCACAAAAGAAAAAAGAATTTCAATTAATTTTAAAAATTGTAATTCAGGATTCAAAAAATGCAGGCAAAATTAAATAAATAAAAATTATTAAAAATAATAAATAATAATTAAAACTCTGAACCAAAACTAAAAATAAAATCAAATTAATTTAAAACTAAAAGAATGTTTTAAAAAATCACATAAAGTTGTTTTGAAATTTTAAATTTACGTTCTTTGTGTTCAGCAGGACAGAGCATTTTGCTTTTAATATATATGAAGTGTGCAATGCCATGTCATTTTTTTCTAAATACATTTTACTGGAGAAATTTATTCTGAATGTTATATTTTTTGCTGCAAAAAATATTGTGGTGATAGTGGCTTTGTAAGTGGCTGTATTTTGAAGTTGAATTTAATTGCAAGCCATTCATTGCACACTTCATATACAGAATACAGATTGCCAGTCAAGTCAGTCCAATGCTAGCCTGGTGGCAACCTAAAGTCACTCTATCTCCCCTAAAATAGGGACAGTTAGTACCAAACTGAGTGCAGTGTCTCATTGTCCACCATAACAGATGTCGCCTCATGTATGGGACGTTGTGTATTCTCTTTTGTCAACACGAAAATTTCCATTAAACTAATATTTAATTGTTAATATTGTAATTTGAAAAATGTTTAATCTTTGACTGAAACAAAAATTAATTATTCTTATAAAATGTGAAAGAATTGTTTTTAAGAATCTGAAGTTGTGATGAGATATTTTCAATTCCGATTAATCAACCCATCTCATATATATATATATATATATATATATATTGAAATTAAATTTTAGTTTTTTCTGTAAATTTAATTAAAACTGACATAAATGATTCATTCAAAATTATTAATTTTTTCTCTTATTATTTATATAGGGAAAATAGTGTTATTCTTGCTGATGAAATGGGATTAGGAAAAACTATACAGACAATATGCTTTTTGTCATACTTATTTCATCAGTATAGTTTGTTTGGACCATTTCTACTAGTAGTTCCATTGTCAACTATGGCTTCTTGGCAACGTGAATTTAGTCAGTGGGCTCCTGAAATGAATGTTGTTGTGTATCTTGGTGATGTTGGCAGTAGGAATTTGGTAAATATATTCATTTTACAATTAAAGCATATTATGTAAAATCTTAAGGATTATGTTTTTATTAATAAAATTTTCAATATGTTACAAGAAGGTTGCTTATATTGTACTACTGTTCAGAAATTTGAATGTTTTAATTAGTTGAAATATATATATATTTCAACTATTAAAGTTTATCATATTGTTTTTTATCTATCATCTACTCAGTGTCCTAGTAACGGGCATATAAATTAATATATATTTTTTTTTAATTTAAAAATTGCACTAGTTTAACTAGTTCAATTTTTGGCAGCCAGTTTAATAAACTTTATTTATTGTAAATTAAATAATGCAATGGATTCTTGATGTAGTGATCATTCAGTGTAGTGAAGGTTTATGATAATTTAACAAAATACTTATTTTACTAAATATTTTTTACGAAAAATTAATTATAATTTGTTAATAAGTGTGTTTGTGTATGCACAATAGAACTTGGTTAAGAACTTTTTCAAGGGATCAATTTAAGAAAAACTGCTTAGGCAGAAATGAAATATATAGCTTTTTTCAATACTCTATATTTATTTTACAATGTTACATTATAGTGCTTTAGGCTTATACAGTATTATTTTATTTATTTAAATATTGTGTAATTTAGCCTGCTTTATGTGTTTTATTATGTAAAAAAATGTTTTATGATTTCTACAAATAAAACTACAGATCTACAAATATCATACTAAAATTTGTTGAAGAGTGGGCATATTCTGCATACAGCAATGCTGCAGCACTTGAGTGAAGTTGATGGCTAAACAAGTCTCCGGTGACATCACTCTGCCAGCGTTCCTTTTTGAAGCAGTCTGCTGTTGTCCAAGTGAATACTTACTCCACTGCATCAAAATACATTAGTGTAGCACATTTTTTGTATTGTCTGTCATGCTTAAAAATGAGTGAAAACATACATTTAAATTTAAAATTTGACGAATAAATCATCAATATAATTGTATGTGTGGAAGAACAGAAGAGAATTATAAATACAGAAATATACAACATATAAACATCACTCATTGGACATCTGAGTTCTAAATCACTACTACATCTGTTGGTTAAGGAACTGAACACGTTTAGTCAATTTTACAGTACTGCATTATAGGTCTGAGCTATATGTTTTGTTTGTTGAATTTCAGTATCACCTACAAATTGATAGAGCTTTTCAAAATTTGCTGTTTGTTGTAAGCATTATTGCCAGATAACCATGTAATAAAATTATAAAATCTGGATTCAAAATAGTGAAAAGTTGCACACCAAATTTTGTGGATTTCCTAACAATTTTTTTCTTTTCCATACACAATTAAATATAACAAAATTTTCAATAGGATGAGTTAAAAATCTTAAGAGTCCATTTTCTATTCCTGGACAAGAATTTCAGTGAACTTGTGGGAAAACTTTCTGAAATGAGAATATTTTATGGGAAAAATTCTGCATATTTCTTATGGAGAAAAAATTGAGACTTTTGAAAATTAAACTTTTTACATGGGAAGTATTCTAATGTAAGAACTTCTTTACCAAGTTGTTAACACATTGTTAATTAAGATAGAGTTAAATAACCCAAATAAATAGGATTTAACAATTTGGAGGGCTTATCACACCAAGGCCGACAGAAAGAAGGACTAGATCTTTTACAACAAAGTTAGTCTTTAATAATTACATTCAAATTTAGGTAAGGATGCATTGCGGGATTTGGGATTTAAGGATTGCAATTAATAACAATGTGGGACTGAAGCTACATGACATCTATCTTACATAACCTTGAAACAGATGCTGAACAGATGTGGGAGTATAGTCACATCACATTGTAAAATGAATTGTAACAAGATAGTTGACTTCACACAGTCTTATGGATCAGGTATATTTGTATTTGTTTAATGTCTGGAAACCAAGTATTTTAATAATAGTAAGTACATTGTTAGTTTCTCTCCCTTTTTGGTTTTTTATATACTTAACAATATTTATTATTAATAGTAGAACCGTCACCAGAATTTGGAAAATGTAGGAGAAAATAAGACATTTACTGGTCCCAAATAGTACAATATATCACATTGTCATTGTATTAAAATTTTATCCTAGATATTTTTAGTTCTGTAGTATGTGTGTTACATTAAAAATTGTAAATACAGTGCACTGTACATTTTATATATCCTTTTGTATTGGCTAACTGTTAGTGTTATAATTATTATGTTGGTGCCATGTGTTTGTAAATGCTGCCACACATGTTCAGGAAATCCTTTGAGGAATAACTGTGCAGGCCTGGCCTTGAGGAATTCCTGTTAGTGTGTGGGGGAAAACTGTACAGTTTCGGCGGACTGTGCAGGCCGCTGGAGTAGAAACGAAAAACCATTTGATTTTCCCTCACAGTTTTGGACTGCGCAGGCCAACTGAACGTGTGTGCCATCTTGCCGTTCAGTTGTGAGGTCACTGAGTAGTGAGAACAATGTCTCGTGAATGTTTGGAAGAATTATTTTTTATAACCTTTTTATCTTTTATTAGTTATAACCTGAAAAATTAATTTTTCAGGTTATAAATAAAAAAAGTTAAAAAGTTAAAATTATTTTCAGGATCAAGAACTTTTCGAGTAAATTAAAATTATAAGTAATTTTAATTTACTCGAGAAGTTTTTATATTTAGAAAACTGTTCAGTTCATTTCTCTAGTTTTCATAAAACATCTTTATACTCTATATTATCATTTTGTTTTACATTTTAAAAAATTTATTGTTTTAATACCTATACCTGTTTTAATATTTTAATGTTGTATTAAAACATGACAACTTAAAATAATATTTTAACAATAAGATAAAGTTTAATAAATTATTTTTAATTATTAAATTTTAAATTTAATTTGTGATAATAATTTTTACAATTTGTACTAATATCGGATGTGGTTGAGAATTATTAATATATAGTTGCCTTTTTTTTTCTAATATCGGAATAAATTAAAACATGACAATTTGAAATATTTTAACAATGAGACAAAGTAAAATAGGGAAATAGTTTAATATAATAATTATTTAAATTATATTTGTTACTTATTTATCAAATATCTATACAACATATTAATTTTGAAAATATCTATTTTTTGTTTAATTAAGAATTGTTTATAAGATAGAATGTTGCAAAAAGAACAATGCTTTTTAAAATATCTGTGGTAATAACAGTTCTTTTTAATATTATCTGATCTCGGACACCCAAGAAGTTGGATGTCTAAATAACTGTAGCTCCAGTTTTTAAAAATACTATTTTTCCCCTATCTATCCACCTTTAAATAAAAATAATTCTTTGTACGTTGAGAAATAATTTAATAAGTTTTGTAAATTACTGTGCGCAATCCAGCCAGTTATATCTGATGGTTTTTCGTTTATAAAATTTAACCCATGGATTTTTTTGGTAATAAAATCAACTTGCCATTGATCTTTCGCTGGTAATTGATGCTTTTTAACAGAATCTATAGCCCAAGATTTCTCTTGAAAAATTAATTGTGTGATCTGAAATAATGCCATTAAAAAATTATTCATATGAAAAATTAATTTTGTGATCAGTGCTACCCAAACCACTACTACTACTCTTTACACAGACTTCTACACACGTTTTTTCCTGCGAGTTTTAATACAATTTGTTGCCAATAAACATTCAAGAACAGCCAGTACGTCGTCATCAGATGTCATGGCTGACTGACTGACTGAGAGATTTTCCTCCTTGTGTGTGGGTGACAAGAAATTCTGAATTTTCTCAAGGCCAGGCCTGCACAGTTATTCCTCAAAGGATTTCCTGAACATGTGTAGGATCCTTAAGCCTTGGGGTTCTTGTACCCGAAATGCATCCTTATCTAAATTTGAATATGATTATTAAAGACTAACTTTGTTGTAAAAGATCTAGTCCTTTCTGCTGTCCTTGGTGTGATAAGCATTCCAAATTGTTAAATCCTATTTATTTAGGTTATTTAACTCTATCTTATTTATAGTCATGGGCTAAAAGCATTGTTTATTATTATTACATTGTTAATTGTTTTAGACATGACTTATAATTAAGAAATTTAAATATTTTATTATTTTGAAATTTAAGTTTAAATAAATAACAAAAACAAATAATAAAAATTTAATTAATTTTTCTTATTTATTATTTAATGATATTGGCTGATATGAATTGTTAAAAATTTATCTAATAAGAAATAAATGTTGATATGTAACTGCCTGCTGATGATACTAGGAATGTTGAATAGCAGAAACTGTTGTGGCTGATATCTAACTAGATGACATTGATTTATAACTTTTTTTTTTTTTTGATGTTATATACTTTTTTAAATACAGTCAAACCTGTTTTTATGCGGGGGATAGGGACCGCATTAAAAAAAACGCATTAAAAAAATCTCACGAAACTTCACGAATGGCTGTAAATAATAGTTTTCGCAACACAATTAAAAAATATTTTTTTTTTATGCGGTCAACAGGGACCTCATAAAAAAAGTCTCACATAGAAAATAACTCAAAACCGTACGAAATAGAATTTATTGACAACAGATGTCAGCACTTGACTGCATCGTCTGGTCTATCGTCTGTTTTACATATTTTTGTCCAGGTGGTGTTTAATAAGTAAATTATTACTTAATAAGTAAATTATTTCATTTTTCGCATATTCATGCAATAATATTACTATAATAAGTGCATTTATGCTATAATAAGTTTATTTAGCTATAATAAGTCAACGTAAGACATGACGAATCGCACGAGACTAGTCGCCAACTATACCGCACAAATAAAAAATTTGCATTAAAAAAATCGCACAAATAAAAATCGCACATAAAAAGAGCGCATAAAAACAGGTTTGACTGTATAATAAAAAAAAATATATATATATATATTTTTTTTTTTTTTTTTTTTTTTTGATTATGCAAGTTTGTTCTTGAACCCTCAATCTGTGTAAAGCCAAAGTGGTGTAAGTCAGTTTAAGTGCTTATAACTTACTTATAAAGTGTGGATAAGGGCAAAAAACATGTACTGTACATGGGTTAAAACAATCAGTTTTGAACACATCGGGTGGAAAAATTTTTATTTGATAGTATTCTGGAATTTTCAACTACTATTCTACTAAAAGTCTTTATATCTCAAAACAGTGTTTAATGGACTTACACCACTTGGCTTTAAGGGGTGCTTTTGTATAATTTTTGAATAAAATGGTATAAATTTGGAACAGCATGATTTTAGCGTATTGAAAAATAATTTAGATATTAATACAACTTAAATTTGCAAATGATAATAAATGTTTAATTAATCCTATAATTCTTTTCTTTTTATTAGATTAGACAGTATGAATGGTGTCATCCTGGAAATAAAAGACTGAAGTTCAATGTATTAATTACAACATATGAAATATTATTAAAAGATAAAGTACGTACTTTTATTTTATTATAAATTTCTTCTAATTACAAAAAAGTTTTTTATGAAATAAATTTTTAAATTTTCAAAGTGCCTTATTATTAATTAATGAAGAATGTGAGAATTGATATATTTTTTAGAATATTAAATTACAAGATAAAATGTATATGTTTAAATAAACAAAATTAAAGATTTGAAGATAGCTTTTATTTTTAATTGTCTACTTGGACATTGCTCATTACTAGGACTTTATGCTGGTGTTTAAATATTGACACAAGGATGAGAATTAGTTCAGAAAAAACAAAATTTCTTTATTATATTACCTGTAGTAATTTTTCCTGTAAAAATTACTACACGTGTTTTGGGTAACATGCCCCTCATCAGCAGTATTACTACAATCCAAGTAAAACCGTATCCTAATATTGTGTACAATTGGATTATATTTCCAAAAATTATTAATTACAAATTTACATAACTTACTTTTTATCAAGGTTCTGTTCGCATCAAGTTAACAACATTAAGATAAGTTGTGTAATATGTGTACAGGAAAAATTACTACAGGCGATATAATACAGAAATTTTGTTTTTTCTGAACTAATTCTCATCTTTGTGTCAATATTTGAACATCAGCATAAAGTCCTAGTAATGAGCAATGTCCAAGTAGACAATTAAAAATGACTTACAAGTAAGGGCTGTAAGACAATTACAACTATTTGAAGATAGCATTTATGAAAGTTGTGAATATTTTAAATATAAACAAATTAAATTATAGCTATTAACTATATTTATTTTGTATTTAAGTTAGGTATAGAAAAGTATTGCAATATGTATTAATATGTTTTTATTGTTTTTCTGTTTTACATAATAAGTTAGTTATTTATTAGTAAAATAATTTGAATCTTTCAAATTTAAAATATTTATTTAGTTTTATTTTTTGTTTCTTTTGATATTCTCTGTCTTTTACTTATATTAATTAATTAAAAATAAAATTGGATGAAAATGAAGAAAAACTTTGTACTATTACTAATTTTGAATGCTTTTGATATTTATTTTATTTATTTTTTGTTTTATTTATTATTATTATTTAAGCATACATTTTTACTTTTTATTAAAAAATAAAGTAGAACAAAAGTTAAAAGTCAAAATATCCATGTATTTTTTAATATTCTAATATATATTTAAATGTATATGATGATTTAAAAAACCAAACAGATTTCTCTGAGAGTAATAGTATATGAAAAATAATAGATTTAAATTGAAATACATTACAACTGAATCATACAAAAAAAAAAAGAAGCAAACAATACATGTTATATAAAAATATTTAATATTTTCAAATAAGAAATTTAAAAATGTTAACATTTACATGTACAACATGTAACAGTTTCAACTGACAGGTATTCAGCAACTCCAGTTTCCACTCTAATAATTATTTATTATAATTTTTTTTATAAAAAAATTTACTTTATATTTTTGTTTTATAATAATTATTCTTATGTTAATTTTTCTTAATTAAGAAACAGATAAATAACATTAGCAGGATATTTTACAGCTTTAAGATATCTTAACTTATTTTGGAATTGGTGTTGTGCTATTTGAGATGCTGAAAGAAAATAAATTTTTATTTGTGTTTTTTATTCTTCCTTTAACACTAGAATTGCAAAAATATCTGTGCACCTAGAACCACTGTCAGTAATCAAAATGACAACTATTTCAGAATATGCTTTTTACAACTTGAAATCAGTTTTATATCACAGTTGTACCAAAAATAACATTTTAGAATATTACATAGTTTTAAAGGACAGTTTTATAAGTTGGGATTGCCTCTTCAAAGTGGGAGAACTACATATACTCTGTATAATAAAAAATTAAGCACTGAAAACTATTCCGTGAAAATTTTTTTTTGTTGCTGCCTACCACAAACATTATCTGTGCATATATAAAAGCAGTGTTTTTACTGTCTAAAAAACAAGCAATGAAAGTGATAATATTATTCCAAAGATTATCACATATACATATAATTATTTTGTTATAAAATAATTATATCTTTTATACCAGTAAGAATCAGTATATTCGAAAAAAATATAGTAAATTATATATTATAACCCATTGTAGAGAGGTTAATTCTGGTTTGTTCATGAGACGTTGATTATGTGAAATCTAATGATGACATTCATTATTACTATCTGACAGATTATGAATGTTATCCATATCTTCATCTTTTGATTCACTCCAAAATATTTACTAATATATTTGCAATTTCATCTCCAGTAAACAGATGATAAAAAAATCTGTCATTCATTTTTGTGCACACTACGTGAATAGTTCCAACAAGACTGAAGCAAAAATTTGTTCTAACAAAAGATGCAGAAAATGCAAACAAGGCTAGCAGTAACATTCATATAGAAGTATTAATTTTCATAAGTCATAAGTAGACACATGTAGCGAAGTTGATAAAACAATGGAATAAATCAGTGATCAAAATGATTGCTTTCTGCAGTTATAAATAGAAAATCTTAATTTCAAGGCCCCTTGATTTTATCAAGATAAATTCAATGGTAATGCAAAACATTAAAAATCCAGGAAAATCAAAAATTTCAGCTTTCAGTGAAAAACTTAAGTAAGTAGAGGAAGTAAAATTCAATAACAATCAAAATGATTGTTGTGGTCGTTCTAATACCCAGGTTTTTAATTAGTGCACTAAATCCATTTTTTATTCCTTGACAGGACTATGAAAATATTTTATTTTCAAGTTTATACTTTGACATAAAAAAAGTTAATAAAAGAAAATTTAAATTTACATAAATTCATACTAAAAAAATTTAAATTCTAAATGTTGTAACAGTGCTGTGATATATATTAAAATGATTTGTGATAAATTGATTAATTGTTAAATAATGTTTTTATTTAATTATTAACACTGTTTGATATTGATATTGAGACTGAGTATTCTGTCTGGATATTATTAAACTTCATATAAACATTATTCAGTTTGGAATCTTTCTAAAATTCAGTCATTAGGAATTTTTTTTCACATTTATGTTGAAAATAGTATTAGAAATTTTAATGCTAATTAATCAAAATATTGATATTAAATAAATCACAATAGTTTAATCTATGTTAGGTTCATTTTCAGTAATGGTACATAAGTAATTATGACATAAATAATAAAGACATAAGTAATTTAAGTTAAATTATTTATTATCTTTTATAATTAGTTTAGAAAATGTTTATATTAAGTTTATGTAAAAAAATATTATTTCTCTATCTGCATTTATTTATTTTATATGAATAATTATTAATATTTATTAGCATAATAATAATAATAATGTAATTTTATTCTATTTAAAGGTAACATTAATTTTGCAATATAAATTCATATTTTTCAGACATTTTTAAACAATGTTAGTTGGGCAGTTTTAGGAGTGGACGAAGCCCATCGCTTAAAAAATGATGACTCTTTATTATATAAATCGTTATTTGAATTTGACACAAATCATCGATTGCTTATTACTGGAACGCCTTTACAAAATTCATTAAAAGAGTTATGGGCTTTATTACATTTTATAATGCCAAATAAGTAAGTATTTGTGTTTAATGTTTTTTGGTGTTTTATGTATATATAAAGACTAAAATTATTACTTAAAATTATATCTTTGTATAGTATAATCTTGATAATTTCAATTTGATTGTTAGTTTGATATGTCCAGTAATCTATTACTAGTTGACTCTTGGTTATTGATGGCACTGTTGCCAAATCATAGATAAACTTTCCACTAATTCAAACTCCAATTCTCATTAAACATGATATTGAGTCTGAGCTTGGACACAATATTAAAGATTGTTAGATTTGTATTTTAAGATGCTCAAACAAGTATCTTATAACACAATATTGTATAAATGTAAAAGTATGGTATCTTTTGATAAATTTCCCATAGTCAGTTCAATCTTTCACAAAATTTAATGGGTATTCATTAATTTGGTAACATGATTACTGGCAATGACAGTATGCTCTCATAGTTTGATTAGTAATCCAACTTATGTTTTGCTGTATCATTAACGTTTGACTGTATGCTGTCAAATTCATTTATTGTTTCTTGATTGTTTTCATTACTTGCTATTTTATATGTGTTGTTGATTAATACAATGTACTTACATCATGCAGATATATAAATGTTTTCTTTCTGAATAATTAAACTATTGAATTTACCTTACTTTCAATAATCTAGCATTATCCTTAATCCAACACTGTTCTGGTCCCATATATGTTGAATTACCAAGATTGTACTGTACTTTAAATATTTAATCTTAATATAAAACTAATCTTTTACTTCAGCTGTGAAAACAAGTTTTAATGTTGCAATTATGGTTTGTTTTAGTTATATAGCTTTTCAACCACAAAAATACATTAACTAATACATAAACTTTATATCATTAGATTTGGTTCTTGGGAAGATTTCGAAATTGAACATAAAGAAACTGTTGACAAAGGATATACAAAATTGCATAAACAGTTAGAGCCATTTCTATTGAGAAGAGTTAAAAAAGATGTTGAAAAATCATTGCCAGCTAAGGTAATTTTTTTAAATCTACAATAATTACAAGAATTGACTATATTATGTATATAGTCAATTCTTTATTAAATTATACTATAATTAATTATTCAATTTTGTTAGTTAATCATAACTATTATTATGAATTTTATAAAGTGAAATGTTCGTAATAATAGTTAAAGTAAATTTACAAAATTAATTCATTAAAAAATTTAGTCTGAAATTATAAATGCTTAATTAATAATTTTTTATCATCATTTTTCTTTTGGAACAATGATATGATTTCAACTTATTTCTAAAAAGAACTTTTAATCATCTAGTCAAATAAATTTTTAAGGCATTTTTTAATGAACTTGTAAAAATGTTGTCATTATTTTATGCCAAAATAAGAATAATTGAAAAAAAGAAGTGAAGTTTTATAATGCCAATATGTTTTATTTTCATTTTGGAGAACAAACAAATTCTTACACATGATTAAAAGAATATATTTATAATTATTATATATTAACTTTTGTGTCTGTTTATTAATTTCCATTTTATTGCTCTCACTCATTGTAATGTTTTCTTACTGGTGTTCCTGAGCTGTGTTTGTTTTTCTGATTCAATCTGTAAAATAAAATATTACTAAAACAGTTCTCCTTTATCTTGTCTATAAAGCCATCATCACTTGCAGATCTTTTACTCAGAGAAGATTTCTGTCTCATTGCTAAAGAGGTTCATGTCTTCATAAATATCCATTTGCATTTTCATTTATTACTGATTCTAATTTATTTAGAATGTAGCATTTTTGTTTTGTGATATTTATATAAAAACTTCATCAGTAATTGAAAAATAGTAAAAAAAAAGTTTTAAATATTTATTTTCTATTTACAAAAATTGAATTTTTAATGTATTTTAAATTCTAATTATTTAAGATTTCTTTTATATTAGTATGTACAGTTATAATTGTAAATTATTACTGTACATACATATAAAAGTTATAATTAATGTCAATATTATATGCTGAAAATCTGTGAGCAAAAAAAAAAAAAAATGATATTTCAGAAACATAAAATTAAGATCATACTAAAATGCTTCAAAACACTTAATGAATTCTGGAAATGTTAAAACACTTTACGTGAATTGGAAAATTGAGTAGAAATTTTTGTGTTGTATTATGATTTACATATATATCTCCAAAATATTGAGAGTAGAAATGTATGACAACACCTGATATTAAATGGCAGTAAATGTATTTATTCTATATTGAAAAAATATAAATACTTGCTATTTCTCATTAAAGTAGCAAGTGTTTACTCTATATTTAAATTGCTTTAATTTGAATAATTTTACAGCTAAATAAATTTGATATACGAGTTATTTTTTTAATGTTTTTGACGTAAGTTAATTAGATACTAAATAAAGTAAAATAATTTTTAAAATTTTATTTAGATTTTGTTGAATAATTATACATTTTTTTTGACAGAAACTGCTGTCAGTTTCCATTACATTTTACATTACAGTTTAGAAAAAAAAAATTTTTATTTTATTTTTAGGTGGAACGCATATTAAGAGTAGAAATGACTTCTATACAGAAACAATATTATAAGTAAGATTTAATGTTTTTTCGATTAAAAATGACTAAAGATCTTTTTTAATAAAGTTTTTTTGTACTTTATTAAAAATAATATAATATATAAGTGCATTTTAACCTTTGTTTTTTAATTTATAGATGGATTTTAACTAAAAATTACAAAGCATTAAGTAAAGGATTAAAAGGAAGTTTAACAGGCTTTGTTAACATTATGATGGAATTAAAAAAATGCTGCAACCATGCAATGCTTGTTAGAATTCCAGAAAATTCTGATAACAGTGATGCTTTGCAGGTATTTTATTTACATTAAGATTTTTTTTGTCTATTTATTTTTTAGATTACAGAAATATTTTAGTTTATTTAATGGTAATACATTAACATTTTTGTGTACTTAAAAACAAAAAATATGTGTGCGCGCGTGCAATCGTAAGGTTAGCACCACATCGGTGATTTCTATGTCAGGACTGACACCACTGCATCTTTTGGGGAAGACACAAACCTCAAGCATGCAGTCATGTGTGTAGGTCGTTGGTTCAGAATGGAGGTTTAGAGATGTGATGGAAAGAAGACACTCTACTACAGGTTAAATAAAACTAATATCCATTAATTTATAGAAAGGGTTTTACACTTCTGACAAGAGTCTTGAGACAATTTCGGATGATAATAGCGAGTCATTAAGCGTGAAAGAGAGTTTACAAATAATTGCGAGTTGCAAAATACCTGGGGTTGATGGTGCTCAAAGGTGGTCTGATGCTCGTTGACTCAAGGTGGTTGACTCATTCAGGATTGCCATAGAAAAATTTTTTAATTATAGGAGATAATTTGTCTTTGAAATGCATAATGGTAGGTGAGGAAGTACTCAGTAAAAGTATCTATTGGAGCTGGATAAGGCACAGTACTAAACGGTTGGAGGAAGAACAGGCAACAACTGCCAGAATCAGCCATTCCTTGGTATATTAAAACAGCAAAATACCTTAGTGATGTCAAAACAGCAAAATACCTTAGTTGCAGGAAAGGTGTCACTTCTAACATCAAGAAAGTATAAGTTGAAACTCAGGTCAGAAAGTTGACATACACTAGCTGCTGATGAAGACCTCCCAGAGTTGGTTCCTTTTTTATTTGGGGATCCTCTTCCTTTTTATATTTCCATATTTGGTTAGTGAGCATTAAAAAATATATGTAATTGCAACACTCACATAACTTATTCTTTTATAACTTTCTTTTTGAACAAACCTTTTCTAGCCTTTTCTACCCTTAGGTTCCCACATATATATATATATATATATAAGAACTTCACAATGTTTTATATAAAGTATGTTTATTGAATTTATAGATTACTTTTATTTCTGTTTCAAAAATGTAATTAAAAAAAAATTAAACAGCTTTATCTTTCTTGTCTATGTTAATTAAATTCAAACTTAAGGATGTATTTTTATAAATTATGTGTTTGTTATTCTTATATGTATATCATATGTTATATAATAAATGTAGATAATAAAGTTTGATATGATGTGATTACCAAACTTTCTAATAATTATAAATTCAGTTTATTAATGTTAATTTCAAATTACTCTTTTTCAGCAATTGCTTCGAGGAAGTGGAAAATTTATGTTGCTTGACAAATTACTATGTCGATTAAAAGAAACTGGGCACCGTGTTTTAATTTTTTCTCAGATGGTTAGAATGCTGGATATTCTAAGTGATTATTTACAATTAAGGCATTTTCCATTTCAGGTAAACTTTAATACTATTTGTGATATATAATTTATTACTTTTCATTTTGATCTTCTCTAAATTGTTCTATAATCCAATATATTACTAATTTAGTCATATTTCAGATAAGTAATAGTGTTATAATACAGATCTAAAAAATTTTCAATTGCTATTCCAGATAAATTTTATTATTTTAAATTTAAATTAAGCTTGAAATCATTTGCGGAATTTTCTTTATTTCTATATATATATTGTTAAATTCTTTCATATATTTTCCAATAAATTTTAAACTAAATTCTTTCAATATTATTAATCAAGGAAAATAAAAAAAATTTTTGAGATATTGTCACTTTGATATTTGTTAAAGGTGTCAATATATATAAAAATGTTCATATTTTTACATAGACGTGTTTATATACACTACATGGACAAAAGTGATTGGGCATTCCTATCAGTTGCATTGAGACTTACAACACCTTCATATTCAGTGTGGTAAAGAATGGTAATGAAAATAAAACTAGACCATTCACTAGTGAAATGGCTCAAAGGAGATAGATGAAAAGGGCATTTGTCAATTGGAGATTTGAGTGTAAGAAGCATTATGGATATAAGACAGGATCCTAATTGACTGTGTCGTTTGTCATTAATAAATAGAAGAAAGAAATGTAACTGGAATTTGCTTCATCCCAGAATACTTCCAAAACTGCAATTGATAGACTAGAGGGTGTTGCAGAGAGAGATGTGTAAAAACAAGAAACATCTCTTGCATTCAACAGCACAGGATTTCAGGTGACCAACTATGTGACAGTTTTGACCAATACACTTTGAGAAGTGCATGCACTTCATCTGGGTGAGCAGCTGCCCATAAATCTATCAACACCAAGACAAATGAAGTCCTGCAGCTATGTTAGTGTAAAAAATACAGAAATTGGACAAAGGAGCAATGGTAGCAGGTATTATGGTATGGAATGATGAATTGCACTTTAAGCTTTTCTGATCAGATGGCTGTATATGGATTTGGTAGTTACTTGGAGAATTACTTCCAGAGTTTGCAGTGCCAACTGGGGATGGGGATGGTAGTGATATGCTTTGGAGTTGTTTCAGTTGGTTTGATGTAGGTCCACTAGTTGTTTAGCATAGCAATATGAACTGTGTAGTGTATCAAGGTATTTTGATAACTTTGTTTTCTCAGTGTTGTAGCACTGCCATTTTTAATGCTTTCAGGAGTACACTAGAGGGATATGAAGATGTGTCATCTGGCTGGATTGGCCTGCTCAACACCTAGACCTCAATCCCATAGAAAACCTCTGGGATGAATTTGAACATTGGGTGAGGTTTAGCTCAACCTGACCTTCTCCATAGTCAAAGTTGGTCTCTTTACTGCAGATGGAATTATAAAAATTTCGATTATCCATATTCCAGAGACTGATGAATAGTTTACCGTGAAGGGTAACAGTTGTTATCACTGAAAATGGCAGACTTACTAATTACTTGGGTTAAATAAATACTGTTTTATTTGCATACAGTGTCCAAACAGCAAAAATGTTTAGGACACTGTATAGACATATTAGATTAACTATGGTAGTTTCATATTACAGATGCATACTAAATAACACATAAATGTTAATTTAATTAAAGAATTCTGCAGAAATATTTATTATAATTATATTTGGGTTTTCTTTGATTAAACTCTGATTAAAAATTAATATTTTAAAAATTAACTTTTACAATAATATTACATTTGTTTGGAATTTTTACAAATATGAAATTTTAGATAATTAATTATTAATAAAAAAAATTATTATATATTTTATTTTAGCGGCTTGATGGCTCAATTAAAGGAGAATTACGAAAACAAGCTTTGGATCATTTTAATGCTGATGGATCTCAGGTTTGGATTATTAATCTATTTCTAAATAAAATATAAAATACTAAGTTTAATATGTAAACATTTATTTTTCTCAAATATTTTAAATTATTATTAAAGAGACTTTTAGAAATTCTCTCTTAAAAACTGTAAAAACATCTATAGAAAGCAAGGGGTGAATTTTAATGTAAAGAATTTTTACTCATTTGTCAACAAAATCCAGTTAGTAAATTTTTTTTCTAGTTTGTATTATTTTGAAATTATTGATTCATATAATAGTTTCAAGAGAAAATATTTCACTTTATTATTTTACATCCGTGTAATGAAAAGAAAAGAAAAATATGGGAAAAGAAGTAAAAATCAAATTCAATAGTGTTGCTATGAAATAATTAGGATATTATTGTACTTGTACTTAGGCTTGATAACAATTTTTTTTTTTTCTTTGTTTTGTCCATTGAGAAAATATTGATGTTTACACTTGTAAGAAGCACATTACAGATATAGAATCATACATGGCTAACTATGAAACCATAATTTTTAGAAAATGGTTTTTGAAAATTAGACCAACCTTCAATTGCCAACCAAAAATTTGCTATTTTACATAACTTTTTGGAATTTTACATATCTGCTTTACATATTTTACATATCTAGTCTCAAAATATAATACAGTCAAACCTGTTTTTAAGCGGTCTTTTTTTTAATGCGATTTTTTATTTGTGCGGTTTTTTTGAGGTATAGTTGGCGACTAGTCTCATGCGTTTTGTCATGTCTCACGTTGACTTATTATAGCTAAATAAACTTATTATAGCATAAATGAACTTATTATAGTAATATTATTGCATAAATATGCGAAAAATGAAATAATTTATTTTTTAAGTCAAAAAAAACACCACCTGGACAAAAATATGTAAAACAGACGATAGACAAGACGATGCAGTCAAGTGCTGACAACTGTTGTCAATAAATTCTACATGTGTTTTAATTACGTTAATTAAACCTTCAAAGTGCTTTCACATTTTGGGACCATTAAGATAAGATTTATTTCAAAGTGTTAATTGAAGGTAAATGTACTGTATTATTTTTTCTATTTAGATATAAAATTTTAGGATTTTTATTTTATGTTTAGACATAATCCCTGAAAATGAATAAGGGCAAAAACAAAGCGAAGAGGAAGGTAATTTCCTTAGAAACTAAGACTACGATTTTAAAACGAGTTATTTTCTATGTGAGACTTCTTTATGCGGTCCCTATTCATCACATAAAAAAAAAATATTTTTTTAATTGTGCTGCGAAAACTATTTTTTATAGCCACGCGTAAAGTTTTGTGCGTTTTTTTTTTGCGGTCCTTATCCACCGCATAAAAACAGGTTTGACTGTATAATATAAGGTATACTCCATTACTAAAGAACTGCAAAATTTGAGTTAACTGCATATGATTCTATATCCATGATACATAGTAAATGTTTGATCTTTTTCAATTGTCATCTTATATCTGAAAACATTATGACTATTTAAATTTTATCTTTTCTATAAAAATAAATTTAGAAAACATGTAATGTAACAAAATGTCGCTGATTACAGGAAAAAAAGATTAATTTTTTCTGTAATTAATTTGTCAATAATAAATAAGGATATAAACACATTGTCTTTGAATAAAATAAGAAAGATCAGTTTTTGAACTGTTATTTAGGGTGGTTCATTTTAATCAATCTACAGGAATAACTTTAAAAAATACACATCCTGTAAAAAATTCACAACCAAAAATGTTAGACTTTAGGGGGGCCAAAAGATGATATCATCAGTTTCACCATAGATGGTTCCATAATCAGTGGAAATAGGATCAAGTTCAGTTTCTAAATGGAAACCCTTACTTTTTATTACATATTATGATTCTACCTTTAAACAAAAAAAACATTTTAACTGCAACATTTTTTTCAAGAAGATGCACTGATCAGAAGTTATGAGCATTTGAATTTTTATGCAGTGACCACACCACTTGCACACACACATTTGTTGTTATCTGTGAGATTTATTGAAAAATAGGAAGAAATTAACTTTAAAAAATGATTATGAACTTTGGACTTGACTTTAACTGACTTCTATTTAAAGAATTTTTTCTACGAACAGAACCAACAACTAGAGAATATATAATTTGGAGAATTCAAACAGCTTGTACAAACATACTGTGAAATGTATTACTAAAAAATCTAGCAATGGATTGCTAGATTTTTTTAATAACCCATTGCCATTTTTTAACTTTCCCAGCTATTATGAGATTTCATTTTAAAAGTAACTTTTATATTATTAATTGTAATAACACCAAACTCAATTTTATTTTTTATTTGTTATAAGATTTTATAAAGAAAAGTTTTCATATTATTAATTTCTATAAAGTGACGAAAGCTTAATTTTGAGGGTAGAAATTTTATTTTAAAAAACCCAGTGCTAACAATGAGTAAAATTGTCGTTAAGTCTGACCCTGCTTGAGATATGCCATATGACCACCGTCTATCTCTCTATGGGGTCCTTTGACATTTCATAATTTTCAATAATTGCATCTTTTGAAAAAAATCAGATAAAAGTGTTTGTCTTTGATATAGAATCAAAATATGCAATAAAAAAATGGAAATTCCCATTTAAGGAAATGAAGTTGACCCCAGTTTTCACTGATTTGTAGAGCCATTTATGATGAAAATGATAACCCCCATCTAGTGACTCCCTTAAAAAGTGACATTTTTGATCTAATGAATATTTTTCAAGTTTCAGTAGATTTATTAAAATGAACTACCCTGTATATACATGTATAAAACAATTACACACAGTCTTTGAACGTCAAAAATTTTATTATAAAATGTTTGACGTTCAAAGAATATGTGTAATTGTTTTATATTTATTTGTGTTTAATTTTGTTATAATGTGTTAAATATATTACTTTTTTTAGGACTTTTGTTTTTTGCTGTCTACAAGAGCAGGTGGTTTAGGAATAAATTTAGCAACTGCAGATACAGTTATAATTTTTGATAGTGATTGGAATCCACAGAATGATTTACAAGCTCAGGCTCGTGCTCATAGAATTGGTCAAAAGAATCAGGTGAAAATGTCTTATTCCTTTGCGATTAAGAGCAATAAAATTTTTGTTGCATAATATAAAGCTTAAAATTGTTAAATTTCATTTTATCAATAAAAATATTTATATTAAAATTAATTATGATTATTTATTAAGTTTAAATAATTTATATAAAACAAAACCTTTATTGTGTATATTGATTTTGTTTACAATATAATAATAAAAAATTATTATTTAATATATTAGTATTTTTCAAATGAAAACTTTTATTAACTTTTCGTAATTTCTCAAAATATTACAGGTTAATATATATCGTTTGGTAACAAAAGGAAGTGTAGAAGAAGATATTATTGAAAGAGCTAAAAGAAAAATGGTTTTAGATCATTTGGTAATTCAAAGAATGGATACTACTGGTAGAACAGTTCTGTCTAAAAGCAATGCACCATCTAGGTATTATGCTTTTATTCATAATTACATTTATTTGTAATTGAAGTTGAGACTTGATTTATTTTATTAAAATACATTTTTCTTAATTTTGTTTTAGTATTTTGCTAGATATCTGAAAGTGATAACATAAAAAGTACATAAAGAAACGATATTGCTTTTATAATCGTTAATTTTAAGATCTTTATGTTTTTACCTTTTCAAACACTAAAATGTACTTTTTGGGAGTGTAATTTCCCAATAACAGATTTTAAGATTTTGAATATAAAGATATGTTTATTTTATTTTGAAAATTTGTTATTATGAGACATATGTTAGTTGTGCTATATATTAGCACAATGTCCAAATAAACTTCTGTATATATGAGGGCAATTTTTTCTTAACTTCCGATGGTCCATAAAACAATGACAAGTGTAAATTACAAAATGAATTTATTACCAAAAGTTAGGTATGAACATGGTTACTTTTCAACCTAATCACCATGAAGATTGAGGAATTTGTCATATCTGTGGATAAGGTTTTCCATCTCCTTGTCATGAAATGTTACCACCAGGGAATTGAGATGGCCTTAACGACATTGTTTTGAAGATTGTTATTAGTCTCAAACCTCTGTCCTGCTATCCACATTTTCAGTTTAGGAAAGAGGTGGAAGTCTTCACACACTAAACAGTTCTAAGCTGGGTTGAATTCTGAAAGGTGGACATCTTCACCACCTTTAAACACCCAACATATAGCCCCGATTTAGCACCAAGCAACTTCCACCTCTTTCCTGAACAGAAAAAATGGCTAGGAAGGCAGAGGTTTGAGGCTAATGACAATCTTCAAACAACATTAGGGATCATCTCAAGTCATTGGCGGCAACATTCTATGAAGAGGGGATGGAAAAGCTCATCCACAGATAGACAAATGCTGCAATCTTCACAGTGATTGTCGAAAAGTAACCATGTTTGTACCTAACTTTTGGTAATAAATTCATTTTGTTATTTACACTTGTCTTTGTTTTATGGACCATTGGAGGTTGGAAAAAAAAAAAAAACAGAATATGTATAAGTATCTCTTGCTTAATGCTGGATATGATTAACACACAAAATTAATTGCCACAGTCTTTTTATATATGCAGCAGAAGTTTTAATCAATGCTGCTTTAACAGCTGTTTTTACTTAACATAGATATAGATAGATATGTTCTGCATGCAGCTCTAAGATTTTATTTTATTTTCAAATTAGTTACTCATTTTTATCATAGAAAACTTCTCTTGCGAGTGACAAAATTAAAATAAAAATATTTGTTATTAACCTAAAATTTGTTTTAGTGAGTGGTGATTGGTTGAGTATGAAGGTACCACTGTATTTGATTAACGTGGTTTTGATATATGTGGTAGGATCGAGGGATTAATTTATCATGTTAATCAAGGGATACTTGTATATCTTTTCAAAATAAAGACGTAAGGTCTAAAAAGCTACTTATTTATTTATTTTTAATTATAAATTATTTATTTATATATTTATTACTTGAAGAGTATATTTAAGGAATTTACTAAAACTATTTTGTATATTCAAATTGTTTGAGACATTCAGTTGGATTCAGAAATTAATTTTAAGAAAAAAGTAAAATAGGCATGAAATCACTTAATTATATGTTACATGTTCTTTATTATTTAACTATAATATTTTACTAATTTCTGAAAAAATAAATAAATGCCATTCAAATTTTAGTACAAATTCTACACCTTTCAACAAAGAAGAATTGGCAGCAATTTTAAAATTTGGTGCTGAGGAATTATTTAAGGAAACAGATGAAGGTGATGAAGAACCACAGGTAATAAAACATATCTATTTATAAATTTAAGAAATTATTTTTACATATTTTATTGATTAGTTAAAATGCATATTATTCTAATTTTGTGGTAGACATTTGCTTTGGAGTGGTTAGTGGGGAGTTACCAACCTTGCTCCAATGTTTTTTTTACAAAATGTCGTTATACAATATCAGTTTCTTGTTTCCTGTTACTAGGTGATCTAAAAATGGATTTCTTTTTGACAAAACACAGCATACTACATATTGCTTCTCTGTCCAACAAATTTCTTTGTTGAGACACTCAAACATCTGTGCTGTCACATAACTTAATTTTTTTTTAATTCTTAAAACTGTTAACTTTGACATTGAAGTTTTCTACAAGCTCCCGGACATTGACTCTAGGGTTATTTTCAATTGTAACCCTGAAGAAATCCTTTCCTGTTATAGCATCCTCACCATAAACTGCAGTTTCCTAGCAGCTGCTGCCCACTAGTGGCCAAGTGGATAAAATCACTAAACACTGGTAGTTGGTCATAGGGTTGTGCTTCACCAAAGGGCTGGCCACATTGAGTTTTTTGGGTTTTCTTCACGTTAGTAACACCTAAATAGGAGCCAGTTTCCCTTAAAAGACAACCAATGGAGGTATCCCCTGGGATTGAAGATTACCCATGTGTAGCATTGCTGTAACAAAATAAACCATAAACCAACCATAATGTCATAATCCTAGCAGCTGTTGTAGCATTCTCCTCTTGATGAAACACACTGTCAGTAATACATTTATTTATTTTTCTATTTTAATCATTAATTCAAATTTAAAATAACAACTAATACATTATTTTTTATGCTGCCCCCTATCTTTTAAATAAACTATAATTTACCCTAGTGTGACATTGAATTTTATACAACATAATCAAAATTTGTTTCAAAAAACCTAGAGAACTTCACTATATGCCCAATATAAAAATTACTATAATCTATTATAATTTATAAATATAATATATATATACTGTCTTCAAAGAACTATGCTAAATATTGTTTAGCATAGTTCTTTGAAGATAGTATAAAAATTCTTCATGAAGAATTTTAATTTTGCTCTTGCTTAATACAAAACATAAGTGGAATTTATTCTTTAACTAATTATCAATGTTGTTAAAAAGGGATTTTATGTTTATAAAATTATTTTTTATTTAATGAAATTATCTTCATAAATATTAAATGCATATACAGTAACAGCTTGATATAATGGACCACTGCTGGATTGAAGAAATCTGTCTATTATAATGAAAGTCCATTTTATTGTAATTACTTGTTTATTACTGTACAGTAGAATCATATTAGAACAGACTTCGATAATGGATCTGGAGAAAATATCCACAGTTCTTGGATGTTTTATTTGGTCCAGATGCCAAATTAATGTGTTTTTATTTCTCGATGGATCTGTTATACAAATATAAGGGTATTCTAGTGTATATAGTAATATCGACTGTATATCAATATTGTGGACAAAAGCCAATTACGCATTGGGCAAAATTTCAGTTGTAAAGTACATAAGCCAGATTTTTATTAAAATTGTAAAAACAATATTTTATTCATTTTATATATATGTTTTAAGTAAAGCTTATTGTAGTTTTTCTCTTGCTTTCCAAGGGTTCTGAAATTGTCTGATTACTCAGAGACATTTCTTTACCAACTTCATGTTGAGATTTCTATCTTCACTGTGATGAATTATATCTCTTTTTTTTATTAAATCTAAAACTTTTTATTTTCTTTTATGATCTGTGTCTATGCTTTACACAACATAGAACAAAACCAAAACTGAATGTAATGTGAAAATCTATGTTGAAAAAATGATTAAGAAATGAATTTTTGTATTTAGTTTTTGCAAATAAAATAAATAAAATGACAAATGTGATGAAATAAATAAAACAGACTAAAAAGTCTTTTTAAAGGACAGCAGTCTGTGGGATCTGAGAATAGTCCATAGTAATGGGACTCCATTACAGCAAATGAGTTTTCTTATAATTTTCCTATGTTTTTGGTTGTACCAACATCAGCCATCCATAATAAAAAAAAGCTTTCACTGTAATATTTGTCTCAAAACCCCTAGACTTTGTTATATAAAGTTATCTAAGTATGAATTATAAATCCTGTTTCTTTTAATCCTAATATTTATTTTACATTTTAAAAATAATTTAAAATGAACTTTTCAAGTAATTATACTGTAATTAGCATGATATTTATATAAATTTATGTTATGTAATAATAATTTATTATATTTTGAAAATTAATTATCTAAAACTCTGATTGTCTAAATATTATCTTTTTACTTAATTTATTTATAAGTCAGTTAAAGAGTAATTACTTTAATGTTTAAATTGCTGATTAATAAAAAATGCTAGTAATTTGTCTTTTAAAATTATTTTATTATAAATTATGTGAAAAACTTAAGAAGTAAAAATGAAATTTGTATGATACAGTGTAAAGAGAGTTAGTACTTTATTATCATTATGGAATATCATATATTAGTGAAACAGCTCATTTTGAAAGCTTTGTTTTTCAAATATAGCTTCAAACAATTTTTATGTTGTTTGTGTATAATAAGATAAAATCTTATGTTTTAAGTTCAATCATTTGAATGAGCATTTATAGCTTAATTATTTAAAATATAATATTTTTCGATACTCATTAAAATTGTTTAATAGTGTGTATAAATACAAGTGTAATTTTTAAAAATAAGTTAGAGATTTTGTAAATGCAATAAAAACAAACAGTAATAAATAATGATGATTAAAATTTGATTTGATTTGATAATTGATTTATGTAAATAATTAAGGCGGTAAATGTAAAACGTTTTCAGTTGAGGATTAATTTGTTTCAAATTAAATTAGTATTGGAAAGATTTTTCCAATCCAAATTTAATTTCAAATCCAATTTAAGAAATTATTCATACATGTATGCACAATGTGTATGTGAACATATATAAAAAATTTTTAATTTTTAAACATGTAAATAGAAAATAAGATATTAAAAAATAGATACCATAGATTTGGTTATATTTAATATTGTGTTAAATTCATTTCACACACTTTCGAACAAACATATAGTTTGTTTGAAAGTTTGTGAAATGAATTTAATCTCATGTTATAATTCTCAGACAATTTTATAAATAATAATGTATGTATATTGTTTATTATTCTGTCATGAAGTAATATTATTACTCTTTAAATATTTAAAAAAATTTTGTTTTTAAATGTTCTAGGTTGACATTGATGAAATTCTCAGCCGTGCTGAAACAAGAGAAGATCAACCTGTTTCAGTTGGAGAGGAATTATTATCAGCATTTAAAGTAAATTTATATATTAAAATTTACATGCTAACTTAATAATTTTATTGTATATTTGATCTTGCACTGTTAAGTATTATTACAAAGTTTTATTATGTATATTACAACACAATGTTGATTATATTAGGTCTACCGGAAAGTTCTGTCAGTTTTTAGAATAAAACAAAATAATAAAATTTCCATACCTTGAATAAACTTTATTGAATAATATAATTTCCATCATTGTTTATGATTTCTTGCCAGTGTGATGGCAATTTGTATATCCCATTTTTAAAAAATGCCTTATCCCTAGAGGCGAAAAATTGAACCAGTGCTTGTCTGATATCTTTGTTTTTGAATTTTTTGCCCTGCAAAAAATTTTGTAAGGACAGAAACAAGTGATAATCAGAGGGTGCTAGGTCAGGGGAGTGTGGTGGATGTGACAGAATTTTCCAGCCTAGCTCTGCAAGTTTTTGACGAGTCCCCAAAGTAGAATGTGGCCTGGCATTGTCATGAAGCAGTATGATGTCCTTCCTATTGAACATTGCCAGCATTTTTTTTTTTTTTTTTTTTTTTTTGGAGTGCTGTTTTTAAATTATCCAATTGCTGACAGTACGTCTTCAAATTTAGCTTTTCGTTCGGTTTCAAAAGCTCAAAATGCTTTGGTCCTCAAATGTCCCACCATATACACAACGTTCTCTTATTCAGGCTGAACTTTGGTTTAGAAGTGGAGGAGACAGGTTTTCCGGATTCACAATATGCCTTTTTCTTTATTTTAAAAGTCTTAAATTAATAATGTGTGTCACTATTGCATGTCACTCCTGCAGTTGTAGTTTGTATGTAAAGTAGTTCATAATTGTGTAAAAATACATGCACATTTTTTTAATTGATGTATTTTCTATTTTGAAAATAGGTTGCTAGTTTTAATTTCAATGAAGAAGAAGAAGTGAGTATTAATAGTACTGGTCATTTAGAATCAGAAGTATCTGCTGAGAAAGACTGGGATGAAATTATTCCAGAAGCAGATAGAAAGAAAGTGGAAGAAGAGGATAAACAGAGAGAAGAATTGGAGATGTATCTACCACCACGTAATAGGAAAGCTATTCAGGTATACTATAATTATTTTCACAAAGTTTGTTACTTATTAAAGATTTTATTGTATAAGTATTTGTTTTCTGGATGTTTTGATAAAATTTCATCAAAAAAATTTTACCACAAATTTTACTCTTCAAGTACTTTAATATAGAGTAAAACCTGTCTAAAAGAAATCCTATACAAAACAGAAATCTGCCTAAATAGAAAAATAAATCACAAACAGAATACTTTGCTGTGTAAAGTACTTATGTAATATAGAAGCAGAAACTTTATTTGGATACTAATTGCAAAACAATGTTAATAAAGTGAAATTTTTTGACAACAGCATCTAAATTCTAAATCATAATGCTCTAACTTGTGGACTTGAATGAGGGTTCACTTCCTAGTAACAAGAGTTAGTCTTTCATTTATTTATTTATTTATTTATTTTTTGTTTTTTAATATTGTAGTTTATTGTCTAGAAAGTAATGGTGACAATGTAATATTTATTTTATTGGCTATATAGCTACTACTGTTGTGTTTTGTCTTAGACAGGTTTCATTTTATTTATTGATGACTAACAACAATTATAAAAGCTTTACCAAAAAATATAATTTAAGCATTTTGGAAATTTTAAACATGTAAAAAATTTAATTTGACACTATTTTCTTAGATTAACATTTTCTATAAAATTTACTGTTTTTATGTAAGTTTATCTCAGCATTTTTATAGTATTTGTTTGAATATAATATGTGAATTTTCATGACCAGTTTAATTCATTTCAACTTGGAGAGATTTGTGACAATTTTTAGTAAATTTAAAATGATTTGGTTCTCTGACATGAGTTTATTGTTTTGAAGAAAAAGAATGATTTCACCAAGTAATAATAGTTTTGTAATAATTTTTTTTTTCTTTGTTTTTCCAATGAACTTCACAGATATATACATATACAGACATGTACAGTACATGGGGTGGAAGCCATGTAAAAGTTCAAATGCTTGTAACTTTTGATAAGTACGGTACATCTTTCAAAAAAATGTTTAAATAGAAGTTTATTTTTTTATGTAAAATCTTAATAATCAATAAAAAAAAAATAGAGGTTTTCATTTAAGAAAATTAAGTTGGTTCTGTTTTCACCAATTGTAGTGCCGTCTACAATGAAACCAATAGTCTCATCTTGTGGCCACCTTGAAATTTAATAGTTTTGCTTTGGTGATTTTTTTGGTAGATAAGATACTTTTTGAGTTAATTCAGTTGATTGGTTAAAATGGATAACCCTGTATAATTTAAAAAATTATTGGAAAATTGAATGCACAAGTCAAAAACAAAGTTTCAAAAAGCTAATAAAAAAATGCATTAATACATTAATCCTAGTTTATGAATACTCATTATGTGTGAATTTGATACAATGAACTGTTTTCTTTTATTTGTTTTTCTTGCTTATAAGATGAAAAATGTTCAACTTGAGCACCAAATGATATCTATGAGAACAAAATCTTCTAGTCATGATTTTAATGAGAGTGAAATTTCTGTGCGCTCCAGTTAGAAGACCTGTGGGTTCCAGTCACTAATTTTCTTTGTTTTATTCGTGTTAAATATTTGCTGAATGGATAATGTCATTTATTACAACACAGTGAAATAGATTAATAAATTTTATGTCTACACTATAAACATTTCTATTGATGATTACAGTTTTATTTTATTTTACTCTGGTTTACTTATTTTTTTCTTACATTTATTTTCTTACCATTAAATAACAAAATATCTGATTTATATATTTGCTTCTCTTATATCATATTCATTTAGAATTATTGGCTGATAGATAAATAAATGTTTTTGGCACTTTCATGCCATTTGAGGAAAATGGGTAGGCAGCCAAGTTATACCATAACAAATTTTGACGTTAATAAATAATGGAAAAGTTCATCCATATTTACAAGATATTTTAAGGAATGAGGTAAACTTGTAAATCAGAGTTATGCCATATACATTTTAGACACTAATCTTAAATTACTTAAAATTTTAGAGGGCTGGCTATTATGAATTGAAAATAAAAATGTACTTCTTAAATTACTCCAGCAGGTACAATGGAAACAAAACATTTTCAGTCTAGTTAATGGCTCTTTATTAGTTGTTGAACATTCAACGTAATCAAACATAACAGATAATTAAATATAAAACTGTTAAATTTTAATTTTCTCTTATGTTTAACAATTGATGAAAAGCTATTAAATGGATTTAAAATGTTTTTGTTTATTTGCAAGTTCTTTCTCCAGTTCTTTAATGATTTCTTTATTATGAATTGAATTATTTTTTCCTGGAAAACAACATTGTTTAAAATTAAAATATTAAACTTGCTGTAATTGTTACTATAAATCATAACTTTTACATCCAGTATTTTTATAAATGCAGTTTTACAGTCAAATATATAGGTTTTATCAATTAATCATTATTATCTTAAACTTACAAATACACTATTAGATTAAAGCAATAGAAAGCAACACAAATAGCATGATACAGTACAGCTGGATAAAATTTGGAGAAAGTTTTCCTTCCCTTTAGCCAGACAATATTTACGCATTCTATTTTTGAATATGATAACAGTTCTGTCTAAATAGCTTACATTGATACATGAAAGCTAAAAATATTTCTGCTTAATAATTTTGTTACTTTAATCCAGTAGTGTGTTTGTATATTTTACATGGTAAATCAGAGTTGTTATGCCATATGGTGAATTTAGTAAAATTGAAGATGATGTTTTAAAATACTTATAGATAATGATTATTAATTCATTTATAAATGTTTAATTATAGGTATCGGCACATTCAGACAGTGAAGATCAAGGGAAAAAACGGAAACTTGATACAGGAGAGAAAGAAACTGGTTCTGACAAAGAGGAATCTGAAGAAGAAAGACCTCGTAAACGTGGACGTCCTAGGATTCTTCCTCGTGATACAATAAAAGGATTTACTGATAATGAAATTAGAAGGTTAATGAAATTTACTAAAATTATTTAAAATTATACTTTTATAATCAATTAATCCATTTAATATAAAATTTTACAACTTTCAGTCAAAAATACTTTTTGTTGAGATATGGTTACGTATTTCAAATTGCAAATCATATAATTCAAGATAACTTATTATTATTAGGCTTCAATTCCAGATAGCTATTTTACTATTTTTTACCTACTCAATTTAATATTGAATTATGAAATCCTTGAATTAAAGTTAGTATTAAGTTACAAAATTCTGCTTTATCTAAATGTCATTATGTACTCTCCTTAATTTTAGTATTTAATTACTATATAATGATGGACCCTGCACACATTATAAAAAATAGGTTGAGGTAAAATTGACAGAAAATGAAATATATTGTAATTTATGTAGTTCTGGTCAAAAGTTTCAATGGGCAGAATGCTCAACGCAGACAGTTCTTTTGTTACAGGTTTTCGAATGTCCATGCGTAAGATTTTGATTGTTACATCTGAATTAATAACAAAATCCTTTTGTGCAGTTCCAAATTGTTCCATTGCTAATGTTTCAATTGCAGCTAGTTCTGTAATATGTTCTTTATTCTGCATTTGCAACTTTGATTACAGCTCTTTTACCAATTTATGTAGTCAAGATTGTTATTATTGAATGTATTGTAGTAATTATTGCAGTTGTCTGCAACTGCAGTAATTACCACAATACATTCAATGATTTATCCAAAATTCAATAAATTCAAACAGCCACAATGGGTTGTGGCTGTGGTTGAATTTTTTCAATGAAATGAGTTGTGGAATTACTTGCTGATGATATTGCAGCTTCAGAATGGGTTGTGTTAGGAATGTCTGTTGCAGAATGAATTGCACAAACTAGTCAAAAATGCTATTTGACTCATGATGATGATCGAACTTTTGACAAGTCTATCTGCATGATGTACTTTTTTCAAGATAATTTACAGCAGTTACAGGAATAAATGAATTTTTATGAAAGAGAATTTCTTCTATCAAAATTGTGTGAATCATCCATCCACTTTCAGAATCTGTAGCAAAAACACTGTTGTTTTTGAGCTGTCTGCCTATTGGGACTTTTAACTAGAATCTCATAAACTGCAATATATTTCATTTTCAGTAATAAGTAATTCAGTAAAATTTTAACTAAACCCATTTTGAAAGGTACAGGAAGTTTTGAATTTTTGACAATTTAATATCTAGAAAACCAAGTTCAATTAATAGATATTTACAAAATATTTTAGAATATAATTCTACATATATATAAATTCTTGACTTTTTTATTTCTGAGTAATGAAATTTTTACTGTTTTCTTTTATAGGTTTATTAGAAGTTATAAAAAATTCCCTGCTCCAATGAAGAGGTAAACTAAATTTATAAATTTATTTCTTTAAATATATCTTTATATTTTAAAAATTTTATTAAGTAAATTGTACTTTTGAATTTATAAAGTGTGTGTGTGAACATTAACTATTATTTTTAATCTTCTGTTAAAGTCATTTGACACTATTTAATTAAAATCAGTTACACTTACTGTTGTTGTATTTCCTTTATAAACAGTAAAATATTTCTGTGAGATGGGAAATAAATACTAGAGGTTGAGAACACAATTTAATTAGAATAATATTAATGGAATTATATATTTCTTATATCATTTATCATTTAGCTTTGGTAAAATTTGCTTCATTATGTCATTTTGCTTAACATCACATTTTTCCAAGAAACTATCAATGACATTCAATTATAACAAGTCCTTAATTAAAACAGTTTGAAAGTTTTTTATTTTTTTAATAGTTGTGATATAACAACACTAAATTAAATGGTTTCTTTTAGTTCCAACACTTAAATGATAAGTTAATTTTTCACTGATTTCTCACATTAATAGGTAGTTTTATAAAAGATATTGATTTCTAGTAATTTTATTATATTAATATTTTTTCTTTTAATGGTAATGTTTTAATAACAATTTTAAAATTAGTACAGTGGTGCCTCATATAACGTACTTAATCCGTTCCAGGTGCACGTCCGTTAAGTGAAACGTTCGTTATACGAAACGCATTTTCCCATAGAAATACATGTTAAAACATCTAATTCGTTCCGCAGCATAAAATAACCGTACTGTATCATAAAAAATGAACATGGGGTGCGTTCTTTTATTCCTCCGCATAACTCTGCGCGAGCGACATCCATTTAAAAATTCCTGTGGAACGAATTCCTAAATTCTGGTGGGAGTGCGTGCCGTCGAACGGAAAAAACGGCCGCTTGTAGCAGTAGTTTACGGTAAAAAGCAACATGGCGTCTTCCGTGGCTCAGATAGTTTTGTTTCCGGGTCCATTATGTGGTTATATGAATGAAAATTTAAAAATTGTGAAAGCGCAAGTTAGTGCACGCGGTGATGTAGGTGTCTTTATGAATTTTTTTGAATGGTAGCCGGCATTCTAATTTTTTTTGTGGCTATTTTGAATGCTCTTTCAGCAAATAATCCATTTTATGGTTAAATTTTACAATTGGGACTCTTCTTTTGCCTTTAAAAGCTCATATTTTAGAATTATAGATTCCTCCATCACGATACTATCGATAGTGCGAGCGCTGCCATCTTTCTTTCACCGTCATTCCTAAATGCCTACAAACAGCAGCACACTCCCGTAGTAGCGGAGACGCAGAGCTCCGCTACTACGTCTCCGGTTACGTTTGTTTAGTATGTTAGGAAAACACTAACGCACCCATGGAGCAGTCGCCAATTATGCCGGAAAGTCCGTTGTTCGCAGCCAGTCCGTTGCTCGAGTTACGTAATGGCCAAACAGAAAGTCCGTTGTTCGCAGCGTACGTTATACAAGGCACCACTGTATTTAAAAAAAATTGTGTGATAAATCTATATGCATTGATAAATTTTGTAAAAGCTAAGTTTCTATTTCCATTATTATTTTAATTTTCTTTTTATTCAAGTATATCTTAGAAAATTATTTGATTTAAACCTTTAAAATCCATCAGAAATTTTTATTTAAATGTATGTTATTGGCTTTTAAAAAGTCATTATCAAATTACATAGCTTGTCAAACAATATATTGAAATGCACATAACATTCAGATATTTATTTCTAATGGAAAATTATTTTAGTTTTATACATTGAAGTCCTAAATAGTACAGGTCAAAATTAATTGTTTTTTAATACAAAGATTGATTTGAAAGATTGTCAGTTTTTATATTTGAAATGGAAATTTTTCTTTGAAAATAGAGAAGAAATAATAATTTTATAAATTTAATATGATAAATTGACACACCTATCTAAACAATATAAATCAATCAAAGAATTTATTTTTACAGTTAATAATGATTAGTTAGATATTACAACAAATTCTATTTTGTCTTAAAATATAATTTTCCAAATTATTATAGTTGATACAGGTGATATTAATATTGACAGTACCTCAGATTTTTTATGTGAATATGAAAATAATAGTATCTATTAAAATTTTTTAAACAGATAATGAATCATTACAGCTCAAAGTTTATTATTTGTAAAATTTCAGATTAGAAGCTGTTGCAATGGATGCTGAATTACAGGAAAAAACGTTATCTGATTTGAAACGTTTGTGTGAGTTACTACGCAGTGGCTGTGATACAGCAATGAAAGAACAGAAAGCAAAACGAGAATCACAAGCTGATGATAGCAATAGTAAGAACTGATTATTATTCTGATAAATAATTTTTGTTATAACTTAAGCCAATATTCTGTGAACAGTTAGTTTTTATCATAGAAAATCTGTTGCCCGCACTTATGTACATAGTGTAAATGTAAATTCACTTTATAACGTGAACAAACGTGCAAAAGAAAACACAAAATCAGTCTAGTCCAGCAGTTCCAAAAGTGTATGCCGCACAGGGGGCAACATGAAATGTTATAAAATTTTTATAATGTTAGAATTTAATGTACTTGTTAGAATTTGACATAGGGTACCTTGGGAAAATCTGCATTTAGCAAGGGTGCCTAGAATCAAACAAGTTTGGGAACCACTAGTCTAGTCAAAGTTCAATGAAGTTGGTAATTCATAATGCAATAATCTACAGAAATTTGAACTTTTTTAATCATTAAAACTGATTAAATAAATAATTTTTTAAAAGGGGAGAGAATAAGTTTAATCAATGTTTTTGCAATATAAATTTAAATGTTCAGGTATCATAAAGACTTAAAACTTTTTACTGTATATTTCCGCCGATAAGATGACCTTCAGATAAGACAAGGTATAAATTTTTGTCAAAGTTTTATAGTTTTAGCATATATCTGACCTATAAGATGACCCCCAAAATATTGGGTTGAGTCATAAATAAGTTCCGTTAGTGAGTAGGTGTAAATGACTGTCAAATACTTGCCAGATGTTGTGTTGCTTCAACTGAGTTTTATTAGTGGCTGTTAGCAAATAATCTATAAATGTAAATGTTATTAACACCGAAGTGTCAATAAGGTAATAAAAAATTATTTTTGAATTCATTTAAAATGGAACATTTGAAAGTGCATGTACGCCATATCATGTTGTGGGAGTTTAAACTCGGCAATAACGCTACAGAAACAGCAAAAAAGTTTTGCAATGTCTACGGCAGCGGTGTAATTTCAGACAGAGCAGTTTGAAAGTGGTTTACAAAATTTTGTTCTGGTGATTTCTCCTTAAAAAATGATGAAAAACCAGGCTGTTCCTCAGACTTTGACGATGACGTTTTAAAGGTCCTGATTGAGAAGAATCCACGGCAAATGACGAGGGAGTTAGCAGAGAAACTGCACACATCCCAATCAACCATTAATCGTCACCTCCAAAAACTAGGAAAAGTAAGCAAGCTGAGAGTTTGGGTTCCACATAACCTCAGTGAACGGAATAAAGCTGACAGAAGGTCAATGGCTGCTACCTTGCTTTCTTGGCAAAAAGAGGAATCTTTTTTGGCTAAAATTGTTACGGGAGATGAAAAGTAATCACATACGAAAATGTTATTTGAAAAAGACAATGGGTTGACAAAAATGATCAGCCACAACCAGACCCTAAGCCCAGTGTGCACGGAAGGAAAATTTTGTTATGTGTATGGTGGGATTGTCAAGGAATTATCCATTTTGAGTTGTTGCCACACAATGAAACTGTTACTGCAAATGTATACGTACAACAGTTAGAGCAACTTCAGCTAAAACTTCATGAAAAGCATCCTGCACTTGTTAACAGAAAAAAGATCACCTTATTGCATGACAATGCAAGGCCACACACAGCAAAGATTACACAAGAAAAAATTTTGGAGTTTGGCTGATCTGTTTCGTTTCATCCACCATATTCACCGGACCTGGCACCAACAGATTTTCATCTTTTCCTGGCACTGCAGAATGCTTTACAAGGGCAATGCTTCCAAAATGATGACCAGGTTCAGGAGTTTTTTGATTCAAAACCACCAGAATTTTGTGCAAGGGGAATTGACAAGTTGCCTGAAAAATGGCAAGAAGTCATTAATAATGATGGTGAATATGTGTTAGATTAAAGTTTATTTTTGTACATTTTATTGGCAAATAAATTTCAGTTTAGAAAACGGAACTTATTTATGACTCAACCTAATATCAATGGCCTATGAATTTAGTTTAGATCAGCGATCATCATCTGAATATTAATACTGTATAGCGTATACAGAATTATGTCCTATTCATAATTTTTCAAATAAACAAATTTTTGTTTAATTTTTGTTTTTGTTTAATTGGATGGCTGAGTAGCCTCTAAAGAAAGGTCCGGTCATCTATAAGAAAAATTGTTCTAGAACAAAAGAAAAAATGGAGATCATCTAGGAAAGTAAAAAATGTTTCCAGAGCGACTATGTCTTAATTTATTAAACAAAAATTTAACATCCGACGAACTTCGAAAAACTTCGATAAACAAATTTTATTTTCTGCCTTGCTATTGTTGCAAACGTTTGCAATGATTCGGGTAATGACCTTGACTATTCACGAAAACGTCATATGGGTTATTCTATTTTGTGGACATGCCCTACTCTCTACTAGTAAATAATTATGGTTTGTCTGTTTTTTCATAATGGTTTTAATTTATATAAATTTCAATCTAATTTTTTTTGTATCTGTTCTATAAGACGACTGGATTTTGGGGGCCTTTTTTTATGATTTAACTATTATCTTATCTGCAGAAATATACGGTAATTTGTCTTCAGTTATATTCTGGAATAGAACTGAGTTTTAGATTATCATTATTGTTTTTTTGAAATATAATTGATAATTAAACAAACAGTTTGAAAATATAAATATATATATATATATATATATATAAATGGACATGTTTGTGCCTATATTTCACTCTGCAGCCAAAACTACACATTGCACATGAATGTTGTTGGTGTGTGGTAGTAGCTCTAAGTCTCCCATCGTGCACTATGGTGGTTGCGTCTGGATAGTTATAAGGGTGTGGGAGATATGGGGGTTGAAAGTGGTTGACTTTGAAAATGTGTGACGCTTTAATGAGAATGTTCCAGTTTTTTCTAGAAAGTTTCAGACCCTAGAGGTGAAATTTGGTACACAGTTAGGGTACATCATGAAAACGCACACTAAGAAGGGATTTTTTTGAAATTCTCCAGTGGGGGGAGAGGGAGAGCATTAAGGCTTAACCTGAAGAACGGCTTCTACTGTATTCATTTAGATGCAATTTTTTGTTTTTAATTACGTTTAGTCTTCATTGAGTACTGGGGGTATTAAATTGATAACATTTCAGACATTGTTATAAATGTTTTTTATATATTTCAATTTTTAACCAAATGTTCGAACCGTTTTAAATTCAAATTTCTTTTTGCATATTGGTTCGATTATAGAATGATTGCAAACGTTCCAGAAAATTAATCAAATTGAAAACAATTCATTTGATTCTCAGCAATTCTCAGTGGTAGGTGTTATATAACAATTTACTATGGTTGTTGAAATATTGAATGTAAATAGGGTTTGCTTGCAAAATCTGCACAAGCAAAGCCACAGTTAACAGCTAGTTTTTAATAATTATAATGGCTGATATGTGGTTTTTGGCTTGTACATTATTTGAATTGATAGAATAATGAACTAATGTGACTATTTGGAAGAAAACTTTATGATGTCTTCCTTTTGTTTCATCCTAGTAAATTTTGCCATATATGTGAATAATCAATAAATAGTTGCAATTACTCGTAGTTCTTAAAATGACTTTTGTTGTCATGTCCCCAAGGAATGAGCTCTATATCTATAGTTTAGTTCTTTTTCACCAGCTATGTACTACTACTATCAAGTAATAATGGAAAAAGAAAAACATTTATTTAGATTTATTGAGAACATTATTTCTATACCAGAATGTAGTTATATGAAATAAAAAATATTTTATAGCTAAGAAGACTTAAACTAAAAGAAATCAAAATATTTTTTGTAAATAAAGGATTAGTCTAATATATGAGTTTTCAGTAAAAGTAGTAATAATTCAGTAGTTTTGCATGAAATACTTAGAAAGTAAGTTTTTCATACAAAAGTGTTATTCCTTTCTTCTGTAAGATTTTTATATTTAATAATTTATTCATTTATATTTTTAAAATAACTAAAGAAATTTTTATTTTAGTGTCTGCAGGCAAACGTAGAGATCGTGGACCTTCTTTCAAATTATCAGGTGTGACTGTGAATGCTAAATCAATTCTTAACAATGAAAGTGAGTTAGAACCTTTGGACATAGTGTTGCCATCAGATTCAGAATTGAGAAAAAGGTAATTTGGAAGAATTCCTTAGTATCATGATTTATAAAAAATAAATAAATAAGATGTAAATTAAAAAGTTTCACATAATATAATATCAAGCTGAAATATAGTGACATCTAATATTAAAAGAAGTGCTTGTACTTGCTTATGTTTCATTTAAAAATAATAATAATCTTGATTTTGATTCAATAAATAGAAAGTTTTGAAGAAATTTCAATATCAGAACCTGTATATTAGTAAATAAGTGGACCTTTATACTAAAGTTTAATAAATAAATAAAATATAACAAACTTTTTATTTAATTGCATTAGTATTTTTGTAATGTAAAATATGGATTTTGTATTGATTAATTATTTTCAAAGAATTATTAAATTAAATCATCTGTCATACAGTATTAATGACATAAATTTTTATGAATTTAGTTTTTTTAGCCATTTCTGTAATGAAAAGTGCAAAAAGGGATTAGATGTTTCAATGAAAATAATAGATATTTTATGACAGGAGAGGAAAATGTCTACACTAAAGATAAAATTATAGTGATAATGATACTAAATGCATGTATATAAAAAGTTTTATTTCATTCATACATATAAATAAATGAATTATAGTACGATGTAAGCTATTTGTTATAATTTCTTACTATTTAATTAACACTTTCCATGCTGGTATACGCCTTTAGGCATAATTAATCAAAAAATTCAATTAATTTGCGTTATATTCAAGTTTTCCGTGATCTTCGCTTTGATTTGCTCTTCTCTAGGTTAATTGACTTTGTTTAAGCTAATAAGTGTTTTGTTACCATACCTGGGCCATAAATATTTCGGTAAAAAGGACCCCCTACCATTCTACAGCAAATCTTCGCAGTTAACTATGCAGTTGTCTGAAAACAATCAAAGGGAAACTCCTTCTACAGTTTTATTGGGTATCTTCTGTTTTTGTTGACATTACAACTAATCACAGACTTGTGAAAGGAAAAAATTGCCACGAAAAGCCCCGCCTCCAACCTTTCAAGTAAAATGTAAAAAATCGCAATAAATTTGCTTTTTACATTTTTTTTTAGCTCCAATTAACTAATTTAGTGTACTTAGACATTAAATTAGCTAATTCAACAATATTTAAGCAAATAAATATATATTTAAAACTATCTAGCAATAAATATTGCCGGGAAACTCGACCTTCCTATAGTAAGTCTATAGAAGATCTTCTTGCTGTTAATTGGTTTTAAAACTTTTGTTTCTATGCCTATTACGGTCTAATTGGTAATTTACATTATGGCTGAATCAACTTCAACGAATGAGAGTATTTTTTAGACCCATCTGGTCGGGATTTTCCCGCAAAGAACCAGTTCACATGATTAAAGTCAGAATGTAAACAAACGTTAAAAAATAGCTATATTCTTTATTTTAGAGCCATAATTCTACTAGTTTTCATGTTATTTGATTTTACTTAGACAAGAAGATTTCTTATCAAAAGCGTCTAGCTGAAAAATTTACCGGGAAACTCATTACTTTCGGATATTGTGTAATTGCAGGAAAAAATTAACTAATCGCTTATTTTAGTGTATTATTGTATAAAGCATTGAAAAAATGTAAAAAAATGTCAAATATTTACTATTTTAAGCAGAAATATATGATGATAAACTTGAACGTGTCGCTTTATGATAACAGTGGACTCCTCTTCCTGCTAAGTAATTAGAGACATAGTGTAAATAATGGCAATAACTTCTCCCCCATTCTAGCTAGAGAGATGTGGATTGTTTTGTTTAAAAGAAGACAGATGTGTTTACCTAATAGATGCACAAAGTTCAGCGATTCTCTGTAAATTAATTATTTTTTTCTTTTGTTCCTAAACTTCAAATTTTAATATTATTTTAAATTTGTATTAAACTATAAATTAAATAATCGTAAACTGTAATATGTTTTTAATCAAACACAAAAAACAGATTAAACATAGTGCAATTTTGAAGCGAAATATCGCAATTTAGAAATTATCGAAAAATTGCAAAAAATGTGTCGCATGATGAATTCCACTCAAAAATGTTCTGTAGATTGCCAGCATGGAAAGGGTTAATGATTAAATGTGATCATTTTACATTTAAAGTACATAATTTTTAAATGAAGACAAATTTTTTATATAATTGGCAACCTCACTGTAAATTTTTCATTTAGATTAAAAATTAACATTAATACTTGAAAGAAATCTATTAGGAAATTTCTGCCCACCAGTAGTCAAGCAGTTCTGTTCCCTGAACACTGGGATTTCAGTCGTGGGTTCACGCCTCGCCAGGACAGGCTGAGTTTTCTGGGTTTTCTTCATATCTGTAATGCCTGAATAGGGGCCAGTTATCTTTAAAAAGACCTCACGGAAGGCATCTTCCCTGGGCAGATTGCCCAAGTGTTGTGTTGTTGTAACTTAACAAACAAACAAACATTGGGAAATTTCAAATTTAAATTTTGACATTTCATATTGTTTTGTCAACATATTGGATATAAAATCCTAGCAATATATTTTAAACAAAATAAATAAATGTAATCATAAAGTGTTGTAAAACTTTTTTTTATCATAAATTTGAACTATAATGATTTATTTTACTTATTATAAGATAAAATAAAATATATTAGTCAATAATAGACTCTTTGAATAATTGCATAATATTTCTTTCAAAAATAATAAATTTATATTAATAGTTATATAAGTGAATAGAAGTTTTATAATAAGTATTTTAAATATGAAATTTTAATGTTTTATATATACAAATATATATAAAGCAATATTATATATATATATATATATAATATTGCTTAAATCATTATTGAATAATGTCTGATTTTAATTAAATTATAAATAGGCATAACAGTACTAAGTATCTAAAGACACTAAATTAACCTTAGCAATTTTTAAAAGTTTTAATAATTGTTGAAGAAGTGTCTTCTTATTTTGTATACTGAAGTGATTTTTTTCTATTAAATTGTTTATCTTGGTTTATTTTAGATGGATATTGAATGCAAAATGTAAAGATACACATTGGGATGTTCCATGGACAAATGAAGATGATTCTAAACTACTAAGAGGAATCTACGAATATGGTATGGGTAGCTGGGAAGCAATAAAGATGGATCCTAATATTGGACTTGGAGATAAAGTAATTAATTTAAATATATTATATTATGTACTTGTTTATTTTTGATAAATATGTGATATAAGATTTATAATTTTTTATGTAAACTTAAATTTTGAAAAGAATTTTATTAACACATATAAAAATTAAATTTTTATATATGTTAATATGAATTTAAACATAATTATCTAAAAGCATTTAATAAACTGAATAGTGAAGATTGAAAATTTAGAAAAATTATAAATTATTAATTCCAATGCATCATTTTTCTTATAATCAATGCCAACAATTTTAATATTATTTTTTTTTTCTGTTGGGGATGATTTCTGTTAATCAACTGTTTGATGTACAACTACCAACCTATAATGTTTTGCTAAAAATTTTACAATAATATTAAATCATAAACACATCTGAATTTATATATTTACATTTTTATTTGTAATTAATTATTATAATAATATAATTATGGTTTGTAAATTATGATTCTGTAAAAACTACAAGCAACATAAAATAATGCTATTGACGAAAACGTTCTAACACATATGATAGATTATATTTAAAAATTACATGTATTAAAACATCTTATGATAAAACTTAGAATATATTTGTAGCATTAATTCTAGTAATATAACATTTAAATTCTTGTCCATTAAATTATAGAGAATAATAATATGATTCTAAATTTTTCAGATATTACCTGATGGTGAACAAAAACCTCAATCTAAAAATCTGCAGACTCGAGCCGATTATCTTTTAAAAGTTCTGAAAAGAATTGTAGATCAACAAAAAGCTGGAGAGGTAAATTTCAATGTAGTAATTAAGTATAAATATATATTTTAAATATGTCTGTCAAATAACTTCTAATTTATTTGTATTCAAATAATTATATATTAACAAATTTTCATAGAATTTCATTTTTTTTTTTCATTTTCATTAATTTGTTTTAAAATAACCACTTAGCAATAGTTTTTAATTTTTATGAGAAAATTTAATTATTGAAATTTAATATCAAATTTATTTTATAAATAATTATTTACTTTTAAATTATGTTTGTGACCAAATAGTAGATTATGAAGTAAATTCAGATGTGATATTATATGTAATATGAATTTCCATTAATGATAATTATTATTACAAAATTACTGTTTATAGGAAAAAAATGCTCATTATTTTTTATTGTGCTTTGCTAATGAAAGATGTCAAATTATCTTTAAAATAAGAAATAATTTTTTTTTTAATTTGGTATGTAACAAATGTTTTCTCTGGAATCCTAGGTTTTGCAAAAGACATTTATTACAAATTTTTATTTTTGCTAAAAATATTGAAAATTCATTAAAAATTTTAAAACTGCCATATATAACTGTATCTATCTATAATTTAAACTATAAAAACAGCAGTGAATTTTTTTCATAAAGTGTGTCTTTTGATTCTTTAAGTATTTTACCTAGTGTTCCACAGAAATAATACTAAGACTTTGAGTGTCCTGTAGATATTCAAAGTTGTAAGACATGGTTCCTATGCACCTGGAAAGTTGGGTTTTCATTAGTGTTTGGAAAAAGTTATGGAAAGTCAGGGAATTTATTAAAAATTGTCAAAAAGTCTGGGAAATTGTTTCCTTGGTTGCTTGTTGATTTTGTTTGCTGACGGTATGGCTGACCAAGTGTAGCTGTCAGCAGGCAGCAAGGAGTATTGTGGTACAATGCAAATTATGAAAAGGGGGTGCAGAATATTTTCAGGATTGAAAATTTCACTCAAAATTATAGTGCACAAAATAAATAAGTAACAATATCAATTGTTATTTTTAAAATTTAAAATACTTCTAGATTTTAAAACTACTATATTAATTATACAGTTAGAAAGTTAATTATAGTTATAAGTTAAAAAGAAAAATCTAATCCTTTTAATAATTTAACATCGACAAAAAATTTTTGAAATATTTTAACTCTAAAAAAATATATATTGCTGTTAATTATAAAAAATAACCCGTTAAAAGTTGTAGAAGCAATAGTGTATGTGCAGAATAAATCAAGCAATATTTTATTTTGTTACTGTGCCATACCATAAGGAATGCAAGGGTCTGGAAATTTGTACCAAGTTGGTCAGGGAAAGTTATGGAATTTAAAGTAAAAATTTGAGTAGGAACCCTGTATATAATAGAAACATTAATTACTTGTATTTAGACTTATTGCAATAAACATTTAAATAATTATTTAATTTTTTTTATAAATTCGATTGAGTGATCTGTTGACAGAATTGTATTTTTGCTTTTTTTTTTTTTTTCTATTGAATTATTTTGAAAGCTAAAATAATCAATATTTTAGATAATATAATATCATTATATTATATTATTTATTATTATATTGAGTCACTTTGTGCTATTCACAATTAATTTAAACATTATATCATTTTAAAATAGCATAAAATTAATTTAGAAGTAGGAAAGTAAATTTCACCATTCAGATGTTTCTATAATATGGAATGATTTATTGTGATATTTGATATCAATGCACTGAAAAAATTAAAATAAAAAATAAAAATAACACCATACAGTAAAACTTGTCTAAATGGAACCTGAATAAAACAGAAACCCACCAAAATAGAATTTCTTCTATGGCTTTTCTATGATAAATGTACTGTAAACCAGAAATGTGTCTAATGTAGAAATACAGAAGAGGTGTTTTTGGGTACAAAGAATTTAACAACCTGGATAAAATTGAAAATTAAGATTCTACATGTAGACAAATATAATCACTTCTGGGTATAACAGTCATTGCAGAACATGATAAACTTTATTCCAAGTATGTTTCAAACGTTCAGAGAAATGTAGATCATGTGACAAAGGGACATAAAGTCTTTATTGGAATTAATCAGGGACTTTTGTTAGTGTAGGTTTGCAGGCATAACTTTATCAACCAGGACAGAATTGAATTCTTTTAATAATAGAATGAGTTTCTGAGAATTGAGTAATTCATGAAAACAAGGAGATTGAAGTAACATAGATCTGCCAATTTGCCTTTGTGGAGTATTTAGTAATTAAACTAGTATCAAGTATTCAAAAACAAGTTGCTTAACATGTTGATAATTACAGAGATTGAAGTAAACAATTATTTAGAGTAGTAAAATTCTTTGAGAAGCCAGATCACAGAATTACTTTGTATTATAATAGGATAAGAATTTTTGATGGCAGAGGAAGACTAGTTTTCAGTACTTGAAAGTTCTTCAAAAAACTTCTCAATTCTTGTATTCAAATACTCCCATCTATAATTTAATCTATAATTGACATTTTTTAAATCAAACTTGAAAAATCATTAATTACAGACAATTTATTGATACTACACAAAATTTTTAGCAATATAAAATGATAATTAAAAAAATTAAGATAAAATTTTGAATTTCTCACTGTTAAGAAATTATAAGTACACTGCTGATATTTACAATAATATTTGTTCCAGCTTCATTTTAGTTACTTATATTGATTGTAGATGGTGCTAAATATTATTTCTATCAATTTGTGGCATTTTTGACTTTTGATTTCTGTTCAAGTAAACATTTAATTAAGATTCCTCATGGAACAACATTAACATGAAATGAAATCATCAAAATTCATTTCCTTAGAGGTTCTGGAAAGTCATTAAAGTGCATAGCAGCTGCAATAAACAGATCAGTTAATGCTGTACAAAATGTTTAAATGAAAAAAAAGAATTATGGACAAATCAGACATCCAGGAAGAGATGCTAAACTGACATCATGGGACAAAAGATAGGTTTTCAAGCTGTTAACGGATGATGAAATGTCCACAAGAGAAAATAAGAATATTAAATATTTAAAGATGAAATCAAAGCCAAAATTAATACTTAGGCATAAAGAAGCTAGAAAAAATTAGGCTAAGAAAAAATGTTAAGAAAAAAGGCTAAGAAATCTAAAAGGAAAGGTAGTTTTTTTTTTTCAGATGAAAAACAATGGGATTTAAGTGGGCCCAATGGATTGTCATATTATTAGCACAACGTGCAGAAAGAGGAAAAACATCAAATGAGTAGGCAACATGCTGGAGGATATGTGATGGTGTGGACAGCATTTGGCTGGAATGGCAAAACAGACAATGTAATTATAGATGGAAATATGAATTCTCAAAAATACCAGGAATTACTCTACAATAACCTTGTCACATTTGGATCAATTATAGGAGGAAACAATTGGCAATTTCAGTATGACAATGCTCCAATTCACAACCCAAAATCAACAAAACAATGGTTTTTAAATTTTAAAAAATTAGTGTGATTGGATCTCTAGAACTCTAGACATAAATCCAATAGAAAAATTTGTGGGACATCTTAACCAGAACAGTCTATAAAGAAAACAGGCAATACCAAATAGTAAATGAACTTAAGATTGCAATAATGGATGCCTGGGACTCGATCACACTTCAACAATTATAAAAACCTATCGATTCAATGCCAAATAGGGTGTTTAGTCTTATTGAAGCTAAATGGGGGACCAAGTTATTACTAAAAATCACTTTAAATAAAAATTTTAACTAATGTACTGTACTTATAATTTCTTAACAGTAAAAAATTCAAATTTTTAGAAATTTTATCTTAATTTTGTTAATTATCATTTTATATTGCTAAAAATTTTGTGTTGTATCAGTGAATTGTCTGTAATTAATGATTTTTTCAAGTTAAGTTTTTTTCATACTCAAAAAAATTAATTGTACTTATAATTAATTAACAGACTATGTAATTTTAAGTATTCTTTAAATCTTGCTTTTAAGTAAAGCTGATATATTAATTATTTTCTTTATTTCATTTTAGGAAAGACCAAAGAAAAATAGGAAAAGACGTATAGAAAAAATCCATCTGAGTAAACCTTTTGTAGAAATGGATGATAGTAACGATAGTCATTCTGGATCATCTGTGGTAAGAAATGTGTTTTAATATAGTAATTGTAATAAATATATTATGAATTATTCTGTTGTAAAATACCCCAATAAGCTAATAATCTGATTGTTCTGATTTATGACTAATGTAAAATAACAAATGGGATTTCACATTTATCAACTAAACTTTAATAAGAGTATTTGCTGGCTTTTGATTGTTAAAAAAATGTGAAAAAATAAAATATTTCATTAATAAATATTTTCTTATTTATTATGAAATATTAAATTTTTTTATTTTTAAATTGTATCTTAAATAATTACTTTCATTAATTAATTTCATCACAAAAATATTTCTAGGTTTTATGTAGATTCATCCTTTATTTTTCAATTTTTTGAATATTTATACAGAATAATTTTTAAATGACATTCCTTCATGGTTAAAATAACACTTTAGTTTTCACACAAAAATAAAACATTAATCACATGTCAGCTTTAAAAAAAGAAAAAAACTTTCTAACTTATGCAGCCTAAAAATAGTCTGTTGATTTAATTTAGTGGCATTGTTGTTTATTTTTATTATTAACATTAATTTTCTTTTTATGACTTTTTACAATTTTTAGTAAACTAAATGAAAATTACAAAATTATTTGTGATTTTTTTCATTATTATTATTAAAATATTTTTATAAATAAATTAATAAACAGAAAAATATACATATAATTTATTGAAAACATACAGTCTTTCATAAAGTTCTTAGATAATCAAAGGTAACCTGCAAGACATTTTTTTTTATATAAATAAAAAAAACAGTCACTAATAATTTTCACAACAGTAAATATTTTGAAAGATCAAACATTATTCATACTTGATTTTTAAAAACAAGTATTTTAACATTTAGTTTTAAATATTCTATTTATTGATTAAGTAAATATGTCATATGATAAATAATACATTTATAACTGTTTTAAAATAAAATTTTCAATTTTTGGATTAACTAATTAATTAACAATTTTGGATTACAATTTTGTAGATTCCTACAAAAGAAATGAAAAACAAGAATAGAACAAAAGCAGAGAAATATAAAACTGAAAGTAAATTAAAAGTTGAAGAAGAAATAAGTCCAATCTCCATTAAGGAATCAGATTCAAAAGCCATGAAAAGAAAAAGAAAGAGTGATAAATCAGGACGTAAAAATACCAAAGAAAAACATAAAAAGGTGTGTAATTTTTTTGTATTATATAATATATATATAAGTAAGCTTGCACAATACTGAAATTGATGAAAATATTAATATTTCCATCAATTTCAGTATTGTGCAAGCTTACTTTTTGTAACTGTATTGAAAATAATTTCAGAAAATTTTGTTTACAGTCTTCCGATATCATATGATCATTACCAAAATAAACTATGTTAGAACTACTTACATCGATAACATAGTTTTTTATTAATTTTCATCTAAGAATTAATTTAAATTTTTTAAAACTATACACATTTTGGTTTAGTCTCAGGAATTTGTTGCCTGCAAAGAGCTGACTTTTGGACCGGAACCGATTTGGCTGAGTTGTTTTACCACGTCCACCCAGTTCCAACCTCTTGGCAATTCACTATCGGTATTGACTCGATTGGCTAATTTTCTTTTCTGTTGTTTTGTGAGTTTTGGCTTTTTTTCCTTCTTGCTTGAAATCTGTGGTTCTGGAGTTTTATCCACTGTTAGTTCTTCATTGTCATTTACATTTGGTAATAGGTTATCTGGTTGCATATCAGTAAATTCTTGAATATTTTCTTTTGCAAATTCAAATAAAGTGTAAGTCATTGCTGTATCCAGCAACATGTTAGCCTCTTTATTTAATCTTGAAATTATTAAGTTTTTGACATCTGGAAGATGATGTTTATTATAAAATGCGTCTAAATTAATTATTGGAATTTCACTAGGATAATTTTCATTCCAAATTATTCCAATAAGAAAGATTTTGAATCATCATCATTTTTCACCTTATATTGAAATTTATTATCAGAAACTTTTCTAACGTTTTCATCACCATCATATATTGATTCTAATACCTCCAGTTCTTCTATTTGTAATTCTTTGTTTGTCATATTTACAGCAAAGTTTGCAAAAATTCAATTATAACAACAATGTATAAATGTATTCATAACATTTTGGAAGCCATATTGAAAATATTCCATGAGTCAGTTGGGTAGGCAAATTTGGAAATGTCTATTGAAAATAATTTTTTTATTCTATCACGTAAGGGTACTTCCTTAATTCCAATAAACTAAACATTTAACCTTTTTTACAATGATGTGGTGATATTGTTATTTTGGTTTCATACAAAATAAGTATATTTCATCATTTTAAAAATGGTTAATTGTAAACAAAAATCATCTGCATCATTTCACTTGCATTTGATGATATTTTATAGCTGCTCACTGCTCTTAAGTTATATATATTATTTTTTTTAATTTTTTGTCTCGATTTTTTCCCCTCGAAGGCGACACATGCACTAGTCAATTTTTTTTTCTGTAGTCATTTGTTATTTTCAATTTCAGTATTTACTGCTTATTGCTTTTTCTTATTTTTGTTCTAGTTTTAGTTTTATTTTATTTACTTATTTTCCCACACGTTCACTAATCAATTTTCTTTGTGTAGTGTGTTTTATTGTTCTATACTTATTGTATTTTCTGCCTACTGCCTAAAATGAAACATTCTACTAACCTAAAAGAGTTTATTGAAAAGAGACAGAAAATAAATATATAAGGACTGTTTCATACAGTGATATTGTTCATGACAAAATAGATGAATATGCATAAATCTTATATCATCATGTAGAAAACAATATTCTCTTTTGTGGTGGCTTGATGCCAAAAACAAATAATGAAATCAGTCAGTTTTATTTTTTGTCAAAGTAAAGTCATTTATAACACCAAAAAATTTAGGTCATAATTTAACTTTTTTTTGGGGGGGGTAAGTAATTTTTACTTCAAACGATTATACACTATTGTGCCAAAAACTACATAAAGTAATAAATATATTTGATTTTTTATTTATTTATTTTTATGATAAAAATTCAATTTTTTGCGAATTTTTAAAGTAAAATATGTAGAGTGACTTCAGTTTGGATCATTGTTTTGAAGGGTATTGTACAACCGACCATGTTGTAGTAAAAGGGTTAATATACTAATTTGTATTATTTTTTAAATGCAAATTGTTTCTTGTTTATTTTATTTAAAAATATATGAAAAATAAATGTGATGTATAAATCTTATTATTAGTTTGTTTAATTTATAAATAACATACATTTCTATTAATACAGATAAAGTTTGAATTAACTTAAATATGGACATTTAAAAAATGATGATAAAACAATTTGATATTCTAGGCACGTACAAGTTCAAAGGAAAAGATTAAGGTGGAACGTCCTGTCATGCATTATAGAGCAAATTCTGAACCGTTAATCATCTCTACAGGTGATTTAGAACCTTCAATCTTCACTGAGGTACAAATGTTATTTGTTATTATTGTTAATAATTAGTTTTTAAAACTGAAAAATTTTTAAATTACATAACAGAATATCTTACAATAGATTTCTAATATATACTTAAATTGTATTTTACTGTTATGTACTTTCAGTGCAAAGAAAAAATGAGGCCGGTGAAACGTAATTTAAAACAATTGGATAATCCAGATGAAAGTCTTACCAAAGAAGAACAAGTTCGCTACACCCGGCAATGTCTTTTAAAAATAGGTAGCCATATAAATGATTGTTTACGTGAATACACTGATCCAGAAAAGGTCAAAGAATGGAGAAGGTAAATATTTTTGTTAGGAAAAACTTTTATTTACAATTTTAATATTCATAAAATTGTTTCAGCTTGAACCGTTAAGTAATAGAAACATATTCAGCCAATTACAGAAATGAGGTTTAAGTCATAACTATAACTTAATTTCCAGCTTTCTTAAAATTCTTTTATAAATGAGTTTTTGACTAGATGCAGTTTTATCCATGGATCAAAAACTGGAAGTAAAAGCAACAGGTTTTACATTCTACTAAGAGACAAGTCTAAGTTGTGGCACAAATAGTCAAATGCGTGATTTAGACAATAAAGCAAAAGAAGTTGTTTTGGTTTCTGATTTTTATTGAATTTAACTTAAAGCTAGATGTTTTACTCATTTTGAATATTTGTGATGAATTAAATCAATGAGAACAAAAAGTAATAACAGGATAAGAATTCAAAAAGGAATATTAAAGAATCAAACAAATCCATTTGAAATTTATTTACCATTGAATTTCAAATACAATAAAATCTGTGCAAACTGGAATTGTATGGTACTGAATATTTTTCTGGTTTGGCCAATTTCCATTTTCAGGAGGTTTTTTTTTTTAAATAAGAAAATTCACTCCATTCTGAAAATTTTTTTTGTTTAGGCAGGTTTTACTGTAGATATAAATTTCAAAAGTGAACTTACATATGTTTTACATGAAGGTACAGCATGAATTTAAGCATTTTAATATATAAGGTTTACTTCTAAGATCTGATCAGCAACTATTAAATTCATATATTACATTTTTATATACAAACATTTTTGGAAAGTATCAACCAGTAATACATTTTTGATTGCTTCAGACTTCAAACTGCTCTTGGGGAAATGACAACAGAAAGTTTTCCATGAATTTACTGCCATGTATTTTCCTATTTAACAAATTTATTTTTTTATTTCTGTTTATCTATTGTTGGGTGAGTAGTAAAATAGTTTGCTCTTCTTCTGAAAAATATTTTGCAAACTTTACCACACACCATTCATATTTTCTGATGTCATCACAAGAATGTCAATTAATTAAAAATTTCAAAATTGCAGGATAAAGCAACTTTAAATGTAACAGTGCCCATTAATTCATTGATGCTACTTGTTTCTGAACAGCAATTTAGGTTACATGTTAGCAAGACCACAATTTTAATCTTATACCCTGTTCTTACTGAACATTTCAATCTAGATTGTGACCAAGGTCGCCGATTATGCCTTGGTGCGACTTACCTCGACCGTTTCAATCTCGACTGAAATAAGGTTCAATCGCAATCAACTCAAGAGAGTTCTTGAAACTAGATCCAGTCATAAGAGAGATCCCACAATCCCACTCACGCGAGAAAATACAAGATGGCAGCAGAACACGTGTCAGGCTATCAACAGAGAAATAAAAAAAGATACTATATTTGGAGAGATGATGACATCTGTTTATTATTAGATAAATGGCAAGAAAAAGTACTGTATTTATTTTTAACTACAACTTCCATTTTGTTTGTTGGTGTTTGTGACTTACCATGTAGTTATGTCAGTTTTATCATTGCATGTAATAGCCGGGTTGTTCTCAAGCAGACTGCCTGTGCGAACAGCACAACGTTCGACTAGTGACAGTCACAATCCAGATTGTAGGTAAATCGAGATTGAGTCGTGGATTGTGTGTGAATGTAGTATTAGGTCTCTGGCTAGTCAGTTCTCATTTCTATAATCAGTTCATTGAATTCATAGTTTTTCATACCAATTAAAATAATGAAAACATTTTCAATATTCAGGAAAAAGTCTTTATTTTGAAAAATGTAAAAATATTCTTTTTTCAAACAATTATAACTATTATAACAAAATGCAAGTTTGAATTTTTAAAAAGTTTACATATTTAATCTTTATTGCTAATTATGAATGTTTTATATTCAATTGAAAAACTTTTTTAAATATAGGTATCCCTTGCCTTATGCAGGATTTGATTAATGTGCAAAATTAATTGTGGCAATCCCTTTATATACATGGCAGAAGTTTAATTTACACCATTTTACGAGCTGTCTGTACTTATCATGGATACTGTATTTTGATTAATGTGATTTTGATATATACAGTCTGATCAAAGGATTAATTAACCGCATTAATCAAGGGATATATATTTACACATACACATTATATTTAAATATTGCTCAGTTATCTATATAAATATTTTCTTTAAATGTAGTTGCTTGAGTGCATGTTTGGAATAATTTTATACATATATTAGAAACATACTTCTTAATGACATTTTCAAAATTTCTAATTTATATGAGAAGAGAAAATTATTTCATATTGGGATATATCATTTAGATGTAATAATAGGAATTATCAATGTCATATTAAATGTATTTGTTATTTTAATTATTCTAAACCTGTTTTATGATTAATAGTTTTTAATATTTGTTTTCATTTAAAGTATTACAATGAAAATAATAATTATAATGTATTGTTATTTTTTATATTTAGTTTTCTATGGATATTTGTATCAAAATTTACAGAATTTGATGCAAAAAAACTCTACAAGTTATATAAACACGCTGTTAAGAAAGATGAAGGAGAACGTTCTGGAAAAGAAAAAGATAATGACAAAAATAAAGATAGAGAAAGTGAAAAAATTAAAACTTGTGATGAGGTATTTGTTATTTCTTTATTGTTTTATATAAGGTGTGTATATATATATATATATATGAGTGTGTGTGTGTGTACTGTACATATATACACACTCTTATAAAAAGTTTAAAACAAAAAATAATATAAAAGAATTCTTCCACAGAATTATTAATTAATAATGGATAATTATTATTAATACTAAGCATAAAACATTTTCTATCTCCTATAATTTATCTGATGAATTATTAATTAATTGTACTAACTTAGTATTTTAGATAAGCATATTAACTAATGATTTTACAATTTAATAAATTAATGAATGGTGACTACTACTGGCACATCATCCTGAAAGTTGGATTTTATGGCTTCTGGGCTCTTTCCCTCTTCACTTGTGTCCGAATCTATTGAAGTGAAGATTTGTTGATTGAAAATTCATCAATGTGAAGCCCTAGTGCTTCCACTGCAGTGTGAAAAATATAAACAGAATCTCTAATGCTCAACTGGCATCTATCTAAAGCTGCAACTAGTTTAGGCATAATGAAATCAATTCTTCCTGTTTTTACATTAGCTTCAGATGGCACAGCATTCGATTCCTGAGAAAAAAGCTCATCCAGCTTATTGTCAGAGCTGTGAGAACTGTCATATAGTTCCTGGAGTGGTGATAAATCGTACAATATTGAAGTCGAGGCAGCCTTCATAGAAATATTTTTGAGCCTTTTTCTCTCTATTTCTATTTTTCTTTGCTTTGCCTTTTCTTCTTTTTCAGCCAATTTTTTATCTACACCTGCCAAGCAGCCCAGACACCCCAGTTCTCTCTGTTTCTGTAAGAATTTTTTATCTTCTTCTATTGTCATACTTTCGAGGGCATTGGAGTGTGCAATATCAAATAAGTTATAAGTTATCTAAATCTACTTGGAAAGTTTTCTCGCGGCACTTATAAACATCTTGAGTTTTCTTGCTGTTTTTTGCAACTCTCTCTCCATACGTGATAAAGATCCACCAATTTCTTGACACAGTTAGGAATAGATTTTGTAGGTATTCTAGCCTTTTCCCCAAATATGATACACTTGCTTATTACAAGATTTGTGCTTTCACTCACAGTTAATTTAACTTCACAAATGTTAAAAAACAAAACTGCGAGTACTTGCCGATTTGATGGTAATTTTTCATCCGTGATTTGGAGGTTTATCTCTCCGACTAAGAAAATATATTTTTTAGTGCTTCGTAATTCCACTGATATCTTCAAAAAGTAAAACTATATGTGATAATAGCCCAACAAATTGTGTTAGAATGGCGAACAAAGCAAATATGCGCCACTTCTCTAGCACAACATTTATGGACATGATTCAATGCAAGTCAGGTTCTAGTGACCAAAATGAGCTGAAATTTATTGTGCAAGTATTTAAGGGTAAAATAAACAAAACTAGTCCATATGCGTTGGGAAAAAAAATATTCAAAAAATAAGGGACACCCTAATATATATATTTTGTTTAATGAAATAATGAAAATAGACCATGCTCAAAAAATTTTATATATGATAAAAATTTAAAGAAAATGAGCTGTATGTCATACTTTATATATTTATGATGATTTTATAAATTGTTTCAGAATTTATGTGACATTTCTATAAAATATATATTATTTTTAAAAAAATATAGTATTTTCAGTTAGATATCATGTTGAAAAGTATTATAAAATAGATAATTGATTAGTATAAAATAATCTCTAATATTGATTATCAAATAAGAAAATAATTGAAAATGTATTATATTCAAGTATTAGATAATAAAATAGTATTTTTGTAATAAATTTAGTTTTTTTAATATTAATTTACAGTCCAGCCAACATAGTGTACATAGTCAAGTGTCTCCACATCCTAGTAAGTCTGAGAAATCAAGTCAGCCTCATACTGGATTCAATTCTAAATGGCCGACTGAAAATGATAAATCAGAGAAAAGTGAAAGATCAACATCGGGGAAAAGAACAGAAAGTGAAAAAAGTCGTAATGAAAGAAATCGTGATAGATCAGATAGAGAGAAGAGAGACAGGTTTGTACTTCAAAAATATTTCTTATAAAATTAATAAATGCAGTATTTTATTTCATATATACTATTTAAATTATAAAAAAACAGTCAGGTTTTTACTAGTTTATATTTAGGTTTATATAGAAATTATTTTACCACTTATCATTAATTTTACTGTTTTAATCCAAATACATTAAACATTTTAGCAAAAAGTCGAATAATTTTTCATTGTTTAGATCTGATCTGACCTATTCCATTTAATACTATTAAGTTTTAGAAAATTAGAGTTAATATTGTTGAATTGTCCTATATTGTCTTTATCAATAATATTTAGATGAAATATGTAAATATTACAGAAATTGCCATATATCTCGGCGGATAAGACGAGCTTCAGATAAAACAATGTATAAATTTTCGTCAAAGTTTTATACTTTTAGCATATATCTGTCCTATAAGACGACCCCCAAACTATCAACGGCCTATGAATTTAGTTTAGATCAGCAATCATAATCTGAATAATAATACTGTATAGCATATATGGAATTATGTCCTATTTGTAATTTTTTGAATGAACAAATTTTATTTTTTTGCATCTGGCTATTTTTGCAAACATTCGCACTAATTCGGGCATTCGGGTAATGACCATGACTATTCACAAAAACATTGTATGGGCTATCCTATTTTGTGCACATACCCTACTCTCTTCAAATAATTACGGTTTGTCTGTCTTTTTATAATGGTTTTAATTTATATAAATTTCAATCTAATTTTTTTGTATCTGTCCTATAAGACAACCCCGGATTTCCGGTTCCATTTTTTATGGTTCAACTCTCGTCTTATCCGCCGAGATATACAGTATATATTTATAGTATTTCATTCTATTTCTTTTTTAAGAAACTTAATTTGTTAATATCATTAACAAATTCGTGATTTACATTGTTTTTGCAATGTGCTCAGAAGTTGTCAAGTAGATAAAATTACTGAACACTGAGTTTGTGCCTGATCAACAGGCTGGCCATATGGAGTTTTCTGGATTTTTTCATCTGTTTTAACACTTTAACAACTTAAGGTTGCCAATTACATATAAAAATTTGTCATAATTTAAAAATTGTGTAATTTAAATGTAAAATAATCACATCAAATAGTAAGAAATTATAACAAATAGCTTACATCATACCATAATTCACTTATTTATATGTATGAATGAAATAAACTTTTTATATACAATTACCTCAGTTTTCAAATTTAATTTATTCCTAAAAATTATTTGAAAACCATTTCATTCTCAAACCAAAACAAATTTTCTCATAAGAAACAATATAAAATGGATTAATCCAATTAATCTATTCCTGACCCCAAAACAAAGCCCTTTTTTTTAAACTTTATTTTATGCATAAAAATGCCTACAAATGCAATATAAGATTATCTGTGATAGAACATTTTGCTTTATATATATAAAGCAAAATGTTCTGTCACCACCAACTGAAACTGAAACCCATCACTTTACAAAAAAGTGCTATGAATAGAGACTCCACTCTGCCTGGATGAAATACTGCCAAATCAATCAAGACAGACAAATATTTTATATGTATTTTCCGAAATATTGTGTTTCAATTGATTTGATTTTAGTTTTTTGGTGTAAAGGCCAGTTTTAATTATTATTTTTAGTTTAATCAACTGGCTACATAGTATTATAATATTATATTAGTAAATATTTGTAATTAAATTTTTAAATGCCATTTATATTACATGAATGTCAATTAAAGTGATTTTTATTAATTAATTTGATTTAAATTCAACTATGGAGCATACTGAAAAACTGAAATATTATCTTTCCTGTATGCTCATTGAAATGCAATTTAAACATCATCATTGATGATTCATAATGTGACACAAGGCGATCTCAGCATCACTAACTTTTGAACCGGTAGTCCCATCATTGATTGGATGGGTTGTCGACTTTCCTTGACATGGAAATACAGGAAATTGACCATTGGTGGCCAAGTAGCTTGTTCAGCAATCAAGTTATTGTATGGCAACTGGAACAGAAATTTGTTCGTAAACCAAATTGTTCAGGACAGGAGGCCCAGATTAACTATATACAAACTTTTGGTGGTTTGCACTGGAAGTCATTATGAATTCAAAAATTTTCTGCTGAATAGAGTTAGGTAGATGACTGGCACAACTATTACTAATAGGAAAAGTATGATATATGGGGGCAAAATGTTATTAAAAAAATTGAGAAAATTGAGATGAAAATTTGCAGCTTGGCATTGTGACAGGGTCACAATAAATAATTGCTTGTTTGGATTGAAATTACAAGTATTTTCCCAATATATTTTAAAAACAGTATTCCAATATTCATGAATCACAATTTTTCGTTTTGTTTCTTCAATTATATTAAACAAAAATAAAAAATCTTACATTAGTATAATCAATCAGATTTTGTGAAGTTTAAAAATGAAATTGTTGGTACAAACAAGTTTATATAAATCAACTTCTTGTTAAATTAATTTTTTTAGCCATGCAGATAAAAGTAGTAATTATTCGAGAGAGAAAGGAAGTCCATTACAGAAAGGTACTCCTAATAGTTATATGTTATCATCATATCGAAATTACAACCAAGGTTCATCAAGTGGAATGGGTGATAGATGGATGCATGGCAATTCTTCACAATCATGGGATCATCATAAAGACAGGTAAGATAAGTCTAGTTGATGTATATATATTTAATTTAAAATAATTATAGACTTATAATAAAAGTAGAAAAGTGTATTAACATCAAGATGTTGATACATCTCGTTTATTTAGTCAAATTGACATCTTAATTATTAATTTATTGTGTTTTGGTTTGCATTTTATATCTAATTAACTATAACATCTATATTAATTAATAAATGGCTGACACTGACAAATATTTGATATCTCGTTTTGAAAAATACTTTGTATAAAGAAAGTCTAACACCTTGTTCACAGTATTATTAAGAATTTTTTAAAATACTGAGCTAAGTCTGGGATGTATGCAGGATGGTGCAGAACATCCTATTTAAAGTGTGAAGTAGACATGCCTTGCCACTTGTTTTGATTGGTCCCACACAGCCTATCACATTGTCACCATATGGTATAATCAAAAAGTTCCACAACATCTTGAAATATTCTGTTGTATGTTATAGTGAAGTAGAAGTACCTCCTGCTGCTATTTAGGCACTTGTCCCACTAAAGACACCAGGTGCCTGATATCTTTCACATAGAATTTGTGTGGTGTTGACCTCTACTGATAAAACTTACCTATTGTTACATCCTCCTTTTTTTAACAAAACAAAGATGAAATGTTAGCCTACATGTAAAAATGGCTGATTTAAAGACAGTTATTAAAGCTAACAAGTTAAATCTTTAAGGCACTAATCAGTTTTACTAAACCTGGTCTTGCCACCAGATTTGGCATCGAGTGCTTGCTATCTTTCTCATAGAATTCATGTGATTATTATAGACCAATAGCATCAATGCCTCCTTAATCTTGTCATCCAATGTGAATTCTCATTGCTTCAATGGTGTTTTTATTGGGCAAAATACAAGAAAATCATATAAGAAAGGACAGTAGGAAGAATGGAACTATGCTTCTTCATTACGTTTTTCCAATAGGTCTTACACAGATTGTGTCATATAGAGTCATGCAGGAGCATCACTCCATCAGTGAAGAACTGGACATTTTGATTTGATGTTCTGTGGAGCTTGGGGTGCCTCACAGTAACTTGCTGCATTGATGGTGGGTCCTCCTGGAAGAAATTTGGAAGTGATCCCCAGTAGTTAAAAAAGAACATTGATGTAACCTTTTGTGTTTTGTTGAAAGACCATTGGCTTTTTCTGTGTCTACTGATGGGTTGCATGCAGCATTGAAATCCTCACATGTTTTTTAAGTAATCATACTAGGTGTTCTGGACCTTTTTAACTATACCATATAATAGTTTATTACTTTTATATAGGCATTGTATTGTATATTAGTAGTGTTTTGGATTTATATTAAAACAAATTATAATATTCCTCATTTAGAATAATGGAAGATAGGCTCCCAATAACATTTTTCTACAGAATGTCTAATTTTCAGGAATTGATGTTAAGCATGGAATGGCTGTATTATTAATTTTATAATTAAATGAAATAATAATGTATGGTGGAACCCTGTTTATTCAGATTCCATTAATTCATATTTTTGGTTTAATGGGATTATAAAACACAATCCCTGTCCCAGAAAGATAAACATATGGAAAACATATAAATGCAAAAAATCAAACAACTAATTACATTCTTGCCTGAGTGTAACAAAAATAGACTTGTTTCCTATGAATCTGTATATGATGTTCATCCTTATGCATTCCAAGGGAGTGTTCTTTGAATGTACATAATATCTTATTGAACCATTAATAATCTTTTAAGATTTTCAATTAAAAAAATTGCTGCTTTCTTGTTAAATAAAAATGCTGTGCTTCTCATGGCATTCAATGTGTTAATAAGTTTATTTTTTATTCACTCAACATTCTAAAGCCTCTATTGTTTCGCTGAGTTTCACTCATCTTCAAACATTTGTGAAATAACGTAAACACCATGAAAATGATTTCTAAAGGAAAGAAAGTGGTTGTTATGTTAGACTAGAAAATATAAATAACACAGTTTATAGACTTTATTTTATGTTGTTAACAATTTTTAGAGATTTTTCAGTTATCTGAATTGGACCCGGTTCCATTTGAGCTGGATAAATGATAAATAGGGTTCCACTATAGTAGTAGGAAAATGAAATTAGCATAGCATGTATTAGTAAGCATGGTTTAGAATGGATATGAATAATGTAGAATTCTTAAGGAAGTTGTTTTGCTGAACTGAAATCAAACATACTGAAGAAAACAAGAATATACATTTTAAATATTATTATAATTACACCTTTTTTATTTTTAAATAATTAAAAATAAAATTTTTTCATTAATTTTATGTAACATTCCATATTTCTTATTTTAGATATAATAGTGATTACAAGAGAGATCATTATAGATCATATCCTCGAGACGAAGGACCAAGTAATTATAATAAACGAGATAGACTACACAATGAAAGGAGAGATCCTAGGTAATTACCTAATAGTTATTTGCTGAAATTTTCTCTTATCTTTTGAAATAAGTATGAATGGATATTCAAATACTCTGATTTGAATTAAAATCATTTATCATAAATATGGGGTTTCTATGCACCTGGAAAGTCAGGGATTTTCATTGGTGTTCAGAAAAAGTTGGGAAATTTGCCTCCTTGGCTGCCTTGTTGATTTTTGCTGACAATATGCTTGACTAAGTATAGCTGTCTGCAGGCAGCAAGAAGGAAATGTGCAATACAACTTATGAAAAGGAGTGCAGAATATTTTCAGGACCCAAAATTTCTCCCAAGCTTACACAAAATTTTTCCAAAAATTCACAAAGTATACAAAATGATACTACAGTAGAGCATCGATTATCCAAATCAGTTGGGGACTGGGGTTGTTTGGATAACCAATTATGTACAAAAAAAATACATTATTAATATAGTATATTAGTATATAGATATATCCCATGTTGAAATTTTTCTCTGTTGTATGTTGCTTTGCATTGAATTTTTGTCGATGTTAAGTGTAACAAAAAATTTTTATAATAGCAATCATGGCTATTGTATCGTTAAAAATTATTTCTTTATTTTGTACAAAGAAAATAAATATATTGAAAAATATAAAAATTATACTTTAGAAGTTAATCTAGTATCAAAAACGTTCGATTCAGCACGACACACGTCCCAACACAGTCTGACTGGAACACTTTCGGTTAATCGATGTTCGGATAACTGGTACTCTACTGTATTTAAATTATTTATCATTTTTCATTTTAATAATTTTGATTGTGTAATAAAACAATTTCTGATTTTTTTTCTAGTTTATTAATATTTCAATAAAGTTTGGGAAATTTATTTAGAGAGAAATTTAATAAATATATACTTTTGTACATGGATTATATAGGATTTGTTAATGAATAATAAAAATAATTTTTTCAAAGCCATGTAGATTTATGGTTGTGGATTAATAACAGAATTTTAATAAAACATTTTATTTTTGATTTTAATAATTTAGCAATTATAAAAAATATATAACTGTTAATTAGAAAAATAACTAATTAAAACATCAGAGAAGCAAAACATATGTGCATATGAAGTCAAGTTCTGTTTTATTTTGTCAATGTGCCATACTGTAAGGGACATGAGGTTGGGGAATTTGTACAAAGATGGTCATGGAAAGGATGGAAACTAAAACAAAAATTTGAGTAGGAACCCTGAAATAAAAAAAAATTTATCGACAATAAGTTGCATAAATAACATACAACTGTTATTTAAAAAAATTCTTTATTTTTTTTTGTAATATGTGATCAAATTTAAGAAATAAAATGATCGTGCAGATTTTATAGAGAGAAATGTTGAATATTAAATATGTTTACTCATTTCAAAACTGAAATATTATAAACTTTTTATTATTATAGTCTAACCCAGAATAAGAATGGAGCTGATGTTCATTAGTCTACAAATGCAAAGAAAAATAGTTTTATTAGTTCCATGTTTATTACAGAGTAGAATGTAAAAGTATTTTCTAGTAATTTAAACAAAATTTTTAATTAAAAAATGTTTTGTATCATGAAAATATAAAAATTGGTAGTATGTATTATTTTTTTGGCCTTTTATTAAATTCCTACTATTAGTTTACACTCTCCCTATATATATATATCTTGTTCAAATTTTCAATCGTTAATAAAATACTTTTTATTCATCCACTCAAGTTCAAATACATTTTTTAAAACTTGTAGTGGATGACACTTGCTGTTAATACAGTTTTTTCAAATATTAATTCATTAATTAAATTTAATGATTGGTTAATATTACCTGTGGTATCGAAGATGGCGACGGGGAATTGTTTCCCTAGATACTAGACGGCGACAGGAAAATTTTTTTCCCTACGTTCAAGATGGCCGTGTTTCCGGTAATCTCAAATCAGATTCTTGAGTGATAATCTCAAATCAGATTATTGAATGATAATCTGGAAGCTGATTAACAATGGATAATCTCAAAGTAGAATACTGAGTGATCTAAACGTTAGGGGGCGTACCCGTACTATTTGTCGCATTATGCAAATGAATAAATTTCCCCGTCGCCGTCTAGTATCTAGGGAAAAAAATTTCTTCATCACCATCTTCGATACCACGGGTAACATTAACTTAATTATTAATACTTTAAGTAGAGTTTTAGCAGTTTGTAATGAAAATTGAAATCAACAGGCAGTAGCTCAATCGGTAAAATGCAAGGATTTCAGTATTTTTCACGTGAAGGTGAAGAATGCGAATTCAATTCTTGCAAAAATCAATAATTTTTTTATAAATTTTTGCTTTAAGTAGACGTTTTATCCAAATGATTTTCGAGAGTGAGTTAGCAGTTGTGGCTTAGTGGATTTTTCTCAAAAAATAAAATTGAAGAAATTTTATGCTTTGGGTTCAATTCCAATTTCTCTTTCTATTTTGCCACTTAATATTGTGATTGTGTCATATGTATATACATATTTATATTAATTGTAATTATTTAATAAAAAGTAACTAAAATAAAATTTTTCTTTGTTGACCTAAGTAAGAATTGACTTTAAAAAATTTTTTTTTATATTACTTGCTTTATCAATAATATTTTGCCTTACAGTTTAGTATTAATTGATATATATTAATTGAAAAAAAGATCTTTTAGCAAGATTATTTTATATTGCACTACTTTTCAAAAACTTGAATAACTAAGCAGCCAATACTTTTTTACATGATGTAAATATAACAAAGGAATTATATAGATACATTGATTTCTTTGTTAACCATGTTATTCTCTTTTTGTCAGTAAGTCTAAATGGATAATTCTTCAATCTGTAATTATATTACCTTAGTTTATTTTTATTAAACTGAATTTAAAAATTATGGTAGCAATAAAATAGTTATTTAAGAGTCATAGATATATATACTCACTTGCCAAATCAATTAACCCCACAAAATAAAAAGTATAAAAATTGATAATACAAGTTAGTTTTTAAAATTATTTTTAAACTTTAAATAAACATTACAGAATGTATTTTTATATATCATTATATTAAAGCATAGCTGTAATATAACGATATATAAAATTAGTTACACGAAAGATTTGAAAATAATAATGATTATATTAAGGATTTACAAATGGACTTAGTCAATTTGGCCTGTGAACAGCTCATATATCCTAATTCATATTTAATTTGCTAGCTGGCATTTGAATGAAATGCATGGTTAAAAACCAACAGCAGAGGTGTGATTAATGTTACTAATGCAGTATAGGCAACTATTGTTGTAATCTTTAATTTTATGAAAAGTTTTATTTGTCAGATAATTAAATGTTTTTTTTATTATTCAGGTTTCATGGTCAAATGCCCCCACCTCACAGTGGAACATATTCGTCTTATAATGTGCCATCTGTGTATTCAAGTCATAGTAACTTTAATTATGGTGCATCAGTTCAGGGACAAATTTCTACTTCGGTGACGCAGCCTCCTCCTCTGGTTGGAGAGCACAGTCCGTTGGGACCATATAGTTCTTATCAAGGTCACAGTGATTCTTGGAGAAGAAAAGAAGGATTTCGAACACCAAATGTGTATGAAAGACTCGAAAGTGGCCAGGGAGATTACAAACAAAAACATTGATTTTGGTTTTCTACAGTTTTCTGTGGATGAAGAAGCTTATTTGTTTCAGATACAATCAGTCCATTGATTGGAAGCAGATCTGAGCTGGATAAGAAACAGGGTACATGAAACAATTTTTTTAGCGTGCGGACAATTAAACTGTTTCTTCCAGTTCCATCTGATCACCTGGATGATGACGTTTATATTCAGTGACACGAATTCCTTTAAATCATTCCCAGAGTGTACTTCAGCCATCAACTTTATTGATTTTGAATTGCACCGACGTGTATAAATGTGGACAATGAAGACGAGAGTGAAGTGATATAATTTCATGACTAAAGAACCAAATTTGTTACAAAATAATCATAAAGTTAAATTCCATTACACTTTTTGATTGAAAGAAGGAATTGAGGCTCTGATGTAATATTTCATTATATTTTATTGCACCTACAGAAGTTATTTTATTACCTTTGCATAATTCTGTTTAATGTGAAAAATGGCTTTGATTCCTACATGTCTTAAGCATACAGCCAAAACCATCTTTATTTAATTTCTGAATATTTTCCTTAATTTGATCATGTAATTAAAGTTATTGCAGAGCATTATATTTGTTCAGGTTCCTATCACAATGTGCATAAATGAAGTGCGTAATGTTTGTATATATTATGCAATTACTAATGCTTTAGAAAACATTGTGACTTATGTTTGAAAAAATGAGTATACTTTTGAAGATAAAGTATTATTTGTAAAACATTTGTCAAATTTTTTGGGAGGAACATAGTAAACGTAAGAAAAAAAAACATAATAAATATTGCAGCTTACTTTATTTTCCTAATTATTTAATCATTGTGAATTTAATCTTAAATAATAAAGTAAAATTTATTTATTACAGCAAAACTGCAGACAGTAAACGTAGCGTACTGTTAATATTAAAATAAATTTTGTAAAAATTTGAAATTAATTTAAATATATGGTAATGGAAAAGATCGAAAGTGCACTTGTGAATAGAACGCTATGTAAGCAACATATAAATTGTTATTTCTATGCAAGTAGTGCTGAACAACACTCCAGTTTTGTTGATTGATTGAAGGATTATGTTTGTAGATAAGAGGATATATTCACCTGTACTTAACATTAAACATCTGTACATATGGGTGTGGTTGTAATTTTCCATTCTTAAGTTAAGTATGATCATGTAAGTAAGAAATGAGTGAATTCTTTCACTTTTTGAGCCTAAAAAAGAATATCATTTTGTTTTTTATTATGTTATTAATTAAAATTTTAAGGAAAAAAAATATATATATAATATATATATATATATACATACCTATGATGTGTTTTATATCATTAAATTTGATGTAAACATTAATTATTATTATTATTATTTTATTATTATTATTATTATTATTTCTTAAATTTAATGTTAAAAGCAAGCAGATTTCTTTAGCGCACAAACCTCTTCAAGATTATTTTTAATCAAACTGGTAAGAATAAGATCCCATTGGGAAATGAAATTTTCCTTATGGAAAAGGTAGGAGTTATAATCATTGACTTGGTAATTAGTGTGATTTGATTGTTGTTGGTTGGTTATCGTTTAAAATATAATTAAAAAAAAATAATTAATTTTGAATTGATGACAACTGATTTAATAAGTTACGATCATTCAGCTGAATTTTCGCGTTCTGAATGCGAACGTTTGCAGTTGGCCTTTTTTTTTTTAATTATTATTATTATTTTATATATATAACTTTTGTTTGTGTAAATCTTAAAACCTGTTTTCTCATTTTTACTGTAATTCAGCTTTGGAGACGAATGGCCAAAAAAAAATAGCTATTTTCAGCTATTTTATGAGAAAATCTTGCCGAATTTTTTTAAAATGAATGATCTCACTTATTTTGTGAACCGAAAATTCCAATAAGTCATGTTTAGAAATAAAGAATGAATAATGTTTTGTATATATTCAGTTTTATAAATGTTTCTTCCACTTAAAATGTTCGCTTTTTGATGATATGAACAGATTACGAAAATTAAAGACTCGATCATAAATTTCCAAAAATACAATTGACTAGAATCATAGAGTAATTTTTAGTGTAATTCGACGTCTCGTCAGCGGCATGTATTACAGTAAAATGAAGTAATTTTTTAAAAAATAATCGCTACATTTTAATACGTAGGTAATGCAATTTACAATTGTTTGATATATAAAAAAAATTAATGATATTCGGTTCTGATTAGAGTCTAATATACGAATTTTTCGGTTATCGTATGTGCTCTTACAAAGTACGTGAATGCTCGTAAACAATAGTAAAATACATCTTACCCGGTTTTAAAACATTTGTGGTATGGATAACTAATTTTTCGGTTAAAACGAAAAATTATTCGTCGCGAATATCGCCATGATGAATTGCTGTTTGATTGGGTGTAATGCTAGTTCACTCAAGAACCAAAGGAACGGCATTATTTGTCATCAAGGACCCCAAACTGAGGAGCTTTCACGACGAAGACAATTTGCATGGCTCTGGAGAATTAACCAGAAAAATTTTAATACAGATAGTGAATATCAATACAAGAGTTTGTCAGAAACATTTCATTTCAGGTAAGCAATAACATTTCGATTATTAGTTTATCAATTAATGATTAGATAAAGTTTTGCATAAGTATCATAAAGTGTGTACAAGCCGGTTGCATAAATCCCTTTGTTAATACCGACAAAATAAAGTGAAATAATTTTAACAACGGCAGATTTTAGTTTGAATAGATAACGATTGTGTTCTAACTTTATTTTTCATCTTTCAGTTTGTTTTCTTTGTGTTTGCTTGTAATAAATATACAGTAGAGTTGATATTAGTGTTAAGCAAATATAATCGCTTAGCAGATGATGAATTTTGAACCAACTGTTCTTCCAATTTATATAAATAAAAGTGTATTTTTTAAGATATAAATCAATAATTTCCATTGTTCATTTACGAATAGCTAAGTTAAGTTATTTTGGTGAGCAACACCTTTAAGGTGTTATTTATTATTTATATACATACCATAATGATAAGTACTTTTTAATAATAATATATTTATTGAAAAAGATTTTTTACCCCAAAGGAAAACCTTCCTCATCACCAGACTGGGTGCCATACATGGAGTATGAGAGTGGCCACTACCCAAGTGCATATCGGGAGCGTTATTAAAAAGCACATACCGGTAATCATAATCGGGAGAAACACGGCCACTTGCAAGACAGTTATGGGCATCTAAAAGATTTGTGAGAGTAGTAATTTGTCATCAATACCAAATAGTTTATGATGTCACCAAATTCTACTTTAGGCCACAACTCTTGATCTACAACGAAGATTCTGGCTTCGTATGGATCGACACCTTGACGTAATGAAACTTTCTCTTCGTATAAAGCAGCATCTTGTCCTGTCAGACTGCGAGAATAGCTCGCCAGAAAAGCATCTTTTTTAACTTTGTCTACGATATAAAAATACTGCAATTCTATTATTAAGTTTAAATCGAATAAAAAGCGCTTCCAACCTGTTAAATAACAAACCACGCGCAAGCGGAAGCTAGACCACAAACATGGCGAAGGGTGCGTTTAATCATGCGACATGCTACCTTGAAAGCGTTCTATACTATACTTTCCCGCCATTCGTTCCATATTTTACGCCACTCGCTGTTTATTCAGTGTTTTAAAGACGTATCCTTAAATTCTTTACATATTTTATCGTATAGACATCTATATTTCCTAACTTCTTCGATAAATACTTTAAATCGATTCTCATTCTCTTCGCTATACTTTCCACCATTACGACAATCAAATTACACGTGACTACGCATCACAAATCTACGCGTTTTTATTGGTTGTAGTACGACAGAAAATAACGAAAACGGAACAGTTAAATAACTCTCGGCCTTGTTTCTGTCCAACTGAAAGTTTCGTCAGTTTGGTTCAGTTTTACGATCCCGTTGTAGATTCGGATGTTGCGGAGTCCTGGCTTTGTGTGTGTATACCCGCGTTACGCGTGTATGTTCTTTATACAGCGTTACATGACCCAATACAATGAGTTACAGATTCTTTTGTAGAAAAGTATCGTCCATTCATAAGCAGTGGCGTGGAGATAATTGAAGTTTCTTCCTGTCTGCGCGAATGTAAATTAACCCGGATTTCAATTCTTACGTAAAGCGTCTAGCATGCAGAAAAATGACGTCATTTTGTTGCAAGACGCCTTACGTAAGAACTGAAATACGGCTTTACCCAACCAACTAAAATCGGTGACTCACGTTTTAAAGCTAGACGAAAATAAGACCAATTAAAACCTTTCTTCATCGTAGATACGATACGATTCGACTTTCGGTCTCGAATATGCGGCATGTCCGTAAATGACGTCCACGCTGGGAGGAGGGAGGGTTTATGCTTCAGTGGACGTCCGTTTTATTTTATGCATTTTATTATACTGTGGTCTGAAGACCGCGCCAGCTCTATACTATTATAGGTGGACTCCTTGGGTAGGTCAGAGTAAAGGAGGGAGAGGGATATCGCGCATGCTAAACGGAGGAAGCGAGGCTTTTTGGAAGAAAGGAAAAAGAGAGTCGCGAGTTTGTTTTTGTGTTTGTTATAGCGAAAGGACAGAGAAGTGATCGGGAAGGACTAAAATAAACTTTAAATTTCTTGCATTGGAGTCATAGAGCGTGTGATTTATTTCTTTGAAGTTTCTTTTTGTTTTGTCCTGCACCAGGAGTACGCTAAAGATCGAGTACTTCCCCACAATACTTCTATTTATTTCAAAATTTCTCGTAGAAAGATTTTTTCAAAATACCTCTTAATCTGATAGCAAGGGTACGGCAGTTTTCATTTTTAAACATTATTAGCAAATCAACAATATATTGTAATGTCGGTCTACTAATATTTAAAAAGTTGGTGCACACAGTAGAGAAATCTCTATAGGTTGATTTTAACCCTAAGTAATTGGGGTTATTTTAATTCATGGATGGTATAAAATGCGCAAATTTCATATTTTCTCTGTTTTGGTTTAGTAACTACAGTAGTATGCTAATACTTGTGTGACCGTAGGGTCGGCACCCATGTCACGATGACACCAGTATGTCGGAGTCGATATACGATCGCGATAGCGGTTACGTGTTAAAGGCGGTCGGATCCGGATGGAGACGACACGAGAGACAACGCGGTTAGGGAAGTGCACCAAACACCCATTAAACAATAACAATTATCCGTTTATTTAACTAATTATACAAAAAGATTAAATTAATATTTTATAGTAAAGGTTACGTCTACGATTTAACAAATTCCCGTTCTAGGTTGAGAGGGAGAGTTTACATCTAGATAAGTTGTATTGATACGCGTAGACTTCACTAATGGTGAAGTCTAAGCGTACGAACTAACCGCCGAACGGTCGTGTCTAGATATTGTGGGAAGATTACTTCGGGATTCCGACACCACCCAGCAATAGTTTGAAAATTACTCGAGATGATCTTGAGGAAAAGTCGATCTAAGGACGACACGGCAAAGACTGGTGTAGATGATAATCGCAACTAAGGGAGTGTCAGAGAAATAACTGGAGCATCCGAGGAAGGGATTAGCGATGACAGACATTGAGCAAATAATAATAGGCGGCTCCAGACAAACTTGAGTTGGATCGATCGAGATACAAAGATCCATTGACAATGACCTTTCTTGATGCCCCTCGGTCTCCTTGGAACAGTCTCCTTGACGGGCTATCGGGAATGTACCTTTTTGGTATCTTAATCAATAAATAACTAACTAATAACTAACTCGTCTCCTTGACGGGCATCCGGTCAAATGTAAACTTTAAAAAAAATTGTTAAAAAATTAATTTTTTGCATGTTCTAAGCATGGGCAAGGAAGATGGTCGTATGAAAACCTGTGCAGTGTCCTGCTCTCTATCAATTTCCTTTGCTTCCGAAGATAATGCTTTAATTTTGCGATTGGGGTACACTGTTGTAAGATTCCAACCTTTCCAGTAAGTTATAAGAGAAATTTGGATGTAATTCCATCGTTTCTACTTGGGGTATCTATAGTTAATAAAGTGATAGAAGTTTTAAGGGAGGTCGAGTTTTGCGGACGTCCGAAGAGGGGAGGAGTTACAGAAACTCTGATAAATTGGAGCAATGAGCAGGGAAGTAAAATTCTCAAGAAAAGTGCGGATGTAATTTATGGACAGCACAATACCAATGTAACTCAATTTTTTTGTTTTTAATTTTAAGCCTTGCAGAAAATGGAAATATTTGTTTTCGTGTTGTTCGTAGAGAAAAGCGTTTACGGTGTAGTACTCTACATAAAGTTTCCTGTACGAAGACAATAAAGTTTCATAACGCTATAAAAGTAACATTTTCTGTCGATAGTCTAGAGAGTAACATTACGGTACATTAAGAGGTGTGGGAGAAGAGTAAACATCGAAAAAACATACCAGGGAACTTCCATAACTTACATAACTCTGTTTTTTACTCTCTCCGCCCTGTGGGCATTAAGAGAACTTTTTAAAATCATGTCCACCACAGGTTCGTCTAGGCCCACGATGGAGGCAACTGGGCAGTGAGGGACAGATTGCCCATTAAAACAACAGTAGAACGTCAATTATCCGAAATAATCGAATACCTTAGTCTCTCCACTGTGTCAGATCCATTATTTACCTTTTTATTCTAAAAATATTTATTTTGACATTAGTCTTTTCTATGGAAATTTTTACTTTTCCATTGAAGAGACGACCTGTTATTTAAAGAGAACATGCAAAACAGTCTAAAAAGTTCACAGGTGACAAGCCAACAAGGTTCCTGGTGATTCGCCATGACGAAAATGAAGACATTTTAGTGTTTGCTACAGAATTTTTTTTTTATTATATTGTAAATTCGTCAGCCGTTTTTTTTAAAAATATATTTATTTTGAATTCGTAGTAAAATTAATAATGAGATAGCTGCATAATGGGGCCTACAGAAAATTGTCGACAATCGTCATTACGTAAAAATTTGCATAATTTCTGGAATTATCTCTCCCTGAAGTCGATTTCGGATGATTGACGCTTATTGTGCAGTGTTTCCGAAACGAACTTACCCAAGTTGGCAGAGTAAAAGTCTCACTCGCTTGTTAGTGTTTGCAAATCTTTTTCTACCACGGGCTCTTGTTAATTATATAGTAACGCACACGTGACGTACAGTCAGCACCAGATCCAATAATAGTTGCGAGGGCCGATTGAATTTTTTTTTTGCGGGGCCCCTCAAACTTTAAATAACAGCATTAATTAACAGTTAATTTACATATTGAAATATGTTGTTTTATTTTTCGTAACAATATACCTAGATACTTACTTTTGTAACGTAATATTTTTAAATATATATAAATTTTGATGTGAGGCGGGGCCCGATTGGCACCAATCGCCTCAAATCCGGCTCTGCGTACAGTACATCATACCGGTTGTTATTTAAAAAGAAAAAAAACCACCCATCACTAAACTGTGTTATTTTTATACATGATTTGGTTTGTAAAATTTGATCTGTTTTATTCATTTAAGTATGTTAAATGCATATATATATACTCAGTGATATATTTGCTTTTAACGTACTTAAATAATATATTATAATAATATACTCATCACTCATATATATATATATATATACTAGCAAATAATGTGTATGTATGAGATTATATAATATATATATCACTATTATTTGCTTTAAAGTAGTTTCGTTCAAATACCTTAAGTTTTTTAACTGTATGCTTAAATTGATGATTTACTATAAAATCTACAGAATTCTAAAAACATTTTTACTCAATTATTACAGTATTTTATGTAAAAATTGTTAGTGAAGGGATATTGAAGTTGAACTTCTGACTTGTAAACTGTTTAAATTTGACCTTCAATTTTAATTTCAAAAAATACCAATTTGTACATCCTTTATAAATTGTCATTTTACTAGGTTTAAATAATAATTTTAAAAAATCAAAATTATTTAAAGTAGAAATTTATTGAAAAAATACAAATTATAAATTAGATATCTAAAAGCTTCTATACTTTCACATTTAAATATATTGAATTTCCATCCATTTAAATCATAAAAATAGAATTATAAATATATCACACATCAGTTTTGTCAGAAATTCCAGTTTCTGACGCATCACTGTCAATGTATCCAAGACCGGTTTCCAAGCGACAGAACCTTAAGTAAGGGATTTTTGGACCGACTTTAAATAAAAAATATTTATGTATGGAAACCCGTTGTTAACAATTTTGGATAAATTCTACGACAAATTTTGTACCATTATTTACAAAAAAGTGAAACACAGATTTAAAATATTTTTCAAATGAAAATATCAATTATTATTTTGCTCTACAATACTAAGATATTCAAGATTTATTTTTATTTTTTAATAAAACTTAATTTTTTTATCAACTAATCATTTAGATCATTGATGAACGACCCGTGTAACGGCCCCGGGGGCTTTGGCAACGTAAATTCGTTCTCTGCCTCGTACCATTACGCAGCCCCTATTAAGCTTGTATTTGTGACAAAGAACCTTCTAATTAAATTTTAACTGTGAAAAGAAGAGAATAATAATATATGCTAGTATATATGGTTTATGAGGTACAAAACAAGGAATACTGAAGGCTTAAGCTTGCAGCTCCATAAGAAAAATCATTGGCTTCCGTCGGGCAGCATACAAGTTCACTCAGGGTCTTTGTCGAGAAAAGGTTGTTCATCATTGATATAAGCTTTACAAATAGATATAATCATAATTATATGTTTAACTGTTTAGCATATATCACTGCCATTCATCAAATGTGTTAAAAATTTTTAGGCAAAACCAAGCAATCAATCATTTGCTCACTTATATGAAAAATTCATTGTAAAAATGTATACTAAAGAACTTAGTTTTTAATAGAAAAAATAAGGGATTTATTTTGGTTAAAAGAAGAATGCAAGTTCCAATATCAGAAAGTTTGTGGTAGTGAAATTTGAATAATACAAAACAGATACTTAAATTATTCAAATTTTATTCTGTAGAATTTAAGCAAAAAAGAAATGTTCTGTTATGATCAATTGTATCAAATTAATTACTAAAGAAATTTTATAGCATAAAAAATTAAAATATCCATTATATTAGTATTAAAATCATTAAAGATTCTCATTTTGTGGTGTGATATTTTTGAATTTCAATCCTCTTCCTCTACATTCAGAGCACTGGTAAATTTTCCAAATAAATCTACCCATAATTTAAATTTAATTGCGTATCATTGTCTTTTTTTTTACAGCTAATTACAACATATATGTATGTCCACAAAAGCATTGTAAACTTTAATTACGCACCTGTATTAAAATTAACAAAACATTATTTTATCATTAACTATGTTTCTAGACAAAGGGAAACTTTGTCGAAATGTTTTTTGTATACAAAATTCTCAAAACTGATCTGTTCGTCACATTCAGATTCCACTTTATGTATGTATAAAGATGTAATATTTTAATTTTTGAAAAATATACAAAGTAAAATATCTACAATAATAATTGGTTTCATAATAAATTCTTTCTCTCTGTTACAAATTTAAAAAAGCTTTACATTTTTATTTCACTCTCACAGGCACTGAATTTTGTATTAAGAAACTGGCGAAGATGGATCTGAAATATAAAAAGTTTTGATCATAAAATAACTATTAACAAATATAAACATTTGGCATTAATCTTAAAGATTATATTGGGCTATATTAGGGCTGCTATTAATAATTAAATGTTAAGTAAGTTGGCCTAGAGGAAGATGTTAGGTGCCATCTCTCGATAAATTAATATTTAATCATTAATTTAGAAGATTCTGAAGAATTAACCTGAACCCACAACTCTGGCTTAGCATACAGATGTGTTGCTAGTTATGCTATCCGGACCTCTGTCAGATCTTCATTTCCAGAACTATTAATTCAGATATAACCTTACTGGTTACTCGTGGCACCGACTGGAGACGCCCTAGGTGATCTCGTGATATTATCTAAGATTAGCACCAAACAATTACCAAAGATCAGGTTAAACAATGTTTATATTTGTATGTATACAACATGCTGGGGTAAAGCAAAAGCCTACAGAGTGCCTTTGAGGGGGTTACAGACTATCTGCAGTTAGTCTGCGAGGAACTAGTATGGTTATATCTAAAGTAATAATTTTGGAAGCAAAGATTGGATGGAGGTCAAGGTAGCATACCTGGCAATGTGCCCACAAGTTAAGTAGGAATTGTGAGTTTGAGTGTCTGGAAGAAGAGAATCTCCCAAAAGTGAATCTTTTAAATTTATCAAAAGATGGGACTAACCTTGCCTACCTCTAGGCCAAATTATTACTCAACATTTAATTATTAATTGCCAGATTATATTGGGCTATATTAATGCTACTCTCACTTGACATTTTCCAAAATTAAATTACTTAGCAATTTTACTGAAATAATTGTCATTAATATTTCTATAAGTAATTCTTATCTGCAGTTTATTTTGCATACCAATGTTGGTTTGTTGTTCAATTAGAGAAAGCATAAAATGTCTGATTAACTCATCATAATTGAACCACAAATATATGTGCAATGTTTTTGTTTGCAGACTAAATTGTTAGAAATAAAATTTTAAAACATTGAAAATATGTCTTGCAGACACTAAAGCCCTGGTCACACCATGCGATTTCCAGCCGCACAGGTGACCGCAACACACGCCAGTTGCGTGGGTCTTCTCATGGTAACACATTTTCACTGGCATTGTAACTTGGAAACATGTGACCCTATAATAAACCAATAAAATTACAGTAGTTTGTTTTTTTGACTACTTTCGTGAGTTTACCAACATTTTACGTTCCACTTCAGATTATGGAATTTTAGCCACTTTTCTTATTAAAATGGCAAGCAGTTCCTTTTCTGGAATGAATAAAAGAAAAAAGGTGATAATTTTGTTAGAGCTGGCGAGAATATATGATTAAATCCATTAAAGTATAAAAAGAGGCTTGAAAGCAATACCATGAAAATATTTTATATTTGCAATCCAAAATAGCAATCCACTTTATCAGTGTCTTCAGTTATCTGAAGTAGCATTGGTCTGCATTACCTTGGATAATCAGGGATATATTTTATGTAAATAATACACATATTTTGTTATATTGGCAGTTTAACACAAAAAAGAAGCATGGACAGGTTTAGGAAACATCTTTCATTTTCTTAAAAAGCATAATTATTTCAAAAATATTATTTTTAAGGAAAAGTTTAAAAATTAGGTTACAAAATGAATCTTAAAATTTGTTTCTCGTATTCACATTTAGAGTATTGCATGGAGTGAAGAGCAAAGTTAAGGATTTCATCAAGAGATAAAAGAAATGTGCATGTAATGACTACTGTTGATGTATTAAAATAAAGAAAAAAGAAAAGAAAAAATATTGTGAATGTGATGAGTTGTATTTTATTTTAATAATGACAAGCTATTAGTATCTATTGTCACATTTAATTCCCTACTTTATTTATTATACATTGTAAATTGATTTTGTAAACTACAATAAAAGATTTTAATATTACCTGTAAGTGCATATTAACTTCATCACTACAACTTAAGTATGGAAAATTTCCTCCTTTCTTTAAATGAGCACGTTTAGCTTCGGGATACATTTTATACATTTCTTCTCTGACTGACTGACTAAGTGCACTTTCATCAAAAACCTATAAGTTTTAAATAACATAGTAAATCTAATCATTTTAAAAAGTTTTACATTACTTTTGTTTTTTATTATGATGGCTTTATTTGTATAATAATAATTCTAATACTTATATCAATGTTTTGCATTGATATTTTTTTATTTTAGCTTTAAATCAATCAGTTGATTACTTGACAGGTTAATGAAACATTAATTTTTAACACTTTTTAATATGAAGAAATTTTATGAAAATTTTGATTGAATTATTGTTGTTGTTAGTCAAGGTAAACTTATTAAATGTGCAGTAATTTCTTTAAAAACACATTAAAAATTAATTAATAAAAAAATTCTTACATCAACAGTTGTCATAGGTATTCCTTGAAGTTTATGAGGTTCTACATAACAATTCATACAATTCAAAGTAAGCCTGGAAGCTAATTCAGATTGATTTAAACTTTCTAACTGGAAAAATCATTAATTCCCATTAGTTATTCTTAATAAATATATTTATTTAAAATAAATTTATACCTTTTATAAATTTGATTATAAATAATATTCATGGAAAAGTTCAAAATTTCTAAATACAGTAATAACTAAATTTGAATAGGTAGTTTTATTTTAAAGAATAAAAATTCCAAACTGAATTTTTGTTATTAAAAATACTTACAGTTCTCTCTACATTGGAAATTTATAGAAGGCTATATTTACCTTTTCCACCATAAAATCAATAGAATCGGCAATTTTTGGTTCTAACTGTCCCTTCGAAAAACTTGCCATTACCATTTTTTTTAAAACTACAGCTGGGATCATCCAAAATCTTAATATTTCAAAATAAAAATTTGTGTAATCATTTATATTCATGTATAATTAAATTAAATATAAAATGAGAATAAGTTTACTAACAAAACAGCTGTGTCTGTATAATTAAAAATAGATGTATCTGCAAAACTGTTACAAAGAATTATAGAATGAACTCTTGGACACTGAAATGTTGCTTCTGCAAATTTCTGTGCAAGGAAACCTCCTAATGATGCTCCAAATACATGAACCTATAAAAAAAAAAGATTAATAAATCTTTCAATAAATCATTTATTATATAAGTTTAATTTTTCTTATGTCACTATTTATCATCATCATCATCAAAAAAGTTATTCAGAGATATTAAACTTATTAATATAAAGGAACATATTACATATTTTATAATATTAAATAAGTAATTTCAACATTAAATATATTTATCTCTTAGTAAATAAACATCTTAGCAAGATTTTGGTCTATACTCATTTAGTCAAGCAAATATTAACCAGCAATTATTTATTGTGATGATGTCACAATACCGGGCTGCAACTTTTAGTCATATTTTTCATTTATTTAATTTAAAATATATGCTCTCCATCTCAAATTAATACTGTAGTGTATTGCCCCTGTACATCATACTTTTCTGTTAGCAATAGAGTTGTGCCAATCATCTAACTCCTTTCAGGGAAAAATTTTTGAATTGAAATAACATGACTTCTAGTTTGCATCAGAAGTTGATATATAGTTAAGTGGGACCTCCTGCCCCTAAGGTTTCCATATCCGGTCTCATTTTTCATCTATCTAACGTCATTCTTGAGATTAAAGAAAGACGGACATATGGACAATACAGGTTTACAATTCTTTCAAATTGCAGCCCAATAAACAATATATTTTTACATTTTACAAAATGATTATAATGTACAGATAAGACAATACAGAGGAAGTTTGTGAACTGCTTTTGAGTGTCCAATTATTTTTGTATACATTTAAATTCAGAAGTTAACCTTATCATTTTATTATAAAAACGTAGTCTATCATTACTGGATTCTGTATTGAGTCCTTAACCCAATTTTCAGAAATTAAAACAATTAACTTAATTGTCAAAGACAATTGAAAAGTTAAAAATTATAAAATAATTGTTATTTCAAACTCAAATTATGAAGAAATAACTAATTTTTACTTAATATGGCAAATGTAATGTTGGCATGTTATAATACAATATCTTAACTTTTCTATTCTTTCCAATCTTCATCAAATACTACACTAGTTTTTTTAAAGAATGTCAGTTCCAAACATTCACTTTCATGCATAATCAGTGATATGAAATATATGACCTTAAAAATAATGTACGGCAACATATAACTATACTGGTTAAAACAATTAGAAGAGCAAGTATAAGGTCCAAACCCCTCACTTTTATTTTAATTTATTGTCATGGGAAGATTGTGGTGTAAGATTTCCTTTGTTACTAAAGAGCATGAAGCAGGTAAAGGAAAATGCATTTTTAGATGAGTTATGTTACAACAGTAAAAGCTAAACAGAGGGTTTATACCTCTCAACCTGATATACGTAAGATGATAAAGAAAGAGCATTTTATTAGATTAAACAACAATGAAGGTATAGTTGAAAAGACCTGCAGCTTGATTATGTGAGAACACCAGTGTGAGCCTTGTGAGGGGTCGTTGATCCGACTCTGAATTCGCCTTTGCTTGCGACCGGTCAGGATGGCACGAGAAAGCCTTTTTCGTATGGGGGTAGTGGTTTGCTGGACACAGAGAGATTCACACAGAGACTGTAGTTACAAATTACCGCATTTATTCGTATGGAAAGACATGCTTACAATGTGTTATGCAATCCACAACATAAAATAAGGCTGTTTCCTCAGTTAAGAAGTTCCACGGGGTGAAAATTCGTCTCCGAAGTTCCAAATGTAAAGGAGGTCCGAAGAGGGTTCATCTCCGGCGCTGTCCTGGAAGTTAGAGGAATGGGAGAGTCATCACCAGGTAGTCCGTCTTAGGTTGTGGGTATTGATGTCTTTTCCCCTTTTCCTTTCTTCTTTCTTTTACTCCTAGTTCGGGTCTCCTGGGTTACGTCTTCAATCACCATTTCACAGCCTCTACCTCCCCGGGTCCTGGGGACTCCAGGCTTTTATAACAAATTTTTCCCAAAATCCTGAAGTTTCTGGTTGGTCCGAACGAGGGTCTAACTTTTATCCTATTGGTCCCTGGTCTGTTGCCAGGGACACGATTCAGGCCGCTGGATCGCCAAACTCCCCCATCTGGGTCGCTCCCCATCCAAGTCGGGTCAAGCCCTTCCCCGGATGACGGTCCCGTAAATTACACTCTAAATGTGTTTTTCTGACTCAGAGAAGGTGCAGCTGGGACCATTCGGCCCTGATCGCCACCCCTTCTGTAGGAGAGCCAGACAAATTCCGCTTTGAACTCGATGTAAAACGATCACCAAAATTACCCCGACGGGTGATCTCTCAGTCGTTCCCACGATGTATGATCGGGGATCTGTCAATTAGGTTGGGAAACTGTAGCAATTAAATCATCTCTTGCACCCATTCCTCGGCCATCTCGGTCTTGTTTATGAAATAAGTTACTGATTTAATGGCTCTAACTCGACAGCCACTTTGCCGATGGGGGTGTGAAATCCCAGCCGCACAATTATTCCAAAATTTCAATAAGGCACATCAAGGCTAATCTAAAACAGGAACTCATTAATAATGGCAAACTGATTGGATGGATAACTCTAATCAAATAACATTTAAGTTTATACCTTTAAGCCAAATTTTCATCAATTTTCCTTTTTTTCATTTGTTGCAATATGCCAATCAACATTACATACATCTGTACAGAAGGGTCTAATGATGTGTTCACTTGTTTATAATCGATCAGCGCCGCCGTAACTTATCCGTTACAATTCCCAGACACGCACCTGTTACCAAAGAGTTGACCGTTACATTGACCGTTACGAGATTGACGGTTGCGATTTGCGCTGATCGATTATAAACAAGTGAACACATCATTAGACCCTCCTGTACAACCAGAATGAATGGCTTTTTTTATAGTATTGTACTGATTTTAGTAGAGTGTATGATCTTTGTGAACATTTAAAACTGCTGCATATCTGTATGACCTAGAATTGACTATGCTGCCAATAAAGTGTCACAGAACTGTTTGCCATTTTCAATGAGAGCAGTCACATGTTCCCCTAATTATTTTGATTAGTAAATAGAATTTCATAATATACACTGAAGAAGATAAAAGTAGGTGATTACTTCTTAAAAGTTTGTAATTTTTAAACAAGAAGTTTTCATACACAAATATAATTTAGTGATTGTTTCAGCACAGAATATTAAGTCAAGCTCAAGAGATTGTTATTACTAGATCAAGCATTACTAATTTACCTTATATATAAGCAAATTCAAAAACAAATATTTTTCAAAAAGTTACTGAATTATATTAATGTCCTACAATTCTTCAAAGCCTGACTGATATGATAAAAATTGTTCAATTTTTAACTTTGTTTTGAAAGTAATAGTAAATCGTTGACAAATGAGAAATTTATATAAACTAGCATGTAGACTTCATCAAAATTATTTTAGTTGTATAATGGTTAAAAGGTAACATAGATCAAAACAGGAGTATTTTAATAAATTTTATATAATTATTATAGTCCACACAGCAAAACAGTAGGGACTATGTCAGATGAAAGGTATGAAAAGAGACATAGAAGTTGACCCATGGATCACAGTAATAAAACTTGTAAAAAAAGTAAAACAATAAAATTATTTATGACAAAGATTGTAATTGTACTAAAACACTTTAAAAGTACAAAAAAACAAAACAAATAAAAAGTGGTAAAATCCATGTCAATTCCACATGTCTCCTACAGGAGACATGTGGAATTGACTCATGGATCTTACAACTTTTCTTTGTGAGAGTTGTCAGATGAAAGGGATGGACCCCTTCATCTAATACTTCCAGTTTAGGCTGACTTATATCCAGTCTTTCACAGTGCAGATTATAGTACTGTAGATTTTTTTTTATAACTTAATTGGATCTTGGAAAATTATTAAATGAGCTGTTATATTTCTAATAAACTGTCATAAACTGAAATTGCATCCCAGGAAATTAAGGTTTGAACTACATAACACTACACTAAAATGGCCAACAACAATACAGCTATTAAATATGGCATTTTATGTAGTCATAACAGAAAATACCAACTGAAAAAGTAGTGCATCTACTGTATTATTTTTTTCTACATTTTTCATTCTGGATAATTATACAAATAGTAAAAAAAAAAAGGAAATACCACCACACATACTTTCGATATAAAGGGCAAAAGTTAAAATCAATTAAAACTTTTTTTTAAATATATGGAAATATCCATTTTTACATTTTTTTACTTTATTATTTCTATTTAAAAGTTAAAACTAAATAAATGCTTTTCATTTCTAAATTTATTTACGATTTTAAGTATTTTTATTCAAGTAGCTTTATTGAATACTTAATACCATATACCTAATTCAAGTTTGTCCTGATGGGAACAAATGCTTTTTTATTCTTACCTGGAAATGCCAAGGAGTGACAACATATTAAAACAACTTATTAAGAAATAACTAATAAAATACCAAATAGATATTTGTTGAAATATTTTCATGAATAAAACTGAAAACTTTGAAAAATTTTATTCTTTCCCTTTTTTCCTGTGGTCAGTTTTTTAGTAATTTATTTACTGTTCCAAAAAAGCCATCACTGCTTTGCAACTCTTATCAGCATTCTCCCTGGACAATAACACCTAATTTTATGTTAATTGTTTATTGTTACTTAATACTGATGTAAATACACATTTACATCAATGGTAATTTAACACAAGTAGTGGTTATAATTATTTTAGCTGCTGTATATTATTATTCTTAATTTATTATGACTAAAATATTAGAAAAATCATTTAATTAATTAAAATCTTATTTCTTACTTTATCCAAATTTAACTGTTCAAGGAATTTCTGAAATCCATTAATCCATTCTCCCATAGTCCAATATACTGGATACTGAAGCTTTAAAAGTAAATATATTTAAATTAACAACAAATATATTCAAATAACTAGTGTCAGATTATACATTTGGACTATCATAAGGCTAATTAATGAATGATTAAACAATGTAATTTGGCCTAAAGAGAACCTGGTAATTTGAATACAGGTATTCCTTGATTAATGCAGTTAATTAATCCCTCAATCCTACCGTGTATATCGAAATTCCATTAATCGAAATATGGTATTTATGTTAAGTAAAGACAGAAGTTTTAATTTATGCAGCTTTATCAGCTGTTATGTATATAAAGAGATTACTGCAATTAATTTCGTGCGTTAATCAAATCCTGCATTAAACAAGGGATACCTGTAATTAAAACTTTGAGTTGGTTTGATGGTTTGAAGTTGGTTTAGAGTGATGCTGTGATGACTGAGGATTTCTTACACCCCATTTGTCGTAGTAATTGATCTATATCCTGTATGTTTTAACAATATAATCTGGAACTGAAGGTCAGATGGAGGACTGCATAGTAAACTGGCAATGAATCTGGTATGGTAAGTAGAAGTTATGGATTTGAACTGCATTTCAGATCAATCTTTTCTTCTAACATATAATGAATATTTTTAAATATTAAGAGTAGAAATTATGATCGTAAAATTCACAGAATTTCAAAAGTTTTATAATTTTATTAAGCAGTCAAATCCTGCTAATACAAAGTTGAAGGGACTTAAAAATTGGCACTTTGTATTAATGAAATTTATATTAACTGAACTCATTAACATTAAAATACCTAGCCTCCCTCATCAGGCCTGGAAATCTACTTTGTGTTAATGTGGACTTCAAATAAACTGATAATGTAATAATCGGGTTTGAATGTATTACAATTTCAACAAATTTCTTCCAATAATTTAAAGGGAAAAATACCTAGAAATTCAGTTCAAATCAAAGAATTGACACAATTGAATACTAATAGAAACAGTATCGTTAGAAAATTGGACTAACAACTAGCAGATAACAACTACATCATTGAAATTACTGATTATCTAAACATATGTTTATGAATCTCAATTCTGTGTGATCCTATGAGGTAGCTATCAAAATTAAAATTATCTTCTATTTTATGATTTCTGAGGAAATAATGATTAAAATCCATCACCCAAAAGAGGTAACAACCTCAAGAAACCACTGATTTATTGAAGAGATAAACAATTTACCTGACTTTCTTCATCTTTCTAAATTCTCTCACCATGACCTACTTAAGAATGGTTCCTATCAATTCCAATCAATTTACACAGTTCAAAACAAGTTATAAATTATCAATAAGTTATATTCCATTTTTCAAAAAATAACTTAAACTATATTTTGTATCATACTGGAAGAAGAGCTACAATTCATCAATTCTGTTGTTAGCCATCAGAGATCAACTTTTATAACTAACTGATCAAACTAAAAAAAAATTAAGCCAGATTTTTTCCTGAATAGTTCTATTTTGCAAAAATAAAGTTGTCCAAAAATTAATCATAAATCATATTTAAATTAATTAAATAGTAAATTAGGTATATTTGATGAATATTTTGCTTCAATTATGTAATTCCTAAACACTGGAGTTGACTGAATCAAATAATGCAAAGGGCATTGATTCTTGCCGCATAAATAATTTTTTATTTTATTTTTCTCAATTAAAAACAAAATCTTATTCCTGGATAGGTCAATTTACATCAGCTGTTTTTTTTTCTACCTCCGATGGTCCATAAAACAAAGACAAATGTAAATAACAAAATGAATTTATTACCAAAAGTTAGGTACAAACATGGTTACTTTTTGACATAATCACCGAGAAGATTGAGGCATTTGTCTATCCGTGAAATCCCCTCTTCATAGAATGTTGCCACCAGTGACTTGAGATGGGCCTTAATGTTGTTTTGAAAATCATCGTTAGTCTCAAACCTCTGCCCTCCTAGCCACATTTTTAGTTCAAGAAAGAGGTGAAGTCGCTCAGCGCTAAATCAGATCTGTATGCTGGATGTTTAAAAAGTTCCAAGCTAGGTGGAAGTCCTCACACCTTTTATGGGTGAAGACTTCCACCTCTTTCCAAAACTGAAAACTTAGCTAGCAGGACAGAAATTTGAGACTAAGTACAATCTTCAAAACAATGTTAAGGCCCATCTCAATCACTGGAAGCAACATTCTATGAAGAGGGAATTTCAAAGCTCGTCTGGCTAAGGATTTGAATTTTGGTTATGAAGGTTTCTTTAAAAATGATGTTATTTTAGGTATTAATGTGGAATATAGTGCCGATTTTGCTCCAACTGTAAGAGAATGGTCTTATATGCACAGAAATATGTTATATCTACAAGCATTGTACATTACATCTAGTTATAACAAAATTAAAATTTTCCTGTTACAAAAGTTTCATTATATTCTTTAACCCTTTCCATGCGGTTATACGCCTTTAGGCGTATGTCACGTGACTTGCCGTTAATTCGTGATGCGGCATACGCCTTTCGGCGTAATTAATCAAAAAATTCGATTATTTTGCGTTATATTCGATTTTCCAGCGATCTTAGCTTTGATTCGCTATTCTGTAGGTCGATTGACTTTGTTTAAGCCAAAAAGTGTTTTGTGACCACCCCTGGGCCATAAATATTTCGGTAAAATGGACCCTCTCCCTGCCAAGTAATTAGAGACATAGTAAATAACTTCTCCCCCACTCTGTAAATAATGGCAATAACTTCTCCCCCACTCTAGCTAGAGAGCTGCGGTTTCTTTTATTTAAAAGAAGACAGATGTATCTAACTGACAAATGTACAAAGTTTAGCGATTTTCTGTAAATTAATTATTTTTTTCTTTTGTTCGTAAGCTTCAAATTTTAATATTATTTTAAATTTCTATTAAACTAAAAATTAAACAATCGTAAACTGTAATATGTTCTTAATCAAATGCAAAAAACAGATTAAACATAGCACGATTTTAAAGCGAAATATCGCGATTTAAAAATTATCCAAAAACTGCAAAAAATGCGCCGCATGACGAATTCCACTCAATTATTTGCAGTAGATTGCCAGCATGGAAAGGGTAAAAGCAATGCTGTAAAATAATTAGGATGTTTAATAAAATTTACTAGAATTCAGGAATATGATTATTTAATTACAAAAGAAACCTACAGAATATTTTAAAAACTTCATATTTTATGTAGTTTCTGTGATCAATAGAATACACTGAGTTTACTTACACTAAAATAAAACTTTAAACAATTTAATAGAATTTATTTCATAAAAATATTAAAACTGAATTAGGAGTATAAAAACAAAATTTAGAGCATTTAAAAATACATCATAATTTAGATTTTTCAATCCAAACTTTAGCAATAACAAATCAAATAATAAATCGTGTGCATACATTATAAAAAACAGATATTCGCTTAACAATAGAAAGGATTTGGATTAAATTTTGATAATTTTTCTCCCTGTATTACTTGAAATTTCTCAAAAAGATATTAGTATTTACATCAACTTTGGAAATTAAAATTTGTATGATAAAAATATTGGTCTGCAATGTAGTTAAACATAATATATAATTTAAATAATAATGGTCATTTGGAATAAGTAATATATTTTTTCCACAATAATTTTTTATGCATATTTTTAATTTATTTTTGATATTCTGAAAATATAACTACAACACTAAATATATTGGTAAAAATTGTATATTAATAAATGTGATAGATTTTGCTAAATCAAGCTGTTTATCAATTTCGACAAATTATTTTTATTTCTTTCTTTCTTTCTTTTAATAATAATCATCACTGCATACAAGATTCATTTTATACTCAGAAATATCTTGCAATGCTATACTTACAGAGATTACTCTATAGCCAAGTGCAGTTAAACCCATAATTTGACGAAAAAATGCATCCGCAGTACCGCAAACTGGAGGAAGACATACTAAAGGACAAGTGACACTACGAGGGCCAGCATCATAATAAGTCCATATTTTTGAAGAATCTTCATCAACTACAACCTATTAATCAGTAAAATTTCATACATAAAATATATTTATTATAAATGTTCTTAATATTTCTAAAATAAAAATAGACATCCATAGATATAAAAATTACATGCATGCAAACATGTATAGTACCTTAGCATCTTACATAGTAATTGTGAAGATAAGTTAATTAAAATTGAATTATCTACAATGATTAAATCAAATTTATTGTTAAAGAATTTGCTATTTTTAGAATAACTTTTCTGTTTAATTATTTTTCATTTAAATAGATGTTATTCAATATTTACTTTCATCATTTTTTAATATGATACAATAACTGATTGTAAAATAATTTATTTAAAACATTTTGAAGATTATATTACAAAAATAGTTGGAAATATGAATATTTTTTACAACAGTTTTAAAGAAAATATAAACTACCATTGAACCCTGTTTATACACTTCTCAACATCACACCAAATAATTCAACAGATCCTAGACACTTTAAATATGCGTCTTTCTGAGCATGGATCAAACGAGCCTTTACTCATTGCACAAGTATACTTGATACTTACAAGGAATTGGAGTACTTTATCCAAATAGCACAACAGAATGGTTACCAAAAGAATCTTATAAAAAAAAACTTATTGCAACTTTTCAAAATAAAATTAACCAGTCTCCATTAATTAACAATAAATGCATTATGGTAATCAACTATCATCCCTTCTTAAGAAAAAGATGAATGATATTGCAAATATCAATAATTTACGGATCACATATCGTCGTAATCCCACAGTATACAAGTTACTGAGAAATGATAAAAAGAATGACAACCAGATCGCTACCTCGGGCATTTACTCCATACCAATCAAAGACCGTTGTTTTAATTCAGATAGTGTTTATGTAGGTGCTACTTTGAGAAGCTTGGAACAAAGAATCAGAGAACATAAATACTCCATTAGAAAAAACAATGATAGCACAGTTTTAGCATCTTACGCCAACCAGCAGGAAGTTGAGGTTATATGGGACCAGGCTTCCATTATTAGACCTACTTCTAACAAGCATTCTATCAAACATCTTGAAAAACTTTAAATTTATAAAGCGCAAGTAAAAACAGCTTGTATCAATCATAGAGACGCTGACTCTCTGTCCACAGCATGGAAATTGTTTTATGAAGTTAAACTGTAATTATTAGGAGACAATAATTTTTTTAATGCGAAACTGTTGAGCTATTTATATATTCATTTCTTATATCCTTATCTTCATTTTGTATTTATTCCCCTAAGCGCACAACATTTTACACTCATGCACACTTATTATTTTTCGTAATTTTAATTTATGTTCTATTTCTTTAATGTTCTTTTTACTTTATCGTTTAACTGATGAAGATCGTTAAAGACGATCGAAAACGTTTTTACAATATTAAATTATTTGCTGGAGTGTTTAAAAGGTGGTAATTTTTATAATTCTTTCTAATCCAGTATAAGTTAATATTTGTATGTATTATCAAATTGATAACTTCTAACATTGTATATGTTATTTTTGAATTAAAGACCTTTTCTAAAAATTAATATTTTTATTCCAATTACTTAATCTGAAATTACATGATCGAATTACATAAAATTGCCAACACATATATAGTATATCTATATATATAATCGAGATGAGTTGATAATGATTATGATGATGATAATAATAATCAGTGCAGAGCCCAAATGGTTAGGAGTTGAAAGTTGAAATTTGGTACACAGATAGGGGATGTCATGAGAACGCACACTAAGAAGGGATTTTTCAAAATTCCTCCCCATGGGGAGAGGGACAGGATTAAGGCTTAACATTTCCATCAACAATGGAAGTGTTAAGTAACAATGGAATTGTTAAGAGAAAGCAACATGCAAGACACAGATGCAGTTTTTTTCGTTTTTGCGGGAAATCGAATTTATATTATTAGACCCATCTAAAAATTCTCTAATTAGTCTGGAAACAGGGGGACCAATTCTTGCATTCTGTGAAAACAGGTAAGGTTGAATATAACGTAATAATCTTAATCTTCACTATCATTATTTTTGCCCAAGTAACACCAGGCCTACCTGCTAGTAATGGTATAAAATTACACATAGTACCTTAAAACTTTAATTATTCATTGTTAGTCACTTGCAGTCATTCACTAGTGATTTTTAAATCTTAAAAATATCATGTCATTAATTTAATCAATATTACAGAAAATTAAAAATTTACTCTTTGAATGAGTGGTGTGAGTGCTTGGTAACCAGCAATGACTATTACTTATGTTAAATGTCTATTTGTTAAGTGATTGTATTCAATTTTTCTTATTAAGGTGCTTAATTGGTCATTTACTGGTGCAAATGTCTTTGGACAGACTACCAAATCACTATAAAACTCAAGAATCAGATCCAATTGTGCATCAGAAAAATGAACTTGATCTTGTCAAGCCTATGTTTGACCCACACCAAAATATCTTCAAGAAGTGAGTAATATTGCAGTGCATTAGTACCATATAATTAAGATTAAATGTCATCTTTCAAATGAATAAATAAATGCTCCATTAAGTTAAAAATAAAATAGTAATAATTTTTTGTTGGTTGCTTAAACACTATGTAGTGTGATAAATTCGAACACTTGGCATTCTTACATCTTTTATTTTAGTTCAGTTGATACGTGTTTTAAATTACACGTTTCGGGCATAACATGCCCCTCTTCAGCCAACTCAGGATTTTTTACAAACTGGGCTCTATTGTATAACCTCTTCATTTGTGTTTTATTGATTATATTAAATTTTATATAAAGAATAAATAGAATTCAAAATGGAAATTTGATTCAACACCATATTGCTTCTTAGGCAAGGATAAGAAGGAATACTAACAACAAAGTTTCAAAATTACAAAAACAGATGAACATAAAGTTCCATACTGGCGGTATACTTACCTTTAATTGTGTTGGCCCAAAAAGAAGAATAACGAAGATATACAATAATAAATGTGTAAGCCATATTATGGACTCATCCAATAGAGCCCAGTTTGTAAAAAATCCCAAGTTGACTGAAGAGGGGCATGTTACGCCCAAAACATGTAATTTAAAACATGTATCAACTAAACTAAAATAAAAAATGAAAGAATGCCATGTTCAAATTTATTACACTACATAGTGTTTAAGCAACAAAGAAGAATTACGACACGGTTTTGAATTATCAAAGTAATAATTTTGTCAAATATATGTAGTGCAGATATTTTTTCTATACCCTATTACTTATTGTTTAACCAATAATAAGCATGTAATTTTTTTCCTCACTTTGTGACTTTTTCTGCTCTGTGGATCATAAGTCTTTTTCAGGCCTAGTATGAATTTGACAAGTCCTCAAGGAATAGCCAAGTGGTAAAAGGATGAAGCCTGATGTGTCTGGAACAGACAATTCCCAAAATTTTCCTGAGACTGCTTTTCCAGATTCAATTCCAGAACTAATTTTTTAAACAAAAAGAACATGGGTATGATTGGTTGGAACACCACATATAACAAAAATTGAAAAAGTAGAAAAATCTGTGCCCATCATATAGATATTAATTCAAGAACTATTATCCATTCTGTTAGGGGATTGTGGTTAAAACACTTTTATAAGGATTTCCGAATGCAAAAGACAGTCTCTACATCCTTGTAATTAATGGCCATCAGTCTTCTGTGCCATCTTGTATATTTCCAATTTTTCAGCATGTTTAAGACAGACAAACTCTGATGTTACTTGTAAAATGTAAATAATATAAATAATGTATTTATGTACAAAAATATATAAAATATTTATTATAATACAGATTAAGCTAGCAAAAATAATAAGCTGACAAAGTGAATATGTTACATGGAATTTTCAGATAATAAAATATACTAGTGTGACTTTATCTTCTGATGAAGTTCGTTGTCGGGTTCCTTCTATTGACCTCCATAACAAATCATGCATACACATTCAAAGACAGATTAAGTATCACATAATGTACTTTCTTTGTTTGCACTATTCATTTTTTAAACAAACTTGAAGACACTCTCTACTTATGTTTTTAACTTTCAAGAATCTATATAAAAGGAAATTGTATATATAGTATTTGTAAAACAAAAATAAAGACTTATAAAATATACAGTTTTGTATTAACTCTTACATTTGTTTGTATTTTTATTGGTTCATTTGTTGGTTTAATTCAGTTTTGTTTGGGAAGGTAACTTGTTTTTTTTAATATTAGTTTATAAAAAAAAATTATATTTAATTTTGAAAACATGCAACACCAGAAATTGCTTTTGCTTAGTCTAGTTACTCAAGCATTGGTCCTGAATGTGTGTTAGTAAAGACTCATTATTTCAAGGAAATCATTACAATTTATTATATCTACTTTCACACAATAAAACTATTGTTCTTTGATTAATTCTCCCTTGTATTTCAAACAATAATTTAAATAAATACAAGTAGCTTCTAATTAGATACTGAAATATGTTTTCTTATTTTTCCTTACAGGCTAGTCCTTCTTAATATTTGTAAATAACAACATTTTAATAAAAATAAAAAACTATAATTTAAAATATGAGTCAAAATTATTTTTAATTTAAGAAATTTTTTCAAACTTATTTAAAACTTTTTCTTAAATTATATGAATAATAACAAAGAACAGTTTAATTTTATAAATTTATTAACAGAATAAATAAAATTGTTAAGCCTAACAAAATTTATTAACATTAGATAATTAAGTGAACAACACATCTAGAGAAATCTTTTCATTCATTTCTATATTTCTCAAAACTTTCATCAAAATATTAATATTGTGACATTTTTAAGATTTTTAATTACATGTGTTAATCATTTTAATCATTCTTTATGTACAGACACACACACACACACACACACACAGAAAACAGGGTGATTCAATAGTCTTCAAAACAGACACCTAAAGGAATGCACTTCTGATGTATATACAGTGAGTGATCGGTTAATGAACAGTTCAGTTAATGAACACTTTCATAAAAAATCTTTGTTTGGACAACAAACACCTCACAGAACAAACACAAGAAGCAGCGACGTAAAATGATGAATACCAATTGGTCTTCCCTTGTCTTCAGGCAACAATTCGAAACTTTTCGGAGCGCAGGAGACGACATTGACGCTCAACCCGGTATATACTGATCAGATAGTATTCCTCCAAACTTTGAAACTATCCCTTGTAATTCCATCCTTTTATTTTTCTGACAAAAAGAATTTTTTTATACTATTCGCGAGACTGTCAGGCAGGAACTCGTTAAGTTTTGTGTTGGTTTTCATTTTTGAAAGGTGAGATTATAATAGCAAAGGCAGAGAGTGAGCAGAAGATGTCTGATGTTGCTGGGTGGTATGGCTTAAACAGATCTACAGTAGGCCGCAGTTCAACCTTACCTAAGAAAGATACTGTATAATCAAGAAGGCTCAAGCAGCTAAAGAAGTAACAAAAATCACATCTGAGAAATAAAGAACATTGATCATAATTAGGGTTTCTCATTTCCCGGTTTTTGCTTGTCCTGGGATTTCGGGAAAAAAGTGAACTGTTTCTCGGGATCCTGGGACATAATTAATTATTTTTAAAATAAAAAAAATATCTTGAAATTGAATGATATAATTATTTTTCATTTTTAAAAGTAATTTAATACATTCTGTAACCTCCAAAATCATAATATTAATAATATAAATAAAATATATATTAAAATTACCTTTGAATTATGTAGAAATTTTTGCAAATAGAAAAAATTTATTAAAGTTTGTTGGAAACTGCTTACAAAAAAATGCCTTTGAATCAAGTTGAAAATTAAAGAAAAAATGAACTTAGATCAAACTTCTAACTTAGAAGTAATTTTCATTATTTAAATAAAACATAATACAAAATATTATTGTAAATTTTTATAAGATTTTAAAAACCAAAGATGGTCAATACTCTGATCACTCAATCTGGTTATTATTTTAATAATGAAAAGTCCCACTACTGAAAATGCCCTTTCCAATTAAATGGATGTGGGTGGAATTGTCTTTAATGCATTTAAGAAAAGACAGATGTTATGTGTTTTTTCACCCGTAAACTGGAAGATTTCTAGTTCATTTTCGAGATGCGTTACAGTATTTCTTTTGCAGTCTAGTATTCTTGATTTGTCTACCTCGGCTGCTTTAATAGAAACATCAAGCTTACGACCTGATAATTCGGCAGTTCGTTTAGCTTTAATAATCAGGTTTTGAAGAAAAACTTCATACTCACAAACTTTGTACTCGTTTCTATCCTTGCCCAATTTGCACAACCTTTATTTTACGTTATTGAAGTTACTGGGCATAGTTAAAATTAAGACAGCATAAGCACAATTATTCCATATATTACAGGTTCTGACAAATAAAAAATTTTCAGTCTTGTCACAAATAGGCCACATATTGATTATTGACAATCTGTGACATGCCATAACGAGAAAAAATTTAAAAAACTTATAAGCAGGCTTAAAATTAATAAATACAAATGTATTCTGACAGTTTATGAGTTAATTATACTTTCTATTTGCAAAATTTCCTCAACTTTAACACAAAAAAAGAAAAAAGTGAACTTAAGAAATTTGCAGGATTTCCTGGAACGAGAAAAATTTCCTGGGTTAAAAAACATCCGAGATCCCAGGATCCCATTTGAGAAACCCTACTCATAATGGAACCTGAAACTGATCTGACGACAAAAGAACACCAAGAACCCTTGAATGACGAACACCAACAAACTTGGCGAGATATGTTTTCTTCTGAAAAACAGGATTAATACTGATATTTGCTATTAATTAAACATCTTTTGAAGAAGTGGGATGATGTCAGAACAAGTCTTAGAATGGCATCCAAACCAGGTTGAAGTTAATAGGCTTAGGAATCTCTACAATTATAATGCTATTAATTACTTCCGAAAAATCCTGAAGAAAAGAGAAAAGCAATCAACATTAGACAGATTCTTTAACCCCCACAAACGGAAAAAACATGACTAATAAAAAGGCAAGACTGTGTATATATGTATTTTTATTATTACATATAAATAAACATAGTAAGAAAGTATATAATTTTTATTTTTTGGGGTCTCCAGAACGAATTAATCAAATTCCCATAAAAACCTACGGTAAATTGATAATCAGTTAACAAACAATTTGGATAGCGAACAAAGTCTTGAAACGGATTATGTTCGTTAACCAATCACCCACTGTACACACATACTATCACACATTAAAATACATTTGCCATAAATGGAGAAATGCAATTAAATGACACTAAAATAGATATTCTGTGATTTATAAATGTGACTATGTTGGTGAGGTGTGTGGCAAGCGACCTAGGGGCTGCCTGCCAGAGATGGACAGATGGTATTTCAGACGCTTTGATTGCAAAGAATATTGTGAGTATGCATGGTCAAAGTGAGTGCAAATGTGTACGAAAGGCCTCAACTAGTGTGGAAGAAGCAAAAGAAGTATGTTTGGATCGAGCAGTGTGGAAACAGCTCATTCACTGCCAACATGAAAGGGAAAAGGCATGAATATATATATATATGTATAAGTGTGACTATATAATAATGCAACCACACATTCTAATTTGTGGGATACATCTGCACTTTAGCTTCATATCTCACCATCCCTAAATGCTGGCGAGACACACAAATGTCCTGCTTACAATAATAATGCACACACTAAAAGATACTCATCTCATTATTGCAATGTTTAAGACAATGCTTCTGCCAAAACATAGCTTTGATGTCTCGAGTAATGGGCAGTCACGCAAAAAAAAATGTATGAAGCATTTATACAGTGCTCAGATCTTATGCAAAACAATCACTCATTAGTGAAATATTGTTCAACAAATGTGTTTCAGCAGAGGACACACTGCTGAAACACATCACCTATTGGGCAACAGTTAGACTGAGATGAATCAAGGAATTGTCAGTTTTCATAGTATTCTGTATATCCCAAAATGTATCCTGCTGCAATGTCCAGCAAAGTAATGTAAGACAATTGAGGGGTGTTATTGGAGTCAATACAATATTTGAAATAGGCAAACATGAAATTCATTCTGTTTTTTGCTCAAAAATCGGGCCAGTTTTACTAGATAATAAAATGAGTTCTTTACCTTGAATCATTTGAGGGAGACCTTTGAATTATTCCATATTATCCATAACACTTAAATCTTAATGATTTTTATATAACAATTCAATGTTATCCAAATTCTTATTCTTATAACTTTGTTGTGGCAGTGAACTATGTCTCATGAAAGAGCACAAGGAGAACTGCAGAAAGCATGCAAGGAGAAAGCAGAAAGCATAAAGTAAGTAGATAAGAACAGACAAACAGGAGAAGCCACATTTGTTCCAGGACTAGGAAGGGATACTCCTTAGCAATGTTCCCTCTAAGCTGTGCGGCCGCGCACTGCTGAAATTGTTGCCACACATGAGAATTTATGTGCCGCGCAGGCAAACATGCACACTGATTTGAATTGTTGTTTACTTATTTCTCACTCTGTCTGCAACATGATTATTGCTACGTATATTTTGATTAAATACATTAAATCATTGATAAAAGATAATATTTTGTATGGAAGTATGTTTTAAAATGAATTTTAATCTCTATTTTATAATTAATTATTTTAATTTTTATAGGAAAAAATAAGATTTTATATATGTATGCTCAGCAAAAATTTTTTTGCTCAGAGAAGTATATGTTCCGCTCATCTACAAAAAAAATTAGAGGGAACATTGCTCCTTAGACTTCTTTTAACATGAATTCTTTGTAGTTCTTTACTTGTACGATTAAACTTCAGTATATGGATCTAATAGAGTAAGATTTTTCCCTGTCTTTTTGAATTATTTTCTAGTTTATACACTCCTAGATTGCTTAAATATTTTATTTCTCATTTCTAATTTATCAAATATATATTATAACATCCTTTTATTTCTCAGCTTTTTTAACTATTTTGTTTTCATACTAGTTTAGATGCTAAACAGTACAGTTTTCCATTGATTTTTTTAATCTATTCGCTTCTTTATATATATTAGTTCTAAGCCAATTTTTCACATTCTTAATTACAATACAATACAGTCAAACCTGTTTTTATGCGCTCTTTTTATGTGCGATTTTTATTTGTGCGATTTTTTTAATGCGAATTTTTAATTTGTGCGGTATAGTTGGCGACTAGTCTCGTGCGATTCGTCATGTCTCACGTTGACTTATTATAGCTAAATAAACTTATTATAGCATAAATGCACTTATTATAGTAATATTATTGCATGAATATGCGAAAAATGAAATAATTTACTTTTTAAGTCAACAAAACACCACCTGGACAAAAATATGTAAAACAGACGATAGACCAGACGATGCAGTCAAGTGCTGACATCTGTTGTCAATAAATTCTATTTCGTACGGTTTTGAGTTATTTTCTATGTGAGACTTTTTTTATGCGGTCCCTGTTGACCGCATAAAAAAATTATTTTTTTAATTGTGTTGCGAAAACTATTATTTACAGCCATTCGTGAAGTTTCGTGAGATTTTTTTTAATGCGTTTTTTTTAATGCGGTCCCTATCCCCCGCATAAAAACAGGTTTGACTGTATATATATATATATATATATATTTTTTAACAAATTTAATATTTAGATTTTTTCTCTTATTAATTAAGAGACGGTCTTAAATTTATTTTATTTTTTGTCAGTAAAAATATACACATGAATATAAAGACCACTGCCGAATTATCGGGCTAGCAAATGGCTATAGTAATATTAATAATTTAAGATAATTTGGTACTAGAGTTAGGCGTTAGGTGCCATCTCTTGCTAAATTTAATAATTAGAATTTTTAATTAAATAATTTAAATAAAATTAGGCCTTAAGTTTTATTTTGAGAAAAAAATTCCCATTTCCCCCCTCTCAATAGCCCTAGAAACAAAGCAGTATAATTTATAAGTGTATATATTATTCTGATTTTATCATATTAAAAATCAAAAAGGAAAAAACAATAGAAACAAATTTTAACACGTATTTTTATAACTACAAGCCAACGTCATCGGGCTACGAGACGGCTATAACAGTCTTCTAGCCCGACGACATACGGCATCGGTTGGCTTGTAGTTTTATAACATATCGGGTTATAGCGATGTTGTTCATTATATTTTTGTTTTAACTGAACATAACAGTCATAATCAAGTTCCTGAAAAAAATCATGCATAGTTAATATATATTTTAATTATTAAAAAGTATATAAGTACAGAGGAAATCATATCAAAACACTGATTTCACACATCCTTTAAAACTTGAGAAATCAGTATCATGTGTCAAAATAAACAAACATATGCATATATATCCGATGTTTAAAACCCATATTTTCCAAGTATTATTGTACTTTAAGATAAAAATATAGGTTATATTAATTCAATCGCCCTATATACATTCATTACGGTAGGAGTTACTTTTAAAGTTACATGCTTATACGCGTGTATCGTACCATTTGACTAAAGGTAACTTCTACCGTATATTAATACATTACATGTTTACCTTTCTAAGCGGAACCGTGCTTCTGAAGCTTATATATTCTGACGATTGTGAAATATCGCTAGTACAACTAGAATTTAGCAACTGAAACCTGTTAATAAAGGATAATAAGATAAAAAGAAATCTTCTAAATCTCTTTTAAAATCGTCGAAACATATATAAAATTCGCTCACATTTCAGACACATCGATTACAGTCTCGGATGCTTTACGAGAACTGAACGTCGGTCGGTCGACGGACTCCACTCTCGACGTAATGTCGGAGATATCAAGTTAGTTTCGAACTTTACCCGTTTTTTCTTTTTAACTGTTAATCGGTTAATTTAAGTGTACTTTTAACAAAATTTAGATAATTTAATTTAATTTAAGATTAAATTTTGATATTCGATAAATATTAATATTTTCATAGATATTAATTCTTTCTTCGTGGTTAAAAAAAGTGGAAGACTTATTAGTCCGTGATTATTCTCTATGATACGCGAACTTATAAGACTTCGGCCGAATATGTTTATATTAATGTTGAATTTTTATAATTTAACATTAATTGTTATTATTGTAATTTATTATTTTCATATTAAATACGATATTATATCCTTGTGTTTCCAGTTTTACTTGTTTATCACAATCAAAAGAGGGGGGAACTACATAAAACGTTATCAATATTAATTAGGGCGTTGTAAATTATAATTTCATTTATCAAACTTCAGATTTAAAATATTAAACATTTATCCAATTTTTACACACACACACACAAAAAAAAAAAAAAAAACACTGTGGCTACAAAATCCCATTGTTTAATAAATAAAAATCTCCATTCTACCTTTATTCTCTACACAAGTTTTAATTTTCTTTTATATCCTACACTTCTTTCGTGTTGTTAGTTGAATATCGTTAAAAAAATCCCCGATAGCCTGTTTTTAGAGTGTCGTGGACTGCTTTAACAACTTGCCGCAAGGCGAAATCAAGAAATGTTCTTGGTGCCACAAAATAAATTGTCTAAGGTTGGATTTTTGTGAAAGCCGCGCTTAATCAACTTTCCTTTGAATTTGTCGAGATATTCTGTAATTAAATTAAAGAGATTTGAGACATTCTTGTGGTTGTATTTCGAGGACATAATCTGCAGATTTGTGGTTACTTTGTAGAAAATTAGTTAATTAATCAATAAAATGTATTTGTTTAGTCCTGTGAACAGAAATTGTTTTATTTTTTTATTGCTTATCACAAACTGTAATTCAATGTAAATTACATAAATTACTATGAATGTTTAATTATTAACTACAGAAAACTTTACTGTTTATCAATTTTAGGGTAATAAAAAAATTACAAATTTTATTACCTTAAAGTAATGATAAACACAAAGTTCTATCAATTATTTAATGTGATGTAATGATTGTTGCTAGAGTGAGCATTCTGTGGGGGTTTAATACTTTGCTGAAATTTTAACTGTATAAAGTGTTTAATCATAAAATAAATCTCGTATTTCAACTTTGTTTTTTAATGGATTTTTTCAAATGCAAAATATATTAAAAAATGCATATTTAGAGATTATAATTACATTTTAATTAATGCCTCTTAATGCTGCTAATTGCATTTTTTCTATTATGAAAACAACTAATATTGAGATTTTTTTCATTTAAATCTGTCTGGAGAAATTGATTTTATTCATTTTAATTTGATCTACAATACATGATAAAAATTCATGAAAAATTGAAATTTGGCAACATAATGTTCAATAAAAACTGCTTGATTAAGGTTACCAGTTATTTATTCCCATTGTTTTCGATTGATAGTAGATTAAATGTCACCTGCTACAAAATGATTGCTGGATTACATCAGGTATTACATTAGTAGCATTAATATTTCATATAGCTTGATGTAATCCAACAATCATTTGGCATTAATTTGAACATTAGGTTTCTGGATGTTTATATTTGTCACTTACTACATTCAATTTACTATACATACAAGCAGAAGCTGGCCCTAACTGAAGCCAAAAACATTGAGAATAAATAATTTTTGTAACTTTAATCAAGCAGTCTTTTATTAAATATCTAAAATTCTTTATCTTCATTTATTACACAAAACAATTTTAATTAATGAATAATATCTTATCATATAATTTACAATGGATCCTTATATTAAACTATTTTACAGGAATGAAAAAGCATCAATAATATCGCTAGGCCCGATATACTATAAAGCTAGATTCGGCATTCATTGGAGTCTAGATGAAAAATCATCTTTTAACTCTTCAGACACAAGATAAAATTTATAATCCAATAACCTTTAGGTTTTTTAATAACAATAAAAACAAATTTAATTTAAAATTTTATTAACAATAAAATTATTTTCTGTATAGTTAAAGATATTTAACATAGCCCACCAGTGAATAGTTCTGAACACTGATAGTTAGTCACAGGTTTGTGCCTGATCAAAAGGCTGGCTACAATGGAGTTTTCCAAGTTTTCTTCATGTGTCTAACACTTAAATAAGTGCCAGTTAACCATAAAAAAAACCCTCCTGGAAGGCATCTCTTTGAAAGATTGCCCACAAGTTGCATTGTTTTATCCCATTAATCCTATTTATATGTAATTAATTGAATATAATAATAATAATAATAATAATTAGTGTTGCCACCCCGTCCAGTTTTTAATTCATTGTCCGGGTTGATAATTAATTTTGTCTGGGATTTAGTAGCAACCTGTCAACCTTGTTTTTTTTTTGCTTCTCAGCTGTTTAAAGCTAAGTTATTTTCTTTCTTAATTTAAGTTGCTCCTGGTTTAGAACTGGCATGCACGTTATTCTTTTCATGGTAAAATAACATTGCACATGCATCAGAGACTTCTGTTCGAACAAACCTGACCTGCCGTCCAGGTCAGCAATTTCAAAAAGGTGGCAACACTAATAATAATAAATAAGGCATCTGTGGAGGATGGATAAGGTGCTTATTGTACCTATCATTCTCTCCTCTACAAGTGTCATAGCACACACTACACAAAAGCCTGAGAATATTACAGTCGAACAGAAACACATACATCACACTACAGAAGGCCACTATATTGAATACATGTCATATTGTTAGGAAATTCCTGAATACAGACACACATACTGACACACTTATTTAATCTTTGTTTTGTTTTGGTTACTATGCCTTGACTCTGGCCCAGCATTGTACAGCAACCTGTGTCAACTGAGTATAGCTCACTAAACTCAACATAATAATATTAATAATAATAATAAATATAAAATTTATTTATTATACAGTATACAGTATGGAATTAATAGATAGATAATATTAAATTAAAATGTTAAAAATAATTTTTAATAAATTTATCAATTAAAAATTATTCATAGATAACTTTTTAAATTAAATTACTTCCAATTTTGTTTTAAACAGCTTATGAAATGATAAATAATTAATTTTAAAATATAAATTTATTTTCAGGTACTGTATTTGAAGACTTAATTTGTATTTACAAACAAGTTGAAGAAAACCATTTTATTACATATGATTCATCAGCTGTTATTACACAATCACTTGAAATTGGTAAAGTCTAGATATCAGATATTATTATTAAATAGTGACTTGTCTATTTAATATAGAATTTTTAAAACATTTCAAAAATTCACAAGCTAAAGCAACTGTTTTAATTTTTATTGCTTTTTTTTTGTATTGTTTTTACTAATTTGGCATGATATATTATAATTATAATTATTTTGAATAATTTAAATTAATTTAATTATATTTTCTTTAATACAGTTTAAAAATTTTATTAAAAGTTCACTTACGAAGTTCAATAAAAGTTTCATTTACAAATTATTAAATTATAAAAAGATCAAACCAAATTATTTTTTCAAATTATTCAAATTCATGTGTTTAAGACTTTATCATGAAATTTGCTACATAAAAAAAATTTGCTTTTTGTACTTTAAGATAGGATGATAACTTTTATCTAATTTATAATCTAAAATATTCTGATGCAAAATAGTATTGATATTGATAAAGATGTTTAAAATGGGAAACAAAAATCCATAATAATTGGAAATTAAATATACACAAATATTAATAAAACAATATGGGACTTAGAATTTAAATTTTAAATAATCAATTAGGAATGTCTGATTAATTAATATTGGCATGAAATAATCTATAAAGGTTAATAACATTAATTTTATAGTAAAAAGTATATTTTGAAATGCAACTAATCAAAAGAATATAGAAAAATATGCTTTCTTAAAAATTCAAATTTAGAAATATCTTAGCTATAATCTCATTATGAATTAAATAATTATATACACTCCTCAAAAGTGAAATCACAACACTATGAAGGAATGCACATAGCCACTTGCACACTGCAGGAGCAGTAAAAGTGACAGACATATGCAAATGATTAAAAGAACAAAGATATGCAACAGACACCTATTTATTCAGTAACCAGTATAGCCCCTATAGGCAGCTATATAGGCTGCTATACAGTGAAGCATATTATCAATCAAACAATTAATGATTGTCTGAGGTCTGCCTTGCCAAACTGTGTCCACTGCGATGCACGTGTCATCTACAGTATGTGGCTGTGGTCCCCAGTGCACCACTCTGTAACGATCAAATCATATCCATTGAAGCAGTTGATACTGCCCAAATTTGTGTGAACACAGGAAGCAAGAGAAATCCTTTAACCTGCTGAACACTCTTTATGTGCCATTGCATTGCGTGAACCTCTTATCTGTCTCCAAAATACACAAGTGTTTGGTGGGCGAGCGATTTGGCAAGGCTGCCAGCCAGGGGAAAGATGTAAATTCACCATGTGACTTGCAGTTGGACATTATCTTGCTGGAACTCCATATTGCACCAGTGGCCAAACCACAGGCCCACAATTTGTGTGATGTACTAGTCTGCTGTCAGAGTACTGGAAATATGCACCAGGGCTGTCCACTGATCAAACATGATAACCAATGTGGGGGCCAGTGTAATGCTCAACAAAAAGGACTGGCACATAGAATTCTTTGGGTTACTGCCAAGCCCATCCAGGCTGTCATTCTTCCAAAGACAGAAGCAGAATTCATCTGTAAACAATACCCAATGCCATCCAGTGGTCCAGTTGCAATGACAATGACACCACGCCAGGCATGCAGCCTTGTGTCAAGAGGTTAATGGCATCCTGGTTGCTGGTTACCATATGTGCAACCCAACTTCATGCAACCTGTTTGGAATGATTTGGGTGGACACAGATGCACTCATTGACAGAGACAGGAAGCTTCAGATGTCACATGCCAATGCAAATGGGTCCCAATGGACCATTTGGCAAATTTTCCGGTCAAATTTGTCAAGCACTGGTGTGATCCACTCCCTCTTTGGTGTATTTACAGATGTTCCTGTCACACATCACTGGATAGTACACTCATGTTGTGCCCATCACACAACTGTGTGCATCAACAAACTGAGGTTATGCAGCTCTATGATACAGTCTCATTTTCCAGCTGTTAACTGGTGGTATTCAGCTTGCTGTCATCTCTGAGGCATTTTCTACTCTTCTTCAAAATTTCTGCTACTGTGAACCATTGCTGATCACATTTACAGCCCAACCCGACTGCTGATCTTTATAGCTAAAATGGGTACCACATGACACAATGCATATGCAAACTTAATCATTTACAAATCTTTATCACATCTATCAGTCCTGCAATTTGCATGTTTATGCATATTCCTTCATGGTACCATAATTTCACTTTTGAGAAGTATATATTATTCTAAGAAAAAGATTTTTACACTTGTATTATATATGAATGAAGAAATGTAGGATTTTTATCTTGCATATTCAAAATTAAAGAGATTCTTTTTTAAATTTTATTTACTTTGTCTAATGAAAAATAACAAAATTCTATCTACAAATAGTCTGTTTTCAGTGAAAGAAAAAATTTGAAGTATTACATTCTCAATATTACAACAAACATGTAATCTGTAAAATTTAAATTAAAGTTAATAGTACTGAAAGCTAAATTAAGTAATAGATTTTGTCAATATAAAACAGATCTTTACTTTGATTTTTTTTTAAATGAAACTAAATCTACAGGGAGTCCTGTAAGTCTGGACCCATACAAGTTTCTCATATTATCATTTCTTTCATTACAGGGAAACCATGTCACTTACTACAGAAGAACAAATTCAAGTGATTTTGATGGTGGGGACCCACAATCACAGAGAAGTGGCCACAGAAGTCCCTTTGTTGCATGTCAAGTGAGATTGGAATCTCCAAGACTACATCCACTGCATCTTATAACAGTTTCCTTAAATTTTGTATAGCTTACTAATGATTGGTCTACAGTCTGGATGGAACCTATTGAATTCTCTGGCCACTTCTCAGTGACTGCGGATCCCCACTTTAATTTGTTCTCTACACTGAAAGAAATGGTAATATGAGAAACACCTATGAGTCCAGACTTAAGGGACACCTTGTATATTAGTAAAATGTACAGTACATATTAAATTCAAATTGCTTTTCTGAGATAAGAATTTCTTCTTTTTTTTAATTTAATAAAAAGCTCAAGTTTTTGTTTTGAGAAAAGCAGTTTGAGTTTGATTGACATTTGAGAAGCTTCCTTCAGAACTTTTAATTATATAAAATATTAGTTACTTTGTATTTTGTAAAATTATATATAAAAATAATACATTTTAATTTACTATATTGTATTATTCAGCTTTGACTTACGTAAAATGCATATTGTATGTGTGATAATTTTTATTGATTATTTTATTATTTAGGATTTAAGAAGACTATTTTATCAAATGAATTAAATATTCTTCTTTTAAGTGTAAATACTCTTCATTTAATGTTAATAAAGCTAGACAGAAGAATGAAAGATGAATTTTTATATAGAGAAATATTAAATGAAGATACTACTACAAAATTGGTGATTATTCATATTTATACTTTGAATTAATTTTTTATTTCTGTTTTAATGATTTTCTATTTGTTTCATTTCAGATAAATATAATGATTACACATCCAAACAAACATGTCATGTATAGTATCAAACAGTTATTAATAGATATTCTCTTTCAATTTTCCTCTGAAAAATCAAAATATCTTAAGGACTTCATATTTAAACAACTAAAAGAACATATTTTCTGTGTGAAAGCTAATTATAGTTTGTTAGAAATTGTGAGAGATATTTGTTCTTATAAATCAAATATCAGTTTGAATTTTAAATGTCAAGATTATGAAATTTCTGATGGAAGGATAAATGGTATTATTATATCTTCTTTGTAATGTATGACTTACACTAAGTTAATACGTTATAATAATTATGTACAATATAGGATTGCCAACTTTCTTGTACCAAACAATGCAGAACATTTACAACAAAGTAATTATAAATATTTGTTGACTAACTGTAAACTATAAAATATTAAATAGACAATAAATAGGGTTTTAAACTCGGTGTTAGAATTATTACCAGCTGTCGAACAATGCAACCCTAATTGACTGCCTAAATTCTGTTTGCTTGACTAAATCGGATTAATAGTAGTGTCTCTCCCCGTTACTGTAGCAAGTGATGAAGATGAAACTATTACTTTAGAATAAGAAAATAAAATACTGGAACATTGTTTGCAACTAATATTTCAGAGATGGTAAAGTAAAATTAAACAAAAACAATAAAAGCTGTACTAAAAGGAAGACATTATTATAAAAGGAGGATATACTTCAATGGAGAACTGTTCTCCTAAATGGAAGATGGTTGGCAATCCTAATACACTATATTATTGCATCTATCAATACTATTCAGTTTTGAAAGATAGATCAAAAAATTAAAAAAGTATGTTAATTACTTTTTTCTAAATATAACACTTTTTAATACACTCCTAAATAGATAACAGATAGAAGTGATAAGATGCAGTTTATCATAGTCATATACTTAATATTTATATAATTTATCTGGTTTTAATACTTTAACTAATCAAATTCTTGATAAGTAGATAGCATATATAAATATATTGGTCTGAATATTTGCATTTTGTATTATTTGGATATTAATATATCAAAATGTTTCTAATAATAAAATTAAAATGTCACATATCATACTTAAGACAAATGAATTTTCATTTCTTTGATAAATAAGCTGATTAATTTTTCATAATTCTTTATTATGATTATTTTTCTTTTTGAAGTATTTTATAATGTCTTTTACATTTATAACATCGTAATTTAGAATATGTCTGAAAAGGCAGGTTTATATATATTTTTTCCATAAAGAAAACTGTGATTGATTAGCAACTGAACCCAGTTTTTTATTATACCAATTTAATGTAATGTTATTGTGAGTAATTGATATTCATTCAGTTATATTTTATTGAATTCTGAAAACTCTATAAACAGTCGATCATATCATTTTTAAAGATAATTAAATCTAAAATACAATTCATTCAGATTAAAAGCTAAATATTAATATTTAACTTTTAATTTGAATAAATATTTAATTTAATCTATAAATTACAATTATAATTATTAAAATAACTCAAAACAAAAAATCAAAGAAAACTGTAATTTTATTATTGATTTGAAATGAATATTTATAAAGTTAGAAAACAAATATTATGTGACAGAAGATATTTATTTCATTTCATTTCTGTAATTTAAATTGCAACTATATTGCTAATATTTTAATTTATAATTTTTCTATAAAAAGTAAATATTATATTGATTTAATGAATTTAAATTTTTCAGAAATACAGCAAGATATTTTTTATAAATTATTAGAAATATGGAGCGATCTAGTTACGTGTTTAATTAATAAAAATGATGAAGAAGAGATACAAGATATTATTTTAGATATATGGCATTTTATTTTAACTATGGCTATAAAAATTCATCCTGTTAACAAAGAATTTTTAACACTTAAACAAAGACATGACTTATTGGAATTTTCTTATAATTGTTCTACCAGTATATGCTTTAAGTTTATAAATGTAATAAATCAGGTAAGTAATGTTTTATTAAAATCATCACTTTTATTGTAATAATAGCTTTATTTTAATAATGATAAGCTTTCTTGATTTTAAATAATGCAAACATTATTAATTTTTTAAGTTTTTCAAATTTTTACTTTTATATTCGATGTAATTTTTAGTTTTATTCTAAATAATAATAATCGAAATTGAATTTGTAAACTGTCGATTAACAAAAACCAAAGTTATTGAAAGTATACAATAATCTTTTATCCTTCTGTTAATGCATGTGGCTCTTTTTAAATGCATTAAAATTAGGCATAATTAACTTGCTCTATGCCATTTTGTGCAATTGTTGAAATATTTTATCTTCTGTGTGTTTTGTTTAGTAAAAGTCTGACATAAATGTGAATATACTGGTACATAAATTACTATCCATACTCTTGCAATTATTAAGAATTTGAAAACAATATATTTGAGATATTTTCTATTGTGATTAATATGATATATATATATATTAGATGAATATATCTCATTCACTTCTATAAATAATAAAATGAATTACTAATAAATGTTTGTAATTAGAAAACATTCACAAATTTTTAAGTTTTCACAATTTGTCTTTTATCCATCCTCTAGTTTTATTGTTTATACCAGGGGTGGGCAAGCAAGAGTTCAGTGGAAGCAGAAATGTAGGTTTTGCAAAATGCATGGGAGCCGCAGTTCTGTACTATCGTGGCAGATAGTATGGTAAGGTGCGCGATTTTATTATATAATATAAATATAATATAAAACAAATATTGAATTTTTTTTAACAAACATATTTTCACAAAATTATAAAAATAAAATTGTAAAAACAATAATAAAAAACAGAAATTAACACTTTTAGCAAGAGCCGCACGTGACTCAAAAAGAGCCGCATTTGCCCATGTCTGGTTTATACTGATTTAAATTATACTTTTAAGATTTACGATGTCAGAATTAGGTTTTAGTAATTTTGTATGTCTATGCAGAAAAAAGTTTACAAAAGAAGATAGATTTCATTTATGATCTCGGTTCTTGTGATATGAAGGGACAAATTATGAAGACTTATCCAGGGTGATTCAAAAGGTATTAGAGAAATTTTAAAGGAACGTCAGGAATACAAAAAACAAACCATTTTTATCTAATAACTTATAGCCACAAATGCCACCAGAAGTTGCTAGAAGTACAGGAAGAATCACACAGAAAGAAATACACATAAGTTATACATATTTATTAGAACACTCAGGTATTGTTTGTGGCTATATGTTCTTAGGTAAAAATCATTTGTTTTTGTATTCCTGACCTACCTTTAAACTTTGTCAAGACATTTTGAATCACTCTGTACAATGTAATTAGAAGACACATACAATATTTATTTATTTATTTATTATTTTTCTTTTTCCCATAGATATTCTCTGAATGTTTAAAAATTTCAAATTTTCCTTTGGAGATAATTCATTTTTGTAATGAAATTATTTCTGAGGTAATAAATAATTGGCTATTTAAAATTAAATTTGAACTAAATTGGAATTTTTCTGGTACAAAATCTAAAGAGATAGGGTAAGTTTCTAATATGTAATTTATCACTAATTTAGAATTTTGAATGAATATGATAATATTTTTTATTTATTGAAGAATAATAATTGTTTCTGTAATCAGAATTTCCAGTTATATTACATCTAGTTTTAATTTTTATCAAAAATTTTAATAACAATCTTGCACTGTTAAATTTTCAAAGATAGATTTCATAGCATCTTTGTTTTTGTTTTAAATATAAACTAGTATTAAATATAAACTAGTATTAAATATAAATATAATGTTTATTGGGTTTTATAATAATAATTTTATTTGGATTTTGATGACTTACATACTTTAATGTATATGTCATCAAAATTATTAAAATAATTTTTTATAAAGAACATTTTTATTGTTGTTTATAACTAATTCCTATAAATAGAGCAAATTGTTAAATAACTAAAGTGTGTTTTTATATGTTGAATTTTTCATCTGATGAAAAAATGATGATTTTTTTTTATGACGAAAAAAGAAATTTTTGTTAATGTTACCTTAGGTGCCAAGATGGCGGCTCATCTCTGATTCCAGCAAGGAAACAGTGGGACGCACGTTCTAACCTAACCTATTCTAATAATTTGGTAATAATTATGCTAATAATTATGGTAATTTATTAGAATAGGTTAGATTAGGTTAGAACGTGTGTCCCACTGTTTCCTTACTGGAATCAGAGACGAGCCGCCATCTTGGCATCTAAGGTAAAATTAACCGAAATTTTTTTTATCATAAACTTATTTTGATATCTGAACAAATTTATTATATAATCCAAATTTAACTTGATTTATATTTATCATCATTTCTTATAATTAGATCTTACAATAAATCAGTGCCGTAACTAGGGCGGTGCCAGCAGTGCCCAGGCACAGGGCGTAGACCCTGGGGAGTGCAGAAATGACCTGGACCAAGTTTTGGGGCATAGTTACAGATGCTCGCATCGGGCGCATAAAAGGCTAGTTACGGCGCTGCAATAAATTATTATTACAATTATTTTAATTTGATGAATATTAAAAATTTTTATAAACAATAAGTATGAAATACATATTGTACAGTAGAGTCTCAATTAACTAAGATTCCGCATTATCGAAGGTGGAAGAGTATTTTGTCAATAAAAACAAGAGAAACACTGTATGGCATAGTTTGTTTCACAATTCTTGACCAGACAATGCATGGTATTCATAAAGGGCTCTGGAAGTTTTAAAACCAAATTTACTTTAGTGATTTCTCATGACAATATGAATTTTAAAAAATTTTTTTAAATTTTAGGTATGACCGACTGCTTTAATAAATACAGTTAACTGTATAACTTAATGACTTTAAAGATGGTGTAAATAAAATTTATGTTTATTTTTAGGTTAGCTCTACTAATTGAAGTATATTTTACATATAAATGCATCAAAATCTAGTTTGTTTAAAAATTTAATAAACATTCTGTGTTATCTGAGATACATTGAGGACCACATTACCTTGAATCATTGTGACTTTACTGTATATATTTATTGTCATAACATTTTAATTAAATTTTTAAAATTTATGCTTTTTCTAATTAACTTTTTTAAATAGAAATATTGAAGATCAGAATATTGGTATTATTTATATTTGCAATGTAGTTTTGAAAGCTATAAATATAGTCATTATATCAAATGGTAAGTAAGTATTTTTTATAAAATAACATTTGAATTGTATGATTATTATAGTTATAATTAATTCATAATCATTAAAGGCAGAGCATAATAATCTTATTCATATTTAAAAGTATAAATGCTTACAATTCTACTTTTGTACTACTATTCTAATCAGTTTATTCTTAATACAGATATCTAGGCTGTAGATATAACTGAAAAATGAAAAATTTCTTTATTATTATTAATTTTCATAGTTTTATATTTTTTGATATTAGTTTTTAGTATTTTGGAATTAACAATTACAAAATGTATTTATAGGTATAATTTTAATTTTAAAGGATTTATTGAATTTTCCTTATCAATATAAAATTTTCTTCATTATATATCATTAATCATGAAAGAATCAAACTTAGTAATGAGAGAAAGGTACTTCCATTTAATAAAGAAGTGGAGTAATATATTTAATTTATTATTTATTCAACACTGTTTGAATGCAAAAGTATTGCTGAAATATATTTCTTTATCTTTCCAGATGACTTGTCAAACATATATCCAAAACAAAATTTATTGAAAAATGGTTAAAACCTTTTATTCCCATGTTTAAATTACCTTTGTAATAATTATTTTTATGTATTTTATATATCAGTCAATCAATCTTCATTATTTGACATAACAGGTGTTATTACAAAGGGGATTAAATATTATTACTTTAAATTTGATACATGAACAAAAAATTTATATACAGGTATACCTCGAATTACGTCATTCTCGATTATACGTCGTTTGTCAAAAAAGTATATGGAAAAATAAAAATCAAGTTTAAGTCATTTTATTCGGCTTTACATCTGTCCGCCACAAATATTGAAGTCGTAATATCACTAGAAAAGCATTAAAAGCACATAAAATCATACTAAAATATGTACATTTACAGTAAATATTAATATAATCATCATAAATCCTAGAGAACAAAACATGAAAACATCTGTGTTTCTGTGTTGTCGTCTTATTTAGCAGTTTTTAAGTGCTCATTATTGGCATTTTCCACCGTAGTTTTGATTTATGTCATAGCTACACAAGTAAATTCGACTTACGTTGCCTCTCCTGGAACCAATTACCGACGTAAGGAGAGGTATATGTGTAATTTATATAATTTTAACATGACAAAACTGTCACCAAATAAAATTTGGTAACAAAAATCAGATGGTAGTGTAGCAATTTGGATATCCAAAATAATATTACAAGAATCAAGAAGGTGTTTTCTCATATCCATCACTGTCATTTCACTCAGTCGCACAAGTCATAATATTTTTGAATAAGTTTTCTAACGTCAGGACTGATTTAGTATTATTTTTTTCCAGTTCTTTTCTAGATAAAGTTGAAATCATCATTTTTAACTTGATGAAGGGAGTGAAAATACTTCCAATAGTTCATCCAGATGCAATGTTTTATGCTCTGAAGCCAAATGATCTCCTGATCTCCTAGGCATCATTTATGATCGCTGTGAGATTTTCTAGAATGCTGAAATTGTTTTGTTATCCCATTTATATGGCAAATATTCGATTCTTCATGGCATGGGCTGACTATGATTTTTGAATTTAGAAGTGTTTTTAGATTTTAGTAGTCCTTCAAGTGTATTGAATGAGAAATATAAAACTGATTGTGTATGTTAGTGTGTGGGGGAAAAATACGATTTAGACTTCTTTTGAATTGCTTATATGTAAAACACAATATTAAAAATCTCTATATTCAATTTCAAAATTATTTAAAAAATAAAAGTCTTATTGACAAAAATACTTTCAGATTACATAATTTTAGGTCTATTGCATTAGATAATATATTTTAAAGCTTTATTGATATTGAATAATGCAACATTAGAAAAAATTATTAATAATAAAATTCATTGTTTTCAAAACAGAAAAATTTTATACTGAAGAAATTTTAGGTGCACATGATATGTTAGACAGATGGTTGAGTTTTCATAAAAAAGGTAGAAGCAAGTATCCAAATCAAATCTGGCTCATTGAAGTATTCTTTGATCAGGATGATCAGTTATTGGAAATGATGATTTGTTATCTTAATTTATACAATTACCTTAAAAGTGCTGAAAAGTAAGTTATGAATTTTATATCATTTATAGTTTATTAACTATAGATATTTTAGAATAGAATATCAGTATTATTATTATTTAGGCTGATTATTCGTAATAATATATATATGTGTAAGATATAAGATATAATATATATAAATACATAGCGCTTAAATACTCGGGCTATAAATCTTTTATTTTTAATAATTAATACTAAGTAATTTGCTAGTATAGGTAGATGTTAGGCACTATCTCTTATCTAAGTTAATAATTGCCATGCAGTGTCCTTGTTGTACACTGCATGGCAAGTGGAGGTTGCAGGTTAAAGCCCCGCCCCGGGCCAGTTCTTTTCTTCCAGGTGATTCTAAATCTATATATATAATCGAGACAAGTTGATGATGATGATGATAATAATAATAATAATAATAATAATAATAATAATAATAACTCTCCCGTGGTCACCACCTGGTCGTGGTGGGAGAGCCCAGTAATTTTACTGATCCATAGGGCAATGCAGGCTGGAGCATAAGCTCCTGGTAGGGACACCCATGCCAGTAAGGTCTATGGGGAGAAATGAAGCTAAGAGTGACCACACCCACATTCTGTGGAGATATTCATCATGGTAATAACTAGATCAAAGTGTGATACCGGTTCGGACGTCGCCCGGGTTAACAAGGTCCGCGTTCGTGGGTTAGGCAGAGGCTCACGTTCGAAAAATAGGTCACAGTCTCCCTTGGTTACCGGTGGCGAAAGCAGCACCGGCCCAAGCATGGCTACTGCAATGCCCTCAACAGATGTGAGGAACCAACCCAGCCTTCGTGTTTCTGTGGCAATGCATCCACAGACCACAAAGGCTGGAAAACCAAGCCAACGGATGAAATGGACAGTAGAAATGAATGAGTTTATCATCCGTACTTATTACACCATCACAAAACTCGAAACAAACATGACAGCATACAGACAACAACTACACCATAGATTCACACAACAGTATCCTCATCTCACTGTCACCGAACAAAGGGTTGTTGATCAAAAAAGAACAATTATACACAACAACCTTATTCCACAAACAACACTTGAACTTATCAAACAACAGGTTGCTGATCAAATACATCAACAGACAGAAACATCTAACATTAATGAAGATCATGTAACCTGTCAGGATAATCCAGCAACAAGCATTGATAATAACACACATACAACAATTACCACTAATGATACTACAGACACTTCCTCATCCATCACTGATAACATAGACTTGGATTTAGTTAATACGCTCTCACTTATATTTCAGGAAACACTCACTAAATATACAGGTACAGATCCCACACAACGACCACGAATACCAAAAATCAACACGTCAAAGGAAGTAGGAAAAACACTAAATTATGTAAACACTCACTTAATACCACACTACATTCATTCAATTTCTACACTCGCAGACATTCATACATTAGTTTATGCCGGGGCAGTCACAGTAGTGACACACCATGGACTGAAAGTACAATCACAGACAAATACACAGAAAACACAATTCTATCACAAGCCTGCCTGGCAGAGAAGAATAGAAACACAAATAAATGACATTAGACAGCAATTAGGCAGGCTAACACAATACACTAAAAACAACATAACACCCAAATTAAGGAAACAGCTCAAAAACATTTTCAAGAAAATAAAAACACACACAAAACATGAACATCACAACACACGCATTGCAGAATACATTGATACACTAAAACAAAAACTTGCTGCCAAAGCACGTAGACTCAAACGATACAAAACATGTACACTACGAAAACAACAAAATAAATTATTTACAAACAATGAAAAACTCTTTTACAGACAAATTAATAACAAAGCAAACACTGATACACAGCACAGTGGCACACCAACAGAAGAAGAACTCACAACATATTGGTCTTCTCTTTGGTCCAGTGCTGTCACGCACAATGCTGATGCAGGCTGGATCGAGGAGGAGAACAGAAACTTGCACAACATACCAACTATGCCCTGTGTTGAAATAAACATACATGATTTCCAATACACTGTTAACAGAACACACAACTGGAAGACACCTGGTGTAGACAACATTCACAATTTCTGGTACAAAAAGTTTACATCACTGCACCAGGAACTAGCTAAACATCTAACACACATCATCATCAATCCACAAGACATGCCAAATTTTCTTACTCAGGGCATCACCTACATGAAACCTAAAAACAACAATACCACAGACCCCACACAATACAGACCAATTACATGTCTTCCAACACTCTACAAATTATTGACATCCTGTATCGCAAACAAAATATACAAACATGTTGAAGAACACGACATTCTAACAGAACAACAAAAAGGTTGCCGTAGAAACCACAGGGGATGCAAAGAACAGTTACTCATAGATTCAGTCATTCTACGGCAAGCACACAGACAACACAGAAACATACACATGGCATATATAGACTACAGAAAAGCATTCGACAGTGTTCCACACAGTTGGCTGCTACATATCCTACACATGTACAAAATACATCCATCACTCATTGCATTCTTTCAAAACACTATGCAGCACTGGAGAACAACACTACATCTCAGGGCCCATAACACTTCCATACAAACAAACCAAATTTTTATTAGGCGAGGAATTTTTCAAGGAGATTCCTTGAGTCCTCTCTGGTTCTGCCTAGCCCTGAATCCATTATCCAACATGTTAAACAACACGCAATATGGTTACAATATCAGACACGAAAAAACAACACAGTATACACTGTCACATCTCATGTACATGGATGACATAAAACTTTATGCATCCACACAAAAACAACTTCATCAACTCCTACAAATCACACATTCATACACCAAGGACATACAAATGAAATTTGGCCTAGATAAATGCAAAACACTTCACATAGAAAAAGGAATCCTGAAGAAAGAAGATTTTGCACTTGGAAATGGAGACATTATTGAATCCATGGAAGAGGGTGAGCTCTACAAGTATTTAGGATTCCAACAGGCCAAACTAACAGAACATGCACAAATAAAGCAAAGATTGATTAAAGAATACCAAAGTAGGTTAAATGCTATTCTCAGAACACAGTTAAATGCAAAACACACAGTTAAAGCAATAAACACATATGTCATCCCAGTACTCACATATTCTTTTGGAGTTATACATTGGACTCACACAGATCTTGAGCAACTCCAAAGGAAAACAAGAACTACACTTACTAAGCATAAACAACATCATCCTAAATCTGCCACAGAAAGATTAACCCTTCCACGTAAAGATGGCGGACGTGGCCTGATTGACATAGTTAACCTTCACTACAAACAAATACAGTCACTGCGAGAGTTTTTCTACAAAAAACAAGAAACATCACAATTACATAAAGCAGTAACTCTAGCAGACTCGAATAACACACCATTAAACTTACACTCGCATCATATGGACACAACGCAACATATAAAAAGCATAGACACCATTAAGCAATCGTGGGCTCGAAAGGCACTCCATGGCAGGCATCCTTATGATCTGGCCCAGGATTTTGTTGACAAAACTGCGTCAAACAGCTGGTTAGCTCGGGGATGCCTCTTTGGGGAGACGGAAGGATTCATGATTGCCATACAGGATCAGGTCATAAATACTAAAAACTACAGAAAACACATACTCAAAGATGCAACACTCACAAATGACACATGCAGAAAATGTCACATCATGCCAGAAACTATACAACACATCACCTCTGGTTGCAAGCTCTTGGCACAAACAGATTATTTACACAAACATAACCAAGTAGCAAATATAATACACCAAGAGCTTGCAAAGAAACACAAATTAGTAGACATCCACGAACCATATTACAAATACATTCCACAGACAGTATTGGAAAACAACACGCACAAAATGTACTACGACAGAGCCATAATCACAGATAAAACAATTTACCACAACAGACCAGACATCACACTCATTGACAAACACAATAAAATCACATACATTATAGACATATCCATTCCAAACACTCACAATATACAAAACGCATGCACTGAAAAAATTAGCAAGTACACAGAACTTGCCCAGGAAATAAGGCATCTGTGGAGGATGGATAGGGTGCTTATTGTACCTGTTGTTCTCTCCTCTACAGGTGTCATACCACACACACTACACAAAAGCCTGGGCACATTACAATTGAATAGAAACACATACATCACACTACAGAAGGCCACTATATTGAATACATGTCATATTGTGAGAAAATTCCTGAATACAGACACATACACTGATACACTTTTTTAATTTCTGTTTTGGTTACTATGCCTTGACTTTGGTCCGGCATAGTACACAGCCACCGGTGTTAACCGAGTATATCTCACTTAACCCAACATAATAATAATAATCAGTGCAGAGCCCAAACGGTTAGGAGTTGAAAGTTGAAATTTGCTACATAGTTAGGGTACGTCACAAGAATGCACACTAAGAAGGGATTTTTTGAAATACCTCCCCATGGGGAAGAGGGACAGGATTAAGGCGTAACAATGGAGAACAAGAGAAAGCGACTTGCAAGATTTATGGGCTCTGGAAAAAAAAGCAAAAAGAAAAAAGAGTAATATGTTAGAACACATTCGATTTTCAAATTTAAACAGATTAGTTCAGTTTTTCTAGACCTTTCTTCTTTAAAACATTCGATGAAAATCGAATGATATAATCAGAACACGTCGCGAAAATCGAACAATGTTAGAACATTCGATTTTCAAATTTGACCTTTCTTTAGAAATACTTAGTTCGTTGATGAAATTACTCTTTTTCTTTTGTGACTATAACGTAATAATCTCAATCTTCACTATCGTTACTTTTGCCCGAGCAATGCCGGGCCTACCTGCTAGTTATTTAATAAATTATTTAAATTATAATTGTTAACTTAGATAAGAGATGGCACCTAACATCTATCTCTGGTAGCAAATTACTTAGTATTAATTAATAAAAATAGTGGATTTATAGCCCAAGTATTTAAGGCGATTGTTTGGCTATATATCAATAGTAATAGTTGTAAATTATTCCTTTATCTAATAAAGAATCCAAATCAATTTTTTTAAATCAAATGAATCACATGGCATATAAGAAAAATTTAAGAAAAGTCTTTAAATCTGATTTGATTTGTTATGGTAATTTATTTTAATTAATTGTTATTCAGCTGGAAGATCTCATATTTAAATCTAAGTATGAGGGATATGCTGTGGAATGTAACACAACTTATACCAATTTTTTTTTTTTTAGGTTACAAAATACAAAAAATAAAATTATGCAGAATACAAATACAATAGTTAAAGATATTGGGCTGCAATTTGAAAAAACAAACATTGGAAAGCCTGATATGTATATAGAAATATCACCAAACAATTGCCTAAATATTTATGCAATTGTTTAGTGATGTTTCTAAATTTGAAAAAATTGTAGACTTATAAATTCCCACTGTTATCCATCTGCCCATCCTTCCTTAACCTTGAGAATGGAGTTAAATAGATGAAAGTCGAGACCAGATATAGAAAGCTTAGAAGCAGGATGCCCCGATTAACTATATATTAACTTCTGGTGTGCACTAGAAGTTCATATATAGTTTGCACCAGAAGTCATGTTATTTCAATTAAAATATTTTCCCCTGAAAGGAGTTAGATAGATGACTGGCACAACTCTATTACTAGTTGGTATTATATTTTTATCAGTATCACGTAAAAGATTACAGCAAATGATAGTAAAAAAAAATCAATTTAATATTCTTTTGTGATCTTTTATGATTTAAACAGAATGGATAGCATATATTTGACTTTTACATATATTTTAATTTAATTAATTAATGGTAGCATTCAATGGAGCAATGTACTTTGAAATGAATCAATTTCTGTTATCTGAAATAATTTACAATTTTATATTTTAAAAGTATCATTAAGTTACAAATTGACATTTTTACATTAATATAATGAATTTTTTCATATAACTTATATTTTCCTTTTCTTTTGTAGTATTACGATAAATGAAGATTGTTCACAAACTATAAATCCACACATCATGTTTCTAGAATTTCTAAACAAATTGAATTATGACTACAGTCCGTTACTTGATTTTTTGACTTCAAATGAAACTTGTATACTGTTATACATGGTAAAATATTTAAAGCTGATTAGAAGTGAATGGAACAATTTTCTTAAAGGACATGAAATAATGAATCATTTAGCAAAGAATATTTGCGATCAATGTGACCCAAATGTTATTGATAAACCTTCAGTAAAAGGTACTGCATTTAGTACTACTAAAAAGTGTAATGATATTTCAGAAACTACATCCAGTCAAACTGAAAACAATATTTTTAATCTTCAAAAATCTTTTGAAGTGTTAAGAAAATTAACAAAGAAGATTCAAAAATTAACTGATAAAAATTTATATCCTTACAATGCTCAACCTTTATTGTATCATCTGAACAGTTGTCTTAAACAATATGATGATTATAGAGAATAATAAAGTTATTTATTAATAATGTGTATATTAAGTGTATGTTGAGAATCGCATTTTTTAAAATACAAACGAAGAGCTCTTTCTCAAATAGCCATGTCACTTTTAACTACATTGGAGATTTTCAAAGAAAATCGATAATGATATTTCCATTGTCAATTCCCTAAATGTTATGATTGTCAAAATTCTGCAAACTTACATCTTTTTGTAAACTATAATTGTGCAAATTGTTTGCCACAACTGCCAATATCTAGCGGTCTATGGAGAAATTTTTTAAAACGTGACATACAGCCATTTAGAAAAAAAAACTCTTCGAATGCGGATCAAAATAAAAGTAAAATTTACTTAAAATTATTTCTTTTGTATAAATTAATCTTTGAAATATCAAATGTTACTTTAAAATCTAAGATTTGCTAATGGAATTTTAATTAAATAAGTTTCAAATTTGAACATCAGGGAAATCCAAAAAACATTTATTTTTGGAATTTAAATAGTTTTCTGAAAGTTTCTAGTGTTCATCAGTATTCTATATTCTTTGACAATATCACATTTTCTCTCTACTTTCTTTCCCATTTTTGTAAGTTATTTCAACTTTTTATGGTAAAGATAAACTTGTTTATATTCTATATTTAGATATCATAAAATATTAGCTAAACTCTTCTGATAGTTGTAAATCTCACACTTTGTGAAATGTGACAATTTCACCCACACCTCAGAGAGTTTTAAAACACACACATTTTGGGGAATCTCTGAAATGTTTGTATTCTATGAATCAGTTGATTACATTCTCAGTGTTATATGTAGACATTTATTATTGAGGAGCATGGATACTGTTTTCCCTTGGCTCAATGCCAATTTTGAACACTTGCTTATAATCAAGGATCTGGTGACAAAAATACAGTACATCACAGTTACTTCAGTTCAAATTAGTCCTTTGGTTTCTCTAAAGCACACTAAGCCTAATTACTGGGTGACCTTGAAAAAAGTCAAAGTTCTATCCCACACAAATGGTCAGGAAACATGTTTGTGTACTGCCCCAGCTGATAGAAAACAACAAATTGATACTGTACGTAGATGTGTCTTTTGTTTTATACTGTTAATACTGTTGTAAAAGTATATATAATGTGCAATAAATAAAATATAACATATACCTAAACTGTATTATATTGTTAATGAATTTTCCAGATTATTTGGATTGGGCCTGGTCCCATTTGAGTCGGATAAACAGGTTTCCACTGTATATTGTTTTTGGCAAGTGTGCTGATATTGAGGGAGCATCTTACTCTCTCAAATCCTCTTGTACCCATCTCCTGTATTTGTAATATTCTCTTTTTGAGTTTTATTTTTGAAATATGAGATAGAAATGTTAGCTTTCAATTATCCAAATTTATACTAAGAAAATTTGAATTAATGATAAAAAAATACAATAAAACTTTAAAAAGAAATAATACAGCACTAGGTTTGAATTATCCAATAATTCAATCAGGTTTGACAGTATATAATACCCAGGTTTCAATACTGTTGCACAGAATTACATAAATTACTTAAGGTATTTCAAATAACTCGTTCCAGATTTTCTCATGCTTAGACTTGATGATGATTATGATTAATAAATGTTTAAAATTCTAAAATTTCTAGGTTAAAATCTCTAAAATTTAATTGGCTGCTCTTTTTCAATAATTTAAGTTATTTGATGTCAAGAAAATTATTAACACAATACTCAAAAATTATTGTATTATTTAATATAGATTAAAATTGGCATTTTACAGTCCAACTTCTGCATCTGTATAAAAATGAGATCTAAGTAATCACATCCATATGAAACTGGCCAAAAAAATACACATAATTTTGAAATTTTGAACCATCACACAATACAATTTTATAATTTAACATAATCCAAAAATTATTTTTGAGTTGCCATCAATTTTTATAGTAAATATATGCTGTAAATTATATTATCACATCAATTGTGTTAAATGCATCACTACAATAATTTATAGATTATTCATAGCTGTTCAATATGAATAATATTTAACCATACAATTACTAATTTTTAATATATTTTTCATGAATATCAGCTTAGTAAGTGTTGCACAGTGGCGTGTAATGACATTTGATGATAGGGAAGCTGTGCCAGCCCCAGATGGAATCATTGGAAGCATTATACGATGTTTTGGTGTGTAGCGTCCATCAGCTAAACTGCGTGAGGTTGGTACTCTGTAAAGCAAATGCATATAATCTGGCTGCTTCACACTATTTAATCTGTCCCGTTTTCGACAATACAGCGCTTCCATTGGGAATATCCCTATACAAAATTATACTTTTCTATTTTTGCTCTATAAACTTTAAAACTTAACATTTGTAAGAACCTTTGGCACAGTAAAGTTCCAATTATTCAAGGTAATGTGAACCATGAGAGTACCTTGGATAATCAAAAACTCAGATAATATAGAATGTTTGGGTGCAAAATGATCAACAAAGTGCAAGAATATTGTTATAAAATCAAAGTTTTATGATGATTACAATTAAAATTTAATACTTTTTAAAATTTATATTGTAGTGAGAAGTCACCACAGTAAATCTTTTTAAAATTTCTAATCTCTTTTGAGTGCCATCCACTATGTAACTGAGATTTGTGAAACAAATTGTACTCAATTATGTTCTCTTTATCGTGTGTGAACCTCAATAATTAGGACTCAACTGTGTTTCAAAATACCAGAAATATATGTACTTTGATGATAATTATAACAATTTGAGAAATTTTGATCTATACACAGGACCAATAAGAAGGGGAATGATGGAGTAAAATTCCCAGGCCCAGAATTCACAGGGACCTAGACATCATCCCACAATTTGATTTTTTACTTGTATAAAATGCTTAACAAAAACTATTGTTCTTTATTTTGTAAAAATGTAATAGCCACAAAAAATCTCAAAATAAATTTTCAAATAATTTATTTACTTGGGGCAGTGAGTAAATTTTTTCCAGGCCTGGCAATATCTCTCAACACCCATCTGTAAAATTTGATAGCAATAATCGATCTTTTGAGAATGATAGAACACTTTTTGATGTTTCCTTGCTTATGCAATGAACCAATATATGTATTTATGTACAGTACATATGTAGTTAGATACATCTGTATAAATGGAAATTAAGAAAACAAATCATTTTAGAATAGTTTTTCATTTGAACAACAATCTTCAATATAATGATTCGTGGAGCACCAATTGAGAAGTACTGATATAAATTATTGGATATAGTACAGTAGACCCCCCCTATAACACGGTAGATGCGTTCCGTGTTATACAAATTCCGTGTTGTACGAGTCACTTAGATTTTACAAATACATGAGCTGTTCACAGCCCGGCACTTGTGCAGTTTAGGGGGTACGGCTGTTTGAAAGATTTTCTTCCATAAAATTAATCGATTATAGACTAATTTGACTCAACATTTCCAAATCACGTATAATTTTTTGGGAATAATCCATATAAACTATGCTATAAACAAAAAATTGTAGGAATACTTACCGAGTGCGCACCGTTTGAAGACGCCATTGCTCAAGCTTGTTTTCGTCGCAGAGTGACTCATCGAACAGTGGATGCATTTCCTGATAAGTTATTCTTTCTGCGAAAAATTCACTGAACTTTGGAGACATCATTAATAGAAATATGATTTTTATGGCTGTTGAATAATAAATGTTTTTTAGTAGGTCTGCTGCTTGTTTAACCTCAACAGTTTGTGCAATGCTCACTTTTGATCCAGATTCGACCAATCCTGTCAAGACACGAGTCAGCCATGACAATCTGTCTCATTCTTTTACCGTGTTATATGAGCTTCTTTTAGCGTGTTATATGAATACGATCACAATTTTTCCGCCGTGTTATACGAATCTGCCTTATATGAACCTGTGTTATAGGGGGGTCTACTTATCCAATTAGCATTGACCCAATGAAATGGAATATGGAGAAGAATGAATAGCTCAATAGTGCTGGTTATCAAATGTATCATAGTAAGTTATGAAATAAAAACTTTATAAGAGATATGATAAGAGACATGATAAGAGACATGAACAATGAACAACCTACATTGTAATAAATGAGAAAAACAAACACTACACTTCCAAACAATGCATTACCTAATGAGTGTTTTTTGTTCACTAACAATCAGTCTAATATTCTGAAATATTCCAACAGATTCCATTTGGACAGATACATTGAAATAAGATTTGATATGTTATTTCTGAAATCTGTTACATCAAAGTCTATCAGTTTTAAGATCACAGAACTATTAATAATATATATATACTGTATATGTATGGTACATTACTATTAAGACCACAAAATATAAAAATTATGCATGGCAAATAATCTTGTTAATGAATGTATTAGATAACTGTTTACAAAGTTTTTGTTTGGTTTCCATAAGAAAGATAATTAGGATAACATTTTTATCTTACTTATTTTATAGGTTTCATTTTAACCAATTTAATATACACTATAATTTTCCATAAATTACAATTTATGCAGAAATGTTTGAATTTAATAGCCTTTGGTCTAAAATTTTTTAAAAAAAATTGTTATTGATTAGATAATTTATCATCACTTATTAGAAATAAGTGATTAATTGAATTTATTTGCATAAAAATGATAATCTGAAAAAAATTTTAAACAAATTTAACATGCAAATAATGATCAATGTTAATTGTTAATGTATCAATAATCTTTTTTTAATAAAATTAATTTAAAATTTTTAATAATCATGTCTGAAGAGATTACTTTGAAATAATATTAGATATGAATGTTCTGAGTAATTAAATCATTATTTTAATTTATATAATTATATATTAAGAAATAATTCTTATATAATCATTGCTTCATATTTAAGTTTTTATATTCTACTTTTTTAATTTTAACACAATTGTAAAGAGATCTAAATGGTTTTTAGAGTTACAAAGAATATTTATTAAAACAAATTCTTAAATCGTAAATTAATTTGGTTTTCTAAATTTATCATTATGTACAATAATACTATCAATTTGATACTATTTTTTTACATAAAATATTCTTTACAATTTTAATCTGTGGTACCATTTAGCTAAATTAGCTCTGAAAGCCCACCATAGTAGTCCTACATTTTTCTTGTACCATTCTCTATAAATAGAAAAAACAAAATAAGTAACAATGTAGCATAATTTATTTTTATATAGATTGAAATTCATAATAAAATAACTTAAATGTAAATATATATAACTAGTTGGATGGTCAAGGAGGTCAAGGTGTCAGCCTGTTGCTCTAGCTGGTCATGGATTGGATCTGGGCAGTTAAAAACTCCGGTAATTTTTTATGGATGGTCTGTCCCAGATATGTCAGGCCTTGTCTGACATATCTGAAACTTGCAAACTTGCAAAAATAATTTTTTACTGCCTACAGGGCATAAAGTAAAAAAAAATCATGGCAATTTACAGCACAAGATGTAATCAGTTAGGAGTTACAAAATGCACATTGTGGTGAGCTGAATGTCAATTTTGGATAGGCCGTCCCACAGCAAATCACATTAGAATCAGAGCCAGTCATTTTAAAATCGCAAATAATAGACTGCATTTGTCATGAGCCAGATGTCTATATATAAGGGCTATAGCCGCTATACCACGGCAGGTTATGGCCTGAATCACAATACAGTAGGCATCAATTGTATTTATTTTTCAAATGAAATATAACATGCTTTATATCAAAGTAAAGAACGACTGCTGAGCAAATGGCCCACCAGAAAATCAGGCTATGAGGCACTCAGCAATTTCCTGCCTGTAAATCATATCCTGAAGTAAAATTGTTCCATCATTGGAAAGTGTAATGAATGAATCTTGGATTTTTAATTGAGTAATTATTATGATTAATGAAAGTTCTGGATTGAATCTGCAGTTTCTGTAGAATGGTTGTTTTGTCCTCCCCTTGTGGAGTTGATAGTCACAAGGGAAATGGAGAATACAATTTACCATGTTCTGTGGTAACTGTTCTACGTAGAAGCATTCTTACTTATTTGTTTACAAATTAAATTTTAATTTTTCACTTTGTTCAGGTTAAATTGTGTCTTCATATCAAAATCCTCTTCTGTTTCCATGTTAGACAATTTCTGGCATATAGTAAAATCTGACATGGAAAATCAGTGTTTCAAAGTTTTTTTCTATTAGACAGGTTTATTGTAGTAGAATCAGATTTCTTTCTTTTGTATTCTTCATAGTTTCATTATTAAATACTATATATAACAAATGTACAGTTCTTCTGATTTAATGAAAGGATTACTGAAAATAGAATACTACTTTATTTGAAAAATGAAATTTTAAAACAATAATTTAAAAAAATATATAATGTCTATATAAAAAAATAACTCATAACCCAATGAGAATATGAGTTGTTGTTGTTGGTTTGAGTCCCACTCTAGAAGTTACAGAAGTTGCAGGTTCGAATCCCACTTCACACTGATTCTTTTCTTTCAAAAATTTCTAAATTAAATTAACTTATTATAATTTTATAAATAATACATGATGGCATCTTAACTGCCTACCTCTAGTTGAATTAATTAATAATTAATTATTAACATAATCCAAAAGTAACATGATAATTTCAGCAAGATCATATGGCTTAATATATAACTTCTCAATATAGTTATATAAACAGGCTTAACTTATTATACCTTTTGTTAATTGTCTGTTCAATTTTCTAAAAATATTCTAAATATATCAAAGAACTTGAAAAATAATCATTTTCCTTAATTTAATTAACTTTCATAAAATATTTGGGCACTCATTCACTTCAAAATCAACTAGTGATGCAATGTGTTCATGAGCACTGCATGCACCACACAATGGGAAACAAATTTTGTGTGATTGCTTAACTTAAATAAACTTAATCAATTTCATAAATCAATTAAGTCATTTTATTGAACTGAAAAAGTGTAATAAATTTTTATTTTTGGATGTAATTTAGAAATAATTTAATTGTTTGTATCAGTTCAGGGATTTGAAAATAGCAAAAGTTAGTTTAATAATAGTTTATGCAAATTCTACTTTACATACATTTCTCCATTTCTCCCATAGATGTCAAGCGTACTGATGAATGTAGGATATAACTGCTAATCCTTTTTGCCATTCAGAAATACCATATGTACAAGTTAAATTTCATTTAATTTCTTATAAAGTTAATTAACCAGTGTATGTATAATTTGGCAAGTTTTTAACTTTTAAAGAACAAAACTATTTCTACCACAGTTATTTACAAAAATAACTGTGGTAGAAATAGTTTTGTTCTTTTCTTAACATAAAAGGAATTTCCTTTTTTTCTCATTAATGAATATTGAACTAATTGCTGTTTAAATTGTTATCCATGTAGTTTTAGTTACTCTATTATTAGTAAAGAAATCATGTAGGTAACAAATTACAATTTTCTATATCATTCCATTTTGTTTATAACTTATGATTCAGTATATAGTAATACCTTGATTTTCGTTGACTTCGGTTAACGTCAGTTTTGGTTTTCATAATTTTTTTCGCGAAAAATTTGTCTCAGTTTTCGTCGAGTGCTTCGGATTACGTTGGGGTGCCAAGTGACCTCACTGTTAATTTTGCAAAATCAAAGGGCGACCCGTGCGTTTTCCAGCTCAGTGTGACGTTATTTCTCGTTCAGTGAGCATTACCCCGCGATGGCCCACCATTGACCAATGTTTCCATTCCCTAAACACTGGGAGTTCGGTCATGGATTCACGCTTTGCCAGGATGGGCTGGTCACGTGGAGTTTTCCGAGTCTCCGGTTTTCTCCATGTCTGTAATGCCGAAATAGGGGCCAGTTACCCTTAAACGGACCTCCCGGAAGGCATTATTCCCCTCGATACGACCATCATAAATGCATAAAACTACTATTACATGACAATTTCGTCACATTTTACCACAGAGCGATATAGGCTAGAAGCTCATGTCATGCTCAAGACAAGACATTACCCCGTGTGTCTAGCCAAACAATTCCATTGCTTTCCTTTAGATTAGTTTTTTTATATTAATTTCTTATTCCTTTTAGTATTTAACACTATATTAATCTATATATATAAAAACGAATGTATGTCTGTTTGTCCTTCATGCATTACTACACCATTTATCTGATTGCCATGAAACTTTGGGAAGTTGTTTAATACACTCCTGCGAAGGTTTGTGGCATATGTGAAGACCACCATTTCCCCACGGTAATCCTGTCCATCTCCCCCCAGTGGGGGGAGATGGACAGGATTACCATGGGGAAATGGCTTACCGTAAAGAACTTGGTTTCTATTATACTATTTTAGATGCAGTTTTTTGCATTTTAATAGGGTACATCAAGAGAATGTACACTAAAAAGGGATTTTTTGAAATTCTCCCCATGGAGAAAGTGTTATACATTTATAATAGATACATTTTGAGCCATAACAACGCATGGCCGGGTCAGCTAGTTCTCTATAAAATGTGTTTTTGCTATGTATTTTGGACTGTCTAGAATGAATTAATTGGATTTACATTGATTCATATGGAAATAATTGCCTCGGTTTTCGTCAGTTTTGGATTTTGTTGATTGTTTTTGGACGAATTATCAACAAAAACTGAGGTATCACTGTATATTATTAATATATCACAGATAAATATTTATATTAATATAATTTATATAAATATTAAATATATCATTAATTTATTTAGTTCACAAACTAAACTTCTTAATGTTTACTTTTTTATCCATTCAATTTTCTATTTAACTAGCATTTGTTTTTATGTTTTGTCCTTTTTTTAAGCAAACATACTTCTCAAAAACACCATGTCTCAATTTTTTTTTTTAATTTAATCCCCAATAGGTATCTCTTTTCCCAAGTTTCAATACCAGAACAAATGGTTTAAAATTTCTTTGCTCTTAAAAACAAAGACACGTAATGTTTATTACAATGTACAGTACTGTACATGCACAACATTCAGCTCTGCAATGTATTGTTAGTGGGTAATGAAGTCAAGGAGTGGCAATATTTGTAATTAAAATTTGATTTTTAAAAGTATTAATATTTACAATTATATAATGATTAATTTAATAATCAGTTTTATCTTTATTAAAATACAATATACTAACCTATTGTATCTCATATGCTTTTTGCGATTATCATTTAAGAATTTTTTATAAAAAGTAGCCATTTCACTAGCAGTTAGAACCTGCCTGTCTTTCTCAATTTGTCTTACTTCTTTCAACTTATCTTTTGTAAATTCATCTTTTAACTAAACATAAAAAAAGTAAAACATGAAAATACTATTTATTTTCAGAATTATTATAAAAATATTTAAATAAATAAATTTAATTAAAGGTAAAATTTTATCATACTTTTAAATATTCGTTATTATGCTTTTCCCAATACTGATGATTCCACATTTGTACTTCTTCTACTTTTTCACGATATTCTCTAACAGCTGTTAATTCATTCTTTGGAACAAAAAAACGAATTAAGCGAAGATTAGAAACAGGGTGAGGTGGAGATATCCAATTAGAGCCGGTGATTCTGGGAGGATTTTCAATCTCTTCATTTTCTAGATTTTCATTCTGTATAAAAAAATTAAAATTTATAGTTTTTAAGCATTAAACTTAACAAAATCTTTTAAATTTCTGTGTATATGCTGTCTACTAGGACAAGTGAAAATAAAGATATTTTGTTTTGACTTTTAAGTAAGATGATCTCTATTTATTAATCAGAAACTACAGCAGTATAATAAGTCCTATTAATAAACAAGGTCCTAGTAGACAGCATACACACAGAAATTTAAGAGTAAGGACAGAGTATGGAAAAAGGAATTAACAAAATCATATTATATCAAAAATTTGTGTGTATACAAACACTAGGTTTAATTATGTAAACTAAGTCACTTAGTTTTTAGAATAAACCAAGGCTTACTTTTGGAAATATCATTCATAAAAATCACATCATTTGTTATCAGAAGAATCATATTTATAATATTTTTCATTTTTGTACTCCTATATCTTAATATTATTTTTCTTTGCATGTACAATTTCCTTTTGGAAATCAAGATAAAAAATGTCACTAAAATCTTAATACTTTTAGGCTTTCAAGCCAATTTCCAACCCATCCACAGGGTACAAACACCAAGGTGTTTGTACCCTGTGGATTGGTTGGAAATTGGGTTGTGACTTTTGGGCTTTCCAACCCATCAGGGTTGGAAAGCCCAAAAGTACTAAGATTTTAGTGGAATTTTTTATCTCGATCTCCAAAAAAAAGGAACTGTTTAAAGAAATTGGAAAAATAAATGTTTTTTTATCTTTATTTTCATCATTTTCCAAACTCACCAACTCTGACCAACATTAATCTAAGCTAAATGTTGAGTTTCTTCTATAGTATCCATAATTAATTTGCAACAAGTCACAGGCTTTTCACAGGCTTTGAAACACCTTACAACTTATTATTTTTTGAAGGGCAGTGGAAATAAACCAATTTTGAAATTATCATCTCAGAATGTATGGTGCTAAAAGTTAACCTAGTATCAAAGAATAAGCTCATGAGTTTACCTTTGGAAGAAGCTTATTTATAAAAATATTTGATATAAGATTTTCATTTTCAACTTATAAAATAAAAATTATATAACAAAAACTTACATTTATAAAAAAAAATGTCTACAAAATCATAGTAATCGTTAAATCTTCTTTTTCATACATTTATTTACTGTTTCTTTACTAATTTATAAAGTCATAGTATGCAAATTTTCTCAATGAATATATTATTGCTATTCAACTAATTATACAGGATTTGTCCAATAAGTATCAGAACTGAAGTCATAAAAAGAAATTTATTGAAGATATAAGTACAGTGAGTTAATAATTTTCAAAATGTGACCCTCTTGCATTAATACACTGCTGCCAGTGCTTTTTCCAGTCTTCATACACCCCCTGGAAGTCGACAACCTCAAAGCTGTTCAGGCATCCCATCGAACCACTTGGATGGCCTCAATCATCCTGAAACACTGTCCTTCAGGCTCCTTTTGATCCAAGGGAACAAAAATAAGTTAGGGGAAGTCACATCTGGATTGTAGAGTAGTTGGGGCAGCATTGACACGTATTTCCGTCACAATTTGCAATGTGTGACTGGGCTCATTGTTGTGATGGAGCATCTAGGTATTGGCGATCTCCCTTCAGACGCAGCAAACCCTAATACTCAAACAAACACTTAACCAATGATCAAAGTTCAAAAGTTCTTGCACTTTGACTACATTTTCATCAATTCAGGTTGCTGTCAGACATCCAGTGCACTGTTCCTCTTTGACAATTTTCCGGCCATCTTTGAATTGTTTATGTCGCCGAAAAACACACGTTCTGAACATGGCTTCAGCCTTATAAGCTTCACAGATCATATCAAAAGTCTCGGTAACAAATTTATTCAATTTAATGCATAATTTGTTGGCAAAACACTTGACGGTTCGCTGCATCTTGACTCTCAACACAAGTACTAAACACACTTTCACTTCAGGTACAATCTAAACACTCCAAAGGCTCGGAGACAACCGAGCCCGGTCTGGTAGCTTGCGTGACATTCCCCATCACCAATCCCACCCATAGAGACCGCCCTCCACCCCTTCCCATTGTCAGGAAAAAATCAGTCCAGATACTTATTGGACAAACCCTGTGTGTTCTATTTAACTCTGAAAAGATATATAAGGTGATTCAAGACCTCTGTGACAAACTCTAAAGCACTATAGATCTCTCAGAGAGAAATGTTTTATGTGCAACAATCCACATTTCTTAATATGTCATTTAGGATCTACATGACCCATTAGGGTTAGTGTTATCTTAGGTAGCCAAGATGGCGGCTCGTCTCTAATTCCAGCAAGGAAACAGTGGGACACACGTTCTAACCTAACCTAACCTATTCTAATAAATTAGCATAATTATTAGCAACCAAATTATTAGAATAGGTTAAGTTAGGTTAGAACATGCATCCCACTGTTTCCTTGCTGGAATTAGAGATGAGCCACCATCTTGGCTACCTAAGGTAACATTAACCTACCCCAGAGATCCCGAAATCACCCCATACATAACATTAACCAAATATTTTTTACCAATTTCCCTTCCGATGAAAGTCCACGTTTTCCAGAAGAAAAACATTCAAAATTATAACAGAAAACACGACGCGAAATACTTTGTACGAAATAAATTCTACTCATTACTTCAATAAATACATCTTGTAGTCTCTTTCAAAATAAGTCGACATATAGAGCCATCTAGTGAGAAAATTATTCAGTTTTAAATTATTTATTTATTTATTTAAAATTTTCAAAATGGTTACCGTTTTGTAAAATATTATCCCTAATTTGTTACTCTAATAAATCCAACTCTGCAGTATTATTTGGGTCTGTCTATTACTGCAAGGATCCCAAATTGGATGCCCGGCGGGACGTATCCGGCCCGTTAAAGCTTCATATCCGGTTCGCGGCCTTGATGATTTCTTTTCTAAAACTCAACTGTTTTAACATCTTGCGGGGATTAAAACAGAAAAAAAAAATCAAACGTCTAACTGTTTATGTAAGTCTTAAAGACCTGGTAACAAAAGGGCTTTTGCTAGAGCCTATTTTTATTACAGTATGTTTCGGTTTTCCGAATAATATTGATACGACCCGGGTCTGTATACATGTATTTGACTGGCCCTTTGCTGCGTTTGAGTTTCAGATCCCTGGTCTAATGTGTCTGTTTAATCACATTTTGTTTAAATTCTGTTTAATCACATTTTGTTTGTAAACAATAAATCTGTTAAATACTTTTCGTATATATAAGACGAATTTGTCGACAGGGCCGTTCCGACCCGGGGGTGCAGAGGGTGCGGGGCACCCGGGCGGCAAGCCTAGGGGGCGGCGCGAGCCGCCTTAAAAAAAAGGGAAAAATTAATTTATCATTAAATTAATATAATACATAAATATTATCATTAAAATACTACTATTCTAATATTATTTGAATATATGTACTATTCTAAATATTATTAATTATATTTCAAATTTAAATTTTATATACACAACTTATTCAGGCCACAACAAGTGGCAAGTATAACAGTTTCTTGTTTTAAGTCGTCTTAAGCTATTTTTCACGTCGGTCGCGAGGAAGATTTTACAGGAAAATACTCATCTGTGGTTAAAGCATAGAAATGCACGCACCGGGATAATTTCTTTTATTTTAATTTTAAACGTGTAATCGTGTAAATCGCAACAGCTTAAAAAGTTTTTGTTTGATATCGTGGTTAGAGAGACAGTAAAAATTAAAGGTGAGTACATACATTAATTTGATTATATTTTGCTTTTGCGCGGTTAAATAAAATTTAAATAATATTTTGTTAAATTAAATTTACCGTATTTTACGGACTATAAGACGCATTTTTTTCTTCGAAAAATTGCCTCCAAAATTCTTTTGCGTCTTATAGTCCGTAGCATCTTATAGGTATTTAAAAAAAAAAGCTTAAAAATGCTTAAAAATTAAAGTGCGTCTTATAGTTTGTAGCGTCTTATAGTCCGTAAAATACGGTATATTGTGTAACAAATTTATAACTTAAATAATAATACCAACATAATAACAATAGTAAAACATTTTTCTTTTTTAACAACTTGGGGGAAGGGGCGGCAAAATTATTCTCGCACCCGGGCGGCAGATACCCTAGGAACGGCACTGTTTGTCGACAATCGAAGATGAATATATATATATATATATATATACATACTAAGAGGGCTTCGCTCGTTTGTTTAGAAACTTTGTAACGATTTTGTTTTATTCTTTTCGCTCTATGGGCACTAAGAGGGCCTCATTTTGCAAGCCTATTGTGGGTTCGGCTAGGTCAGGGGTCGCCAAAGTGGTCGATAAAACATTATTTGGGGGTCAATGAAAAGACTAAAACTTACAAATTTTGAACCGAATATTGCTAATCTTGCTAAGGATCATCAAGCTTATCCATCTCATTGATTGTCAGTTACAAAAATTATTATTAACATATATACAATAAATGAAAATTCAGGCCGGATGGGCCGAGCGGTCAAGGTGGCAGCCTACCGCTCTGGGGAACCCGGGATCGAATCCGAACAGGTCGAAAAATCCCAGGAATTTTTCGGGGGGTGGTCCGTTCGGATATGTCGGGCCCCGTCCCTCACCACCCGGTCGCCCCATTGTGGGCCTGGCCGAACCCATAATGGGCCTACTAAAAGAGGCCCTCTTGGTGCCCACAGGGCGGAAAGAGTTTTAAAAAAAAATGAAAATTAAAAGATATATATTTAAATAGTAAGAGTTTTTTTTTTTTTTGCTTGTAACACAAACTTTTGGTGGTGGTCGATGTAAGGTTTCGAAAAGTTGTAGGGGGTCGACAATCAAAAAAATTTGGCGAGCCCTGGGCTATGCTCACAATCGGGCCGCCGGGTGGTGAGGGACGGAGACTGACATATCCGAACAGACCACCCCGGAAAAATTCCTGGGGATTTTTCGACCCGTCCAGATCGATCCCGGGTCCCCAGAGCGGTAGGTTGCCACCTCGACCGCTCGATCATCCGACCTCTTTGTGACGATTAATCGATTTCCGGCCATCGTTTCAAAATCGTACCGAGTAACTATATAGAAACCTCTGGTACAGGCCGAAAGTCACGTTATTTCAATTCAATAAGTTTCCCTTGAAAGGAGCTAGATAGATGACCGGCACGACTCTATTGCTAACAAGAAAAGTATGATACATAGCATCTCGATTATATATATAGACTAGTAAAATGCAAATCTCGATATACATCCCCAACAATAAATTAAAAATATTAAATATATAATTATAAATAATTTTTTATTTAATTCATTATCTTGTTACAATGCCAAATGCATAAAAGAAAAATGATTTTTCGTCTTCTCTGTATTTCCTGTAGCCTATGTTACATGTAAGATATTGGATGGCTTAAGAAGCCTCTTAAGAAATTAATATTCTTAAAGCTAAAGAACATTTCAAAACAAACAAAAAATTCAATTATATCTTCAAATTATTCTTCCGGGTGATGTTAGTCGCAGAATATAAATTCTATAGGAAGCCACATAACCACAGTCAAGGCCTCACCCTCCTCCGTGGGTTTTTTGTTTGTCCAGAAACCCCGTAATGACTAGGCAGAATCGCCATTACGGGAAAACTGGAATTATCACATTTACAAATTCAAGTATTGTCGATATATTCAAAATAATCTCGGAAATTCTGTATTCATACATTTTATGAAAGTGGAATTGATCGGTACACTATATCCAAGAGAGGAAAACGGTTCGAGTTTTATCATTGACTACGCTGAAGCACTCTCCAATTGAAATTAAAAATGTTTTCAATTTATAAGAGATAAGACTGGCAAATATATCCAATCGAACGGGATTTTCTTCTATAATCGAGTATTGAGATCTTCCAGTGCAATTTGAAAATCCAATTTTCCACAATATTCGGCAAATCTAAAACACTAAAATGACGATCGTGCACGTGTCTTTAAAGCATTTCCGATTGATTTGTTGCCCGATATATTAATTGAAATTATAAATAATCAATCATCGAATGTTGTAAAAGAAAAGTTTGTTTTCATTTTTTATCTCTTGTGACCTGAAAATTGAAAAATGCTAAAATTAGTAATAAGATTTTTGAATATTGAAGATGGATTTACACATCTTTTACTTGAGACCCTTTCACCAGTATAAAAGTAATCAAAAGAAGAAAAACTGAAAATGCATTCTTCACAATGAAAAATTTATAACAAACGGAGAGTAATTAATTGTTACCTTGGCTTAAATTGAGAAATATTGTTTCGATTTTAATTATTTTCTTTTGAGTTGATTTAAATACGATGCGAAACTTATATTAATTATTAGAATTTTAATCTAAATATCCTCAGAAATTTGACAGATTTATTATTATTTATTCAGTAGATGAAAGTTTTATTGAAATTAAATTTTCACATTTTGAATAACGAAATGTTCTTCGGCATGATAAAAGAGTGATGAATAACACCGCATTTCAGGAAGATTTTGATATGGGGTCTCGGGGGCTTTTGTATCGTACTTTATTTTTCCGTTTTCTGTCTCCTACCATTATGCAACGCCGTCCATGGAAGCTGTGGAAGCACCGCTTCTCTTGTATTTTCTAAAATATAAATACATATCGTGCGATTATTTTCATATTTTAATGTACTTTGAATTCATTAATATTTTATTATGTATCTTATTACAAATTTCTATACTGCATGTGAAAAAAATGACAAGATTGCTATTGTATATTCGAAAATAAATTCATATAGGGATATTCTCAATGGAAGCGCTGTATTGTCGAAAACGGGACAGCTTAAATAGTGTAAAGCAGCCAGATTATACGCATTCGCTTTACAGAGTACCAACCTCACGCGGTTTAGCTGGTGGATGCTACATACCAAAATATCGTATAACGCTTCCAATGATTCCCCTCGGGGCCGGCACAGCTTCCCTATCATCAAATGTCACCACACGCCACTTTGCGGTTGTGAGTTGTAGGCAGTGGACCCTGAATGTCCATTGCAGTACGCTGAAAAAGTCTCGATACCTCAGGAAACGTCTGCAAAGGGGCTTGATGACCATGCAGGGGCTTTCTCCTCATCGCGCATTCCTGACAACTGACGCAGTAATGCATAATATTTTTGTTCATTTCTGGCCAGTAAAACTGTTTTTGCAATTACTTTCGCATTTTTTTAGCACATAAATGTCCTGAGCTAGGAATGTCGAGAAATAATTTTAAAATGTATTCTATAATTATTCGGGGAATTACTAATTTATCCGAAATTTCATTCCTTTCCGGGATCGTTTTCCTATGGTAAAGAGTTTGATCCGCCTCTAAATAAAAAGTTGCAGCATCTATGTTTGTTTCCTGGGAGGACGGGTCTCCCATTAATTGTTGCCTGACCCGTTTACAGACGGGGTCCTTTATCTGTTGTTTCTTTATTTGTACTTTACTATATATATAGGCAGGGCCGGTTCTAGGGTTTTGAGCGCCCCGGGCAAAACAAAATTTGGCGCCCTTTCATACAAGAATATACAAATTTACTGCAAATTTTAAAAAAAAGTAAAAAAAGGCAAAAAATCAAAATTACACAATAAAGAACTGTATAAAAAATTTATTTATTTAAAGCACGGCAAGTGTTGTTAATGCAAAGTTTACAGAAAGACAAAGTTATTTAACCATTAAGGCGTATGACAGGCGCCAGTATCACTTTGACTATTCATAATTTTGTTGATATTTGTAATTTATAAATTTGATCTCGTCCATTTTTTGAGTAGATTGTTGTGATACGTGATACTGATTACAAATTATCTTTTTAAAATAAATAAAAATAAACTTTTTAGAGATTAAAAAGCATTTGTCTGCATCAATGTTGTGTGATAAAAGCCATAAAAATTCTTAGGTTTCATTATTTTAATTAGTAAATTTTTGTTTTTGTCTATTAATCTTTTTTTTGAGTTATTATGAATTCTGACTATACAAATAGTTTTCTTTGAATAATTGTAATATTATTTATATCTGTTGACAATAATAAAATAATTAGAGTTGTGACCTTTATTTGGTATTATTAAAGAAAAAACAATTTATTGCTTGCTAAAAAAATCGATGTCTCATGAAAAATGATCAATTTTAATTTATAAAATCTAAAAAAATAATGAATGTAAAAAAATATTTTTTATTTTTATATCGGCGCCCCTCAAAATTTGGCGCCCCGGGCAGTCGCCCGGTTTGCCCGCCCCTTTATCCGGCGCTGTATATAGGTTGCATTTCGCAGATCTTTGCTACAGGTATTTGGCTTAGCCTGTCTGCATTTGTATGGCTTGTGAATTATCTCGAATTGGTATTCTTGTAATGCTAAATTCCAACGACTGTCTCGAACTTTTCGTCCTTAAAGTTTATAAGCCGTCTAAGGTGTCTATGATCTGTAATGATTATAAATTTCCTTCCATAAAGGTAAGGTCTAAAACGTTTGATGAACCAAATTACGGCCGGACATCCCTTTTCTATGGTCCTATAATTCTTTTCTGCGGGCTTTAACAGTCTGCTAGCATATGCTACCGAGCGCTCCCCGCCTTCCTCTTCCTGTCATAATAACAAGGCGCTTATCGCGATGTTTGAGGCATCTGTCGCTAATCGGTGCAGTATTTCGTTTCTGTTGTGAAAATATGAATTTTGTGCTAGATAATTGAGAATTTACTTTTCGAGAATCAAAAACTACCGATTAAATAAAAGTCAGCTGAGATTAATAAGCAATCACCACACCATAGTTAAACATATTAAATATGTTACCGTATGTTCTCAAGTCTTCTTTTAGTTCTGTAAAATTTATTAAAGAATATTAATCAAATGTGTAAGTTTGTACTGTACATCAGGCCCGGACGGATTAAATACGTTATTAATATACATGCTGAGAAAATAAGCTGCTTAGTACAAAACCTTCGGAATCCCACATATTTGTGTAAAATTAAGGAATTGAGAATCACCTAGGCTTATTTTACAGTCTTGATAAAAGGTAGTTATCTAACCAGTTATGGAACACCGGATTTGAATCGAAATAATCACGGAATAAGTTGGGGAAAAAAAGAATCAAATGTTTGAGATGTGTACACCTGCTATTTAAGCAACACCCCTCTCAGAATTTTGTAAAATTCTATCTATTGTTTCAAACAAATTTGTACAAATTGAGTAATTTCGTCTTCCACATTGTTGGATAGGATGCAATTTATAAGCTATTTGTTTATATACTTTTTCTTAACATATTTCGATTATTATTAGCATGGCTGACGAGATTGTCATTGGTCTATATATTATTTTGTTTTTGAGGATCCACTTTAATTTTTGACAGAAACCATTGTTTCGGAACAAAATCGGATTGAAAGAGCAACGAGATTGTTTGATCTGTAATAGCATCAAAACTGATTTTAGTTTTATACAAAATAATGACTGGATATTACCTGGATTATGATTAGATTTGTATAGTGTAGTGATCGGATCTGACCTCGGTGAAAGAAAGGAAATCATTTTTTTTCTTCATATTATTCTACATGTAATATCTTTGCATAAAACAAAATGTTATCCTGCCTTAGTAGTGTCTCCACGTAAAGTAGCTACCAGGTAGACGGGCGATCTAGGTTTTTCGGAGCCTAGGGTTTATTGAAGTCCCCACTTTTTGTTAGATTAAGAATTATTACAATAAAACAAATACTATAAATTATCATTATTAGCCCAGGGCTTAAGCCCTATTAGTCCCTATGTAGATCCGCCCCTGCTTCAGTTTGACTTAAAGAACGCGTTAAATATTTCGATCGGTTACTTCATCATACTGTATTTTGACGGGTGTACAGTACAGTCGGATTGGGTATGCTTAAGCAGCCTCAGCTGTTTACGAAATACATCATATATTTTTACTCCTTTTTACAGACTTGGCAAAGATCACACTTTTATCGTATTTCTTGTAACATGACAAATATTGAAATTTGCTACACGATTTTTAATTGTTTTAAACGAAGCCTTTATAATATTAATGTTAACATTTTGGTCTTACTGTTGTATTTTACTCGCATTTGTATTTTTATTTATTCGGGTTCAGTTGTTAAACGGAGGAGGAAATCTTACCTCACAGACAAGACATTTCCAGTTGTAATTGTGATAAATAAATTAAGTTGGCAATAGCTGATACGAATATTTTGATATTTGAATATATCATCCAATAATTACAAAATGGATGAGCCAGATACGAATATAGCCATGGACAAACCATAAGAATCGTATTCCGATTTTGAGAAATTGAATAGGCTATAGTTTCCATTCGTTATCGATATTGCGTTTAGTAAATTATGAAATTTGCGAGCATCTTAGGAATCTTTTATCGTGTTTCTGATAAAAAAAAAATATTATTTCACGCCTAAAATTTAGCTACAGGTTAAAAATGTGGCAGCATTAAAATTCTGAAAAACATCAAAATTTTCCCCATCTAAAATTCTACACCATTCAAATTACGATTTGGCAAACTCTTGCGAAGTTAGCCGACCGGGTTGTGTCTTTTGGATGGCGTTTCGCGGTCAGCCCTTCCGAGTGGGCGAGGTAAGGCACAGTGAGATAGGATTCCCATTTACAATGCGTTTAATAACAGCGAAAAATGATTATACACAACTTACAAAGACGAGCCTCGGTGGAGCAGTATTAGTCTTTTTCGGAGTTATCCGTCGCTCGGGGCACTGCTAAGTTCGTCGTTTCTCCCGATCCCGTAATTTCTCGCCTTTCGGGGGTAGTCCTACACCTTCCTTAAGATGTAGCGGTTAGCTGGGGCTCGGTCGCTGAGTCGGTATCTTACGAGTTCAGTCACTGTCAGCAAGTCTTTCCTTCCCTTTATTGTATTTGGAACGTACGTTTTTTTTCCACATCACAACACCCGCGGAGAGCACTACCTGTCGCTCGCGCACCACCACCAAAACAGTCATCCTATCTTTTCTTACGCGTACATCTTCTTACCAAACGCTTAAACTTGATCCCTCGACACGTTATCTTATTGGTCTCATCTCGTCACTTGGGACAATTTGAAACTCACCGGAGGGCGCGGGAAAGGTCAGCCGCCAGTTCGAATGATCCCCTCTTGCTAGCTCTGCTTCGACTGGGGACCCATTATTTCACTTACTTTCTCAGCTTACACCTCTTTAAAGAAAACACCTCTATTGTTCTGTCGCGCGGTATATTATCTTTGCCGCATTCCGAGGTCGCCCCCCTCCGGGTGACGATTCGGACCTCGCTCGGGTCCCCACACTCTTTTAAACCAATCGTCATCCACGATGTACAAAATATACGGTACCTCAGTACACGAACGTGTAAATTCCAACATATTTTTAAAACATTTGAAAAACAGAGGCGATTTAAAAGGAAAAATAATTTCAAGATGATTTATTGATAATCTAAAATTGGTATAAATTTGTCAGTGTATATATATGATCCTCCATACTTGAATTCACAATATCTTTTACAAACGTAAGCGTAAATAAATTCATCATCAGCCACAAATGTCATTCTCAATGTCTATTTGACCCGCTATGGCATCATACACAATATATTGACGTAATCTAATTCGAAAAACAAACGACAAACACAATACCAAAATGATTTTTTATTGATGGTAACGTTCAGTATCTTCTCAGGCCCGTCATGTATCTATCGCTTCCGTATCCGCTACTGCCAATGCTGGAATGAGACGTTATGCTTCCCATTTGCTGGGAACTTCCTCCGTACATACCGGGCTGTGACTGGCCCATACTCATGCTTTGCTGGCTGCGAGGATTTCGCGATTCCATGCTTCCGCTCCAGCGATTACTCGGCGGATTATCTACTCTCCCCCAGGAGGGACTGTGAGAAGAATCCATTTTACGAGAATCGGTGGAGCCCCACTGGGACCCGCTGCCGACGACGCTGCTACTGCTATACGACTTGCTAATGCTCTTCTCTCCGCTTCCGCCCCACGATTCGCTCCTCTCCCCTCCGTAAGATCTGCCGCTGCTACTGAAGGATCCACCCGGACCGGACATGGTTTTACCGGAATCGATGTAACGTTCGTGCACTCTTCTTTCGTGCGGTTGCGATTTCCATTCGTCGCGAGGCGGTGGGCGCCCGCGTACCGGCGGTGAACCTCGCGGCGGACCCATTCGTTCGCCTCGTTCTCTAGACGGGGGACCTCTTCCGGGATCTCTGATCTCGCGGTGTTCTCGGCCTCTGGCTTCACTGTCTCTGGAAGAATTCCGATTGTACCGTTCCGGTCTTTCGGCCACCCTGCGATCGTCACGATCGTGAGATGTTTGATCTCTTCGAACGTCTCTTCTTATCTCTCCGAATTCTCGAGATGGAACGTCTAAATTCTTCTCTCTCCCTTCGTACCTTTCCCCTCTTCTCTCAAACAAGTCGTGACGATCGTACGATCGTTCCCGATTTTCGTAATCGTGATACCTAAAGAAATGTAACAAAAATCTCATTTTATTGAAGTTCCGTTACTTTAAAAAACTTCTGTCGATGCCTTAAAATAATGTTAACATTCAATTTACATTATTTTAATATTTATATTACTATTAAATGCGTAGTAACAATAAGTTATAAATGATATAAACTAAAATAGATATGCGTAATAATTTTGTTTTCATACCTATTTCAAATTATTACTAATAAATAATATAAATTAAAATGCACATCATATCGTCATTGAACGTTTAACAGTAATTTAAACGTTAAAACTTATAAGTTAAATGGCTTCTGCCATCATGAAAATGACGAAAAATCCTGTAAGACTACTCAGAAAAATGATAAGACTGCTTTTTTTACTTATTTTGCGGGGGGGATTTATGACTACTATTATCGTAATAATTAAATTTTTTATACCTTCCTGATAACGATGGCCTTTTCCTTTCATCCCAATATGGTTCACTTTCTCTTGGTCCCCGAAATGGTCTTTTAAGTGGGCGTCTAGGTTCATCCAATCGACTGAAATAAATTTGTAACATACTTTCAAAGAGTGGATTTGAAATTTCTAAATAATGTTTTGTCAGTACAAATACTATTTGAAAATATACGAGTATTCATTAAAAAAACTTAATTTAGAAAAATATATATGATATATAAAAATATAAATACAAATATCTATTTCTAGAATTCAGTCTTAATGCTTACTAATCAAATTTAATCACATCTCAATTATTAAAAATTATAAACTTGGCTTCGTCATTTCTAATTTTAAAGACTGAATACACTAAGAAACACAAACCCATATTTTTGATGGAATAAAAAAAACCCCAGATTCCAGCATTAGTTTATAAAGTCTATAGCAAGTTGATGCATTTTTGTCATTGCATTTTTTGATGAAAAATATTCCTAAATTTATATTTTATATAGCATTATTCTTTAATTTCTGGAGATGATTTTTATGTAATAATCTAAATTGTTCTGAAATAAATTTACACAGACTTCTCTATATCAAATGTTTTCTTTAATAATGATACATTGTAGTAATTAGTATATACTACTTTTCAAAATTTGATACCTAACTAGTCTAATTCTATCATTTTCTGCTATTTATAATTATTGTTTATCACATTAGTCATTCAGTTATTATTACAATTATATTTATTAACAATTTAACAAGATTTAGATTAAATTCCAAAACAGAGTTCATTACATGCAGTATCTAAGAGCAAGATCCAATGTGCATGATGAATCTCACTAATCAGACTTGTTCCTCTCTAAAAGCACTTTCATTTATCATTCTTCATGTAAGTTTCTTAATAAGGTCCCATCATTAATTGCAATGATGGAACTGAAACTTGGATAACAGAGCAAGAAAGTCAACAAGTTAATGAAACAAGTGTAAAATCTTTCCATTATTGTGTTTTTGAGTCGTTTTCAAAGTTTCAGAATAACCGACTTTTTAAAACCAAAGTAATGTTGGTAAAATGAAATGAATATCTAAATATGGATAAGAAAAAATTTATTTTAAGAAAACAAATACAGTAGAGCATTGATTATCTGAAACAATTCGAGACTGGGGTTGTTAGGATAACTGATCATTTACGAAAAAATATATTAAACACAAAACTGTACTGTATATATTTTGTATTACACGTCTTACAAATACATATCTTACATAAAGTAGTACATTAAAGTAGGCCTACAGTTTAGGTTGTTAGGGAGGAGAGTGCTGCAGAGCTAAAGCACTAGCAGAAATTTGAATTTGCAAACTGGAATGCTTTCAATAGGGGAAAAAAGTGATCACGTGACATAGGTGTCGCACATATCGATACGGTTGTAAACAAGCTGTTCCGTTCGAAGGATAGCTTACTTTATAATAATGGAAGAACGAAAATATTTTTTAGGAAGGTTAACAACGGTACAATTAAAGGAAGAATTAAAAAAGTACAATGCCAAGTTAGCTGGTAGAAAAGCCGATTTAATAGAAAGGTAAGTTAAAATAATCTACATCTACATTTTTATCGTTAATTATTACATTTATAATTTCAAGTCCTTATAACTATTACATGATAAGGTAACTTACCAGTAGATGAAAGTTTTAAGGATAAGATTTCACAAAATGCACATTTTTTGTCGATAAAAACATTTAAAGATCAGTAAAGTTGTCATTGATTCCTTTCACATTTGTCTAACCAATACATAAGGTCAAAACTTTAATTAAAATAAATTTTTTTTTCCTTTGGAATATGGTCATGTACTGAGCCTGACATATTATAACCAATTTATACCAGTATCTGAAATGTTAACTGTACCAATAGGTTATCACTGTAATTTAGAACAACAATCAACACAAACAAAACTACTTTCTATGAAGTTCTAAGACAATATAAGAGATACATATCTTAATCTTTTACCAAGAGAAAACAATATTCGGAGTATTTAAAATAAATATAATCAAAAAGTCTTTTTTATTGGTCACAAGTCTTCTTGTTTCAATAATTTAATGCAATAAGACTAATTTCTTCACCAATAAACTTTTTGTACAAGTGAATTTTTGCCCATTTTCTTTTACTAAATCTGGCATACACTATATATATGCCATATTTAGGTGCTTGTCAATACTGTTCAGTTACCTTATACTGTTTATTTTTATATTATATGTAATATATTAAGGTAAGAATATAATATATAATAATAATTCTTGCCTTTCCTGTCAATGAGACAGAAAAAACTAAATAAAATATTGGTGATCATATGTTAACTAGTTATTAAACTTGTTTACAATAATTTTCAGGTTACTGGCATATGAGAGGAATCAGAAAACTCATAATTTTTCTATATCCTGTGATAGCTCTCCTGAATTCAAACTTTCTGATTCATCTGAATATAAGGATCTCTCTCCAAGTTTACAAATACCAGTTTTGACTATAGAGACAATTGATGCCTACATGCAGATGTCAGATCAAAGAATGTCACTGTCTGCTGTGCAGATGTATTTTAATGAATTCTTATTAATATTGATAATAAGAGGAACAAAAGAGAAACATTTTTTATATTTTAAAGGTAATGTAAAATCTGAATTAACCAAGGGGAACAGATTTACACAGATTTAGTAATTACAGATGATGGGGTTATAGAAAATGCAATATGTGAATGTACAGCAGGTAAAGGGCCTAAAGCGTATTGCAAACATGTATGTGTAACACTATTGGCAATAGAAGAACATGGAAGAACAGGCACATATAAGTGTCACAAAACATGCACACAGGTTCTACAAACATTCCATCAGCCTACCTGCCAACATAAAGGTTCCCCAGTTAAGGCTAGTGAGCTTCCATTTCATTTATTTAAGAAGAAAGGAATGAAAAGAAAATGATTGGAAGACATAAAATTTGACCCCAGACCATCTGGTAGTACAATCCCTGATTATACAAACTTTGTTATTAATTTGGCAATGAACATGCAAAGTGGTTGTGCAATACCGATATTGTAATTAAGGCAACCAGCAAACATGAGGGTTTTAGAGTCAGATCATGATTGCAAAAGCACAATGTCTGAAATGTGTTTAAGTGCTTTACATGTAACTGAAGCAAGTAGGGAGTACATAAAACATTTGGAAAAAGAGACCAGATTACAATGAAAAAGTGCAGTTTGGAAGAAGGAACATTTGTTGCATTTGACATCTTCAAACTTTGGAAAAGTTTGTAAATTAAAATTAACAAACAGACTAAAATTGTGTGGCTCATTACTGTCAAGTAGGCCAATAAAAAGTAAGGCAATTTCTCACAGCTTAAGATATGAAAAAAAAAAAAGCAATTGAAACATATTCTTTTGTAAATACTCCTGTGAAAGAATGTGGCATGTTTCTTCATTCAAAATACCCATTCTTAGCTGCAAGTCCAGATGGGCTAGTGGATGATGATAAAATATTAGAAGTTAAATGTCCTTACTCCAGTTTTAAACTTCCTGTGAATGTGCTAAAGATACCATATTTGGAATGTACTGATGACAAAATTACTTTAAAACGGAATCATGATTATTTTCATCAAATCCAAGGACGATTAGCAGTGACAAATAGACAAGTTGCTCATCTGTTTATTTACACAAAAAGTGACTTCAAAGTTTGTATCATTCCAAGAGATAATAAATTCATTGCAGACATGATTGAAACACTAATTATGTTTTTCCATGAGCATATTAAGCCAGTTCTTTTTAAAAAAAATGTTTTATAAACATTAAGTTTATAAAATAATTGAGCTAATTGTTATTTTACAATTTGAGTTTATGTAAAATTTTTCTAGATGGTGTATAGTGTGAATTTTTTTAAATAATAAAAAGAGATTTTGTTTTAAAGATTAAAATTCTTTTATTAGCTTACAAGTATTTATTCAACTATAGTACAAATTTTAAAACCACTATATTACTTTGAATTGAAGTTCCACAATGAAGACCTTCCTGTGTATGATAGTATACATTCTTAATCTTAGATTTATAAACAGACAAAAATTTAAAAATACTATAGATGGAAAACTTAAATTAGGCTAGGGTCTAGAATGGAAAAAAATTTATATACGGTATTAATAGAGAGCTAGACTAACAGTGAAACAAATTAAGAATCTCTGCCAACAATGCATGGTCTAAAATTGCATAACATAAAACATATAAATATAATTTCACTGCCAAGTTTGGTTACTGTCGGATGCATGTGTTGCTTCAAAATTTTATATGTACAGTACGAGCCATTCCTATAATACGTTCAATATGTATTCTTTTACTAGATATTTTTCTGTCTCGAGATGACAAACTGCTGCTCAGCTGTGCTTTTCCTGTCATAAAAGTGGGTATATTTACCACAACATCTTTAGTAATTAGTTATTCCTGAATGTTAAAACCTCCATCAGCCATTACCCAGTCTTAAAATAATTATTGGATTTTTGTTTAAAGAATTAACAAATCGTACTTTAGAACCGACAACGTATCTCTTAGTCTGTTTACAACCTCGTCGATACTAGCGCCGCGTGCGGAGTAGATTTCACTTTTTTCCCCTATTAACCAATGTTTTGGTTGACCGGTATTTGGATAATTGATGCTCTACTGTATATTGCTTTTTCTATTTTGGCCATCATAACTAGAATTCTCATGAAGCAATTTACTCTATCTTCTGTATCATCAATTTCGAAGTATCCACTTATTTCACACCTTTAGTTGTAAAATTTATTATTAGTCTAGATGGATACACTTCATGTCATGGCACAACTTAGAATAGATTTTCATAATTATTCTCAATTTTGTTGTTAATATCCTCATAAAAAGTCATTATTATTCTCAACTATTTAAATTTACATATTAGAAGAAGACTGACACAAATTTGACATATTTTAAACTAATTAGATATCTACTTACACTGTATTACAACCCCTGGACAAAAGTATGGACTACTGTTCACTTTGCAGTATGTCATTCTGTTTGTTGTTAAGTTATGGCAACACAACACTTGGGCAATGCCTTCCGGGAGGTCTTTTAAGGGAAACTAGCCCCTATTTAGGCATTACTTATATGGAGAAAACCCAGAAAACTCCACGTGGCCAGTCCATCCAAGCGAGGCGAAACCCACGACCAAACTCCCAGTGTTCAGGGTATGAAGACCGCTTAGCCACTGGTGGGGAGTATGTCATTCAATTCAACTTAAAGTTTCAAAACAGATGTTAAATAAGCAATTCTTTTTCACAAAATTTATATGCAGTCTTGTGCAAGTAACAACAGAAAACAGATGAAAGCAATTATATTAAAAAATTTAAGAAACAGCACTCTCAACACTTGAGCAATATTAGACAAAAATATGGAATATCGTAATTACAGAGGCATATGTATGGAATAAAGTGAATTAATATTGCATGGGACTGCCTTTGGCCTTTACTACTGCTTTAATACATCTCAGTATTGAAGTGACTAACTTATGTGAAAAGTTTGTAGACATTTCTGCCCATCTGGTTTGAATAGAACTCTTCAATTCACACAATGAAGCCTATTTCTTTTTTCAAACCAGTTTCTTCAAAACATTCCACATAACATAAGTCAGGGCTGTTTGGTGACCATTAAATGTTATTTTTTAGAAACTATTGGCACACTGTTTTAGCATAGTGGGAATATGCATTGTCATCTTGGTAGATAAAGTCAAAGTCACCAAAATGTTCCTCTATTGTGTTTTGCACAAAATTATCTAAAATTTCCAAGTAATCTTCTGCATTCACTGAAGTGGTGACAATTTCCAAATGCCCAGTTCCTGCTGCAGTCATGGTATCCCAAATCGTAACTTCATTGAAAATTTTATTTTTGAAAGAAGGCATTCTGATAGAAACTTTTCAATGGGTTTTCTCCAAACTTTGCTACCATTGTTATCTCTATCTCATGCATCAAATCCCAATTCTAGTAGGCTTTTGCCCATTGCAGATGTACAAGGGTGGTTTTATTTTTCAACCTCCAATGGTCCATAAAAACAAAGACAAGTGTAAATAACAAAATGAAATTATTACGAAAAGTTAGGTACAAACATGGTTACTTTTTGACATAATTACCATGAAGTTTGACACATTTGTCATATCTGTAAATGAGCTTTGCAATCCCCTCTTCATAGAATGTTGCAGCCAGTGACTTGAAATGGCCTTATTGTTTTTTGAAGATTGTCATTAGTGTCAAACCTCTGCCATCCTAGCCACATTTTTAGTTCAGGAAAGAGGTGGAAGTTGCTTGGTGCTAAATCGGGGCTATACGTTGGGTGTTTAAAGCTGGGTGGAAGTCTTCACACCTTTAATGTGTGAAAACTTCCATCTCTTTCTGAACTGAAAACATGGCTAGGAGGGCAGAGGTCTGAGACTAATGACAATCTTCAAAACAACATAAATGCCATTTCAAGTCACTGGCAGCAACATTCTATGAAAAGGGGATTGCAAAGCTTGTTCACAGATATGACAAATGCCTCAATCTTCATGATGATTATGTCGAAAAGTAACCACGTTTGTACCTAACTTTTGGTGATAAATTCATTTTGTTATTTACACTTGTCTTTGTTTTACGGACCATTGGAGGTTGAAAAAGAAAAAAAACAGCCTATGTTGCTTCTCAGTCAGCTTGAGAAATGCAAAAAAATTCAGAGACTGTATGTATGGATATTTATTTGTGTGTGGGGGGCATGATTTTACTCACCCTCTTTGAAGCTTAATATCAATAACTCCCATGCTATCAAAAATTTCTGAAATTTTGCAGGAAGGTTTGTGTATTACCATATTTTTGCAGAATGATCAACATGTCGGTCTATAGAGGGAGACCATGAAATCAAATATTTCCATATGGTAAAAACTAGCATGCCAGTTTATCCCGGGGAATGCCAGCATGCCAGTTTAAGTGAGGTTATTCATCCCGCTCTAAAGGGTGAATTAAAAAAAATAAGAGAGTTATGTCAGGTAAAAACAAATATGTTTTTATTCTAAAACTGTGAAACTGTCAGTATTACATCAAAAACTACGATTGTGTGTTCAATTTCTTCATTTTGTTTTCTTTCTAAAGATCTAAAATATTTGTGGAATTCTGAAAGTTCCTTTTTTTTTGTTTTTTATGGTAATTCCAATTCCATTCAAAAACACAAAAATAAACTGGCCCTAAATTATCTCAACTTACTTTGATTAACATTGGTTTTGTGTGAATTTTGACAGGAAGATGTTAGTTTTAAGATTGAATGCATGGTCAGTGTAGCCCACACTAACTACTACTAATGTCAGTAAGTTGCTAATTGTTTTATTGTCTTAAAATCAGAAAGAAAGTTTTCCTTTACAAGTCAGTCAAATTACAATGATATTATAAATTAAGTAAGAAAGATTAAAATTCTTAAAAATGTTTTTAAAAAAATAATAAAATTTGTTTAACAACTAGTTTTGTTACATTTGATTAATTTTATTTTTTAGTCGCAGTTTAACTAACAGGCCAGATACCCCGGGGTTACTGGCATGCTGGTCTCCCTTGTTTATATGCAGCATTCCAATCAATCATTCTGCAGAAATATGGTAAAAGATTCATACTATTAAATTTAAGGTCAATGGGGTGAGGAGAATATGGGTGATCATGTATCATTCTCAAGTAGGGTCGGGACTTAATGACAATTTTACTCATTATTAAAAATTTACAATTTTTTGTAAAACCCCATCCCTACTCTCAAAATTAAGTTTTTTGTCATTTTATAATAATTAAAAATGTAAACAATTTTTTTTAAATGAAATATTGTAACAGACACCACCACCAGAATTTTAATGTTGCTGGGAAAGTTAAGCAATTCATTGCTGGATTTCTTACATTTAAATGGACCCATACTATATTTCTGGATTTCCTCATCTCAATGAAAAATGGCAGTTTTATCAAAATCAATCCATTAAATATTGAAAATGAACTCTATTCTATAAGCCAATACAAGACATGCTAGCAACCATGAAACATCGAATGGAAAAGTTGTACAATTTGTGTGATATTGCTTTGTCGCACATCTCGTGAAACGACCTTTGCAGTTTAGGATTCTGCATCACAATTAATGTTAAAATGGCAAAGTTTAATCAAAATCTATCAAATGGATTTTGAGAACAAACAATTCTGTAAGCCTCAAGAAGAAGCTCTGCTTCAAAAATTTTAAATGAAAGTTATGATGCTCAACAAAAAATTTCCTTAATAATAAAAAAATCATCATCATAATCATAAGCAATCAACTTTTCTATTTGCAATACTTGAGTCATCATGTTCAATAACTAACTCATTCACTTATTAAAACTTCAGATTGTTAATAAATTTTTGGTTAAAAGTAAAGTAACATCACTTTTACACTAACAGATTAAATTATGGAATTTTTACTAGTAAAAATTTATTCCATTGCATTCAATATAAAACAAAACTTCATTATAATACAGTTTAATCAAGAATAACAAATACTAAATAATATACTTTTTACAATAAAGTCAATATTAAACTAAATAATTATTAGCATCTATGTATATATATATATTAGATATAACCTACAAATAATTGAGTTGTTGCTAGTAAATTTTAATAATAAATTTTCATTAGAAAAAAGAAATTAAATTTTAAGCTACCTCATCTGTTCTCTTCGCCTAAGTTCCTCTCTCTCTCTCTCTAGTCGTTCTCTTTCAAGTCTTTGCTTCTCTCTTTCAAGCCTGAGTACTTCAGCTCTTTCTCTGTCTAATTTCTCTCTTTCAATCCTAAAATATAAAAAAGAATTTATCAATTACATAAAAATTTAATAAAAATGAAATATTCTGCCATTGCAATCTACAAGAACTTAAAAATTTAATTTCATATTCTAATGAAGTAAATGCGTGTATGGATATTTATTTGTGTGTGGGGGTTCAGTGAATTGTCAAAACTCCAGACTGAGACCAGACCCATCCAGATTTTCAGTTTATCTGGATTTTCAAATATACATGTAAATTAAACTTACTTGCTTGTTCTAAAATAGCAAAGTCCTAAAACAGCAAACGTGACATGTAACTTATTGAAATTAGTAAGATTAAAATTCTTAAAAAATTTTCTACTTAAATAACTTGAATAACTTTTGACTATATCAATGTATACCTCTCTTAATATCCTAAAGAAATGGATACTTTATTAAAAATTTTAAAAAATTACATATCATTCAAAGTAGAAGTATGAGTACATATACTTATTTATGATTAAATATCAAGAACACTAAATATTTTCATGTAAACACTGATTATAACAATTTTAAAAGAATGACCAAGGTTCTTCTGCAGTTTCATATTAATTCACTAGTTTGTATTTCAAAAAATTTATAGTAAAATCATAAGAACTAACAGATCTGATAAAACATTAAAAGTAGTCTTAATAAGTTTATTAATTGCTATGTAAAATTAAATATTTACATATATCAAAATAGTAACAGGTAATAAACATTAATTTTAGATACTTTTTTTAAAATAAAAAGCATTTACAATTAATTAGAAATTTCTTGACTAATTTATTTGTTACAAAACTATTCATTTTAACTGAAGACACAATAATTCTCAGTAAAAACCATGCTTTATTATCATCTAATAAGTAATTTAAACTTAGGCCAAAATGTTTTAAGTCATCAATGATTAAAATAATAATAATAATTTGATCGATGGACGCAATTGTGCTAAATATTTAACTGATTAAATTATAAATAAATTTTTTCAAGGATTAAACTTAGAAAAATATTGGCCTAAAAAAATTTTACTAACTTGTAAATATAATTTTAAAAAAATTATTTGTAAGTATATTAAATTGTCTAACAGACCTTAAACGCTCTCTCTCTCTTTCTAGTCTAATTGATTCTTCACGTTGTTTACGTTCTATTGAACGTTGCCTGAATATTTCTTGCGCCCTTCGTCTTTCCACCTCTCTTATTTCACGTTCTCTCAAACGTTGCCTACGGCGCTCTTCCTGAAATGACATTGTTTATTACATTACTATAAATATAAACTTTTAAATGCAATATAGAAAATATTTTAGGATAATTACTTTTATTTTTTGAAAAGCAGTTACATTTGATTTAAAGCCTGGTTTAAAACCTGGCTTAGAAACAAAGGATCTTTTCAAGAAAAATGGTTTTCTAAAAGGTTGACGATCTCTAAACGATAATGCTCTTAACCCACGTCCTCTGCCTCTAGCATAAAATGGACGCATATCTCTACGTGGAAAAGATCTTCTATAATCTCTACCTCGTGATACACTTCTAGGTTCTCTTAGTCCACGTTCTCTCTCTCTTTCTCTTGATTTTTCTCCAGATGGTTCCACTTCTGTAAACAAAAATTCTCTTCATAATTTCTTGTTATTTCATTTTTGAAGATAACAGAAAACAATTTCTGGAAGACTTTTTGTATAAAAAATTCTGATAAACTGATAAAAATTGATTCAAGATGCAAATTCTCTGAAAGCTTCAATAAGTTGTAATGTAGTTTTATACTGTGCTCTCTCTCAATATTTTTTCCTAGCTATCTATATTTGTACATTAAAAGATTAATATTTTAAAAAACTTGTAAAGAGAAAATAATTAAAATATATTGCTGTTTAAAATTTAACTAAACAAAATGCACATAAAATTTCCTTGTGTTCTTATAAATTTGATACATTTTTAGTCATTATTTCAATATGCCACATTTAATTATATAAATGCAGGTTTATTACCGATCATGTTCAGTTAAAATAATATAGTCCAAAAATACTTTACTTAAGTGATAAGGATATTCAATTACTCTCAGATTTAGCAGCTTTTGCTATATCATTACAATAATAAATATTTTTACATAGTTTTCTATAAAACTATTTCCAAAGCTGAAACAAGATAATGATAAAATAAGTTTTTATAAAATTTTGATATTTATTGTCAAAAAACGTTTATAAATACTTTAAATTGGTTAGAGACAGAACCTAAAGAAGTCTGACTTCAACATTTCATGTCTGGTGAGGTGCTTACTTATATTATAGTTTATAATAATTCTCTACACAAAAACAATACTATATGTATATATTTATGTGACTGATTTATATATAGTGATTAAGTAATTGTAAATAATATTTTAAAATTTCAATTAAAAAATCAAAGACAAGACAATGGAAAATGTAATTTAAAATAATTCAGAACAAATTAATAATAATGAACATCGTTAAAACACACATGGCACTTAATCACTTGGCCTCTGAGAAGTGTTGAATTTTGACACCCCCTTGTAATGCAAAACATTTTCACTTTAGCATTTTAGATTTTTCTGGACTCAACTCTACTTTCAATTGCATTTTTTCTGTAGAACATTTTCTGCATTTGTCTGATTCTACTCCAGCACAGATGTTTTTAATGCTAAATATTATCATACTTCATCATAACTGAAGTAATATTTCAACTACTAAATGTGATAGACTAAAAACAAAAATAACTTCTTCTATATTCAATCAGTTGTTTGTTCATATGTTAGTGTATGTATCATCATCATATAAAAGGATAGCTTGAAATAGACCTGCACATTTGATTTTGTGGATAAAAGTATAAGAACTACAATGTCCAAACTGTGTGGTATTTTTTTTTTGAGATACTCCCCATCCATATTTATGCACTTTCTGGAAGAGCTTGAATTTCAACACTATAAGAAGGTTTTCCTTGTCACAGCCAATGCAAGACACAATTCTACAATGCTTTGTTTATCACAAATTTCTTTTCTTTTAAGTGCTCTTTTAATGATTCAAATTATGAAAAATCACAGAGTTAAATCTAGTCTGTAGAGGAATTAAGGACTTCTCAGCTTATAGTTGTCAAAGTTGCTGTCATCACAAGCTTTATGTAGACGTGCAGCAAAATGAGTCTTCAACAATTTCAATGTCTCTGCAGATTTCTCTGTAAAGCTTGTCTTTTTTCAATCACACAGCTGGCTTTGGATTTAATTGATGAGATAAGGCAATGCAACATTTCAGCAATCTTTCAGGGAGAGAGATCTTCTGGAAGGATTTTCTATGGATACATGCCCCTATTTAAATGTTAGACATGTGAAGAAAATCCAGAAGATTCCATATGGCCAGCCCATAAGAGGTATGAAACCACAACCAACTGCCAATGTTCAGTGCTTTTATCAACTCTGACACTGGTGGGATACAATGGTCAGCCAAATGTATCCATGAGATTTGTGACATTCAATTTTGAGCATTGCTACACTTATTGCACCAATTACACAACTTGTCCTTGACAGTGTTTATTTACTTTTTCAATGCCTGAATCTGTGCCAAATTTAAGTAAGTTTCACATTTTCCTTCATAAGAAATTTTATGACATACTATTGTTCCACACTAGCAGAAACTTCATTTTATAATTTGACTCACCACATCCATGTGCCAAAGGGGAGTATTCATTCTTGCAGGGAGAGAAAAGGTAGTGTCTATATAACATCAGGTTTACATCATAATTGGACGACTACAACTGAGTTAGACCAAAATATGCAGGTCACTCAACTGCAAGTACAAAAATACACACCTTCCTTAGATTCCTTGAAAAAACATTTTCAAAATTGTATTTGTTTATTTTTTCTTTCATAGAGAAATTCAGTGTTTACATATTTTTCCTACATCTAATTTTTATATCTAATTATTTTAACATTAATTTAATTGATAATTTCAACATATGAAATTAGCTTGAAATTTGGAAAAGATAACTTTTAGTATTACATTTCCATACTATTTGTGTAATTATATCTGAATATCTGAGAGCAACAGATTTAAAGAAAAAAAACTATGGAAATTTAGTATCATCATTTAAAAACAAAAATCATTTTGTTTTTAAATGCTATCATTATTAAGGTTTGAATGTTATAAGGGCTATTCTAAAATCAACCTCTAATTGGCTGGTAAAAGTCACAGAGGGAGAAATATTTATTATACACAAAATTTACTTACACATCTATATTCCTTTTTGCACATAGTTGCCACCAAAAGAAAAGAAAACAAATCAGGCACTTTTGTATTGTGACTTATACTGGCTTTTGCAATCTCTTGCCAATGAATCATGCCATTAAGTTACCAGTTGCTGACTCCATCTATAAGCCCCTCATTGGTTTCAAATTGCAGGATATCCAACCAGACCATCTTGGCAAGTTCAGACTGTAAGAGAGAGTGATCAAAAATCACCCAGTTGAACTGCTCAAGTTGATTCTTTTGAGTAATGCAAAAGAAACATCAAAGTTGAACCCATTCGTTGAGTTTTGTGAACATCAGTCATTTATTTTAGGCTGGACCCAGAACTTGTAAAAATCCAATATCTCTCTGACAATAAGAAACAGTAGACCTCGAAATTTGAGGGGAGTCACCAGAAATTTTTGAAATTATGAAATGGTGTTTTTTTTATGCATGATTTTGTGACTGATGAACTTGCTGAAAATGTTACGAGTACATCAGTAAGGACTGAGTGTCATCACTGTTCCATATCTGTGCACCCATCCATGAATTTCCTGTACAGATCCCTCATAGAATTGTGACTTAATGTTATCATCATAGATATGATGTACTGACGATGAATCTTGGTGGTGCTATGTCCTACTGCTTTCAGAAAACTTATCATACCATGGACCTCACAGTGGTGAGATGGCAATGATATATGGTCCAAGTTTCTACTCAGTAGCTACTTGTGAATAAGTTAAAAACTGGATGATGAGGTAGAATTTAGTAATATAAACCTTTACTAATTCTATATACTAACCTTTACTAATTCTATATACTACAAGACATATTGCTTTGACAATTAGTTTATTTTTACCAGACAATTGGAGGTTGATTTTGGAACAGTACTCATATTTCTCAATCCTGCTCATCTAAATTATTTTATAATTTTTTTTTCAAATAATAAATAAAAACATTAGCTTATAATATATATTTCATTGTTTTGTATGTTTACATTAAACTATATCAAATCAGTATTTTTAAATTAATCAATCTTTTTTTTTTTGAAATTATCTACAAAATAATAAAAATACAATCTTTTTGACAATTTCATTACTTTGTTTTAATCATGTTAAATTATTATTTCACAACCTCTCTTGAAACTATTTAGAAAATTTTCAAAAGTTTCAAAGATCTTAGTATGCCAAAGAGCACAAAATATATATCTGGCTTATTAAAAAATTTTGCTATTATATTAATATGAAATGTGCAGTATTTTAATGTACTCAAGGATGTTGAAAACTCTTATAAAAAATTTTTTAGTATACCACACATTATACATATGTAAATACATGTATGTCCATTCTTAGTGAAAATAAGTAACAATGTTGGTGAGGATTATTTTCATTAAGGACACATTAACCTTTATAAAGAATCTTAAAATTCTAATCGTATAATGTGCATTTGTTTTGAATCAAGTAATTTTTATCCATTAATTAAATGCAAAAATCCTTTTAAATGTTAATAAAATCAATGTAAGCATACCTTTTCCTTCTTTATCTGTCTCCTTTTCTTGCTCATTTTCCTCCTCTTTCAAAATTTCACCTTGTTCTTCAGTTTTCTCTCCTTCATTTTCTTTTGTTTTTGAAGTTTCTATAAAAGAAAAAAAAAAAAAAGCTATAAATTAGTTTTGGCCAATCAAATTTATGAGTTTAGCTACATGTATCTTCTTATTTGGAAATAAGCACCCATACTGTATAAAATTTCACTTTAAGGTTTGAATAGTAGTTTCTTCCTGCTTATGTCAATCCAATTTTCTCTCAATTTCACTTTCACTCTAATGCTTGGCTTTGATCATTTCCAAATTGTTAGCATGATACCTATAATTTTCAATCCTATCTAAGCTCATTTATATACTGATTACCTATGGCAATCCAGCTAAAGTAGTTGTACATTTTTCTCTTCTCCAGAACTTATACTCCCTTTTATATCTAAACAAATCAACAGTGAATCAACATCACCTTATATTTAGGAATATTTTTAGACAAACACTCTGAAATTCCATAATGTGAAAATTATCAAAAAATTTTATCTGATTCATTCAGATCAGTTTGATAGGATTCTTTCAAACAAGTTTTTAACATTTTATTCCATTTTTATAATTTTCAAGGTTTAATTATGGTCATTCAGTTTCCCTGTTATATTCTATTGACAATGCACTTTATAAATCATATCATATATATAAACCAAGTGATGTCTTTTACAGATTCATTCTCCATTATTCATGATATTGAGAATTCCTTTACTCAAGATCCATATCCACCATTCTGACAGGCATATTTTAAATAATTTAATATAACTGTTATATATCACCACTTTTGATGCTTAAGATCCAGTCTAAGAAATTAATTTCAATCAACTCATTGTTTATCATACTTCGCTTTCCACTAGATCAAATGTCATTGATGTTGATTTTTTTTAACACTAGAAATGTTTATAACCCTTTTAATTACTAAATTATACTTTTAACTTTTAATTATTAATATTTTTAATAAACTTTTAATTTAGCAACTTTAGGGGGTGCTTCAGACCTTTGACCAAGATGGCGCAAATTGCGTTGGAGTATCTTTGGTGTGTTAAAAAGATAAATCTATTGATAACTTGGTGGTTATTGTTGAACTGTTTGTGGATAGTAATTAGATTAAAGTTAATAATGGCAGGAGTAGAACAAAATCCAGGTCCGCTATCTCATTCACCGACAAAGAGAGGACGACCTCCATTGACTCGAAGTACAAGTGCCGTCAAGGTGTCCAAAGATGCATGTGTAGACACAATGCTCCGTCGTCAACCGACTACACTTAAGGAGATGGAAAAGATGAGGAAAATAGCCGAAATAGAGAGGGAGAAGGACGAAGAAACAAGGTTAGGAAATCTTTCCGAATTGGTGGAGATAGAAGACAGTTCGTCATGCACTACTCTACAGCAACTTTCAAAATTGATACAAGACTCTCACAACTCTATTACTGAACAAATATTGGACCTTAAATCTGAAATTAATTTAATTCACCAGGATATAAGCGAATTTAAAGCCAAGCTTGGTACATTAGAACATAACTTAAATCTATTGGAAACAAAAGTGCCAGACTTAGATAGAAAAATTGAAGCCCAGCAATACTTGGTAAATACCATTTTAAATATAACTAACCAATGTAATCTAATGTTATTTGGATTACCAATTACAGAAAAAACAAACATGAAAGAAAGTCTTACTCAATTTTTCCGAGAGAATATTAAGATAACAGAATTCAAAAAAAAGAGGAAATTCTGGACATACACATAATAAAAAAAGAAGATCCATCAATTTTAAAAGTTTCTCTGAGCAAGATTCAGAGAAAAAATCAAATCCTTTCAAATTTTTATAAAAATAAAGAAGTATTCTTAGAAGAGCCATTTAAAAATATACGTATGTCATCCGACCTTACACAAGAATCTAGAAACCGTAGAGCAAAAATCCTCCCATACTATAAAGAAGTCAAGAAAAACAGGTGAACAGATATTTGCTTATTCTTACATATTATTAAGTTATTACTTAGAAATGACTATTAGTTTTATAAATAATTGTTTAGTTGATACTAAAACTTTTTTAGATTTAACAATCAATATTTAAGCTCTTCTAATAAAAATAACACTAAGCTGTTGAGTAATCTAAATAGAGAGCCTGACAAAGTTAATATAGAGGAATTTAAAGATTCGGATATTAGAATTTTGTCTTGGAACGTTCAAGGACTTAGCAAGCAGAAAACTTATTTCTATTTTGATAAAATCCTAAAGAAGTATGATATTATAGGATTGGAGGAAACATGGGTCAACAAACTAAATATAAATGAGGAACATCTTCTCCAGGCCTTTGAATATATACAAGTTCCAGCTCAAAAAAATCTAGGTGTAGGTCGACCAAAAGGAGGAATAATGTTAATAATGAAAAAATCTCTGGGTGAAATGATTTATAGCTTTTCAACAACTTACTTTATATTCTCATTAATTAAATTGGAGTCTCCTAAATTTAATAATCAATCAGATAATATTCTGGCAATAATAGTAAGTTATTTTCCACCTTACCAAACGCTACAAAATCTCTATCAAGAAATGGAAAAGGTTATAATGGATTGGCTATATTTTACCTCTTGTTGGATAATTATGGGTGATTTTAATGCAAGAATTGACAACTATAATGATTCCTATTATAAGGGTAATAATCAAACAATTTATAACTTAAGAAATAGTCATGACACTGGTAGTAATCCTAAAGGGAATCTATTATTAAATTTCGTTAAAAATTATGATTTATACATTCTTAATGGACGTACAAAAGAAGACTATACCGGTAGGCATACTTTCATGTCATCAAGGAGGAGCATCAGTAATTGATTACATAATATGCTCTGAAGCCATACTAGGACTATTGTGAAGAATTTAAAGTATTAGACCACGACTTATCTGACCATTTCCCTGTCCACTTGATTATTAGAGATGAATCAAACAAATCAAAATATGAGAAGGCAAGAATTAAAGAGAAAGTGCAGGTTGCAAGAGACAGATTCAAATTAAGAAAGTTTGAAACTGAAATAGAAGGAAGAATTAAGTTAATTGAAAAAATTGAGACTAAGGAACTATATGATACTTTAATAAAAATTTTTAATGATTATAAGATAAAACCAAATTATCATAAGAATAGACATTTAGATAAAATTAAATCCAAATTTAAGCAAGACTGGTTCGATATGGAATGCTATAGAGCAAAGAGACAAAAGGAAACTAAATTAGCATCTTTTTGTAGGTTTAGAACAAGAGATCAATTAATTGAATATATAAATTCAAAGAAGAGTTATACAAATCTTATTAAAGCTAAGAAAACGAAATACTTTAATTTAATCAATCAAAAACTATTGGCTGATAAAAGCAACAAATTTTTCTGGCTGACTGTGAAAAAATACCGATTAAGGAAAGATAACGAACAACAAGACCTTATTGGATTTGATATATGGATCAATTTTTTTGAAAAAAGACAGTTAACTAACATAAATATTCACCCAAATCTAGAACAGACAGGTTTGAACAGAGAGGAGAGGATAATAAACATGCCAATTCAGGCCTCAGAAATAATAAAAACTATTAACAAACTAAAAGAAACCACGGCCACAGGTCCTGATTCAATTCCCACTTGTTTATTAAAAAGACTACCACCTGAGGAAAATCGACTTAATAGCACTTAGCTTTAATCACATGTACGAAAATAATATATATCCAGATTTGTGGCGTTCAGCATACTTCAGAATGATATATAAAAAAGGAGACAGCTCAGACCCAAGCAACTACAGACCCATTGCAATACTATCATCTTTAAGGAAGGTTTTTACAGTTATCCTCGCAAAAAGATTTAATCAATGGCTAGAAGAAACACAGTTGACGTCCGATACCCAATTTGCCTTCAAATTGGGTATCGGACGTCAACTGCTTTCTTCATAGCCATTGATCGGACCATCGGCCGTTCAACTGCTATTTGACGTATTGCTATTCAAATTTTTCAAAAGAGGAGGAAGACTGGTGAAACAAGACCATAATTTTTACCTTTTAAATGAGAAATTGAAGCTAACAGAGGAGACCTCTTACTTGGGACCTAACATAACTTCAACACTATCCTTCAAAGCCCACGTTAAAAATATGCAAAATAAAGCTAATAAACTAATCAATAACCTTATATAGCTATTGGTCAAAATAAAAACTAATTCAATTCAAAAACAAATGCAACTTTTTTCGACAATAGTGATGAACTCAATATGTTATGCTTTTCCAATATGGGGAATTGATTGGATAACTCGTTTTGAAATAATACAATTACAATATATAAGGAAAATATACGGGTTAGACAGAGCGGTCCCTGGATATGCCATACGTCACGACACAAACAGACTACAATTAGAGCCCTATTTGATATTAAGAATACAAAAATTTTATAAAAGACTGATTACTAGTGAAAACCCTTGGATTAATACCATATTAAATAATCTGAAAAAAGTCTAACAGAAACAAAGAAAAATTATGTCAACAATTGGTTCACTAAATTTAGTCAACTGTTGGCTAAATACGGAATTTCTCCCATTTTATTTGGAAACACAGAAGAAGAACATTGGCAATTTGATAACTGTACATTAATAGAAAATTTGTTTAACAACGCTATCCATCAAGAAATAGTTAAATTACAGAGTTCAAAATTTCATCCTTGGTATATGGAGAACTTAAACTTTTCCTCCTTCAAACGAATATATTAATTTTCACCTACCGTTTATGATAAAAAAAATTTTATATGCAGCTCCGACTAAACAGTTTTTATATATTAGTGGATCAGAATTATATAAAGATTAGAAACGAAACATGCAAAATATGTCAAGAGCAAATTTCGATCTTCCATATAATATGTTCATGCAGAGGCTGTACAGGGATTAGGGAAAAATATGGTATTTCCCTATCCGAGAGTAAATCAATTAATGAATTCTATAAAAAGTTGTTTCAAATGAGCCCAACTATAATAACAAGATTGTACAATTTTTTCATTAAATACGTTAAACTGTCCAAGAAGGCCAGCAACAAATCTGGTAACGAGATATAATTAGAATTATTTTTTGTAATTCAAGATAAATACTATTATTAATGTAAAATTATCGAGTGTTTAAATTACGTTCCCCCTTGTAACGGGACCATCTCATATTACGAAAATAAAATTATTATTATTATTTTTATTATTATTATTATTATTATTATTATTATTATTTAGCAAATTTAAATCTGGGGAGATTTTGTAACTTTGTGACCTTGCTTCTAGTATTTAAAAAAATAATAAAATAAACTGTACCTCTGGGTTTTGTTTTATCAGCGTCAGATGTTTTAGTTGAAGCTTTTAGTTCTCGTTTTTGAGCAACTCTCTTTGCCAATACAGTTTTTGTTTCTGTTCTTCTGAGCATTCCACCTGGCTCATGATGCGTCTACAAATAAAAATTTTCATATTTTAATACATTTGATTAAATACACAGTTCTGATAAAATAAATTTAATAGATTACAGATTAAATTTTCTATTCCTCAACCTCTTAATCATATCAGTATTTTAAAAATATATACATAAGAAAGTATACAAAGTTATAAATTAAAATTTCAAAATCTACATTTTTGAAAAAACTTCAAAAAAGTATTGAAATTTTTTTAAAAAAGTGGTTTTAAGGAATAAAATACTCCTAATTCTAATCACTGATCTTAATTTCATTTCAAATATCTAAATTTCACAATTAAAAAGAATATATCCATAACTAAGGTGTTACACATCTATTTTTGATATTGTGAAATTTATATATTAGAAATGAAATTAAGATCAATCATTAGAATTAGCAATATTTTGTGTTTTAAAATAATCTACATTTTAAATTTTATATCTGAAAAAGAAGAATTACCTATTCTTTATTATTAAAACAAAAAATGACCAGATAACTTTTAGCTTGTATGCATAAATCAAAAATTAGGAAAATTTGTTTCCAAAAAATTCATTTGCTGTATTTGGCATTAATATTAGTGCATGCATACTGTAGGAATATTGGACACTAGAGAACAAGATTTACAATTTTTCTTCATTGCTTAAGCCATTTGTTTTCATTTTGTTTGTGCCATTTCAGTCAATATCAATTTTTAAGCATTCATATTCAATTCAATTCCCTTACTTTCTTTAATTCTGTTAATCAGGTTGATTATTTCTCATAGCTCACACTATCCAGGTTAATGATGTATAAATTTTTGTAGTCACTCTTAAATATTACATATGCATTTCGGGCTAATGTATTATCTTAACCCCTCTTCAGTGTTGTTTAAAATATTACAATAATTAAAATATAATACACAATATAAAATAAAACATAGTCACTTACATAAGAGAGTAATTATAAAATGAAACCCCTGGCACACAACTTAAGAAATGTAGTATAAACATAAGTACACTTTGAATGTTATTCTGTCAAGTTATCAAATGGTACTTTTAAAAATTACACACTAATCACATAAAATACCCAAAGTATAATAACTATTTATTAATTTACCTTTTAAATAAACCACTGGAATTTATTACAATCACATTGAGAAATGAGCATAAGTGGACACTAGTAAAAATTAGTTTTCCACCAAAACGAAAATATCAACCATTATAATCATGTTGGGATATGAGCAAAAGTGCACTACAAGTGTTATCTTATTAAATTATTAAATGCAGCTGATTAAAAAAAATAATAATCCCATTAAAAACCCAAAAAAACCTTTTACAGTAACTACTTACTAGTTTTACATTGACAACACACTATTGACTATGATCTCAACATCGAAAATTTACATATTAAACATATGATAATATCAATAAGAATATTTCTTACTAATTTGTTCAAACCACGTTTGTAGTATAATACAAAATTTAAAAAACAACTACATTCTGCCCTCTGAACTATATCCTTACTTATTTACCATTAAAGTTCTCCTGGGATCGCACCTATATAACGCATACTGATGATATTCCTTCTATTAGTTCATACCATCTGTTATCAATATTAATACCATCAGAAATGTTCACAATTTCATCTTTGGGGTGCTTTTAATTTCTATATGTTCCTTAAATTTACATTTTATAAATGTCTTTTTCCACATGTAGAATTTTGATTTTATTTCTATTAATTCTACAACTAGCCAAATGTTCATACCAAGGTGACTGAGGATATTTAAGGCATATCACCACATTATGTTCTCTAACTCTTTTTTCAAGTGTACAGCCTGTTTCACCAATACAGAATTTTGGTTCAGTACATGTACTGTACACTAGTACAGTACATTCTAGTACAGTACATTCTAGTTCTAGTACATTCTAACTAGTATACAATACTTTCTTTTTCAAAATCTTTTTTGTCATTCATATTATCATTAGTATTAATTCTCTTACCTATATTTTGTAATATTTTATTTGTCAAAGACAGGATCAAACATTTTGTTTAAGAATAGTTACATTTTTCAAACAAACATTCTAATATATGGAAAAGAATAATATCTGTTATTAATAATCGCGTTTAAATTGTTTCATATTATATCTATTACCAATATATTGTTTGTACCAGTTTTCTAATTCTATTTCTCTATCTTCAACATTTGACATTCTAACATATATTTTTTAATTCCATAATATAAGCATTCTTTTTCTTACTTTCTGGATAATATGATTTATAATTAATAATTTTATCTATGTTACATAATTTCTTATAAATGAAAAACATGAATTTATCTAATCCATTAACTAGGTTATATCTAAATTTATTTTTTTCTTTTTCCATTTCCATATCAAACTGTATATAACTATTAATTTTATTTACATAGTTGCATAAAGTTATTTATTTCATTTATTTGTTTATTATCATATACTGTATTATTAATTACTCATCTGCATATCTAACACATACTTTAACACCTTTTATATTATTTATTAATTTATCAAAATCTTTTGTAACTATTTCTGCTAATTTTGGCCCCATCTTTCACCCCATACTAATACCATTGGTCTGTCTGTAGAAGTTATCTATTTCAAAATAATAATTGTTATAAACAAATTTAATTAATTGTATAAACCAATTTTCTACTTTTAATTTAAATCAAATTCATCTCTATTAATTTCCATCCTATACTTGGATACATATTTTAAACATCTAAACTTAACAATCTATCTGAATTACCTTTTTTTAATTTAATTATTCTATTAATTACTTCATCTGCATTTTTTACAGCAAATTTGTGAAAAACAAAAATTAATGGAAATTGAGTAAACATATAAGAATTGTTTATTATATTTTTTATAAATTTAAATCTTACCCTTTCCACTGATATTATTCTTCCATTTAATTCTGTTCTGTGTAAATGCTGTATACATTTTGCAGCTTCTTCACTTGTCGCCATTGTAACAAAACCATAGCATCTTGCACCAGGTGTTCGAGCATTTGTAACAATTTTAGCTCCAACCACCTAAAATTAAAAATTAAATTCTTTTTACAACAGTGAACTAAATTAATTTCATACATGACAATAATAATAATATGCATTTTATGTATATCATTATCATGATGATGATGATCTGAAATGGAGATGTAATTACAAATTTTTTTCAATAAAAGATTGTCATTGATTTTCCATAATAGTATCAGAAGTGTCATAACAGGTAAAAATCAGAATTATGAAAAAATCTGTAATGGTTGATATTAATACTTCCCATTCAAACTAACAAAATTTAATATATGAGCCCCTTAAAGCCAAAGTGGTGTAAGTCCATTAAACACTGTTTTGAGATATAAAGGCTTCTTAGTAGAATAGTAGTTGAAAATTCCAGAGTACTAGCAAACAAAAATTTTCCCACCCCATGTGTTCAAAACTGATTGTTTTAACCCATGTATGTGTTTTTTCCCCTTATCCCCACTTTATAAGTAAGTTATAAGCACTTAAACTGATTTACACCACTTTGGCTTTACACAGATTGAGGGTATGGTTCAAGAACAAACTTGCATAATCAAAAAAAATATATTTTTTATTTTATTTTAAAAAAGTATATTACATCAAAAAAATTATATAAATCAATGTCATCTAGTTAGATATCAGCCACAACAGTTTCTGCTATTCAACATCCCTAGTATAATCAGCAGGCAGTGGTCCATTGTCTTCAACAGAGTTAGAAGTGTGAAGGTTTAAATAGTATGCATGATGGATAGGAAGAATGTAGGCCAAATGTACGTCTTACATATCTTTTTTTCTCTTCTGTCACAGGCCTCGGTCCATTGTAGAGTTGAGACAAAGGTACATTTGCCAGTGATGACGGCCGTCCTCGTATTCCTGATAGTTTGATGTTCAGCTTGAAAAATGCCTGCTCATCAGACACATTCTCCTTGTAAAGACTATAAAAATCAGAATTCTGATACCTAATCCATTGCATCCTTAGTCATGAAACTGGATGGTTTTCTTCATCAAGCTTTCTCTTAATAATGGTTTTTTCCATATTTTGTGTAGCTAAAAACTCTTTTGCCAGACATTACAGTAAGATGGAAAGGATTCTTTTTCCTTGCTTTCGTGATAACTCGATACCAGTCAGAAGGGCAAAAAATCTGTTGACTCACTGTACAGTTCAATTGGGCCAAAGTCTGAGTCATTTGGAAGATAGGAATAACCACTGGGCATAAACTTTTGATCAATGGTTTCAATGTTGTCTGCACTCAGAACTAGCCTCAATAAATTTAATGCCATCTTCTAGTTCTGGTTTTGTCCTGTGCATGTATTGCTATATAATACAATGTGTTTTGATGTTGGTGCTCTACATTTTGTGCTTGACCACACATGCACTGATTTCCTGTGAGCCTCTAGATCCTACAGTTTCATCCCAACAATACATGTAGCCTAATCCTGTTGATAACTCATAGCAACCCTTTATAATAAGCGATTTGGCATGTAAGTTTTGGGAATGATAATGACTTTTCCAAATCAAATGAAAAACAGTAATAGGAGTTATCAGAAGCCGATTTTTCGGAGTCTTTTTTCATAGCATCTCTTACCTTCTCAACCTTTCGTAGATGAAGTTCTCCAATTTAAGAAAGAATTTAAGTTCTCCAATTTCTTCAAGCTGAGAAAAATGCAATAAATAACGTTTTTATTGCATGCTGCATTTGTGTCAATATAAAAATATTTTACACTGTTTAAAAGTAGAGAAAATAAAGAAAACAAAAGATGTAATAATAATTTTTGAAGCAAAGCCAGAAACTTTACAATTTTAACATAAAAAATGGCATCTGTTGGAGGCCTGGTGATTGAAATTAAATTGAAAAATCATGTGACTGCAGAAGGGATATACAATCAGTAGCATGTAGCATTCATGACACTAGAACAAAAACAGTAACTGGAATAGTGGTGTAACTCCCAGTTATATCATTTTGGCTATCAACAGATAGATAGCACTGCTGACTGCATAAACTTGTGCTGCCATTTGTGGAGCTGTTTGGGGAACTAGGAGCTACACCATTATTTCTGTAGGTAGTTTTACATATTCATAATTCATTTCTAGCATTAACACAGATTTTTTCAAAAGTGGAGTTATACCACTTTGGCTTTAAGGGGCTCATATATCTGAACATTCAATTATGTAATAATGCTAATAGTGTATAGTTATTGTAGATTAATTTTAAAAATATTTGGGGGGGGGGGAATCAAAGGTTACTCAATTATTATATTGCAAACAAATTTTTAAAAAAATTTAAATTTGTCTCAATATTTACATGAAGATAAAAATTCTATTATGACAGCTATCTAAAAATACAGTTTAAAACAGTTATTTAACTTTGGAGACTATTGACAATTATAAAAAGTTAACTGCATAATTCTGGAAACCAAAATGAATATTTTTGTTTAGAAATGTTTCATTCTTTTTTAAGAACATCCTCAGCTCTATGTTCTAACATGAAGTAGAACATTATAAAGTATGTCAAAATGAATATATTCAACAGTCAAACCAGTGGAATAAATTAAGTTTAAAGACCAAGGCAAGAGAGTTTGCCAAAAAATTAGGTCAGATGAATTTCAAGCAACAGATGATTGGCTATCACAATAGAAATGTAGGCATAACATTAATTACAAAAGAGCATGTGGTAAGAACAAAAGGCCTGATGCTGTAAGTGCTGAGCAATGACAATCTATCAAACTGATTTTCCTAAAAAATTTAATGTAGACAAAACAGATCTATACTGTTATGTTATGACAGATGGTTCCACAGCTATATACAGGATGACATTGGTTTAAAAAAAAAAAAAAATTGATCACAAATATATTGTGCTTCTCAGACAACAGAAAATGATAAGAGGAAACTTAGTTATTGGAAAGTGCTAAACCTTTCTACTTCAAGGGTTTACAATAGATAGTTTACTAATACTCTTGGGTTTTCCCAGGCAATTGTTTCAAGAGTTTATTCCAGACAGACATCAGCAACATGTGCAGTGTGGGTGTCCATGGCTGATGCAAGAATGTGAATGCCAGCAGCTAACTGGGTTAGTAACCACACAATAAAGTGCAATTCTGTGTCAAATCACATCAGACTTCAACATGAGCACTGCTGAAACCCACACACTGTATCCCTTGGAGTTTGGTTGTCATTGACCTACTCAGGTACCACTACTAACTCCCAGGCATCAGGCAATACACATATCATCTGGGCCAGAGAACATTGAAATATGACAGTGGATAACTGGCACTGTTGTGTGGTCAGACAAATCTCATTCATTATAATACCTGTTCAATAGACTAATAGACTAACTGGAAAAGTTTCTCCAGCTTATCAGGATGGCATCCACAAAACTAGACCAACTGCTTAACCAGGTGAAAGGAACTATTCCCTCATTGGCCCAATTAAGCAGAATCCACTGCAATATTTTTAAATTAAATTGGTCACTAATTTATTATTAATCAGCATTAACCAATGATAAAACTAACAAAATTCCTGAATTGAAAATTTATACCAGCAATAGCTGAAACAGATAGTCAAAATGCATGACTAAACAACATTTAAAGATTTATACTTTTATAAGTAAATAAAATCTAGCAACTTACTTTTCCTTGTTTGCTAAATAAACTTTTAAGTTCAGTAGCCCTTGTACCAGGAGCTAAGCCACTAACCCATAAATTTCTTGTGCTCTGTGGTTCTCTCTTTGGTCTATCACCTAAATTTACAAAAAAATATATAGGCAATTAAGCAATTTAATTTTATAACAACAAAATTAGTTCAACTATTAATACTATTTAATGACAGAATTACACACTTTGACAATATCATTACACACACACACACACACACAAAACTTTAGCATGATCAATTATTCACAAAATTAAGATTTTTATTCTTTAGACTAACAAGCATTCTTGTAGCACACTTTTGAAAAGTTACTATCTACTTTGATAATTCCATTAAGATTAAAATAAGTCAAAATCATGTACAAACTACATGATCAATTAAATTTTATATTATTAAAATTTTTCATACCTTTATCATCTTTGCTCAACCCCTTTGAACCTTTGGCTGTGGCACTGAATTTGAAATCAGAGAAGTTAGACATTCAATGCAAAAAAATGTTTTATATAATTAGATAAATTTTAAACAGTTAAAATTAGTTTTTATTTCGTTAATTTTAAAAATGACAAAAAAGAAAAAAAAAGAAAAAATTTGAATTGAAAGTGTTTTTTGATAAGTTTCACCAAAAAATTATTTCCAATCCTTTCCTGAAATTTTACATCATAAGCCATCGTCGGAACTTGAACTTAAAGACAGTTGTTTCATTAGCAAAATATATATGTATATGTAGAGTATATTGAGAAATATACATACATTCACATATATATTTAATCTTCTTGAATTAACTTATATTTGCTTTTTTACAAACAGATCTGTATATTTAATATGCACAATAAATCTGAAATTCTTTAGTATTTTCTTTCATATTCCAAGGCAATTATTCTGATGAATATTCACTAATTTTAAGATTTTTCTGAACTTCATTATCTCCTGGTAAAATAAATTTATAATTTCAGATATATACAGTATATATATAGCTGGAATTAAGATATGTTTACATATAAAAATATTGTAATGGATAGAAACATTACATGTTTATACATAGATCGATTTCTATCTTTCCTCAGATTAAATTAAAATTCTTGGGATGAAGATGAATTCATATATTGCCAAAATAAAAAACTTTCAAAACATGCTTCAATTTCAGGCTTTTGTATTCTTCCTAAACTAGTTATTTACTAGATAATTTATCTATATTTCCTATTTATTTTCAAGCTCCAAAAATAAATGCTTGAAATTTCAAAATCATTGAATTTTTATTGATTGTTCCTTATTTCTTCTTACAAATGCATCATATCTCTGATAAAGAAAAGAAACAAATTCTGAATTTTTCTTCTTACATTCAATGTTGCAGCACTAAAGGTGAATCTGATTTTATCAAAAACACTATACTAAATATTGATTTTAAAGTTTACAATAATTATAAGTTATACTATAATAATTTCAGTGTTCACTGTTTTGGCTTCTGAACGATCTTAAAATGATACCTATTGAAACTTACAACAAATATGAGATGCAACATGAGATACCAATTTGGTATTTTTTTTGCATCAACTTTTCATAACCGATCAATAAACAAACCTCTTGGACTTGGCAGTAGCTGGAGTTGAGGATGCAGTTGATACAGCTGAGATTTCCAAGGAAGACTTGCCAGCAGTGTCGTCTTCCTCACTCTTGGATTTCTCATCAGTGCTTTTATATTGGTTGTTTCCAACATCCAACTCTTTTGCGTCAGTTCCACTTTTATTGTCTGCCTGTTCTTTTGTTGTTTCATCAAATTCTTCATATTCGGCATCAACAGACATTACTTCTGAAGTATCTGCTGTCTTGTTAGATTTGTTGCTAGTTTTTTCAACTTTGTCACCCCCCTCTTCAATCGGTTTGTCTTCATTTTTATCCTCCCGACCAAGGTCACTGCTTCCTTCACACAATGAAGGCTCAAGATCACCATCGATGTCACTGTGAGTGTCATCTACATGAACAATTAATGAAGCATTATCATTGGCTTTTAATACTGCAAGGTGTCAAGATTGAGAGTATCATCAACTGTCATGGGGGCAATTACTGGAGCTGACTCTGGATTTTGGAGGGGAATACTCGTAACAAGGATTAAACTCCTATCTCCAGGAGTAATCCCTTTTAATCTTATAATTTCTCCCAAAACATTTATATAGATCATTCTTTTTCTGATTTTCAACTCTCTTCCAACCTCTTCATTATAAAAACGTAGTAGTTGCTTCTTAGAGATGTACTATTGGTAATAAATTTTAATTCCATAGGACAAATTTTAATACCAATAAATAGCACATTTAGGCCAATAAAAGCCTATTATATGCTCTCATGAAGTAATATTACTGCCTATAATTACAGGCTTGGGAGTACAGCAGAGTCAGCACAATACTTACCCTCGTAATAGAGGAGGCAAAAGATCAAAATGTATTTATATTAGAATAAAAAACACCTGTTGAAATATATCATTACAAAATTAAATATATTTGCAACTTATTTTTACTAAATTAACTAAAAGACAAAATCGTCTTTAATTTCAAATCATATTCAGAATCTAGTTAAAACTTCTTATATCTGGAAATAAAATTAATGGATTCTTCAGAATCATATCCTGTAATAAAAAATTTTTTATTCGTCGAAATATACCTTTTGTTGATTTAAAGAAGCTTGATTTTGAATTCTTGTAGCCTGCAAAAAAATCCCAAAAACCTTTGCATATTTCCATATTATAGAGAAATATATTATTCTTGGAATTCAATGTGATGAAAATGGGAAACTATCCAAACAAAAATAGTGATCTCCATTCAATTTACCTATTAGAAGAAATTCTATGATATGCATTTAAATTCTTGGGCATTTTTTTTCATGCAACATTCAAAATATCACACTCAAGTGTGATAAGAGATAATCTTGAAATTACTGATGTTTTCTTTTAATAGTTGTATATTTTGCCAACAACAACGGATGATTCATATTTAATGATGATAGAATTTTATCTGAATATATTATCAAGCAATGTTAGTGCAATATAAATATTATCCTCATAACCTTCTTAAAACTGTCGACAGAAAAGTATCTTCAAAAATAGTATCACTTGTATCAGCATTATCTTCAGGTAATTTAAATGAGCAATTTATGATTCCAAATAAAATAGAATTAACAAATATAATTTATAAAAATAAGTCTTTTATAAAAGAAATTTAACAAATTTATTTGATTCTAAATAAATTTTAACAAGCAATGTAAAATCTTACCTTTCCCTCTAGAATCAGCATTTTCTTCCTGAAAGCAAGAGGTTTTGTATTAAATTTATTCACTGCTTAGTAAATAACAACTTAATATAATTGTGTAAATAATACTTTATAATTTAAATACAAGGTCTAATCAAAAAATATTCAGACTGGATTTTTAAGAAACCATGTGATACAACATGAAGTTGTTTTGCATAGACCGATCTTGGAATGTAACATGCCTGTACCATGAGTCATATCTCACCTGCTCTAATAGTTCTTTCACAGTAGCTATACATTTCTGCATTAGTGCAGATATTACTATGCAATATGTTCTGCATTGAACATCTGAAAAAATTGAGCAATGAATTTGATAAAATTTTGTTAAAAACATTACAGGTATGACCCTGAAAACTAAACACCTAGTCTTAACAGTAGTACACCTCAAGCTCTCCCAGCTCCAAAATGCATGACAGAACCACAGCAGGGTCAAAATGATGCTGACTGTTTTTTCAATCGTAAGCATATAATGCATTATAAATACATCCCATCAGGTGATATAATAACCAAAGTCTTATAAATTTTGAGGCATTTGCATGACAGTTCATTGGAAAAAGCTGATATTTCAGTGACAAGTAGAAAATCCATCTTGATATTGCATGCACTTTTACAGCAGTTTCTTGCTGAAAACAATATTACACAAGTACAATCTCCACCTTACCAGATCTTGCCACCTGTGACTTTTCCTCTTCTCAAAAATCAAAATGCAGCAGAAAGGAAAAAGCTTTCAGGATATTCTGGAGATTCATGTGAATGCAACAAAGTAGCTTTTTGCTATTTCCAAAGATGATGCCAAAAAACGTTTTGAAGAGTGAAGACAGTTGACTTCAGAAAGAGACTAAAAGATTTGAAACTTAGGCACTCTCCAAGTATTTTATTGTTTGTAATATAAATCCAGTTTGGAAACTTTTTGATCAGACCTCATAATAATAAATCCATAGAAAATTTTAAAAAGTTAATTTTATTAGAAATTTAATATTTACTTCTTCATTCAATTTTTCTTCTTCGCCTATTGATAACTGTAGAGCATCTTCTGTCACATCATCTGTTTCCAGCACATTCTATTGGAATAAATAAATATTTAATATTCTAAATAAATTATACAAAATTTATGTCTTTATTATAAACATTTTATGATGTAATAAATATTAGTTACTTGAATTATCTGAACTATCTTTTTTAAACATTTTCATAACTACTCAATGAATGCATTAACTGGTCAAAGTATGGTGGTGATAACTTCCCATTTATGCAAACTATTGAATAGATGTGTTATTTTTTTGTGCCATAGCAAATAATTTTATTTACATTTGTTTCTGTGCTTTGTGTATAAAGTTGTTTATAGACTGATATTCAATAGGTGTATCCATATTCAATGTTTCTTATATGACCATAATCTCAAATTAAAGCTAGCATAAGATTTAAAGTGCAAGTTCAGTTAAAATTGGTATTCACTAACTTCCAGATTCAACTCTTCAATCTGAATTATGATTTAACTTCTGTCTCTACAATCAGTCCTTATATTACCACATTAGTTTTTATTCAGTAATCCAAAGACAACCTAGTGTAATCAATTTTTTACATTTGGATAAAGATACTTTGCTTGACTTGGACAATTGTGATAAGTTAACAGGGGGTTTACTAAAATACTGTTGATATGTTTTACTTAGTTTGCCCTTGTTCAGGCCCAAAGTTGAGCTCATCCCTCTGTATCCAACAACACTTCAATTTATTAGCTATCACATGAGATAAAAACAGTGTTTGGAATATATTCAGTAAAATTATTTAATCAAGAAAATGACATTTATAAGAACAAAAAACTGATATTCACTGCAAGGAAGAAAAATGTTACAACAGAATCTGTTATTTTTTTGACATTATCTACAGTTTTAACTGGACCAACTGACAAGGACATTTTTCATTTTTAGAAGCTTTAAACAGTCAGTAGAGAAAAAATATGCATGAATTTTTTCCTCAATCATTTACCATTAAAAAATATTTTCTGTTTTTTCTGTACAAGTTTTTTTAAAAGTTTCTTTCTAATGATGCTACTTAAAAATATGATATAATTGAAACTATACTTTTTAATAATAATAAAAAAAACTTTTTGTAGTAATATTTGTATGACTATTTTAAAATAAAATGTTTACAATTTGTTTTCTTTAGCCATTATAACAAAAATTCAGTATAATAAAGTAATTTGTGAGGTCCCAACAGATCTGTTATGAAATTTAAAAATTGTATTGTTTCATTAATAATAAAAATATTAATACTGCAACTTGAACACCAACTATATAGTGTATTCACTCGGACACATGGCAAATTTCATCACTAATTTTTATTCAGTTGATAAAAGTAAAAAAATGTAAAAATAAAAACTTTAGTATAAAAATAAACGAGAATTGGCTCGGCATATTATAAATAGAAATTAAATAAAATATCTCTATGTAAAATAATAAGAAAATAAAAATTAATGTCTCCTTAACATGAGTTTTGCCACAAGGTGGCCCATCTACCACATAACTATGTAAATGAACACAGTCATAGGCATTAAAATCCGTAATATTAAAATAAAAAAAAAAAAAAGGTGTAAAATTAAATAAGAATTTGTTTGTACAATAGAATCTCTGGCTTCGATGTAAAAAAGATTGACTAGATATGTTGTAGATTTATGAATTGTCATCGGAAATTGATTAAACGCAATACTCAATGTATAATTCACCATTAGATAACAACAATTGATTAATGTATAGAGAAGTTTTAAACAGTTTTATGTTTACAAAGATCTGTGATTTGAAGGTATGTTTTATACAGCATAACCTTTTATTTATATATTTCAATTTGTAACCATATACTTGTATTTTAGTTGGCTGAGGAGGGGCGTTAACAGCCCGAAACATGTACAAGCACTTAATATGCGTATCAACTGAATAAAAATTAGTGATGAAATTTGCCATGTGTCCGAGTGAATACACTATATAGTTGGTGTTCAAGCTGCAAAATAAGTACCGGCACAGTTTCATAAATACTAGAAAAATATTAATATTTTATGGTTTTCCTACTCACTTTTAATTTGCAATCTTTTAATTACTAAATATAACTTCAACACAAAACATTAAAAATTATTGTACTTACTTAAACATTTCTTATCAATTATGAATAGATTCAAAAGATGAAATTACCTTTTCATCTTCAGAATCAGCTCTATCCAGATCATCCATACCCAAATCCTCTTGACTGTCAATATTACTATCACTGTCATTTAATTTTCCTTCAAAATAAAATAATGTCCAATTTCATATCAATACCAATAGAAAATATATATATATAATACTTTCATATTAAATAAAATTACTCTTCACTCCGACACCGGGGATGAAATACTAAATACGGAACCTGTTACCGGTGTAATTTGCGTGAAAAATCTTCTTTCCACAAACGTTTTCGAGCTTTCCAAACAGCTCTTCTTCAGGTAGAGAAAAAAAGGTTCCAACGAAATACTTCGAAAAAAGACGAAAAAAAAGAACGTAGACATTTAAATAAAAACGGAATCTAAAAATAGAATGCAGATGCTTTAAACAAAAATTACGGAACTCGCATATCAAACGAACATTAAGGTGGACATGCGCATTCGTGCGCCGATGTTGCTATTTATAGATCGTTGTTTATGTAGGCCTGCCACGCTATAGAAAGATTAATTTCATCCTTCCGATTTATACATGTGGTCCGATGGTTAGCCCTACAGATTCCCGCCATTTTAGTTGGTCCAGGTGGGGCGTAGTGTCGATGATGTCAGCTTTGTCGAACTCCGGTTCTATATCGGGATCAGATGCAAAGGTGGTTAGGGCCGTGGTGTACCGCCCGTGCCGAAGGTCCGCCTGATGTTCTTGCACTCTGGTATTTAAAGATCGCTTGGTTGAGCCGATATATACAAGGCTCTCGTTACATCTGTTATCTTTCAGCGGGATAGAGTACACGCCAGGAAGCCTGCCACGGACTGGACTGCCTTTTTCATTTCTGAGGATGTCGTAGATTGTCGGGCCTCTTCTATAGGCTATTTGTAGTTGTTGTTTTCCAGCGATCTCAGCGTATATCGCTTTAACATATGGGTTAAAGGTGACTGGGAGGCGTGTACGTTCATCCTGGTCAGTGTTGGTCCTCGTACGCGTAGTGGGTGCGTATTGTGAGCGTTGAAGTCGCTCAATTAGACGGTGTGCCAGACCATGGTAACCGTGCTTGGCTGCTATCCTCTTGATATAATTCAATTCGGTGTTGAGGGCTTGCGTGGTGGACGAGTGGGAAAAGGCCCTTTTAATCAAAGTATTAAATGCTGCAGCCTTGTAGGTGAATGGGTCAGATGAACCTACCGGTATGTATATAGGGTCGGCATAAGGTTTACGGTATACCGACGTGACGATGGCGGATCCTTCTACTTTAATGTTTATATCCAAAAAATGGACCTCAGTACTGCTAGATTGTTCCATTTCGAGCGTTAGGCCGTAGGGATTATCGTTAACGGTTTGTACGAAGTTAGAGATGTCAGGTATTGTCCTCCACATGATGAGGATGTCGTCCACATACCTCCTATAGAGTAAGATGTTCGGGAGGAACAGCGGAAGTATTTTTTGTTCCAGCTGCCTAACGACCATTTCGCATAGGTCCCCAGATACTGGGCTACCCATGGGGACTCCTCTTTGTTGTTTGTAGACCTCTCCGTCGAACGCAAAGATAGAATTATAACAGATCAGATGGGCTAAGTCAATGACTTGGTGGTGTAATGCTTGATCTTGAGTCAAATTAAGCAAAATGTCCCTAAGGGAGCAAAAAGCTGGAGGGAGCTCCACCGACGGGTACATAGATTTAAAGTCTAGCACGGTAATATACTGCGGCGTCGAAGGCACAACCCGAAGGAGGTGGATGAGCTCAACTGGGTTATCGATGGTGTATGGGTAGTCCTTGAGGTGGGGAGAAAGTAGGTTATGAATGGCTTTCTCCAATTTTCTTGTGGGAGCTCTGATTTTATCGACTATTGGACGTAATTGTTGGCCCATTTTGTGTGTTTTGGCAAATGCAAAAAGTCTTGGTGTGTCCGGGGAATCGACCACTACGTTGCCCAATGCAAGGCGTTTTGCCAATTTGGAGTTTGCAAATCTCTTAACTTTATTTTGTATCTTGTCCACCACGTTCTCATTCTCCTTTTCGCATCCACCTTAATGTTCGTTTGATATGCGAGTTCCGTAATTTTTGTTTAAAGCATCTGCATTCTATTTTTAGATTCCGTTTTTATTTAAATGTCTACGTTCTTTTTTTTCGTCTTTTTTCGAAGTATTTCGTTGGAACCTTTTTTTCTCTACCTGAAGAAGAGCTGTTTGGAAAGCTCGAAAACGTTTGTGGAAAGAAGATTTTTCACGCAAATTACACCGGTAACAGGTTCCGTATTTAGTCTTTCACATTAAACTAAATTAGTGATAAAATCAAACTATATTTAGATATTTTATAGAAAATGGCCATAGACTATTTTTAATATATTTAAGACATTATTTTTCTATTTCATTTATACTAAAAATAATTTGTTCTATTTTATTTCTAATCCCCCAATTAGGTGAATTATATTTTGTTACAAAGTGGCATTGTGTCAAAAGGCAAACTCAACATTGCATCATTAGTTTACCAAGTGAACTTACCTCTACAATAGCAGTAGTTTGCATTGATCCATTTAATACATGAAGCTAACTATTACTACTACTATTGTAGAGGTAAGTTCACTTGGTAAAAAAAACACTCAAACATTGAGTTTGCCATTTATAGAGACACAAAATACCTTATGTACTTTTCCAGCAAATTACTCTTTAATCAAACTAACATTTTCTGCTTTATTAATAAGCAAGCCTTCATTGGAATTTTTGAGATTCAAATTGGAACAGTATTTATAATTCTGTTAACCTTAGAACAAAATCCCATTTATATTTCTTTTAAAGAAAATTAATTATTACATTAAGTTACAAATAAAATATAAATTTAAAAAATAATAATATACTAAAAAATGTACTATCAAGAATAAAGGTAAATAAAATGAAAATCATTTGAAGTGCTGTGATGATGTCACGTTTTGCACTGTATTACGATTTTTGCCACCCTCCGTTTCTAAGGGGGTTATCAAATAGCAATCTCCATGCGTAGGATAGCGATTCATGGTTTCTGCTGTTAATGTATATTTAAATATTTCCGCTATTCTTAGTTTGTGTTCATTGTGTACTCATTTCATAAGTTGGGCCCTGCTAAAATCTGCTGACATCCCAGGTTTGCCTGCATATTGAGAAAGTATTTTAGTACAGTTATAGTATAGTTAGTAGCAAGTATGAGCAATGTGTTTTAGATTTCTATCAAATCTAACATTGTAAATATGGACAGAGTACACACCAGGGACTTTATTTGGGTCAACATAATCCTTGCCATTACTTAGTAATCTGTATACCACTGCCCCCCCATTTGTATGCATTTGAAATGCATACAAACAGGATAGTAAGAATCATTGAACATGACAACATATATATTAAATAAAAGCATACAAATACTGTAAAATTCATGTAACCTTGATTAAACCAAATACAAAAATCTCTTTTTTTACTATAAATCAAATCTGATAAATTTCAAATAGATATAACTATCATAAAAATGTACTAATCATCTAAATGTTTAATATGGCTTCCTTCTAACAGCTGTATATTAATGATTAAGCACCAGAATCATCTATTGAATTATATATTCTACAATGAAATGTTCACTTAAAAAAGATATTAAATGTTCACTTAAAAGTGAAATTCAAAATGTTCAACAGTAAACCATCTGAAAGATCTTAATAAAGAATTATTTACTAGAGGAGCTATATTGAACTTTTTACATAATCAATATTGATGGAGTTGAAAACGCATTCAAAATTAAAAAACACTTACTGTTTGATCTTTTAGGAATAGGTTTTTTAATAGGTGTAATTTCAACAGGAACTTCAAATAAATAATTTTCTGGATCATGTCCTTCATCTTGTAAAGCCTAATGTATATTAAAAATTTATTATAATAATGAAATTGTTTCATATAACAGCTATCTCTAAATATTTTTAATGAGTATATATATATATATATATATAATTAGTATTAATCCATTCTATATCAATCATTATTTATAAAGCTATACTAAGGTGAAATTGAAATACTTAAAACATACAATCTGTTTTTTGTCATCTTTTTTATAACAGATGAAATAATTTTGACTTGATTGAATGATGAATACTAAAATCAGAAGAAAGATAAAATTTTAAGGTTTTCGCTATCTACTTATAAATTTTGAATTAAAAAACACACACACACAAATTATTTCTTTCATATTTTGAAATAGTTTAAAATATTTTAAATGTAAGATTAATAAAATTTCATTCAGAGAAAAAGCAATCCATAATAAATTTTTTGGTATAAGCAGGAGTTGAAACAGGTTTTTTTTTATTTAACTAGCAAAAGTAACTGGGAGACAAAGAAAACAACAATTATTTTTCTACAAAATATCAATAATAATAAATAGAAATAATTTTTTGTCAAATAAAGATCACCAAAGTATAGATTTTTATATTCTAATAATTAAAGATCAGTCATAACATGAAAAATTAAATAAAATAAGACTCAAAATATCTATTAATATTGTTTTTATAAAAACAAGACTGTTTTTCAGTTTTTTCATTGAAAATTCACTAAACAGCAATATAAACAGAAGTTTCATAAGTACCAAAAACAAACTTTTCCATTCATGTATTATTCACATGCAGTACATTCATATGCAACAATGAACAGAACAACAAACAAGTTATATTTCTTGTTCTATTATATCTTGTTATATCTACCATAAAAACGTACTAATCATCTAAATGTAATCTGCCACACAGTTTGATATCTGCCACTAGTCAAATCATTTTTGTGAATAAAACTATTCATTTGACTAACAAATTCATCAAATTGCAGGAGGATATCAGAATCAAAGTTTTCTGGCAACAATTCAAATGCCTGCCTACAGTAAGCAGTGTCAATCCCTCTCATTTTTCAGAAGCTGGAAATTGTCCTCTCATCAGTAAAATGTAAATTAAGTCATTTCAAAGCATGGGGCAGTGATTTGAGCAAAAAAATAGTCAAGTTCTCATTGAATCTATCAAGATAACTCCTAAGAACACAACAATGATCTTAATATTGTATTGTAAAGGCTAAAATATTTAGTAGCTTCTGCTTTTAGAATGAAGATGCATAAAATTGACTTTGCTTTACCATAAGCAACAAGTGCCAGATGCTAAATGCATAAATTTAAATCCAGCTTAATGTATATGAATAAGTATATATTATGATAAATTATAGTTAGAGTGCAGCACAAAAAATTTCTGATCCTAACATTTTCCATTTCAGCAAAAATTCAAAAGGCTCCCCTACGATTGTAACCTCAAAAAATAATTAAACTTTTGCCTATTTGAACATTATTTTCAAAATTTAGTCAAACTTATCTGTATTCTAAAAAAAAATTATTTATTAAATTACAATTTTATAATCTGAAAACTGAAATGCTTAAATTCATGTCATTGTTTCAGAAATATTTTCAACCTTCAATTATTTCCACTCCTTTAAATGACAATAAACGAATCCAAAACTTTAAAAAGAAACTGTAAAAAGAAATCATTTTGATTAATTTTTATTATGACAGTAATTGATTTAAACATTCAATATTATTAAAAGAAATTTTGCTGGATTACAATGTCTAAAATTTGTTTATTTTTGAATAATAAACTAAACTTAAAAGATTTTCCTTCATTTTTAAAATTTCTATTATAACAAATACATCTTTTTGTAGAAAAATATTTTAATTTTCTTTGTAAAACTAAATATTAAAAAAAAGTTTTCTGTTTCATCAAAACAGCACAGCATCGCTATGGAATGCACATTGCACACACACCATTCCATCTACATCTATACTTTTCTTTAACTGCATTGCAAATTCAGCAAGATTAGAAAATTAAATCCAATCTAACGTATTAAATTAAAAATATCTTAATTTATTACATTTCAAATTACACTAATATATTTCATCGGTAAATAATGACATCTCAAAGCAAAACTATAAAATGAAACTTTAAAGAACATAATAATTTTAAGAAATGGCAACAATTTGCATTTAAGTTATAATAAAAAAAATTATTATTAAACATAAAAAATTGAAAATTTCATAGTTCTGTTTTCTCCAAATCCTGTATAAGTAACAATATTCCATAATAAAATTAAATCTAATTTATAATACACAAAATCTTAACTCACCATCTATCTGAAAGTTCACTGCTGGACCAGTGATACGAGTACTGTACATATAAATTTAACAGAAATGAGAACTATGTTTTGAGGTCTTTTTTTTTAGATGCTTTTACTTTAAACTCTCAAATAAAACTCTCAAACAATTAAAAAAGGTTTCTGAAATTTGATCTTCTAATCTAATACTTTTGTTTATGTAATTTAATATTTTATAAAAAGAAAACACCTGCCTCACAGAAAAAAAAATTAAATATGAAAAAAAATAATGACAAGCATAAAACACAATGCTCAATATTTATAAGCAAACTTTACAAACAGCACTATAAAATGCAAACATCAAAACGAAAAATCAATTATAATGGTAATAATCATGTACCATGATTTGTAACAGTTGCAAGCTAAAAACTGAAATTATAAATATTGATATTTATTTACTGAATTAGAATAAATACAAACAATTCTTTTATAAAAATAATTATGCCTATATCATTAGAATAAAAAAAACCTCAAAATGTTTTATGTATGCTTAAAGCTTAAAAAAGAATCAATTAAAAATACTCACTAGAATAAAAATATTTAAATGTAAATCTTAAACCATTAGTATAAGTATTTTCTTTATTTTAAAATTGTTAAACACAACTAATGGATCATTCACTACATTCATCTTTCTCAAATGATAGCTTCTTAATATGAAGAAATTGGATATGTCAAGAACTGCCCACCAGTGGCTGAGCAGTTTTAGGGTCGATTTACACACAACAGTGACGTGCCAGCACAGTAACCGTTTAGTGCATAAACATCGATAAATATCACACATAGCCAAACAGAGTTTCATCTACGACACGTGATCTGTATTCTGTCAATCATACAAGTGTCGTACATGAAACTCTGATTGGCTATGTGTGATATTTATCGATGCTTACTGCACTGTGCTGGCACGTCACTGTTGTGTGTAAATCGACCCTTATCCTTAAACACAGAGTTCAGTCATGGGCTCACGCCTCGCCCAAACGGGCTGGCCACATGGAGTTTTCCGGGTTTTCTCCTCATCTGTAATGCCCAAATAGGGGCCAGTTACCCTTATAAGACCGCCCAGAAGGCATTTCTCCCCCACATAACCAGAAAAGGCAACAGGGAACCACTCTGGTACTAACTTCCCCAGGACATCATTTGGTGCAGAAACTAATCCATACTAACCTGCACCAGGTGTTCACCAACATCAGGATGACCTGATATGGCACATGGAGAGAGAGAAAGAGATGTCAAGAACTACATTTTCAAATTAAAATTCAAATGATTACATTATTAGTATTTTTAATAGTATATCAAGAAAGACTTCGAAACATGGAATTCTATGATATTATTTCTGCAAGATAAAAATATTTTGAATCATTAGAATAAATTTAATTTCAAACAAGAATTCCATTTGTCAGAAAAAACAATCTCATCATTTTCATAGTATTTTTGTATGTACAAGATGAATCATACAACTGGCAACAATTTTCAGGGATACCAAAATAAAATCTTTGTTTAATATGGAAGAGATTCCTTACTTTAGAAAACAGACATTAAATTTCAATACAAATCATACTTTTTACTTTTGAATACAATTTCGAAAAATCAACAATTTATCATCATCTACACAAACAACAAAAAATCCAATTACAGAGATCAGAAACTAATAATTTTTTAAATAAATGACAAAAACCTGCTTTATTTAATACTACACAATACATGATTAAAATGCAATAATATAATAAGATTATATTGGCTTCATTAACTTATTCATTTACATAAAAAGTTTTAATGGAAACAGACTTCTTACAGAAAAATGAAATAGTGCTTTTAGAAGATATCAAATATATTACTAGAAAATCTGAAATCTCAAACTTGGAAAAAACTTAGGCCATATATTATATGTCAAATTTCAACCCTAATAGTTACACCTACTTACCAACTGCACAATAAACAAAAGCAACTTTTTCACAACAGAGGTATTCACAATGGTAGATTTTCTTGTCTTTAGAAGCAACTTTTTAACAATAGGCTTCTAGTCCCATACCAGATTGATCTTTTCTTTCAGAATACAGTATTCTGTAGTTAATTTCTGATTACTACTTAATACAAGATGGTAACTTAGTTGCTTTAGTCCAAATTACACAGTATTTGTACAATGTTGATTAAGGTAATTGTAAATCACTGTACAGCACAATTTGAAAACCTGATGAAAACACTTTAAAAAGGTAGAAGGATGCTTCATTTATAAAGGTCTTTATTAAGGTGCTATGCTTGTACTTAATATATTATTTTATTTACTAGAAACAAGATGTCAATTTTCTGGTTTCAGGATAGATATCATCTACAAATGAGAGTACTGCTGTCATTAGTGAGATTTTGTGCCATATTTTTATATTAATTAGTAAAATTCTATTTTAGTGTATTGTTTTATATCTCTGTTTTGACTGTTTACCATAGAAACTGCAAAATTTATTTACAATTATCTAACATCAAAGGCAGAGGAAGGATTATCTCAAATGATACTTATACAGTAAATACAAATTAACAGTATTTATAGTAACAATCAAGAATGGGCCTATTTTACGTTTAATAAGCTGCATATTTCACCATTTTTTATTGCCATTTGCAATACAACCTAAAAGAAATTTTTAAAAAGTAGACTGATTGTTTAAGACAATAATTCTACCAGATTGAGAATGCTAGGACTATTTTTTATAACAACTATAAGCACCAGATAAAAGTTTTTATTTCAGAACTGTCTTTATGTATATTTGAGGCAAATCCCTTAGAAATTTAATATTTTGTCTCTAAAATCCAATCACATATTTTTTTTGTTATTTTATCTTGTTGGGTGTAAAAATATATTTTCACAACATAAAAAAACTTGAAAGGCATAAGACCAACATATTAGCGAGGTTGAGGCCAAAGTTTTCAATGCAAAAACGTGTATGTTAGACATTCAGCGCCGCTTTCCTGTAAGCCTAGAAGTTTGGCAATGGCATTTGGAAAAGTCAGTGGAATCATACTCAACATTCCAAAGGCCATTGCCAAACTTCTAGGCTTACAGGAAAGAGGTGCTGAACGTCCGACGTACACATTTTCACATTGAAAACTTCGGCCTCAACGTTGCTATTATGTTGGTCTTATGCCTTTCAAGTTTTCTTCTCCTACATTGTTTATAAGCAGGTAAAACTGTAAATAAAGATCAATGAGATCTACAAGGTAATAGTGACACAATTACTGATTTTATTAAAAACTGTAGCAACTTGTAGCCTTCCCTTGCTGGTATAATTTTTATAGGATAAAAATAAGTTTTGTAACAAATTATTTCATAAAAACATTCTAATGTCTATTAATGCAGGATTTTCTCTTTATTTTTATCTGCTCATTGAAATAAAATTGCCCAATTTTGTTTATTTCACATCTCAAAGATTCAGGTTCATTTACAATTTCACAGACATGTAGAGTCATAAGCACAAAAACTAAAGGATTTACAATTACTCCTCAGGTATTTACATTTATCCAACCTTGATGGGGTATATGTGAATGTATATTTTTTAAAAACTTTTTTTAATTACCTTTGCTAATACAGTCTTGTAGAAATAATTAAAGATATATAAGTGATTACCTTAAATAGGATAAAAAAGCCACTAAAAGAAAAAGAAATAATAAACTGTACTTTAAGTTGCAAAACAAAATTGTAAACAGTGGGAAATCAATACCTATATTTACAATTATGCTTTACTCAACCTTATTTAATTAGTCTGATAATAAATCCTTGTTTCTTTGATTAGTAATATGATTATGGTTTGGTTTCTGACATGAATGGTTTTTGAAAAAATTCTAATAGATTGCAAATCATATAAGTGCTATACAATTGCATGGGAAATGTCTTCGTGACTGTAGAATTTATTTCTTTCATAAATTCAGATAACATGGGAAAGCAGTCAAAGTTCTTTGCATCTAGAGAAGATTTAAATATGAACTGAAATTCTATATAAAGGATGAAATTTTAATCATAGTACTGAAAGTTGCCACATTCTTTCCTTGCTGTGACAAATTAATTTCATTTAATTTTAAAAAATATCTGCAAGATTGACAGCCAATGAGAGTTGTGTATCATTGAAATTTCATTCTGAATTATCAAAAGAAAGAATACTAATACAGGGTTACCTCGGTTTTTGTCGATAATCTGTCTGAAAACAATCGGCGAAATCTGAATCCAACGAAAACCGAGGCAAGTTAAGCTGTAACCCTTTTGTTTCTTATAAATTTTGTGTTTGTGATTTGTGAACCATAGCAGTGTGTCATTTTTGGATTTGACTCTCTGTATATAACTAAATCACTAGTTTGGGCCAAACACCTCGGGACATCAAGGTATCCTGGGGCTCTAGTCTGCAGTGCAAGATCAACTTGCAAGATACAACTCATAATGCCTGATGGGATAGGTATGTCGTCATGTCGCTAGAACTTCTCCCTAAAGTTAAGTCTGCAGTGCGAGAAGTGACTTTCCAAGTGTTACGTGATTATCGGTTACATTTAACTCTTCTCACCTTCCCACTACAGCAAGAACAACTCACCTGGACACTCACTAATCTCATCAGTCTTTCCAGATGATTTCTTTTCATCAATGTTTATTTGTTTCACATTACCTTTGAAACCACTTCATGTCTACAAAATGTTTCATAAATTAAATCATTTGGTTGTAGACTATTGATAGACATGTTATATTTTCATTTGATATGAACACATTTTTAATATAACTTTTAAATTAAGTTTTAAGTATGCTTGCCAAAGATTTAATTGCACATTACAAGGTGGTTTTTTTATGATTCAAATAGTTTTTTCTGAGTTCACTATTAAATATTTCAATATTTAAAATTTATGCTGTATATTAATGTACAAATGTTAGAGACTCATTAGTTTAATTTTAACTAGCAATATAATGTTCCAATGAGTTATATTTTTATTGATCTATAACACATGCACAAGTATATACAGTATGTAACTAAATTTTATAAGCCTATTAAAAAATCATACTAATTTTCCTATAATAAATTATTTCATTATTAAAACTGCCAATCACATTATTTTTTATTTAAAACAAACAAATATAGCCAACAAAAAACTAATAATAAAATAAACAATAATAATAATAAAATAAACAAAAAAAACTTTTCTCTATTTATCTGCAATTTTTGAGCACCAATGCCATTGGCATTCAGTGAAATATTGAAATCCTCCTATAATTTCACCTATCTTTTGCTGTAAATAATATATGAAATTTCCCATATATCATATTTTTATGTTCATCCAAAAAATTGTTAGTTTGAGCTGTCTCATCATTACTAGCATTTCTGCAATATTACTAAACTAGCTGTTACCTGCAACTTCATCCACACAGATTTTGCAAACAAACACCATTTATATTCGGTATTTAAACCACCATAGGAATTTTTATATAATACCTACTACTGAGAATGATGAGAATTGTTGAACTGTTTTCAATTTGATCAATTTTCAGAATGTTTACAATCGTTCTATAATTGAACCAATATACAATAACAAATTCGAACTTAAACCAGTTCAAACATTTGGTTAAAAAATTGAAATATATAAAAATATTTATAACAATGTCTGAAATGTTATCAATTTAATACATCTAAAGTACCCAATAAAGTAGTAGTTGAAAACAAAAAAAATCACATCTAAAATAGTACAACAAAAGCTGTTCCTCAGGTTAAGCCTTAATCCTCTCCCTCTCCCCCCACGGGGAAATTTCCAAAAATCCCTTCTTAGTGTGCGTTTTTATGATGTACCCTGACTGTGTACCAAATTTCACTTCTAGGTTCAGCGGTTTGCTTTGGGCAAAGATGAATCAATCAGTCACTCAGTCAGGACAAGTAATTTTATATATTTAGATAACTCCATTTGCAACTCCTTCTTTTAACTGTTTATAGAAAAATATTTATTCATCGGACGGAAACAAAAACCAAAATGCAAAAGTTGTTTTAGCCTGAAACCAGCAACTTTACACAGTTGTAATTGTCCCTGTCACCGAGCAGACTTGCAAACTAGTTGATCTTCAACTTCAACAGCGAGTTGAGTCTTATCAAACATGGTTCGACAACTTCTCACATAGCAGAATAGAGCCCAAGATGACTACATTAGTATATGAAACCCAAAAAAGACTTCCACTAAATCTAAATTTTGATATCAATTTTTTGGCAAGAATGTCTAGAAAAAAAAATTTGATTTTGTTGCTAAAGTCAATAAAAATGACTTTGATCTTCCTAGCCACAAACTTTAGGATAGTGAAAAGAGCTTATGACGTGTTTGTCTTTTTCTGAAGCCATATTGTGGTTGCTGGATAGTATTCACGTATTCGCATTTTTTTTTTCACCAGATGCTCGCCCTCTGGTGTTTAAAAACAAACTATTCTATCTGGGTCGTTTTGATTCATTCTTGTGTATTATCAGCAGTAAAGATGAATAGCAATAGAAAAAGCAAAGCTTTCTATTGTGTTCCAAATTGCAATTTCAAAGCCATATGGGAGCCTAATATAAGTTTTTGTCTATTCCCACATGAAAAACAGATGATTATTCAGAAATCAGTTGGTTATATTTATGAGCTTCTATGAATTCTGAAAGAGTGGATTAGACTGTTAAGAATTGTCAGTTTCCCGATTGTCCAGTTTTACATGAACAAGTTATGCTGTCAATTTTAAAACATATTTTCTTAAAGTTGAAAATGCCAGTAATTTTGTGTGGAATACAGGGTCGGATTTAAGCATTTCAAAGCCCTAAGCTGAACTCTGTAAGGTCCCTTCCCAACTCTTCACAATTTTAGAAGTCAATCATAAAAAGAAAAGAATTAAAATCAGACTGTCTGATTTAATGCAGATATTGGAAGAAAAAGATGTGAGTTTAACTAGTCTTCTGTTTCATAACTGAATTTAATTAAATTTTTATACCCATTCCATTAAAAATCTTTTTTTAAATTGGTTTTATAAATTTTTTTTTTAAATCTTGTTAATTCTTAGAAATTAATGAAATGCTACACAAAATAAAAATAAAGTATATTTGGTTGGTTTGTAAAAAAAATGTTTATTACAAAATTTGACTCCAATTTTCTTTTTTGTACAAATGTTTGAGGCCCCTTGAAAGTCGAGGCCCTAAGCAGAAACTTACACAGCTTTTTACTTGTAAATCCGGCCCTGATAAAAAAAACAACAGCTTTGACATTGTCCTAACACAAAAAGCACAATATGTATAGAACGATCTCGCTCATTTGTTTCGATACCACATAATGATGTGTCCCGCTAGCAATAACTGTTCTCAGTCTATAAAATTTCTCAATAAACAGCTACAAGCAGCATATATCATTATGTCAGACAGTTATATATAATTAATTTTACATTACTAGTTTCAAGCGACCCAGATAAAGTAGCCATTTTGTAAAAATGCAGCACCCTCTATAGTTCGTGAAAAACACAAATACCGAAGTGGTTTTAATTACCATATCTTACGGACTATAAGACGCACTTTTTTGTTCAAAAAATTGCCTCCAAAATTCAGGTGCGTCTTATAGTCCGTAAAATACGGTATTCTCGAAACAATTCTTAACTATCGATATTCTGACACAGATCATTGTTGTCACCAGTTTAAATGTATAACAAAGAGATATATCATGGTATATTTCTGGATATTAGAGGAACCTTTAAAATCACATTTATTCTATTGTGATACCAAATCAAAAGAATACTTCCCAATACAAAGACAATATCTTAGTTGATTATTTCTAGCCTTGATCCTAAACAGAGTTGGTCTGGTGCCTTTAAAGCTTATATGTTGTTATGTTTGGGCCATGTGCTTTCTTTTTCTTAGCCTTTTTTGAATGCATGTCTAAATTCAATTACTAATTAAACCAATACAAAACTGGAAAATAGTTGAAAATAAAAATCACACAAATACCTTAAGAAAAAACTCCAGAAAATATTTTTTCTTTAATCAAGAACATTTCTGAACCAGTTTGATGGTTAAACTTCAGTTGCTTACAACTCTATTCAAAGCTGAACTATCAAACTGGTTTGAAAACATTGATTTAAAAGAAACAATTTTTACTGAAGCTTTCTTAAGATGTTTATATGATTTATTTTTGATTATACTAATCAGCTAAGTGAGTCCTAACATTTACTAGGTAAATGTTATGACTGACTTGTCAGAAAGGACAATACCTTGTTCATTCTGACAAGTATGATGATGGATGTTTTGCACATGATTTGCAGCCTGTTCCAACTGTTGCAGCTTTGTTTTTTTCAAAGTATTTATGGTTGGTTGACATCAGCCATTGTAATCAGGAGGGAAGCAGACTTACTTTTATTGCTCAACACCTTGACAACAGGACCAACAGGGAACACGGAGAATAGGCAGTACCGGTTCAAGATAAAAACTGTTTTTGGTCAGTAGAAATTAATGCATTTATTATATATATTAAAGGCCATGCCTAAAATATAACTTGTTTGTAAACATAATGTCCACAAGAAAGATGGAGACCAGAACTGCCTCCAATTTTTTTGGAGATAGATGGACAAGTAATATGCATTGCGATTTCACATTTGAAGGCAAATATCTTGCAAAGGATCTCACGTCAGACTTTTCTTTATTCTTTATCAATAAATATCATTAGAATGTCCGACCACCACGCCAGGCAGTCTGTTAATTAAACACACGACAGGCATAGCAGAACACACATCACAACTCCCTATAGCAGCCAGAAGTAGCCCAACTTCTGAGGGCCGTATCTCACAAAGGATCACATTCAGAAGTATAAATCCTTTTACTTTCTTGTTCCTATACAGTTCTGTTAAGGTCCCAACAGTGTCATTCACATCTGCAACCTTACCGAAAAAAGCATTTCACGTTTATCATATTTTCATTTCCAAATAGATAGAATACATTTTACCCATTTCTGATATTATTAAATTACATATAAATGCATTAAGATAAAATTGCACTCTCAATTATTATAATACATTCAATTTAATAAACTTTATAACTTAATAATTTTTTGAAAAAGTAACGAAACTTATTATATTATTAATGCTACGATCAAAAATCAAAGCAATTTTAGTAGCAGTAAGAATCGCAAAATGCCTTCCGCCATTTTCGCGCTCACCTTTGACAATCTTTCGACGAGAGACGCTTTCACTCCTCCTTTGTCCAAACCTCTCTTTTCTAATTCCAACCTCAAATCAACAACTCGTAAATCTGCGAGTTTACGTAAAACGCAATCCGCTTCCTCTGCCATTAAATTATTACTTTTTCTTTTCCTCTTCCTTAAAATTAATGAGAAGACAATGGTTAATCTCTATATCAACTACAGTAAGCCTTTTTTTTTTTTTCTTTTCTATTCACAAAAATTGCCGGTAGAGGGATCTTTATAAAATTCCGATGTGCAACAAAATATTTAATAATATAATATTTTAAATAATTCTACGCTAATTATTTCGAGGTTTTAAATTTTATTATGGATAAAAAAATTTATAAAATAAAAAAAACACTCGAAAATCAAAAAAGTTATAATTTTAATTTTTTCCATCAATTTATTTTATTTGATTTAATAAACTATTTTCGTATTTATATACAGTATTTTTATACTATATATTTTATACATCCAATATATATCAAAATAAAAATTATTTAAATTTTAATGTAATTAAAAATAGCTGTTAGTCGTTTACTAGATTCGGTAAATACGCAATATTACATGTAAATGTGATATTGCGTATTGTGTATTTGTCTTTCAGACTGGTAACTTTGACCAATGATCTATTGAATAAAATCATTAAAGTTGGTCGCGGGTTCCTGTCTCTCCAATAATTTGGCCATGTAAAGTTTTCCGGGTTTTCTTCACGTCTAACACCTAAATAGGTGCCAGTTTTCCATATAAAGACCTCCCGAGAACAGGGCCGTTTTAACAATTAGGCGAACTAGGCACGTGTCTAAGACCCGGGAAACGGAGGCCTGCGACTCGGAAAGATGTAAAAAATAAGATTAATACCGGTACTGTTTTACAAAAATACAAAAATCATTAAATGTTTTTATAAATAATAAGTGAAATGTCTGTCTTACTGTGCGGTACATTTTAATTATACTGTTTTTAGATTAATTAATATCTCGCCGGTCATCTAACCCAACGCCAGCGTGACGATCCAGATGGCCAAGAGATTAAGATGCCAGCGTACCGCTCTGGGGGAATCCGTCTGGGTCGAAAAACTCTAGGAATTTCTTGGGAGTGGTCTTTCCCAAATATGTCGGGCCCGGCCGGATGGCCGAGCGGTTAAAGTGACAGCCTACCGTTCTGGGGACCGACCCTGGATCGAATTCGGACGGATCGAAAAATCCCCAGGAATTTTTTGAATGGTGGTCTGTCCGTATATATTGGGCCCTGTCCCTCACCATCCAGCCGCTCCATTGTGGACCTGACCAAACCCATAATGGGCTTGCTATAAGAGGCCCTCTTATTGCCCACAGGGCGGAAAGAGTTTTAAAAAAGACATGTCGGGCCTCGTTTCTCTGCACCACTCTAAGATGGACTTGACCGAAAATTTTTTAAAGATAATTTTATTCCCAAAACGTCAGGTTTCATTCTTTGATTGCCATTCTGCCATCTCATTGGAAGGCTTATTTTCATTTTTGGTTCTTTCCACCCTTTCCACTAACAGGGTTTTTTTAGGGGACCCGATTATGAGTTCGGCCAAGTTCACAATGGAGGGGAGTGAATGGTGAGGAACGAGGACCAATAAATGTAAAATAGATCGTCTACGAAAAATTTCTGCGGTTGCTCGTCCGGATTCTATCCCGGGTCTCCTATAGTAGTAATCTGACGCTTTAACTGTCTCGGCCATTCGAACGGTTTTATTGGGACTTAATAGAACTTGCGTTGTTAAAAATGTTTTCTTAGTACTTGCAAGCATAGGAAGTTTTTCAAAGTTCGGAATTATGTAAGAAAAGGATCTGAAAAGCTAGGAATCTGTCTAAAATTTCAAACTTAAAATCAGAAGAGCTGAATCTATTTTGGCAGATATACTTAAAGCAAACTGATATTATTAGAGTATCAATGTAATACCGTAACATTTCTGCATATATAGCACTGATAATATCACAAACTTCAGTAACATTTCTGATTATAATTTTTGTGATATTTATATACTTAGCGATAAAATTGTCTTCAAAGAATATATCGGAAATTGGATTGGAATTGCTTTTATTTATTTATTTTGTATTTAGGGACAAAATATCCTTCTCCAATAAAATAGTTAGTTCTAGTTATTTATGTATATATAAAATAATCATATATTTTACAAAATACGTAACATTCATAAATGTCCATATAATAATTTCTTACAAACATTCTTAAATCTCATAAGGGACAAATATAAAAGCTATTCACATTATTCAAGGGTGGTCCATCCGGATATGTAGAATTCGCCATCGTCACCCGGACGTCGTATTACGTAATTGGCATAACTCATAATGGGTTTCATAAGCCCTGGCAGGCTCACTTAATTTGCAGCCGGATGGCCGAGTGGTCAAGGTTAGCAGTCTGCCGCCCTGGGGGACCCGGGATCGAATTCGGACGGGTCGAAAAATCCCTAGGAATTTTTCGGGAGGTGGTCCGTCCGGATATGTCGGTCCCCGTCCCTCGCCACCCGGCCGCCCCATTGTGGGCCTGGCCGAACCCATAATGGACTTGCTATAAGAGGCCCTCTTAGTGCCCACAGAATGGAAAGCGTACAAATACTATTCTATATAATACATAATTATGTTGCAATTTTGTGATTATTTTCATATTGAACTGCTAAATGTTATGTGCTAGGACCTGAATCTCTGTTAAATGTTATGTGCTAGGATCTGGAAAGACCACCCTTCAAAAATTCCAGAGGCTTTTGACCACCCAGATTCGAACTCGGTTCCCCAGAGCGATAGTCTGCATCCTTGACCGCTCGGCCATCCAACCATCTAAGGTGGTAGGCTGACACCTTAACCATTTTGTCTGGGCAGAGAATCTTTAAGATTGTAGGATTGATCGGATCTACGCAACATATAGGCGATCTGCCAATGGAGAGTTTCAATTGAAACTCTCCGTTGGTAGATTGGTCCTTATTTACGTATTAGAAATATGAAGAAAACTCTGAAAACTTCACGTAGTCAGCCCATCGACGAGGCACGAACCCACGACCAATTAACAGAGTTCAGTGGTTTTATGTACAGTACTTGCTCATTTGTGGGCCCATATACACGGTATAATACTCTACGCAAATTATAGTTTTAGAAGTACAGTACAGAATAAATTTATTATAAAAAAGTTAAATTAATGCAAATTATACACTCGATTCATATTGAAAATATTTTCTTAATAAATTTTAATCTTTATATTTGTTATTCTATCTCGTTGGTAGATGATATAATAATTTTTAATCAATAACAGCAAGAAATCAACTTTATGACAAAAGTCATCTGCTGGCCGATTGTGCCATCAAGTTTAATTATATAAAATATAAAATATATTTTAAAAAATAGAAATATAAATAAAATATTAATAGGTTTATATTTGATTTTTATTTCATATATACTTTAAAAATATTACCGAATATTTTAATAAGTTGAAAAAAAAAAAAAAATAGTAGCAGTAATGTATACTGTTCTTGTTTAATAATTAAGAATACACCGAAGCGTTCATAAATGTAGAGGTCGTAACGTTCGTATGACGTGATACCAAAACCGAACGAACCAATTACTCGATGTAAAATCTGAACGCTATCGGTAATTTTGTTCTGTTTTCTAGAAAATCGATTGTATATCGTTGTGATCGAGACTTTTCCAATATAATATGAGTTACCAATTGTATCGAAATACCACATTAGGTAATACTTTGCAAGAAAGTCTAGATGAATTAATTCAGGTAAGAATTTACAGAAGGAAATGTATGAATTTTTCACTAAGAAGGAATAAAAGTTAGTCATTTTAAAAAATCAGTTCAGTAAATCAAGCATCTTTTGTATTGCTATAATTATTGTGTTAAAAATTTTATAAGAAGTAGTTTTAGTTTATCGAATATTAGGCAAAAGAGATCGGGTATAATTGTACAGCACCTCGTGTTCATATAACTTACATGTATTGAATTTGGTTAATGTTACCTATGGTTCCAAAATGGCGGCTCGTCTCTGATTCCAGCAAATAGAAGAAAGGAAACAGTGGGGACACATGTTCTAACCTATTCTAATAAATTACCATAATTATTACCAATAAAATTATTAGAATAGGTTAGGTTAGGTTAGAACATGTGTCCCCACTGTTTCCTTTCTTCTATTTGCTGGAATCAGAGACGAGCCGCCATTTTGGAACCATAGGTAACATTAACCTGAATGGGATACAAAGAAAATACACCAAGACACATGTACAGTACACATAATATTCTAAATTAACCCAATGAATTACATAATACAAGATAAATAATTTTTAATACACTGAAATTTATTATTTAAAATTAAAATATCTTGAATGAGATTTGAACAAGATAAAACTTACTCAAATAATTTCAATTTTTTATTTTTTTAATAGTGGTACATTTCTTAAAAAACAAAATGTTTTTACAACTTGCAAACTGTGAAAATAGATGTCCGTTTTCAAGACTTAAGTTTTTTTTCTTTATAACAAAATATTATCATTGCAGATATGGGAATAAACAAAATTCAAGGACTATTGTCAGTGTTGAAAGCCTAAGATTTTTTTATTTACAATTGAAATAGTTAACAGGTTTTTAAAAGGATGTAGTCATTGGACATGTTAGTTTATTTCGTTTTTAAACTCGTACATGTATATATTGTCCATTAACTTTGATCAATCTGTTCATATTTGGCAGAATTTTCCACGATGGAAATACTACTTTAATAATATGATCTTTTATATGTTCTCAGTGTTCTTTGATTTGATGGCACAAATACTGTAAACTCACAAAAAATGTTAAAAAGATTCCCAAATATACTGGACTCTGAGATCTGTAATATTTACAATACATTTAAGAGTCATTATTTCACTTTGAACAAAAATGCATATTTTCCAACATTGTCCTCAGTCTTTTCTAAGTTTGATGGCATTTCTTTTTCATTTACAGAAGTTTGTAATACTATTTACTCATTGTCTGATTCTACTAATAGTTTGAATCATGTTTATGTTGTTTTTTTTTACATCCAAAATACTGCTATAATTCTCTCTTGTTTTTTTATGGATTCAATAGTCCATGCTTTTATTCCCAATCAGTAGGTGAACTCTATATATATTGCTATCCTCAAAAATGAAAATTATTTTGTCCCACTTCTATTTCATCTGCAATGAAGATTTCTGAGCTCTGTTTATATGACTGCATTTATTCTAAAATGTGTGCTTGAATTTCACTCTTCTAGCATTGCTCTATTTTTTGTTCCACACAATCCAGTAAGAAAATCAACACCTTATATAATTTTTCCAGCATAAAGAGTTTATATAACAAACGTTTTCGGTTTAGTTTATAAACCTGCGTTAGGTTTGAAATTATACAATTCGAAATTCCCAAATTGAAATGTTTTCAAATATTCAATGACATTATTTACAAAATTCTTTTTAAATATTGTAAATGTATAAAAGTAAATATGTATTTTTGAACAGATATTAATGAAGTACTGAGTATATAAATAATAAAATTAAAAATAAAATAAAAATCAAATAAAGTAAACCACAGGAATTTCATACATTTAAGCATTTTTTATGTATAAATAATTCATCTGTAGGATTATTGAAGAATGATCACCATGTATTCACCATAAAGACCCAGAATCCTTATCTAATAGATAAGGATTCTGGGTCTTTATGGTGAATACAATTATTTTTTTAATGTGGACTTGAATATTTCCGTTTCCAGACGTTCATCATAGACTTTTTTTTTTTTATCATTCTTGCTTCATTTACATTTGTGGACACCCCAGGCTCTGTTGAATGTTGAGCTGAAATCATCGTTGGTTTGTTATCTATGTCACATTTGTGTTTATCGATTTTGCATTTTAAATATCTAATTGCTGACTCAATGTATGTACATTGGCAATTAAATTTTTCATCTGTTACCAGGATTGAATATACACCTGGTGTATTATAGTCTATCTCATCTTTACTGTTATGTAGCAATTTGTAGATTGTGGCATTCCTATGGAAGCATAAGCTGGTATTTAAATATTTAGCAATTTGTTTATAAATCAATTTGAGTCTATTATCAAAGTCTATAATTATTTGTCTAGTTCAGTGGTTCTCAACCTTTTTTTTTACCTTTTATGGACCCTTTTCCTCTTAATTTTTATTATGGACCCCCATAGAAATTGCACAGAAAAAAACTTTATATTTTTTACTAATAAAATAAGAAAGGCAAACATTCAGAAATGTCACTGATGGTATAAGATTCTCCTAACAAACCATGGCTTTATAATCTCTCTTTGACCTTTGTCAACGAGATATATATGTTGTATATGTATTCAATATTTTAAATAATTTATATTTTAACTCTTATGCAAGAAATGAATAATAAAGAAATTGATATATATATGTATACGTTACTGTAAATGCTCGAACTATGGTAAAACCTAAGATTTACCAACTCTTTGTGGTAAAAGTCCGAAATGTTCTGCAATCATCGTTAATTTCAAACTTTTACCAGTATTCACTCATTATATCTTAGATTTTACCTCAGAGACATGGTAGGCTAAATGTTGAAAAAATAGTCCCTGCTACCTGCACCGCACCACGCTGCCACCTTCGCTTGTCGCATTCCATCGTTTGACATGTTAGAACGTGCACGTTAATTCTAATCCTGTTTACTGTCTAAAAGTTATGAATCAAGATGAGTTTGAAATGGAGATTTTATGAAATAATGGACGAGCTTGTGGCAAGCAAGAAAAATAATAACTTTTATCTCAATAGGGACAAATACGCAAAGTGTTTGGAGGAAGTAAAAGCTGCAAAGAACATGAAAAAGAAACTAGCTGTTCATTACAAGTGTATAAAGCATTACGACTTTGACTATAGGCGGTGAAAAAAACTAATTGCGCCTATGAAGGAGAGTGGAGAAATAAGGTATTACATTTGTTACAAGGACTTATTCAACATTCTTGAAGAAATGCATGTTGCTGTTGGCCACAGTGGAACAACACAGATGCTTAAGGAATGTAACTGCTAGTATAAAAATGTAACAGTTGAGGCTACTATGACATATTTGAAGCTATGTCAACCTTGCCAAAAAAAAACAGAAGACTTTGAAAAGGGGCATTGTCATCAGACCTATACTTCACAGTGGAATGAACTCATGCTGTCAAGTTGATCTAACAGATCTACAAACTACCCCAGATAGAAATTATAAATTCATTTTAGTTTACCAAGACCATCTTACCAGATTTGTGATCCTTCATGCACTTCAACTAATGCGTTGTAAAAGTTGCATATCATCTTTTGGATATTTCCACTACTTTTGGAGTGCCAAACATCCTTCATTCTGATAATGGTCAAGAATTCTCTAACTAAGTTATTGAAACTTTATGCTCCATGTGGCCGGATGTAAAAATCGTATATGGAAAGGCAAGACATAGCCAAAGTCAAGGATCAGTGGAGTGTGCTAATCAAGACATAGAAAATATGTTGAGAACGTGGATGGAAACCAATCAGTTATCAAAGTGATCAGAGGGTTTAAGATTCATCCAGGTGATGAAAAATAGAGCACATCATGAGGGAATCAAATGTTCCCCCTACGAAGCAATGTTTGGTTGTCCAATGAAAATGGGCCTTGCAACTTCAGCAATCCCTAGTTATATGATTAGAGTTATAAGATCTGAAGAAGATACCTAGTGAACACTGTCGCTGGTCCAAGTGTAGTGCTGAAATTTAGCGAGGCCATCAAGTATTTCCAAGTTGTGAGGACCTTTCTAATGAGTTTCAGATTAAACGAACAGGCTGTACTGTATATGACATTGCTAATATCAAGCAGTGTTGTATTCAATAAACAGAAAAGCATCTTTGAAAGAAATCAAGATGGATGAATTTTTTTAACAAATTGTGAAGTCAAGCAAAGTGTTGATGAGCATGTGTAATTTGGCTCTTTTTATGCTTACAATGTGTACGGTTTTCATCAGCTTTGTCGTATACACATATGGCATAATATACATATAAGTTGCAAACAAACATGTTTCTATAGGATAAAGAATAGAGATCTCAAGAGACTGAATAATTTCAAGTACTGATATTTCTTATATACAGGAAAAAAATGGAAATTTTTCGAAAAACGAATATTTTGGGTGTGCAGGAAATCTGTTGTTCATGATATAACAGATTCTCGGAACAATGGATAATTTTTAGTAGCCCAAGCAATCTGTTAAAATAAGATTATTCTGTAGTTATCCATTCCAGTTGTAATTTTGAACTTTACCACACAATCCAATTTGTTACAAATACAAATTAATATCCTAGACATTTCAAATGTAAATTACCATCCTAGATTATCTACCTAAATGTTAAACAAGCATTTGATTCTGTTATCATCTTAGCTGCAAGATATTGCATGAATATCCATGAAGCAATAGAATTTGTTTGGTAAAGAAAAAAAAATTTAGTTCAAAAAAGTTGCTGCTAGGGGGACAATTTGTGCTTTTATGGTGGAAAGCAATACTAAAGTAAAAAAATTTATGAATGACAACAAATGTTCAGCATACTGTCTTTCACATTCTGATACAAACTGAAATAGCGAAATAGCATATTCAACAACTGATTGTATTCTGTAGAGATGTGGATATGATCTTTGATACTGGCTTTTGTTTCTGCTTAATTTGTAATGAGTCCATTAAACATAACATTCTTTAAATGTTCCCAAAGCCAAAAATCAGATAAGTTCAGGTCTGGTGAATGTGCTGACCAGGGCTGGATTTACCAATCCAGGGGCCCTGGGCACAAATTCGGTGGGGGCTCCCCTTTAAGAGTAGGCAAATTTGATGATTTAGAAAATTTACACAAAATACTGTACTTTCAACTAGATTTCAACTAGGAAGTTGTAAATTTCATTTAAAAATAAGGTTATTGTAAACATACATATATTTTATTGTGTAAAACTTATTATTTTAATTTAATTGAAAAATACCTATGTAAAATTTTTTCCTGAAATTTTTGATGTTTCAGAGTTTTTCTTGGGTTTTCTTTTCCTGTGGCCCTCATGATAAGGCCACACTAGGTTGTCACCAGTAATAGAAAAAAAAATTATGCTTAAACATAGTTTTGTGGGGGCCCTGGGCATCGGTTCCAAATGTCCTTATGTAAATCTGGGCCTGGTGCTGACCATGTTATAGAAAAATGATGACTGATTATTCTGTCATTTCCGAAATGCCTGCAAAGTAGCCACTTCATTGATGTTTGTGATGTGTACAGTACATGTCACATATAAGTAATTTTCATCTTTTGATACTGCCAGTATGCTTTACAGATTCCCTAGCAGCAAATTTTTGAACTAAATTTTTTCTTCCCCAAACAAAATTCCATTGTTTCAAAGATATTCATGCAAAATGTCAAATCATTCTGACCAGTGGTTCTTATTTGAGACCATTGTGAAATTAGAACTTGAATTGTAATCACCCTGTTATAATTTTAAAAAAATTTGTAAATATGTACTAGAGATAAGTAGTTCCAGGTTGGAAATGTTCCAAAAGAATCATTCCAGACTCAGAACTACTAGGAACAGCTCCACACCGAGTGTGAAGAGAGTTCCAGTTGGAACTACAGTAGAGCGTCGTTTATCCGAAAGCCAGTTAACCAAAAGCTTTCCAGTCGGACTGTGTTGTGCTGAATCAAATGCTTTTGATACTAGATTAACTTCTAAAGTATAATTTTTTTGTTTTTATATTTTTCAATATATTTATTTTGTTTGTACAAAATAAAGAAATAATTTTTAACGATACAATAGCATCGATTATTATTATAAAAATTTTCATTGGGCTTAAAAGTGACGAAAATTCAACACGAAACAACATGCAATGGAGAAAAATATAACACAAAGTGACACTCAACGGAGAAAAATTTCAACATCAGATAGGTTAATATATTTTTTTGTACATAATCAGTTATCCGAACAACCCGTCCCCAATTCATTCAGATAAACGATGCTCTACTGTACTAATGCATTTTTTGTTTTGTTCTTTTATGAATATAGCTTTTCACAGAACACTGTTTACTCTCTCTGGATTTGTACTTGAACTAAATGAAAATGTTCCAGGAGTTTTTAGGAATGATGAAATTAGTTTAAGAATATTTTAAATTTGTATTTTTACTAGAGTTTATAATTATTTGTTTTATTAGTAACTAGCAGATATGTGTGTGGCATTGCCTGGCCAAAAAGTAAGAAAGCTAAACATTAAAATGGAAACCATATTACAAATTTCTCAACTGTTTACCTTCAGAAGTAACGTAAACCATACACAACACTATTTTGCCAAGGAAAATGTTTAATGATCATGAGTGTTTTCAGCTTGTTCTTCAAGCCACCCTCAAGCATTATATTACATTGCATGGTTAGAATATAACGTTCTAATGAAATTTTGAATGTAATAAATTTAAATATGAATAAAAGAACACAAAACAATTTTAAGATGAATGTTACACAAAGTCAAATCAAATTAATAATAAAAGTTGAAACATAAAATATAATTACAATAAATGTGTTAATATATAAGAAGCCAAAAATGAAAATGTAATAATACTTTGATCGAAGCACAATTTATAAATTGGTATGTTTTAGTTTTTTCTCCACAATGTATTTCCATGCTGTTGGTAATTTTTCAGTGTCCCTAGCATTCATATACCTGTCCATTATTTTGCTTCTGTATATTTCTAAATTTTCTGTACTCATTGCTAACAATAGTGAATGGACTTGTTTTATGATGTCAACCATCTTCCACTTTACAATTGAGCCTTCCACTTGCACCATGGTGGACAACACTGTCTTTTTTTTGATGATGAAGTACGCCTTAAAGAACATAAATACAAGATTTTGTGACTCCGATGCATTCTTTTATGATCCCCAACAGTTTGTTTTCATACGGAATTCTATAGCGGAATTCTTTAGACTCCTGCTTGTGCTGCTTTTTTAGTTTTTATTTGTCATTTTTAAGAAGTCTGTAAATGGTGGGTGCTGTTTTGAATAAACAACTACTCACCACATTGGGATATAGAGACTCACATACTCAGAACTGATTACTGTGTGCACAGAAACAAAACAAAAACAAAAGACTAATGCAAATCAATGCCTGAAGAAGAACTCAGATGAGTTTGCAAATGTGTGCATTAGTTTTTGTTTTGTTTCTGTGCACACAGTAATTGGTTCTGAGTACGTGAGTACCTCTTTTGAATACTAGTTCTGTTTCTCTCTGATTTGCAATCTCATTCATGATGCTCTTTAAGTTTTTATTATATATGAACTTAGATATCTTATTGCTTCTTGTTATTGTTCTTCCTTTGACTTCCTTAAATCTTTCAATAAGATCTACACCCAATTTCTTTTTGTATCCCAAAGATACAACAATATTTTTAATTCTGTTCAAGTTGCTTCTTCTGTCATTAATGCTAGAACAATACAGAAAAGCTCTTCTAATTAGTGGTCAAAAAGTTGAAAGTTTGTGTGTGCAGATCATTGTAGCATGATGGGATATATAGGTCGTGCGTTGCTTTAATGTAAACTTTCTTGTATACTCTTCTGTTCTTAAATGTGATGTCAATGTCCAAGAAGTGTATGTGTATTGAACTTTCTTTCTCCAGTTTGAGATAAACCATCATCATTAGTGTTAACTGTGTTCAAAAATTGTATCCTGTTGTTACTTTTCCAAGTTATAGAAACATTATCAACATATCTTTTGTATAAAACAATATCATTCATGTAGAAAGTAAGAATATCTTTTTCTGTAATTGGTTTTATGTAAGTTAGAAAACTTACATAAGACCAATTTGCACAGTACGCCTGAAACTGAACTTCCAATGGGGACTTCTTTTTTCAGTCTGTACACCCAACCATTGAAGCTAAAGAATGACTGGTAACAAATCCAATTTGCCAGTTCTCTCAATTCATTCAGATGGGCAACTGCTTCAGGTTTCAATAAGAGCATGAATTGCATTAGTGTTTCAAAATGTGATTCTATCTTGATGGATGGATATAAGCTCTCAAAGTCCATTACTGTTCCGACGTCTTGGTCCATTAATTTAATGATAGAGTGTGTAGTTACAACTTTATCAGGGTCTTGGCTACTAAATAGCTGTTTTCCAGTTGATTTGATAAGAAATTATATATGTTGTTTTTCCAAATGTTCTAAATCAGGCTGATGGTTGAAAAGTGTAGAGGACCAATGTACATTTTGGAAAAAATAGCATTTGTACCAATATCCATTAAAATTGATACAAATGCTATTTTTAATTTGATTTGTATAGATCAGTGGTTCCCTAATGGCATACCTTAAGAGATGGCTAAATATACCACAAATATGAAAATATATTTAAAAATGAGCAGAAACCAATTCATACAAAAAATGTATTACATCCATGATAAACTAATATTTTGGTTAGGCCTATAGAGTAGAAATATATTCTTAATTTTGTACACAAAGATTAACAGAAAATCCTACATGTTTTATAGTGTGTTGCGAGCCAAAAAAGTTTGAAGACTAATGATATAGGTGTTTGTATTTATTGGATATATTGTTTTCTGAAAGCACATTTTACCTAACTTGTAATTAATACAATACAGTATTTAATTAAACTTAATAAATTAAATGAAATTTAATCTTGAAAAGTGCAATGCATTAGTAATAATCATATATACTGTGCATTAGATAAAGTATAAAATATCTGCAGATTAATAGAGTACAAATAATAAAGTAATGCCTATTAAATATCTGGGCTTTACAGAGTAATTTTTAAATATGTAAAAAAAAATTGACTTAAAGATTTTAAAATATACAGAAATATAAAAATTTGGAATTAATATTTAAATATTAATTTCAAATTAATTAAAATGGAAAACTGACAATTGTTGAAAGATGATTCAAATCCATTATTCAATAATTGCCACCCTACAGAAAGAAAATGCAAAGTCTATTATATCCAAGAGTTGTTAAATGCAGATCTGTGAGAGTGGAGAGATGCTATATTTTTTAATGTCAAAAGTTCTCTATCTTTAATATAACATGGAAATTATTCAGTTAACATTATAATTATTATTACATTATAAAAATGTATTATGTTAAGATAGGTTACAAATATTTTATTTTACAGTGTGGACAAATTACAACACAGTTAGCATTGAAGATTCTCTTGCAGTTTGATAAAGCAATTAATAATGCTTTGGCTAACAGAGTGAAAACAAGACTTACTTTTAAGGTATGATTGTATTTTATTGTTTATTATACAACAAAAATAAATTAGTATATTTTTTTAAAGTAAGTAAATAAATAAATGAATACATATGTAAATATGCTCATTGACAAAAAGTGCTGTACCATTGGAATTGAATGAAACTGTATTAGTGTGAATAATTATAAGTGCTTAAAATATCATAGCATAGGAACAGTTTTCTGTGGAATGATACAATTTAAAGAAACCTTTGGTACCTTGTAGGACCTCCTCTTGCTTGGATACATAAGGTAATATAGTCAGGTATGAAGGCATACAAGCACTGATTTACCTACAGATATTATAACTGCTTTTCCAGATGTTATACTTGAAGATGACTGAAGCTAGAATCTCATCTGGTTCCACTAATGCTTCAAATCTGGAGACCTGGTAGGCCAAGGAAATGTGGCAATGTGATGGAGACCTTCTGGAAAATCCTAGCTGCATTAATCCAAGCATCATTTTGCTGGAAAATGAATGTCTGCAGCCCTATCACAAAAGGTAACATATGAGGTTGCAGGATTTCCTGAATGTACCATTGTGCTGTCATTGTCCCTTGTATTATTACTAGGGGTGACTGACTGACATACAAGATGGTTTCCCATATCAGCACATTAGCAGTGGAGACAGTATACCATTTAACAGTATAGGCAAATTGGAGTACTTATGGTGGTTCTCCACACACTAACATAGTGATCATCATTCCCAAACAGAACTGGGATTTGTTGCTAAAGATAACACATTGTCAGTATATAGTAGTCAATGCTTCTCTGTCATGGCACCAATGCAAATGAAGTTGATGGGGGATAATAGCAGAACTTGTAACATGGACTATGCATGGAAATTTTCCTTTCCTAGTCACATGCCAATGGTATGGGAGAGAGAGGATTCTGTATTAGACTTTCATCTGTACAAAGATGCCACTGTAGTTGCTCATGCTTGTGTCATGATCAATCATTTCTCCTGTTGGTCTGTCTGTTTGGGAAATCCAAGACATGCGTGCTCTACCATATCCAACAGTCCTAACACCTCTTCAAAGTAGCCCATAATGGCAGGCAATTTGGCAAAATGGTCATCTTACTTTGTTCAGCTGGATTATGTGGCTTTTCTCAAACTGCTGTATTCAATGTTTTTGCATTACACAGGCATGTCTGATATTCAAAGACCTCCAAATAACAGGTACTGTATATTGCACTGAAAATTCTGAACACTGAGCTTCTGCAAATCTTTTTACAGGATAGTAGAATAACAATTTTAAGGCACTGTGGTGACATTCTGGTGTGCCATTGGACCACAACTGTAATTATTTACATATCTGTCTGAAACACAGCTGTATGCTGAGTTTTGCCGTAGTTAGACAATTTTATCTGGGTGCCTAACTTTTTTGTCAGTGAGTGTATTTTGAATCAATTGTTAATACTTAAATGTAGTTTTAAACTAGACCAAAAATTAAATTTATGTAAAATTGAAATCAGGATTATATCTGGAAAGAATTTTTTTCCAATGACAAAAAAAGAAAGTGAAAATGTGTTACTAATAAAATTGTATTAAATGCAGGTTAATAATGTAACTTTATTTTCCATTTTATTTTTGACTTTTTCCATCCTGTGAACACTGAGGACTTTTTTAAATATTTAATCATAGGATTGCAGAAATAATGATTGACATATTAGAAAGTAATTAATCAAGTTGTTTATAACATTATGTTGTTTAATTAACAGTTTAAATTATAAAATGATGGACAGATTTATTATATTTATTAGAATATGGTCTTGATTATTACATATTAAAAAATATATATAATTCTTTATAAATTTACAATAAAATAAGTGGATAAACTTTTAAATTAGAAATCAATAAATTTTAACTCCTAATCTGAAACACATTTTGATATTTCAATTTTATTAGTATGAAGTTGAATAATAAGTTTTTAAAATGATTAAATTTTACTATCTGAAAGAAATTCTAATATAAAGAAATTATTTTTTATTTCCTCAAGGCTGGTCATTTAGATACTTACAGGTTTTGTGACAATGTTTGGACATTTGTTTTAAAAGATGTGGAATTTAGAGAGGTCCAAGAATTAGTTAAAGTTGATAAAGTGAAAATAGTAGCATGTGATGGAAAAGGTAAGTTACATTAATATGAAGAAGTTAATATACATAATATCTCAGAAACTATAATTTTTCTTCAAGTTAAAGTTAATTTTAAATCTTATAAAATGATTTAGTTGACTTGCATATTTATTACTTAAACATTATTGATTCCAAATGTAAATATTAGTGAGAATGCAAATAAATATATACTTTTAACAAATAAAAAAAAAAATTTGATTGATATAACAAGATGTCAGATATAGAGGATATAATTTATCTTAACTGATTTACAGCTTTATCAGTCTTAATTCAGAAAGTAATTATATTTTTTTAATGTTGAATATTTTTTGAATTTGAATTTTAACTTTGATGGACTTTTATTCCATCACCGAAGCTAAATTTATAATTATTATAATTTATTCTATTTTTACTTCTAAACATGTCTTAAAGTATTGATTCTAATTAAATGTGTTTTAGTAATGTATGCACTTTGATGGTATAGAGTTTTCCTTGCCTGTTTTGATTTGTGTATTTTGGGTATTTGTTGTCTCTGTATGGGGTCTAAACGTGTGTTATGCTACATACATTTTTTTGGGTGTTACTGTTGAGGTAGTCTCAATGAGTGTTCTATCTTTTGTGTGATCTAGTGTTTGTGTGTTGTATCTGTTCTGCATGTCGTTGTTTATAGAATAAGGTTATGTATAATTGTGTTTTTCTACTTCATTCATTTCTTGAATCCACTTCATATTTTGGCATGGTTTTCCAGCCTTGGTGGTGGTAGATGGCTGAACTACTGCTGAAGCACATTGGCTGGGATGGTGTGTGTCATCCATTGTGTTTGAGTGAGGGGCAAATGTGTTTATGCCTCACTCAAATACAATGGATGACTTACTTGGGCCAGTGCTGTATTTTCCATTAGAGGTTAAGGGAGAAAGATTTTATTTTTCAATGCGAGCCTCTGCCTAATTCATGAAGGCAGACCTTGTTAGCATTGGTGATACCTGAACCAGTGTCATGAATGTGTGACAATCACATTTTTCCCACAGAAGTGAATATGCTTATATACCTAAAGTCTGATAGTTATAGCTCAGCCACCCTTGGCATGGGAAAGAGAGAATGTTGAGCAGCCACCCACTATGGCTTAGACTGCTTGCAGGTCACTCTTTGCTTCATTTCTCTCTTTAGACCTTATTGGCATGGGTAGCCTACTGGAAATTTATGCTTTCACCTGCATCATGCTATGGTTCATTGTGACTTGTGAGAGAGTTGTTGTGGTATATTATTATTATTATTAAATGTGGTTTGTGGAGATAGGCATTTAAATAAAAATAAGTACCTATCATATTTTTTAACATTATAAATACTAGAAATGTATTAATGAAAATTTATATCATTCATCCTCAGAATAATTATAAAACAGGCATCCCTCAACTGTAGGGGTTACACTCCAAAAACATTATATTGTTGTTAAAACTACAGTTGCTAAAACAAAGACACTATGGACAATAAAGGCTGATAACATGTAGTCTTTAATTACAGTTTGTAGCAATAACTGATAATGTTTTAATTGTTGTTTCTCACAATACAATAGTTAAAGTTTTGGTATTATGCTATCCGTTGTTAAAGTTATACCTTATACCTTACAATAATAATACTAGATTTTACTTTTAATACTTACCTAGTTATTTCTTAACTTTTCTAATTTCTAAATCTCCCTTGGTGTGTTTCCAGGGTGGGGGAAAGCAATGTTTTAGGACTTGGTTATAAATTCTGTATCATAACTGTATCTGTATCCATAAGTGTTTGCAATGCTGGTACTTATGGCAGTAGTTATAAAATACCATAAGTCTGTATCCATAAGGAACCAAACTTTTTTACAATGTATGAGGCAGACCACCGTATGCATGTGCACTCTTGATGTAAATCGGAGAAAATATATCTGTTTGATGTTGCCAGATTTACACTATAATTGTAAGGTAGCCAACCTAGTGGAGGTAGGGGACGTTAAAACCCACTCCTCGGCATCTGTGTTAGGTTGCTGTCTTTTAGGTGGGATTGGTTAATCCTGCATCAAGATAAACCGAAAGGAGGGTTGTATGTGAGTTGTGATAGAGGAGGCAAATGATGACAAGTGTTTTTCACGTGAAAACCGTTTATTTGTTAACATTAGTGCTTACATCGTCAATCGACAGTCCTTCACTAATCCAGATGAGAACTTTGGCATCGGTCGCAGCCCTGGGGCGGACGAGAGGAGATCGCTGGACAGATGGACGATTGGGGAAATGGTGCAATGGAGTTCTATCTTGAACGACGACACAACTCAATACGGATCATGACTGTTATTTGAATAGTGAGGAGACTCTTGGCTTAATCCAGAGGAGACTGTCTTTCAACCTTGAAATTTCGATTTTTATAGGTTTTTTTCCTCTATTCGCATTTTGGATTGGTCCCTCGTCCCATTCCTCGCTTCCCGATTGGTCTCTCCTTTGTCTCCAGGTGCAAGACGAAACCTCTTTGGGTTGCGGGAAAGGTCTGATTTGAGGTGTCTATTTGATACCTATTTATTGACTCTGCCCAGCAATTGTTTATAAAACACCAACATCTGCACTCATAATTCAGGCTGTTCTTACACCATTTTTGACGTCTAAGAATTTTAACGATTATTTTCATCTTTCATTTATCAAAAGTTCCCTCTTTTATTGTTCAAAAAGATTTATCTCAGCCAACATTTTATAGACTTGCAAGTCAATGATCTGCCTATTTATGAGCGCTTGTGTTAGAGTTTGCTTTTTGCTAAGCCCTTGACAGAAATTTGACACATACTTGAACAGTTCCGAGTCTTGTTGTTTACATAAGAATTTCAAAGGTTACTAAAGTTTGAACCCCATCTGGGAAACTACATAATTATTTATTCATTTATTTTTTATTTGTTTTCTTTATGACCAAAGTAACGCTTATTTAAAATTTTATATTGTTCAAAAGTAACATGAATCGGTCAAAAGTTACATTTGTTTTTGTTTGTTTTCTTGTTTTCTTTGTTCAACCTATCAATTTGTTTTCTTTGCTCAACCTATCAATGCTGTATCACTGGCATCAATAGCAAAGCTCTAGTATAATGGCAAACACCATTGAATATTTATGTGATGAGCTATTAATACAAGTCATACAAAAATGTCCTTTCTTGTATGACAAAAGTCACACAGACTTTAAAGATATACAGAAAAAAAAAAATGCATGGAATACCATGGCTGAAGCTGTCCAAATGATAGGTATGTGGTTATCAAAAAGTATATAGATATTATGCACCTGTAAATATTTGAAAATAATACATCTTACAGTTTTGAAGTCCAGACTAGTTGGAAATTATTAAGGGAATAATTTGGAAAAGAAGACAGGTGATATATTCCATCTGGGAGTGGAAAAATCTTGTAGCCTACATGGCCATTATATTATCTGTTTATGTTCCTAAAGAATGTTGTAAAACATCACAAGTAATTATGACTATATTTCGAAGCTTGAGCTCTTGCATATTATTCTCATGTAGCATTATTGGCTTTCAGGACTCGATGTAATTATGCTGCTCCAGTCAGTAATGAAACACAGCTAGAGTCTCAGGATGTGGACGCATCACCCTGGAGTACATTTGATGTACTAACCAAAGTGGATGTTTCAGACAATGAATAAGATGTCCTGTGTACATCAGAGACAGGACATTTTGTTCATTGTCAGAGAGAACTGAGAGTTGTAATACACCCAATGATGGTACCTCATCTACATCCATAGGTGACAATGTCAGATCTGTGATACCACTAGCTGGTGGTGTCATGTGAAAAAGAGAAGTAGACAGATGGAAACTGCCAATGATCTGGAGACCAGCATAATGAATGCTTTAAATGCTATTCAACCAGTTCTGGCAACTCTGCAGAAGTGACAGTCACACAAGTGATTAGATGCTTGCAGATTCAATTTCTGCAAACATAACTGAAATAATAAAAAAAATGAATGTTACTGAAAAAAGGCATTTTAAAGTAGCCATTTTATTTTTTGGGGTTATGAATGAATTTGAAGAATAATAATAAAATTAAATGGTATTCCAAAAAATGTTGTTTTATTTGGTAAACCACATTTATGGTAAATAAAATTACATTTGCATGTATAAACACTTCCGAATTCAACCATCACTTAAGAAAAAAATGTATAAGATCTACTGGTGATCTAAAGATTACTAGGAAGTTTTTTATATTTAAATAAATGTTTCTAAAATGTTGGTTGAACAAAGTAAAGTGCTGATTGGTGACATTATTTTTTACAATTCATTCTGCTAATTGTGTTTATATTTATTCATATTTTTAAAATACATTCTGATCATGTCATATATTGAACTTTCATATTTTAGCTTTTTATATAAGATAATTTTGACATAATATATAAAATTCATGGTTATGTAAAACTATCAAACTGCAAAAAAGGAGACTAAGAAAGCAGTAGTAAATCAAAATATTATTATGTTGACAACCAAACATAAACATCTGACTGGTGGTTTGTTTATATTGATGTGGTACACTTACCATCATTGTTGCTGACACTGCCCATTCTTTTCTTTTTATTAATAATATAAACTCCTGTTGATAATTGCCAATAATGCAATCATAGCCACATATTTTTGTCATTCCATTTCTATTGTGTTCTTGATCTGTTCAAGTCTTGTCAGCTACTTCAGGCTTTCAACTTCTGATTGAAAGGCAACTTGGCACATGTATAGTCCACAGATTCTCCATACTAAACTAAAAGTTTGATGCATTCAAACTTTTGTTATGGAATATGGTACCACCATATAGATAACAAATGGAGTTTATAACCACACTATAAGGATATGGTTATGGTATGGAGTTTATAACCCAGCCTTTAGGGATAACATTCTCCCTATGGAAAAAGACTTTTCCATTAGACATTCCATTGGTTTAGTCTGACTGCTAGTGGGTAATTTGAAATTAGAACTGTATTTGTAATGTTGATAGCAAAACGTGGTCTGACCATGGCCAGACCAGCTGGACCTGATCCTACAGTCTTGAGATTAAATTTTGGTCTGAAGAAAAATTTAAATGAAAAAGATTTAATACAAAATATTGTCAGTTTAAAACAATTGACCAGCAAAATAAATTTAACATTAAAATATTTCTGAATTTTAAAAAGTTCAATGAAATGTTGGATTACGATACCAATGATATTTACTACACAAATAAGTAATTAGTTCTCAAATTTTATACTGGTTTAATATTATGTAATATTTTCTTTTTATAATTAATAAAATTAAGACTGTAGAAAGATAAATTGTTTTTTTTTCTTTTTCCTGTCAATGTACTAGATCAGGGGTGGCCAACAAGTCGATTGTGATCGACTGGTCGATCGCCAAGCCAATTTTGGTCGATATCTAGCAATGTCTTGACTTAATGTATTATATTTGTAACCGAACGCAACTGTATGCATGCAGTTATGACTCGACTCATAACCAGTGAGTGCACATCGTACTGAAACAGTGTATAAACATAGTATGTACAGTATTTCACACTTCCCCCTCCTCACTTAGACTATGCCTATGACAACGAGTCGATCGCGACACATTTTTACGATAAAAAGTAGATCTTATGTGCACAAAAGTTGGCCACCCCTGTACTAGATTATAAAAAATGTAAAAGAAATTATCAGTGACAGATATGAAAGGACTAAAATCCATTATAGAAGGGTTGATTGATAAATAGGTTTCCTACCATAGCATTCTGCAAACTGTTTAGATAGAAACTTACAACTGCAATCATTTAATAGTCCAAAGTATCTAATCTGTATATGCAAAGTCTTAGTTCATTGTTCTGTGTTGTTTGTTACAGTTATGTTCAAGCATGAATTTATCTTTCTTATTTCATAGAAAATAGTGATTAATGATTGAAATCTTAGCATTAAAAAGTTGTGTATCTGTTGAAATTTACAGTATTTTGGACATATTCTCATAGTAAAGCCAGAAAGAATTATCTTTTTCTTGCACTATGTAAGTTCATATTACACTAAAAATGGCAAAGATGCTTAGGAATCTAAAGCTACAGATTGTTTCACATCCTCCTCAAATTCCACATCTGGTGCCATTGGACTTTTGTTGTTAAAGTTAAATTAAAGGTGGTGTTGCAATGTCAATAGTTCATTGGATCCTGAAGTTCAAGCTGTTGTATGAATATGTATCTAGGCTAAACCAAAAAGTTTTTTCATGTACCAAATGCAAAAATGATTGAATGTCTAGAAAAATTGTCATTCTAAAAAGTAATTAATCATACATATTTATTTTTCAACATAAAATACATGATTTTTATTACTATTTAAAACTAGTCACATTAGCTACCTCTTTCTGAACAAGTATTATAAAAATGGAGACCTTATTTATCAATCCACCTTCATATAACAAATATAACAATATCAGAGGTATCCTCACAATATCCATCTTCTGGTTACCGCAGGCTGTGGCGCTCAGAGATGTTCCATATGATATTGTGGTAACCATGGGTCCTGGCAATATCTTCCAAGTATTTTAATTCTTCTGCGAGTGCCTGTTGCGTAGACGAGTGTGTGTAGGCTCTTTTAACCAATGCCCTGAAGGCCGCCATCTTGTATTGGAAGGGATCACAAGAGCTTATGGGAGCTGGTATGTATGTGGATATACTAGACGGTTTATGATATGTGGACTTGTAGATGCCGGAATCCTCAATTCTGATATCCAAGTCAAGGAAATGGACCCTGCTGCTGCTATGTTACTCCATCTCCAGGGACAGCCCATAAAGATTGTCATTCAGTTCGTCTAGAAAGCGGGTTAGGTTGGGAGTTGTCCTCCATAAAATAATAATATCATCAACATATCTTTTGTAAAGGATAATGTTTTGGAGGAAGTTCGGAAGTGTCCTGCTCTCCAGTTACCTAATAACCAACTCATACAAATCCCCGGAGACCGAACTGCCCACGGGAAACCTCTAGTTTGTGTGTATATCACCTCCCGGAATTGAAATACTGAGTTGTAACAAATTAAGAGGGCCAATTCTAGTGCTTGTTGGTGGAATTCAGACAGACACAGGCTTCTTCTAGCATTGCTGCAGTAACACAAAGCGGTAACCAGAGGATGGATATTGTGAGGATACCTCTTACTTTCAACCCCCTCTTGAGGTCTTTATACAGTACCATATAACAATATCTATAATTACTTAAAATTTTAGTATTTAATTTTTAAAGTAAAGTAGAATTTTAAAAACTAACATCAACTTATTTTATATTTCAGGATCTAGTGTAAAAGATGAAAGAGAGTGAAGTTTCATTATCAACTAAAATTTGTTGAGACATTTGTAAAATTGTTTTATTTACCAAAATAATCTCTATGTTCATTACATTTAGTAAAAGATGAAAGAAATTTCTAAACAAAATAACAATTTTATAAACATTAAGGATGTTTATAAAATTGTTTATAATGTTTATAATTCATGAATATATTGTTTTAGTTAAAAATAACAAACTTATAAATGTTTTATAAGAAGTTGGAGTTAATGTTGATTATTATATTGAAATAATGTATCCATAAATTTCAGTTTGAAAATTTTTCGAAAGCATTCAAAATATATATATATATATATAATTTTGTGAAATGAAAATTTTATTATTAATTTAGAAGACAAATTTTACATTAAAATATAAAAATTTTTAATATTTAGAAAATATAAATAAATAGCATTTATCACCAATTTATAAAATAATAATTGAATTTTGACACTGATAATTAAAAGAAGAAACTGGAATTTGTATTAAAAAATCTCTCATGCATAATTATGAATTTATATATAATTTAAGAGTACTTGAAGTTTTTCATGTTTATTTTTGTTAGATATATTTATCTTACAATAAAAAATAATTTGTAAGTACAATAATTGCATTTGTCTAATTTTTTCAGTCATATACAGAAAATAAAAATTTTATATAGACACCTTTTATATCTACAATATGTTATTTGTCAGAATAACAAAAATATTTATTTAGTACTAGATATGGTACATACACTTTTTGTGAGGTAAATTAAGTAAACAAACATTAAATTACTGTACATATTGCTTAAAATATTATTTATCATATGAGTAAAGTGTTATGATTAGTACTCATTTCAAATGATATTAAAAAATTATATTTAATAATAAAATATATAACTTTAAAGCAACATAAATGTCAGAATACCAGATGATTTTCCTTTTTGTCTAAATCATTTGAGTAAAGTAAAATATAACAAAATTTTTATAAATAACAACCAATCTGATTCATTAGAGTAGTAGTACTTAACCTGTTTTGAGTCATGGCTTCTTGAGGACAATCGCTCTAACTCATCTTCTCTTGTGTACAGTGTACTCATGACTCTGCAACTCCTGTTCCATTGAATAAATTTAAGTTTTTCTCTGTATAGTATACAAAGAAAAATTTAAATTAAAAAAACTTAACAGAGAAAGGTTTACCTGTATAGTATACAGGTAACATAAAAACCTGTATAGTATACAGGTAACCCCTGTATAACACTGGAGTTACGTTCCAATTGCCGTGTTATGCGAATCCGTGTTATATGAAACAAAGAACTAGTGTGAAAAGGGGAGTTAGGTTCCAAAAATTAAAAAACATGCTGTTAAATCCTTCTTTAAATTGGATTTATTATTCACAAGTCGAAAGGCTGGATGCAGGCAGGCATCGGGGCATACAAAATTACAAATAAAAATAATAATATATTGAATATTATACTGTAAAAATATAAAATAAATATAAAATAATTTATATTGTTAATTTAAATAGTAGCCAGGGGTGCCCCTAGTGGCCATTTTTGAGATACAGTGATATAATCCAGTTTTTCAGCTTTATATAGTAGATTTTTTTCATGGGTAAAATACTTATTTATTATTTAAGTAAATATTTTACCAGAGGATTATTCATCCTATATGATGATCTCAGCATGAGCATCATCAACTGGTAACAGTTTTTATTACATTTCATGTTGTACTGTAGGAGTGTTTTACCTAATTCCCGAACCGTGTTAGAGTGAACCCGTGTTATACGGGGGATGTTCCCAATTCTCGAACAGTGTTAGAGTGAATCCGTGCTATAGAAGTGCCGTGTTATGCAGGGGTTACCTGTACTTTTTATTTCCACTGCGTTTTCATTTCTTCAATTTTTTTCGTATCATATATTACATCTGAAACAATTTTATTTAATGACAATATTGCTTTTGTTCTGACTACCTGAGACCATCTCATAGACCCCACTTTAAGAAGCTCTGCATTAGTTTCCAAATGATCTGCAGTGTTCAGAAATTGATAGCCTACTTGTAGAGATTAATTCCATGAATGTGATTTTTATTTGTTAATGGAATTAAATGACAATAGTTAATACAACAATATATTTATAACAAATTATAAAATTTATTAAAAAATAAGTTTATAATGGCTAAGATTTAGTGAATATTAAAGATTTGATTTAAAATGTATAAATTGCTGACTTAGCAAATAATACAAAGAATTTAATGGCTGGATGGGCTGAGCATTTAAGGTGGCAACTTTACTGCTCTGGGAATGACTCATCATGATTCAAAGCCCTAGGAATTGTTTAGGGTGGTTTATCCAGATATGTAGGGCAGCAGTTCTCAATCCATGGTCTGCGGAACATGGGTGCTCTGTGAAGCCACTTGAAATGTTCTGCAAAAATACAAATATACAATTAAAAATTGTTTCAAAAGAAAAATCAATACAATGTAAAATAATTTTTGTAGGGGAATGTAATTAGAAAACTCCAATGTTGTCATCTACTAGACTGAGTGTGCTTGATTTCAAAAAGGTTTGCCATCTCTGCTTAAAGCTGCTGTATTGTAACTGCTCCGTGGAAAAAAATGTGAAAGTTTAGTGTTCTGTGACTTCAAAAAGATTGAGAACCACTGATGTAGGGTCCTGCCCCTCACAACTCAGTTGTCCTCATTGTAGGCTTTGCCAAAACCATAATACACTTGCTAAAAGGGCCTTAGTGCCCATAGAGCAGAAAGAATTAAAAGATATACAAAAAAATTTCTTGTATTATGAGTTGTGTGAGGTAAGCACAACAACTTACATTTTCTTTGGAGCAGAGAGAATTAGGATTCTCCCTACTTGAATTAACTCAAATTTTGGATCACCAGGGTTTAGATCATTGAGGTACTGATTATTGAAATCATTGTCCATGTCATTTATCATATAACATGAATTTGTTTAGGTTATTAAATATTTATTCTTAACAACAATAACAAATAAATTTCTGATTTAACACATTAAGCACCATGTGTTGCAAGTATGCAACGCACACTATACATTGAAATCTGTGCTGTGTTAGGAGCAACATGTTAGCCATAAAAATATAATGGAAATAGAGCATGGCCTGTGGATATAGAAATTGCTCTTCGCCCAGTAAATTTTTATGAAGTAATGCTAAGAGAAATTTAATCTTTTCCTCTGAAATATGAGAAACTAGCAGATGAACTGTAGCTCAGGCAAACAGTAAGGATAGCAAAAATTATTAGATTATAGCTAATCTTACCTGGGTACAACAATTAGTTCCCCTTCTTTCAATACTTAAGAGAATTTTTAGATGGATCTAAAAATAGATTTTCCACAAAAATGCAAAATGGATTCGATTTCCCACAAAAATGCAAAAAACACATCTAAAATAGAAGTTCAGGGTAATCCTTAACTCTCTTCCCCTCCCCTGTGGAGGGGATGAATTTCCAAAACCCTTCTTAGTGTGCATTCTCATGATGTACCCTAACTATGTACCAAATTTCAAATTTCAAATCTTAATTGTTTGGGCTCTGTGCTTATTATTATCAACCCATCTCAATCTATATATACAGACTAGTAAAATGCAAATCTCGATATACATCCCCAACAATAAATTAAAAATATTAAATATATAATTATAAATAATTTTTTATTTAATTCATTATCTTGTTACAATGCCAAATGCATAAAAGAAAAATGATTTTTCGTCTTCTCTGTATTTCCTGTAGCCTATGTTACATGTAAGATATTGGATGGCTTAAGAAGCCTCATAAGAAATTAATATTCTTAAAGCTAAAGAACATTTTCAAAACAAACAAAAAATTCAATTATATCTTCAAATTATTCTGCTGGGTGATGTTAGTCGCAGAATATAAATTCTGTAGGAAGCCACAGAACCACCGTCAAGGCCTCACCCTCCTCCGTGGGTTTTTTGTTTGTCCAGAAACCCCGTAATGACTAGGCAGAATCGCCATTACGGGAAAACTGGAATTATCACATTTACAAATTCAAGTATTGTCGATATATTCAAAATAATCTCGGAAATTCTGTATTCATACATTTTATGAAACTGAAATTGATCGGTACACTATTCCAAGAGAGGAAAACGGTTCGAGTTTTATCATTGACTACGCTGAAGCACTCTCCAATTGAAATTAAAAATGTTTTCAATTTATAAGAGATAAGACTGGCAAATATATCCAATCAAACGGGATTTTCTTCTATAATCGAGTATTGAGATCTTCCAGTGCAATTTGAAAATCCAATTTTCCACAATATTCGGCAAATCTAAAACACTAAAATGACGATCGTGCACGTGTCTTTAAAGCATTTCCGATTGATTTGTTGCCCGATATATTAATTGAAATTATAAATAATCAATCATCGAATGTTGTAAAAGAAAAGTTTGTTTTCATTTTTTATCTCTTGTGACCTGAAAATTGAAAAATGCTAAAATTAGTAATAAGATTTTTGAATATTGAAGATGGATTTACACATCTTTTACTTGAGACCCTTTCACCAGTATAAAAGTAATCAAAAGAAGAAAAACTGAAAATGCATTCTTCACAATGAAAAATTTATAACAAACGGAGAGTAATTAATTGTTACCTTGGCTTAAATTGAGAAATATTGTTTTGATTTTAATTATTTTCTTTTGAGTTGATTTAAATACGATGCGAAACTTATATTAATTATTAGAATTTTAATCTAAATATCCTCAGAAATTTGACAGATTTATTATTGTTATTTATTCAGTAAATGAAAATTTTATTGAAATTAAATAAACATATAATTTTCATATTTTTAATAACGAAATGTTCTTCGGCATGATAAAAGAGTGGTGAATAACACCTCATTTCAGGAAAGATTTTATGGGGTCTCGGGGGGGGCTTTTTGCATCGTACTTTTATTTTTCCATTTTCTGTCTCGTACTATTATGCAACACATTCGTGATGAAGAGTGTGCAAACTAAACTTATTTTAGAAATTCATATTTAATATTTCCAGAATAAGATCATGTTATAATGTATAAAAAATAAATAGTTTTTTAAATTCTCTTTGTTGCATTTCACAAACTGACTTAATATTTGAATTTTCTGTTATTTCTGCCCCTGTACATCATACTTTTCTTGTTAGCAGTAGAGTCGTGCCGGTCATCTATCTCTATCTAATTCCTTTCAGGGGAAACTTTTTGAATTGAAATAACGTAACTTCCGGCTTGTACCAGAAGTTCGTATATAGTTAATCGGGACCTCCTGCCTCTACAATTTTTATATCTGGTTTAGACTTTCATCTGTCTAACTTCGTTCTCGAGTTTTAGGAAGGACAAACAGATGGCGACAGTGGGAATTTATGGGTCTACTATTTGGAAAAATTGTAGATCCATAATCACAATAAATTCTAAGACGATGTATCTACTCTACATAAAATCCTCAGCTTAAAATTGTCACGTCACTGTTTTCCATTATTAAAAGGGGGAAAAATAGAAACGATTGACCGGAAATCGATAAATCGTCACGAAGAGGCTGGATGATCGAGCGGTCAAGCCTACCGCTCTGGTGGAAATGGGATCGTATCCGGACGGGTCGAAAAATCCCCAGAAATTTTTCGGGATGGTCCGACCGCATATGTCGGCTACCCGTCCCTCACCACTCGGCCGCCTTATTGTGGACCTGGCCAAATCCATAATGGGCTTGCTAAATGAGGCCCTCTTAGTGCTCACAGGGCGGAAAGAGTTAACACGTAGACGTTTTGATTCATACGAGCTTTTACCAGTTTTTAATTAATTCAATTCCATAAAACTTTAAAAATTTATGTTTGTATTCATAACAAGTTTCAAGATATTTTGTGCAAAAATAATAAATTGATATTCTTTAGAGAATATTCCCGACGCAACAAAATGCGGCTCATTCAAGTTTCATACGAAACGTGGACATTCATATAATTCAAATCATTTTATATGAATGGTAAGAGTGACTATAAGAAGCCAGTTTCATTGGAAAGTCATATCAGCTGTGGATAACGTAAAGTAACGATTTCGTGACTTACGATGAACTGTATTACAGAAAACGAGTAATTCAAAGCTGTTTTTTAAAGCAATTTGTTATCAATGTCAAGTAAAGTGATTGGTGCTGTCAGAGCAGTTTTTGAAGAGTGAATGGTGCCGTTTCGAATTGAAGACTGCGCACAGAGAATCACAACGCAACTCCAAACATAGATTGGTGATGGCATTACTCGATAGGGTTTCCTTCAAAGAGATGGATCCGGATGCCAAAGTGTGCTTTCACTCCTCTCCAGTTATATGCTGGGGAGATAAAAGGTTCTGGGAAAAGTTACGCTACTCCCTACCGGACGGGAAAGTGATGGAACCGAAAATCACCAACGTTCTCCACCTTCTAACTCCGTCAAACTGGTTTAGTGTTGTATATTATATGTTTTTAATCAAAGAACCCGATGGGCTGAGTACCAATCACTACGCGTGCGAAATTCGAGTCCAGTGCCTTTCATTTGGATTGTACTGTACATCCGTCGAGGGTCGATTTTACTAAAGAACAGAGTCGTTTATCCTAAAAAAAAACTCAAATGACTAAAATGCATCTTTATTCAAGTGCATTCCAACAGGGCCCAAAGTCCTTCGTTCACTAGGATGCAAATTCAATGGTTACGAAATAACTTATCCCCACCGTTACGTTTATAGAAGACTCTTTCTGTGGTATTATACAAATCTGCCGCTGGAAATCTCCTGTGATCTGGTATAGAGCATCGGTGCTAAAGCTTCACAACATAATAGAGGAGGACTGTGATAGTGAAGAGCAGTCAGTGACTTTTTGACAAGTCTTTTCCCCCCTCTCTGCCCACTTCTTTGTAAGCTTTACAGAATCAAAATAAATAAATACGAGGAAGAACTTTATCTTGTGTAAATAATTTTTGTTAATAAAACTTCATTTGATAATACCCTGAAATAAAAAGCGTTATATGACGGCATATCGCTACGTGCCATCAAATGATTCACATGACTTATTCCAGTCCCTAGTCAACAATCGTCGGGTTTTTCTGACATCATCGATGATAGATATTACGAACCAGTGACATTTTACTTATCTATGTACTCTTTAGTAGTAATAGCAGTAAGACAGGTACACTCTTTGGTACAACCTGTTATGGAAAAGGGGGAGAATGGGGAATGGGGAAGAAGGGGTGGGGGTGAGAAAGGAAAGGGGATGAAAAAAGGGTTGGAATCCATGGGCGTCCCGCGACAGTGTTTTAAAAGGAAGTGATCAGTAAAAAATACAATAACAATAACAAGAATGTTACAGAGGAAAACAAGTTGGGAGTGCTATGTTACAGATCGCAAATAGCACGTAATAACGTGTATACAGTATGCAGATTAATATTGGTACAAGAAATTACATGTTGAGTGCTGTCTGACAAAATCACAGACAGCACAAACATAAGAATAGATGATAAACGTATGTACTGTACATTCAGGGCCGGATTTACATAAGGGCATTTGGGGCCTGTGCCCAGGGCCCCCACAAAACTAAAAAAAATTATGTTTAAACATAATTTTTTTTCTATTACCGCGACAGCCTAGTGTGGCCTAATCATGACTAGGCCACACTAATTTGTCGCCATTTGGATGGTTTTTTTGAAAAATTCTTTCTGCCCTGTGATCACTAAGAGAACCTTTTCTCTTATATCCATTGTGGATTTGACCAGGCCAACAATGATATATCTGGGAAAAATTTATGGGATTCTCTGCTTAGACTCTCCCAGAATGGTTCGTTGATATATCGATCATTCGGCCATTCATAACATAATGTCGTTATCAGATAAATACCGCATTTTAATAATTACTACATTTTAATCATAACTATCACGATTCAAGCTTCTTCGGATATATATATAAATATATTTTTTTTAAAAAACTCTTTCCACCCTGTCGGCACTAAGTCTTTTAGCAAGCCTATTATGGGTTCAATCAGGCCCACAATGAACGACGGCAATGAGGTTTTTTCAACCGCCATCCGAAAAATTGCCGGAATTTTCGAACCGTCTGGAATTGATCCCGTAATTTTCCAAAGCGGTAGGCTGCCACGTTAACCGTTTAGCCATCCAGCTCTCTAATACAAAAAAAATTTATTATTATACTAATTTATAATTGATGAATTATATATTTTATGAAATGTATATAAAAACAAATTTTATTGAAATGCTCAAAATTATTTCACGTCTCAATATTCAGAATTGAATCCATCGTTTTTTGAAAATAAATTTCAAAGAGAAAGAGAAAAAATGTTTTAAAATTTTTCAGAAAGTAAAAAATTTTTGCGCAGATTGTAATAAAATTTTATTAGTATAGATAAATTGTAAAAGTAAAATAAAATCAACAAACAATTTTTAAAAAATTTCATTTTGAAGTCATTTTATATTCGTATAAAAATGGCGCTACGGTAGTGAATGAAATTCAAAATGGCGTGCAATGTGCATTTCTTAGCGTGGTATTAGTGTATAGAATAGGCGTGTAGTCGAGTTTAAATCATTGAAATTTTATTATTATTTTATTAGACTCGTTATTTTATTTAATGCTACCGACAGTTTAAATAATGCACAATGTCAACCATGGATCAAGAAGAAGAATGTGTATCAAGCATGACTTTACTATCCATGGGTTTTTCGGATATTAATGAAATCAAAAGAGCTTTGAGAATTAGCAAAGGGGATATTAACGAAGCAGTAGCGATATTAACAAATGAAAGATCGCATGATGATGACATTGAAATGAAAGATAGCCAGATCCAAACATCATCTGACGAGGTGAGTATTGTGAATATAAAATGTAAACAAGCATGTAGGTGTAATAAAAATGCAAGGTATTTATTTATATATATTTTTAAATACAATAAATGACAAGCAATAAATATATATTTATATGGTAGATATATATATTATGTTTTCAATGCTTTCCAGATATAATTTTAACTTTTAAAATTAAAAAGGCTTTAGTTGAAAAGTTTAGGCTATATGAATAAATTATATTACAACTCTCAACGTCTAGCTATTGAAGCCATCATTATCCATACTCATGTAATGGTTAAAATTATATCTAGCATGGAAACTAAATTTAAAAAAAAATTGAGGAAGTAAAAGATTTTAGAATCTTTTAGATATGTAATTAAGAAATATAGAGTTTTATATAAGAAATAATTTGATTTCAATGAGATCTTACAGGTAAAGAAACAGTTTTATTTCGTATGAGATTATTTGATTTGTAGAAAAAGAAAACGAAGACAATTTGTTTTGTATATTGTTATATTTAGAATGTATAACTGTGGTGATCAATGTTTAAGGAAGAACAAAGAAAAACTTCCAATTGGCAAATTACCAATATTTTGCAAGCAATGAAAACGAGAATCAGCTGTGATAAATTATCATAAATTTGAAATGACTATATACTATATAAATAATACAAAATTGCTATTTGTCATAAATTCAAAGAACAATATAAAAAAATAATTTATTTCTTAATATTTTAATTGTATTTTTATGATGACAGTTTTGGGCGCAATTATTAAAAATCTTGCTTTTTGTGTAAAAACTTGGAACAGTTGAAATTAATTGACGATTCTTTGGAGGCAATTAAGCATCAGCAGTTATTTATGGTTATGTTATCAATATTAAATAGAACCTTTGTTATTAATATAAATATTATTGAGTCTTGAACAAATTGACATCAAATATATGAAATATATAATAGGAATCTTTAGTCACTTCCTCCATCAGAAATGCTAAATAGAAAAGTTTATATAGCCTTCTAAATCTAAGCTTGTTTGTTTGAATTGTTGAGGAATTTTATATTATAATAGTAACAATTACTCACAAATGTTGGATGAATTGTAACACATACAACTATTAACTTTCATTTTAAAGCCAGCAAGCTGTTTTTGATCTAATAATAATAATATTTAAGAGAAAATGAAGTGTAATAATGCAGTGGAAATCTATAAAAAGTTCAGACTGAATTCAGATATGAATTTATTTTGTGTATATTAGAATATAAAAAGGAACAATTTGTTTCTTTGGGAATAAGCACAAAATTGCTAAATAGAACTTATCACACAGGAACACAATTAGATGAATAAAATAAACTTTATATAGTGCAATGGAATGGATATGTATTTCAGGCTGTTTGCTTCAGTCCATATACATTTGTTAAAACTGAAATTATATTTACATTTCTGCTGAAGTTACAAAGGATTTAAAACAAGATAAAAAGGAATACAACTAGTAAAACTAAAACTTGCTAAAAATGTAGAAAAAGACATAAAACCTTAAAATGAATAAAACAACTAAAAACAATTTTTTTATTTATATCTACAGTTGAATTTCATTATTATTAAGCTTATAATTAATGAACTTTTCAGAATAACAAACATTTAGATTTTTTCTGATTTAACCTCCATAGGAATTCACAAAATTTTTCAGTGAATTGTATGAATATATTTTAAAAGAAACTCAGTTTAATGTTCTATTTCTGTCAGTCCATAGTAATAGAATTCCTGCAGTTTTCACTGTAAAGATTTTGTTACAACTTTTCTCTCTTCTTTGCTATTGTCTTCCAACTGTACCCAAGGGAGAACCAGGAAGTAGCAGGTGTACTAATCTCAACAACAGCCACAAGCCATTTATGCCTCTATTTGGAGATGTGAATTAAATTGATAACTTCAGAACTAAACTATTTTATTTACATGAAATAAGAAAAAAATATTAGTATATATACTAATATTTTTATATCTTATATTTGTATATATATTATATAATGGAAAAATATATAATTATATTTATAATATTAATTATATAATATTTATATAATTGCATTTATAATATAATTATATTAATGATATAAAAATATTAGTAATATATATATATATATATATATATATATGTAAAACATATAAAAATGAATATAAATTATTTATTGAGCAAATAATTAAATATAAAGTCTACATATGAAAAAACATGTTATATATATATAATAGTTACCTGATGTGACGGTATTTGTGGAATCGGTTAATGACATGGCTTAGCCTGTTCGGTTTCTATGGCTTAACCATAGAAATCGAACAGGCTAACAATACTGAGGTTCACTTCTTGGATCTAAACATCAAGATCGAAGGGTCGACTATCCACACCTCAGTCTACTGTAAACCATATGAGGCCTCCTTTTACATCCCGGTTGGGTCATGTGACCCATTCCAGTACAAGATTGCCGCATTCAACATGTTAACCAGGAGGGCGTTTTTTCATTTGTCCACGCCAGGAACTCTAGCCATTGGATTAGCACATATTAAACACCTAGCAATCATCCATGAGTACCATAAGCTAATCGGTAGGTTAATTAAACGTTACCACCTCTCCATACATGGGTCCACCATCTGCTCCAGTGATGACAACCCTCCGGAAGATGAAACACTGATCCCCATCACGTATAATCTGTACATTGCATTGTTATATAAGGAGATTGCCAACAAATGCTGCATTAAGATCACATACAGAAGATGTACTACCATCTTGGACATACTCCACAACAGGAAGGATTCCCGGGCATTTACTCGATACCTCTTAAGGACCACAGGTGTGACAGGAACTTTATTTACATCTGTACAACCAAACACTCCTTGGCAATCAGAATACGTGAGCACAATGCTGACATTCTACATGGGAGGAGCTCTATTGCTCTTACAGTTTACGTGGCCGATTCTGACATCGAACCAACCTTCAACGAAGCAAGGCTCATCATTACCTTTCCTCACCCTGAGCGCCTGAGGTGGTAGGAAGCTATCTCCATTTATAGATCTAGCCACACCACCATGTGCATAAATTATAAAGAAGAACTCAATTTGTCCGTCGCATGGCAGGCCCTCATCGACGCAGATCTTGAATCGCCATCTACCCGTGTTGATTGCGCATGTCCGATCCAATGATTTTACAAAAGACGTGGGTTCGATTCTATTTAAATATCCATGTTCTATTTTCTGCGTTCTGTTGCTTATCTTTTTTCATATCATCTGAAGAAGAACTATTAAGGTTCGAAAATATTTATGATATTTCTGTCATATCACCAACATCGGTAACAGGTTCAGGTACGTGTGGATTTCATCCTGGTGTTCTTTGAATGTTGAAGTTTACGTAGGTATATCTACGAACTTGGAACTTTAATCATTATTTACAAACAGTTAATCTCATTTGGTATTGTTTTTGTGTTATTTTCTTATTGATTTATGTTTAAAAGTTTGTATTTTGTTTTTTTTTGGCATTTTTTATAATTTTTATAATAATAATAATAATAATAATAATAATAAATGCCAAAATAAACTCAAAAAACTTAGAGAAAAAGATTTTACCATGAATAATATCTATATTATATATGTATAATGATTAATGGAATGACAGAGAACTGGAGAAAATTAAATGTGAGGCAAACCAATACATGTCTAGTGGTTTCATGAAAAATCTCAATGGCAAATGAATATATGCAACTTGTAAAGGATTTTTCATATTTAATGTTGCTCTTAGTAACTTTAGAAAAGGAAAAGCTGTTGGGCAAGCTTGTAATTACAATTTAAAATTGATAAATAATTCACAATGGCATATAACCTGCAGCCATTCTAAATTGACTTAAAACACAGTTAACCTGTAGGTTATTTTCAAGAAATTACAATAGTTAATTAAACTTAGACAGATGGTAAATTATATTGATATTTTTGAATTACAATAGATTGAGAGGCACTCTAAATGTGTGAGTTAAACAGATAAATGCTTTCCGTTTACTAATAATAATATAAGGCTTCATCTCATTGGCCGAGGCAATGGTAATGGTAGCCTGTTTCAATATATACATATATATATGCATAAACATACATACATTCTTATACTGTAAATAAAATGGTGAACTAAACTGCTAGGTTTTTATCTCGTCATTTGTATTAATTGCAAAAATATTACTGTAATAAATTTGTTATTTAAAACTGATATAATTGCATTTCATTTTTAAGTTTAGTAATTATTTTTAAATTTAAAATTTATCTAAAATTATTTAATTATTAAAGTTAGGAAGTGGCAATTCTGTGTACATTAAGAACAAATTCACTTGATCATCACTCTTCATAATTAATTGACATAAAAGTCTCTTGGTAAAATCTAGTAGTATGGTTTACTATTTGTTTTTAAATTGCTTTAAAACAATCTACATTAATCTAAATTTTAGAAAAATAATCCAAACCATCTAATTTTGTTGCTATAATTTTATTTATGAAAATGTAGTATTACTTTTGGTATTGTGCCAAGAGCACTAGAGTACCAATGAAACTTTTCATTTATAAGTCTCTATTGTATTTGACACGTTTTCTTTCACAAATCAAACTTTTGTCAACTTGAACAATTGTTTTTGCATCTTCTCTTAGCATAAACTAGTTTCTTCAAATTATAATGTCTAAAAATAAACCTTGATAACTGTTTCAAATTTGTTTATTCAATGAGTACTTTCAATCTTTCAATAAATCATGCTTGGTCAACAGTTAAAAAGATTCAGAAATATTGAAAAGTTACAAAAATAGATTATTTTATAATGGTCTATTTTTGTAAGTATTATGTAATGTTTAAAATTAGAACCTTATACATAGTTATGTATCATGTTCAAGTTTATTTTAACTGCATAGATTGAAAATGATCTATTGAAAGATCAAAAATACTTATCAAATAAATTTGTATTGGTTATCAGGGTTTGTTTTTAACCAGTTTATTTGCAAGTAGTTACAGTAGCAAACATAAAATGAAATTATGATAGTAATTTGAATTTCTGCATCAAAATAACAATGATTTTTATATAATAAAACAGTAATATCTCTTATTGCATAGCCTTTGCCAGTCTGTAACTATTGATTTCAAAAGTTTAATTGGTCATATGACATAGAGTTTTTAAAAAAATAACATGTTTCTTTAATAATTAAATACTCTTTACATCATGTTTTATTGTATTCAACACACACAACGCACGACCAATAACCGGTGTGAAAATTTCAAAATGGCAAACGTTTTCAATGCCCTGCTGGGCTCTTCCTCAGGCTTAATTTGTTTCTTCTGTTGGAACTGGATTCTTTAATTTAAAGGTTTTTTAAAATTGGAACATGCCCTGTTTTCAAAATTCCGAACATGGAAGGAATCCATGAGCTATTTCAAATATCTTTTCTACCAATGGGGATTCGATATGTGCACGTTATAATACTTAAAATTCTCTCTTAAATATAAATACAATATTAATTAAATTAAGATTTATCGTCCAATAAGAATTTCCATGCTGTAGAGAGAGATTCATTTAAACCTTTAAATTAAAGAATCCAGTTCCAACGGAAGAAACAAGTTAAGCCTGAGGAAGAGCCCAGGAGGGGCATTGAAAACGTTTGCCGTTTTGAAATTTTTACGCTGGTTATTGGTTGCACGTTGTGTGTGTTGAATTTATACCGCCCAGTGTGGTGAGAAAGTGCATTAAATTAATCAATCTTTATATTATTTTATTATATTGCTCATTCAGATAAATTGCATCTTTTCTTAATTTTGTATAAATACAAAAGTGCAAATAATCCTTCAATAAACCTTTTACCGGCGTGGGGTATGATTAAATTGTGTACGCTAACGTTTTTTGATCCCTCTCTGGGTCCATCTTTAAGCTACGTTCTTTGTAACAATCTGTTATAACGAAGACCAGCTGTTTTTGGAACGAAATTTGAACTAGCGAACTTCGAATCCAACAGTAATCACGAGCGATCATACCCCACACCAGTTAAAGGTTTTATTGAAGGATTATTTTTATATTTCTCTGGTGTGTGTCAGTTATTTATTTATATAAAAGCACTTTCGCCAATAATATTTTAAAAAAGTTTTTGTCATTAGATTTTTACTGGCAAAGAAATATTAACTTATTCTAAACATTGGCATTGAAACTACCATTGTATGAAAAATGACCTGCAAAAAAAGCAAGTTAGCATGGAGATTGAGAATACACAGGTAGACAGATATATTGTACCATCTAATATATCACTTATTTGATTTCATTTGATTTGATTGATCCTGACATGTGCAAAATAATGGACTACTGTATATTTAGAAACAATATATATTTCTTGAATTCTAAATGTGAATTTGTCCTGTCAAATTTTTTAATGTGACTACTGTATATCTTTATTTAATAGTGAATAAAGCCATATTACTTTGGGACTTACTAAAGTGGAACAACATAAATTCTTGAGTGTTCTAATAATGCTTTGAATTCTCTGTCTTGAACTAGCAATCTTTTTAATAGAATGCATAGTGTGAAACATCAGCAACAACCATTAGGACTATCCATACACAGTCTCCAATCCTGAGGAAGTGCTTATTAGACTCCAGCAAGTTGTGTACTCTGATAACATCTACTTCATGGTTTGTGATTTTGAGTCCTTGTTTCCATTTGTAGATAACTAATATACCGAGGTATATTATTTCTGTGAGATGGGTATAAAATGAGGACTTCACAAAAAAATTTACAGGAATTTAACACGTTTATTTATATATACACCAAGTATCAATTAACTTATATCTATATATTACAAAGGTTAATCATACGATTAATTAATTACAAGATTTTCGGTTCTTCCGACAATTAGAGAAAATTAACGCTCAAAAACTGAGTATGTAACCTCACGATAATTATACGATGTGTACCTCCGTCTTCCTGGCGCAGAACCGGTGACCCTTCTCGTTAACGATCCTTCCTTTGTCTTCCTAATATCGTATACGTCCAAACGTCCGAAGCGCCAGTTGAAGGAAAAAGGTACTTTCTCAGTTCGTACATTCCCTTTTATACCTCCCTCCATCCGGGGAATTTCTCTATCATGTGACACAGGGTAAGCCAATCGGCAGAGCGTAGCTGCATGACGTGATACATGGTGAAAACCCGACACAGTTAACGGAATACAAAAAATCACAAACAATACAGAAATCAAACACAATAGTCGCGTAGCACTACATATTCATTTGTATCAAACCATGTTTTTGTGAATTATGTGAAACATCTGTAACATTGAGGATTTCTCTAAACACTTTTTCTCCATCTTAGAAATGGTGATACAACAACTGGAACAAAATATCTTACCTCCCTTTATGGATTGCATTATTTTGTATGCTAGATATGTTGACGACATACTGATTATTTGGCATAGCCAAATGATCTAACGAGCTTCTTATGGAGTTTCAACAACAATGCATATGGCCTCTATCTGCAGACGAACAGCAAAATTACTTCCAAGTGCACTTCCTGGACCTACTAATTACAGTACAGCTAACAATGAAAGAATATTGTAAAGGCACCTACTGTTCATTCTTTATCCCTGCACAATCTCATGAACTTTTTTTTACAAGAAGGTTTCCTGTAGAACTCTAATTAGAAGAGCCTGTGAGCATTGTTATTATTCCTAATCACAAGATAGGGAAGACAAGCTACATTACATTGCAGCATTAGCCAAACAGCATGGCTATTTCAGCTAATTAGGGTGCTTATACTATAACAACAACCTAGATAACAGATACATCACAATGATGGTTATGTGGTCATTTCCTATAACAAGACCCTATCCAACAACTACAGAGAGATTGCACAGTCCACTAAACTTAAGATAGTGTATAGGAGAAGCCTACACTTTTCTCATTGATGAGGAATGATAGGATCCAACTGAGAATTGCTACTTGTCAGGTACTTTACAAAACCACAGGATAAACCATTCTTATGAATACAATGGTGCTACTGCTAGATGCCTGTTTATGAGGATCACGGAACATGAATTTAGTGTCAAGAAGGGATGGAACTGGTTACCTTTGTAAGTGATAAAGATGCTCAAGTTGAGTTTGACAGAGCACACCTTTTACACCACTCTTCTGAACTCATCCCATCTAAAGTATCTCAAATGAATTGATATCTAAGAAATGTACTGCTATCAATTATAAAGAGTTTTTTCTTAAGCTTGACAGGCACTCTATGAGCTCACATAGTTCTCCTTAATAATAATTTTTATTTTTGCAAATTATTACATGTTGTAAATAACTTATTCCCTATTTGCAGCTGCTGAACTGTGCATGCAAAAGTTTCTAATTACTGAAAATTTTGATTTATATTATGTTCTGTTTTTTAAAATGAGTGTTCCGTTTTGCATTTCATAAACAGAAGAATCTCATTTTAATTTTTGGTGATTCAAAAGAATAAATGATTTTTGGTGGCTCAGGCCACCAAAAATCATTTATTCTTTTGAAAATCCATTATATCGCAAACAAAAGATTTTTCGCACATCCAAGAAATAATATGTTTTGAAATATTTTTGTTTTTTAACTTCTATGTATAAGAAATACCAGTAGGACTACTTGAAATTATTTAGTTTCTTGAGATCTATATTCTTTATTCTATAGAAACATGTATGTTTGTAACATATGTGTATAATATGCTATACATGTGTATGACAAAGCTGACAGAAACTGTATATATTATAAGCACAAAAAAAAGCAAATTACATATGCTCTAGCACTTTGCTTGACTTTACAGTTTGTTAAAAAACACATCCATTTTGGTTTGTTTTGTTGTCAGTTTTCTGCCTAGTGAATACAACAATGGCTCGATATTAGCAATGCCATGTACAGTACATTACAGTCTGTTCAATTATACTGAAACTCATCAGAATGGTCTTCATAACTTGAAAATACTGAGGGCCTTGCTAAATTTCAGCACTACACTTGGACCAGCATCAGAGCATTCACTAGGTGGCTTCTCCTCAACCTTATCAGCCTGCTGACTCTCTTCATACAATTCTTCAATTGGACTGTGCATATTCCAGATGTAACAAGTGCATTGAACTCTATAAATTTCCAGAAACACCCAAATATTACTAAACATTGAAAAAATGCAGTTTAAAATTGATTGGGGTAGAAAAAAATCCATTATTCTAAGTAATTGATCTTCTAAAAGGAGATAAAGTTACATTGATTTGGCAGGACCTGGAAAAAATCTGTTTTTTTGAGAAATTCATTGTTCTGTGATCTGTTAAAACAAGATTCTACTAGATGTTACCTGAAGGTGACCGTTTGAAAACAGAAGAAAATGTTTGTTTTTATTAAATTTGTTGGTCTTTGTGTTTAATTTGAATGTTCTTTATTATGAAAATCAGGTTAATTAGTGGTACTCAATGGGATGAGGCAAAAAAACAAAGATAAAATTACATTGTAAAGTGGGTTCTCATGACTGTTCTAGATAAATGTATCATCATACTATAAATGAATGATAGATGCATTGAAAATATTTTAAAATTTATTAAAACACTAATAAAAACACTAGTTTTTGTAAATATTAATAATTTGTGTACTGTCTTTTATGAGAGCCAAAATTGGTGAAAATATTTTGTTTAATTTTTGTTTTTCGAAAAAAATTGAGACAAAATGAAAAAAAAAATGTTAAAGACAATTAAAACTGTTTCCCATGGACATACTTCCTTATTGAAGGTAACACATTGAATGTGTTACCCGGAACCAACGAGCGAATATTTGATTATTGGTCCCAAAATACTAAAAATCTTAAGTCACGGGAAAAACCCAGGAAGACCCCTAATAAAAAAGGAGGGGGTGATGACAATTCAATTCAATTATTTTATTAATGCATAAAAATGCATGTCCAGCAATGCTAGACATAGCTGAAAAGGGGGTGATGACAATCAATCAATCAATCAATCTTTTTATTGAGGTACTACGTACAGTACATACCATGGCCTCGCAGAAAGCATTACCAGGGAGGAAGTATACAAAATAAAATGATAATAATGTTTATAAATGAACAGTATTACATAAGTAAAAAGAAAAATAAGGTGTGTAAATAACAGAGGTGGGATACAATGTCATGAAAAATACATAAGCAAAGGAGGAAAATGAGATAAAATATATTACAATATAAACAAAAATTCACTAAACAATTGCAGATATAGTCAATACACAAAATATGAGCAGTAGTAAGGAATATGATACATAAACGCATAAGAAATAGTATACAAAAAAGAAAAATATAAAATTAAGAACAGAGATGGGTAATTAAATTGTTAACATAAATATGCCAAGTTAACAGTTGATAATTTGATGCGTAACATGAATGATTTGTCTAGTAAGTCTTTTAAAGCAAAGGAAGATTTCACGGTTAGTCCAGATGTCTTTTAGTTGGCATGGCCACCCTATGTTGTGCTCTTGAAGAAGCAGATGGCACCAATTGCTGGTGCTAAGTGCAAACCTGAAGAGGTAGCTTGCAAACTTACCATGATTGGTTTGGAGCTGAGAGGTGTAGTAATCTGGTGTGAACCAGTCCAAGCTGAGAAAGTGATTTAAGTCTGGAATAAAGCTGTAAGTTATGGATTGGTTGTTTTGATTCCAAGTTTCTTGCCAGAGGTTGACGGCATCCTCCCAAAGAAGACGTCTAAGGACATTATGACTGATCTTGCTGTAACAGATACCAATAGTGGAGTCAAGAGCAGCTGCCTTTGCTAAGGAGTCTGCTCTCTCATTACCCAGTGTCCCCTGATGGGATCTGATCTAAGATACACTAAAAGTGCAACTGGAGGAATTAATTTTGCTCCTGATCTCCTGTGCAATAGGGTGGAGCTCTAGACTGTGTATGGATTTGTAGGCAGACATGGAATTGGTGAAGATGTGAACTGCTGAATTATAAAAGTTATCATTGACCCACTCAATGGCCATCCAGATAGCAAGCAGTTCTGCCTGAAAGACGGTGCAGTTTGTTTGTTGAGGCGATACTTTTGATTGCAGATCTCAGTGTGTCCAGCATAGGTTACAAAGCTGCAACCAACATTACAGTTGATCTTTGAACCATCTGTGAATATGTCTAGGGAAGAAGTAGTATTGCTGTTAGAGATGTCATAAGTAGAATTTCCTGTGAAAGCAGCGTTGCAATATGGCGAGGGCCATTCAATGTCGCCATGAGTCAGAGTGACAGAGCCAATCTGAATATTCATACCCCATTTAATTTGTTGTATCTTTTGTTTTCATGCAATATCCAGATAAATTGGGAGTGTACGAGCAATCACCTGCAGGCTGAGATTACTGGCGGTGCGGCCCAACCCCAAGTGCCACAAGCATAAGCGACAATAGGGATGAAGATGCTATTGTAAATAGTGGAGAGGGCTTCTGAAGAAAGTCCCCAGTCTCTTTTGGCCACCTGATTGTAAGCTTGCATGATGAGGTCAGTGCGATCAGTAACATATTCAACATGCTTGTCCTATGAGAGACGGAAGTCCAGGATCACCCCCAGATACTTTATAGTTTTATCCACTTTAATGGTATTGCCATTCATTTTGATTGAAGGAGGTCGAAGGTATAGGTTGGCCTTGCCTAGAGAGTTGAAGACAATGGCTTTTGTCTTAAGAGAGTTGAATTGTAGCTTGTGATTGATACCCCAGTTGTGTATAAGTTGCAGTAACAAATTGCCTTTGCTCTCGAGCTCAGCCCTTGAGCGTCTGCCCAGGAGCATCATAGCATCATCTGCATATGCTGTGCAGGCTGCCTGTCCAAAGTTTTCTCTCAGAAAGGGATCAAATGTAATGTTCCAGAGCAGGAGCCCACAAATGGACCCCTGCAGACAGCTTTTAGTGATGTTCTTATGTACTTCGTGATGGCCATAATGGAGAAGTGCCGCTCTTTCTTTAAAATAGTCCAGTAGTAGTTTTAGTAGGTTTCTTGGGCAATTTATTTGACGGAGTTGTTGTGTCACTAGGGGCCACCACGTGCTGTCAAAAGCCTTAGAGATATCTAGGCTTACTCCTAGGACATATTTATAATTTTGCAGTAATCGGTTAATATTATTCACTGTGTATTCAATGGCATCTTTGGCCGACCTCTGGGGTCGGAAGCCAAATTGAGTCTCGCTCAGACATTTGGTGTGTTCAGTGAACCAAGTCAGCCTAGTGGTGATGAGCCTCTCGAGGACCTTTCCAAGTACTTGGGAGATTGGCCTGGTGTCATTGGACGAACCAGGCTTGGGAACTGGGACCACCCTTGCTTGTTTCCATGCTCGTGGGAAAATTGCATGTTGAAGACAGCTGTTGTATAGGTTTGTCAGATGAGTTGGGATTATATTCCAGAGATTAATAGCAATTTCAGGTGTTATATCATCAGGGCCTGGAGCTTTGCATTTCCCTAAGGCCTGGAAGGCCCTTTTTATCTCTCCATGGAGAATGGCGGTATGTCTTCGGTATCATTTAGTCTGTCCGCCTCCAAACGGATCTTATGCTGCCACTCCATGTCCAGCTCTGGGTTATCCTTGGGGCAAAAGATGTTTAGCTGAGATGACGTTGCCTGTAAGAGTGTAGTAGGGTTATCCCCAGCACCATGGTCACCATGGTCAGTCATAATTTTAGTCTTTCGCAACCTGTTACTACACATTTTTGTGATATAGCCCCATGGGTTGGAAGAAGTTCTTGAGCAAAACTCGCGTCAGCTGCGCAGCTTTTCAGCTTTGATCGCCTCTTTGTATTGTCTTTGGCTGTTGAGGTAGGCTTCTCTGTGTTGGCTTCTGATGACATTGTCTCTGCAACTTTGATATGTAGTCCTTAGTTTTCTGGTTGTGCGCCGTAAGTCACCAAGGGACACTCCTTCTGGTTGGAATTCTTTTTGGAATATATTTCTCACACGAATTTGTAATAATATGAATATTATGATCAACTTGCTTCTTGGCCTTGGTATGATTCTCTGAGTAGCATGAAATCAGATGTTCTTCAAGGTAGGCCTTTATTTCATCCCAGTTGGCATGGTTATGTGCAAATTTGGGTCGTATAGTATAACTTGAGACCCTGTCAACCCCAAAGCTGGGTAAATCGTAAGCGATGTAGGCATGGTCACTTAGGGTTTCATCTGGGAAGACCCTCCAATTAACGATATTTGTGTAGAGGCCAGAACTGCTGACAGTCAGATTAATCCATGACTCCCCATACTGTGAACTGTAGGTTGGGAGTGAGAAAGGGTTGTTGAGGATAATAAGTCATTCCGAGCAAAGAACTCCTCAAGAAGGCTGCCACTCCTGTCCAGGCAATTTCTGCCCCATGTAGGGGAGTGGGCATTAAAGTCACAGGGGGTGATGACAATCAAGATCAGTCGTCAGCAACCCTACCCTAACTGTGTTTATGTGATCTGAACTGCTGATTCCAGCCATCGCCAATCACTGCCTCACAGAAAAGATATCTCCCTCTAGATGCTATCCATCTAGACCAAATTGCTGAGATTCCCATCGACGGACATTGGTACGTCATAACATCATAGGACCAAGAAGTGTTTAAGGTAATTATTGCCTTGCGAGATATCTCCCTCTAGATGCTATCCATCTAGACCAAATTGCTGAGATTCCCATCGACGGACATTGGTACGTCATAACATCATAGGACCAAGAAGTGTTTAAGGTAATTATTGCCTTGCGAGTGAATGTGAGCTCTCTCTCTCAGTCAGGGTTATGATAAGCTTCCCCTTCCTTTTATAAGATATATCCATCTTTAGCAGTTGTGCTAAGCACCCTTTTTGGTCTGTAATGACAATACAAACCATGTAAATAATACCGATTAAAAAATGGGTATTTTTGTTAAATGCTATCTTGTGGAGTGTACTTCTTCTGGGTCTTCATTCGCCTCCATTCCGAGTCTGAAAGCCTGCGACATGATCGCTCATGCAAAAACTAATGTAACTGCCTTCAAAATTTCTGTGTCTGGAAGACACAGTGATGTCAGTCCTGACAAGGCATCAAAGAGGTGCCGACTGTGAGGTCACATCTTGGTTTTCTAGATTGGCAGCCTGTCTGAAATTTTTTGATTTATTGTTTGTCTTGCATTATCTGTATGATGGATGATTAAAATTGCAAAATTGTTTTGTATATTATTATTTTTATTTAATTATAATTATTAAATTTAATAAGAGATGTCATTTAATGTCTACCTCAAAGCCAAATTAGCATTTAATTATTAATAGTAACAGGAATATAGCCTGATCCAATCCGATAATCATTTGGTTTTAATATAACTGTTGGGCTTATGGATGGTTTATATTTGCATTGAAAATCTTTTAAAATTTATTAAAACACTAATTTTTGTAAATATGTTATTTATATAATAATTATTTAGTTTTACTCATAAAAAATTATAAAGTCTAAGAATTAGAAAAATAAACATAAATTATTTTGAAAGTTAAATTAATATTAAGCTATCCCCAGATTAAAACAAAGTTAAATAAAAACTTCAAAGTTTATTTGTTTTTTAATTATTTATATTAATATAAATAAAAAAATGTAACAAAAATTTCAAATTTAGAATATTTTCAATACTTGTAACAATAAAAATATGTGGAATTGGAAGACAAGTAGAAAATTAAATAGAAATTTGAAGTGCAAAATGAAATATCCCTGTGTATAGAATGACTCATCGTGTATAATTTTAGAACAAAGTAAATATATATCATTTTTAAAAATAATTTCTTTAGAAAAAAATGTAAAAATGATAATTATTCCATACGTATATTTTATAAAATTGGTAATTTATTAATTTGTGTAAATTGCAAGCAACAAAATTTTAAAAGAATGATAATTACAATGAACATTTAACATACAGTTTATTTTTAAACTGTTTCCTTATAAAGTAAAAGTTAATATATTACAGTACTAATTTTCTGTAAAATGAAAATATAATAAAAGTCATCACATTAGTATGTGTCATTATGACAAATGACTTAAATTATTTCAAAACATTCAGTTATGTCTATTTTATTACTTTTATGGCTGTTATGTATAACAGAGTGAAAGTGTGGCGATTGGTTAAAAAATGACCCCCCAGATTTTTACATTTTTGGACTCAGGATCTCGAAATGTCTAGAAATGCAAAAAAATTTGGGGGTTTTTTCTGTATATATGAGTGTTTGTGTATGTTAAATTATGAAAGTTGAAGGTCAAGTAGATGGGGAGGAGGATCGTGTGTTGTATCTTGTGTTTATAAAACTCATCTTTATCCTGGAAATTAAAAAGTTTGTTTTTAATAAAATGTCATAACAGATGGCACCACATGCAATTTTAACTCTTAGGAAAGTTAAGCAACTTCTTGCTGGATTTTATTATTGTGTGTGTAAAGATGAAAAAAATAATTAAACAGATGATGACAAATATCAATTTTGTTTACTGTCATTATAATAGAAATATAATATATTCAATAAAAAATTTATAAATTAGAGACATTTGAAGATAAAATTGATTCTTTATTTAATATTTCATTAGAAATGTCTGAAATAACAGTGTCTTAGGATACTTCAGATAATCAAAATATTAGGTAAAATGGAATATTTTGTGAATTATTAAATAAACTGGATTTGGATTTGTTAATCCATACAGTTTACTCTATTTTTAGTTTAGACCTACTTATTGATTGTGATTACTTTTAAATGATATAAGAAAATTTTTAAAATTTTATTTACAACTGTATATATTAAAACAAATATAAACCTACAACTAAAATTAAATTTTCTTGGTATTTTATTAAATTTTTTAATAATTAATAATTGTTTTTAATTTTTACATTTTTTTATTAAGTTTGTATTTTAGTGAGAAGTCATTAGAATGAATTTTTAAAACTTGACTCCATTTAATAATATAGTTTTGACATGTCAAATGTTGGAAATTTTTTCTAGATATATTATATCTATATCTATACACAGAAACTCTTAACCCAGCATTGATGCATATTTATTAATTACCATATTTTATGGCATATAAGTTGCATCTTCATTTCAACACAGAATAATCAGGAAAAAATGTTTAGTATGTTTAAGCCATTGCATGCCCTTGGCATTTGATGCCAATTTTTTTTACTGTATTCTAGTTCATAAAAAGTAAAATTAGAAATGCACACTTTTATTATCAGAGGAGTTTAAAGCAAGTCATTCACCATTAAAATATTCTACATAAGTATTCAATAGATGCAAAAAGCAATTTAGCTATAACACAAATCAAATAATAATAATTTTATGTTTAACTAAACAGGTTTTTTTTGTTTTGTTTGGTGTCACGACTTAGCGAATTTATAGACACTTGGCAAATTCATCTATTTAATCCATAATCTTTACAGAGACACATTTTGGGCTTTCGCCCCTCTTCAGTCTGTTACGTAATATACATATGTTGTATCTGGTGGGCATCTGTCTGGCACCTTCCGCGCTACGTCTTCCCACTTACTTTTCCCGCTAACTTGACTGTTTTCCCCGCATGTCTCACAGCGTGTAACTTCTCCCTCCCAGAATGCTACAGACAGCCATGCCTACAACTGTATAAATATACTTTTTAAGATATTCTATTTAATAGTTGTAACCAGCTTTTATGAATTTCTATGCTTAAGTTCTAGTTAATATTATTTTTAAAACAGGTTTTATTTCAGAGTTAAGATGCAGGACCTTTTTTTCCTTTTTTTGGACAAAAGTATCTTATATGCCTTAAATACAGTAATTTGTGTGCTACTAGAATAAATTTTTTACAAAGTTCTAATGAATAAATTTTCAATGTTTTACTGAAAATAAATCTGTTGTAATATAAATAATCATCATTTAATCTTACTTGTTGGGAAGTATCTAACTGCCTATCTCTAGACCAGGCCTGGTCGACCCGTGGCCCGTCACGTTAAATTGTGTGGCCTGCTAAGCAATATTATATATCTATTAAAACTTTTGTTTTCCATTATGTGTATACCAAAACAATTAAATAAACTAAAATTTGCATGTGTCATTGTTCTAATGCGCAAGTTCGAGTATGAACTCTTGGTATAACAATAAAATCTTATTCATTTTGTATTTGTTTTACTTTTTTTAAAAGCATGTTTGCCTAAATTGTGGTCCACTGTAATGTTACTTGTGATCAAAGTGGCCCACGAAACAATTTGGGTTGGCCAGGCCTGCTCTAGACAAATGAGTTAGTTTCTAATCATTAACTTATCTAAATGATAACCTAATAATTTGGCACTTTATTTGGTTTAAGTAATAAATTGGGTTTAGAGATGATGTTGATATATTAGTCTTATTTATTTTTAGTTTATATATTGTCTCATCAAATATTTTTCTTGTACAGAGCCATTCAACAACACAGTCAAAGTTTGTTGAAACAACTGGTTTGGACAAACCAGATTTTATAAATTGTCCTAAACAGGATTCTGAAAAACTTGGAACTGATCAAGACAATCAATGGCTTGAATTTCCAACTACTAACTTATATGAATTGGAAACACGTGTATATACTGATCAGTGGTCCATACCTTATAAACGAGAAGAATCCTTGGGAAAGTGCCTTTTTAGTGCAATACATTTGGCTCGAGAAGGTAAAGATTTTTTTAATATATATACATATATATATTAGAGATTAGAAATTTTCAGTGTAGAATAAGACATAGGGTAGATGTACCAGTTTTGGCCAGTGTACCAGTTCTGGCCAGAAAACAAATTTAACTTAAAAATATAATCACCACATATTCAAATCTGTCCAATGAAACAAACTTTTATTGTTAACTGTTCACACAGTTAACAATAAAAGTTTGTTTTATTTGGGATTATATTTTTAAGTTAAAATTTGTTTTCTGACCAAAACTGGTACATCTACCCTATTTAATTTTTAATAATATTTATATATATATTTTAGAAATATGCTGTTGTAATTAAATTAATTAAATGCTTAATTGTAATGTAATAGAATATTAATTGTTCTGGAATGCATTAAAATAGTCTAAAGCATAAAATTTGTTTTTGAAGTAATTTCAATTAAGTTAAGTAGTCATCATTTAGTTATTGGTTACAATGAAAAGAGTGGAATAGTAATAAATTTAAAAAAAAATGGAAATATACATATTAGAGAACAAAAAGCTTAAATACAGATTATGGTGTATAAATTAAAAGTTGTAACTAATTCCTTCCATTAATGAAGTTTATTTCATTTATTGAATCATTGTAGAATCTTGAAAATATTGTTTGTATTCAGACAGTCTTCCTTAATTTCTCATGTGTGCATCTCTAAATGAATTATCCTGCATCATCACTACATCCAATGCGTATATGACTCTCAACTGAAAAAACAAACTTTTTCAAGTCTTCTTTGGTATAATTTTTGTTTTGTCTTGACCATTTTAAGCACTTGTTTTTTGTTTCTTGGTCAGAAAGGAGTTTGTTTTGGCTTTGAAAATAAAAATCTCATGTCATTCAGTCTATTTTTTTACTGTTCTTGTGATAGAACAGTAAAAATAGACTGAATGACATGAGATTGCTTGTTTGTTTGTTTTATTTTTTTTTCCATTCTGCATTTAATTGTTTGGAAGACAATTTTTGATTTTTTAAGCAGTTTTTTTTTTCAATAGATGATCTTGAGCCTTGCCGATTTTTAGGACAATCATTTTTGACATAATTTTTTTTTATGACTCCTGTGTCTTTAAACTTTTTTCAAGTGTAATTTACAGTTCCTAACAATACACATTGCAACTTTTCTTTGGTTTTTTTCTATCTTGTAATAGCTTTATAATTTGTTTTCTCACATCATTAATAAATTCTTTGATTGGAGCCATTGTTTAAGCAGGCAGGTAAAATATCACTGTTTTACTTAGAAAATGATGCAAACACACTTCTTAAAGCTAATCGTTTCTTCCATTTAAATTAGAATGCTCAAATCTATAAATTTAGAACAGTGTTCAAATCAAGTAATTTCAATTTCTTGTATGTTCAAAATTTTTTCCAATACTGCTTTATGTAAAAATTCTTTTGTGAGAAAATGGATTATAATATATAATGCAATTTTAAAATTATCTTTATTAGGTTTATGTGATGCAGATGAAAACTGTAGAAGATTTATTGACCAATGTTTACCTGAAGCATTCAAAAAAGTAAGTTTTTTTAAAATTTTTATGGTAGATTTTTTAAATTTACATTTTAATTGTATTTACCTTATTTAGATTCTGTTATAAGAAATTGAAAACTATAAATAATAGTATTATAATTGTATTACAAATATATTTTATTTCACAGAATAAATTGATTGTTTCTGTCTCTGCAAGTATATAGCAACATTTTATGTAAAATTTTATACAGTAGAAAATTCATTAACTGAGCTTCAATAAAAGAAAGATTTAGCCAACTAGGATTTTGGTATTAAAAAAGCTTGTTAAAAAATACAGAAGATTAAGGAAATATGTGCATATGAATCTTAAATAATTTAGTAATATAAGTTGAGAAAATTTAATTATTATGGGTTAGTTTCACAGAAGGAGAATATAGACTATCATTCTTCAGTTTCAGTTTTGTTTTGAAAGAATGACTGCTAGGATGAGATTGTATTGTATTATTGTAGAAAAAAATATCTGTAATTAAATATGTAGTTGTAATTGGGATTAGACATGGATCATGCAATCCTGGAGAAAAAATGATGATAATTTTTCTGCAGTCATCAAGTTTAAACTGATGATTTGAAAAAAGAACAGATGTACAGTATTTGATTGAAAAAAGATGCTTTCGGAATGATTTTGAAAAGATAGTTTGAATGTAGAATGCAAATAGATTCAATTGTAGACAATTTTATGAGTTTTGTTTGAGGAAAAGGTTTTAGATATAGAATGGAATTTAGAATAATTTTCTGGGGTAGAATAGAACCACAGTGATAGATAGTAGTCTACTGTAGGAGTAAAGACATAGTAGTGAAATCTATCTTGGAACTCCCTTTCACTTAGAAGATTAAAGAGTAGTCTCCTTAATGAACTGAAGTGCTATGTAAATTGTGCAGACATGTATATGTGTACATTGTCTTCAGTGTGTGTTAAGTGTTCAATAAACTTTATTGTGCTTAACTTGTCTCTTTGAAAGAAAAATAGTACATAACTTTACACCATTGCAGTAGTGGAGTGGAAGATCTTGACTGTAGTGGATAAAGGTGTGAATATTAGAAACTTTCTGTTGAATTTATGTTGTCAAATAAATGAAAATATAGTTTTGTAAATGTTTTCAAACCCCTTCTGGGCTCTGTTTCAGGTTCTTAACGGTTTTTTAGATGGAAATTCAATTAACCTGTGAATTCATGTTTTTGATTATCCTGGCATACCTTTTTCACATCTTAATCCAGTTAATGGAATTTCTACTGTATAAGAAGAGATAATGAGGTTACTAGAGATTTACTAGAGGTTATTTATTTAGAAATTTGATGCTTCTGTGACTGGAAATATGTCATAGGAACTTAACTCTTGTTTATATCAATTAGCCTATAATAAAATTGGTATTTTTATATATTGTTTCTTTTAAAGTTGCATTTTCCAAGAACTTATTAACAATGTTAGTGGTGACTTATTATATGTATTTGTTTTTCAAAAGCAAAAATTAAAATTTTTCATATTCTGCCTAGGTTAAATAAAACTATTCTAACTTCTGCATAATAATCATTAGTAATGCTTATTTTTATAATGTTTAATTTTTTTTATTATTTTATAACAGTTAATTTTGATTTTATAAATTATGAATTTTAAATGGCTGATATGTTTTTTGTATTTTAGTTACTCACTTCTGGTGCTGTAAGATCTTGGGGTTTAGAAGTACAAGAAGGTGTATATAATATGCTTCAATTACTTGTAGAATTTATAGCAGTCAGACTGAAGCTTGATCCTATACCTGAAAAATTACTCTCTGTAGTTTTAGCAATGGTAATTAAAATTTAGATTTTGTTGATAATAAACCACATTTACAAAATATCTGTTTAAAATTTTAAAAATTAGAGATACCTTCAGAATATTTGATTCTTCAGTCTCAGCTTGAAACAAATCATATATAATAAAAGTACAGGTATACCTCGCCTTACGTTGGTAATTAGTTTCAGGAGAGGCGACATAAGTCGAATTTACTTGTGTAGTTACGACGTAAGTAGAAACTTCGGTGGAAAATGCCAATAATGAGCATTTAAAGACCACTAAATAAGATGACAACGCAGAAACACAGATGTTTTCATGTTTCGTTCTCTAGGATTTGTGATGATTATATTAACATTTACTGTAAATGTACATATTTTAATATGATTTTATGTGCTTTTAACGCTTTTCTAGTGATATTACGACTTCAATATTTGTGGCGGACGGATGTAAGTCAAAAAAAATGTCTTAAACTTGATTTTTACTTTTCCATATACTTTTTTGACAAACGACGCATAATCTAGAATGACGTAACTCGAGGTATACCTGTAATGGTTACAGAGTTTTCATAATTTTTAAAGTATCTTATTAATTTTTGAAAGTTTCAAGATATTTTTGAAATTATAAGTTTTGATATTTAAAATTATAATTCAATAACTTGATTTCGGATTTATATTGTACAGTTTGTCGTTTGAGCTGAAGATAAGAAATAAAAAATTTTGAATTTAAAATGATTTATAATTTTTGAATTTCACATGATTATGACTAATTTATTTTCTCATTCACATAGAAATATTATATGTGAATGAGATAATCTTAATTTTATAATGATTAACATTTTAAACTTTTTTAAAATCTGTGAATTCTCATACTTGTGTAAAAAGATAAAAATATAATATTTTAATTAACAGCTTTATGGAATAAAATTTTTGAAATAAATTAGTTATTATTCATAAATGAAATGAGAATATTAAAGTAATAATTAACATTACAATTAAAATTATAATTTTTTTTTACTAAGAGATATGGGTTAACATTTAGAATAAACAGTAAATGACATACAGGTTATGAGATTGTTTAATCCAAACAGAATTTGTTTATTAATTAATTACTTATTTGTAAAGTAAATATAATATCTATATTTCAAAGTGACTAAAATTCCCAAATTTAAACCTCATATTTACTGTTACATTACTATTATGTGATTATATTGTTATTACTTTTTATAGATACAACATTTTATTCAGTTTATACAGTATATGTTAAGTAAATTCCATTAGTTCAAACATTTTACAAATTCAAACTTAAATCTAGTAAAAATTATGTAACACTTCCATTTATTGGCAAACTGAATTATAATCACATCAATTTTTTTATTACTTTGGTTGAAAAGAAATACTGTGAGAATGCCACTCATCAAATAAAAGCAAACAAAAATTGATAATTTTTTTGTTGGAAATGGAAATTTTCTTTATTATAAAAAAAATAATTACAGTAGAGCGTCAATAAGTGGAACGTCGGTAAGTGGAATGGCCGGAAAGTGGAACGATTTTCAGTCGGACTGTGTCGTGCTGAATCGAATGTTTTTGATACTAAATTTAATTCTAAAGTATAATTTTCATGTTTTTTATATTCTTTAATATATTTATTTTGTTTGTACAAAATGCAGAAATAATTTTTAACGATACGATAGCCTCGATGATTATTATAAAAATTTTTGTTAGGCTTAAAATCGACGAAAATTCAACACAAAGAGACACGCAATGGAGAAAAATTGAACAGGAAGCGATACGCAACGGAGAAAAATTTGAACATCGGACAGGTTAATGTATTTTTTCGTACAAAGTCGGAAACTGGAACAAATCATTAACTGGAAGGACCCCAGTCCCCAAGTGGTTCCACTTATTGACGCTCTACTGTAATAATAATAATATTATTAATAAATTAATAATATTATTAATTTATTAATAATAATTAATAAAATAATTAAATATTCAATTGAAAGAGTAGAGGCAACAATAGCCTCTGAAAAGAAGGGACCAATGACATAATCTAACATTAAAGTACACCACACATTAACCTTTTGGCGATCATATACCTGTTCAATGCACACATAAGGCCGGGACTCCACTAGCCGTAAAAGGGCCGTAAAACTCCTCACCGTAAAAGCTTTCAATCATGTGACCATGATATTTTACCAACCAACGTAAAAGCGAGTTGAGCAGTGTTCAACTCGCTTTTACGTTGGTTTTACGACCTGCTCAGGCGTAAAATATCATGGTCACGTGATTAAAAGCTTTTACGGTGAGGGGTTTTACCACACATTAACCTTTTGGCGATCATATACCTGTTCAATGCACACATAAGAGTTCTTAGGCACTCAGACACATTATACCTGTTGGCCTTTCTTGATAGATGGAATTTGGCTTCATTGGATAAGCAGATGCATGCCTGGTTCTGATTGTCATTCTTGATTTCCTTCAATATATTCACTACGCATATACTGTATATCAGTGCAGGCAGTCATCTGGTTCATGTGCTTGCAACATCTACAGTTTATTGGCATAAAATTAAAAGATGTTTGCATAACATGTATGCATGATAGTTTTTGGCATTCTTAGCTCACAAGCTGGCATGTCTTGCAAATCAATTTTCTTGAGCTACATCAGTACTTACTCATCAATGTTGCTTGTTTATGGCAACCTCTACCCCTTGAAACCTGCACAACTAAAACTAGTAATAGTTATGTTATGAACATTGCCTGATAATCTTGAAATTTAGCAAGTTTATTTGATACACATAGCAGAAGTTTCATTGCACAGCAATAACAGACTTTGTTTCAATAAATCAGGACTTTTTGTAATGTTGTCATTTTGACATTGACATTTGCCATGTCATCTGTACTATCCTATGCTATGCATAGGCTTTACAAATGAAAACTTGGAAAGTTTCTGCACTCACAGACACCAAGAACACAATTATGCATCACTTAGAATGACAAATATACTGATTTATGTTATTGTAGTAGTAGTTTCTTGTACACACTGTATATTAAGTATATTTTAATTTTTTATAAATTTAATGCTTTATTAAATTGAAAAATTTTTCAGTAATTATTATATTGTTTGAATCATTATTTTATTTAAATTAATTAACGAAGTATCAAACACAAATTCGTGTTAATAACAACCACTTGGCTTTTTTCCACCTTTATTTAGTTGATACGGTACACGTTTCGGGCCTTATGCCCCTCATCAGTCAACAGTTCTTCCCCCAGTATGGCACTTGTACACGGTAAGTTTGGACATTACAAACTCGAGGATAAAAGTTATAAAATTCTTTTACATTTTGTTGTTCTCTTGCACTTCTTAGTTGATGGTTAATACACAGTACATTTTCAAAGGTCGTTCGAGCACTTTTGGCTCATTTAGTTGAGACAGAATCCGAAAATTTTTGAAAATGTACTGTGTATTAACCATCAACTAAGAAGTGCAAGAGAACAACAAAATGTAAAAGAATTTTATAACTTTTATCCTCGAGTTTGTAATGTCCAAACTTACCGTGTACAAGTGCCATACTGGGGGAAGAACTGTTGACTGATGAGGGGCATAAGGCCCGAAACGTGTACCGTATCAACTAAATAAAGGTGGAAAAAAGCCAAGTGGTTGTTATTAACACGAATTTGTGTTTGATACTTCGAAGAATAATACAACACGGTTTCACAAAAATCAACAATTAAATTAATTAGTTAAAATCTGATATTTAAATTATATATACTACATATTATATTTTAAACTCTAGGCATTTGATCCAGATTCAGAATTTCATATAAAAAATAAACATAGAACTAGTACTACTATTCATTGGATGTCTGGATTTAGTCCGAGCCAATCTTTTGCTGTTTCTAAGAATACATTGGTAAGCAAAATATAACGAATTTTTTAATTTTAATTATTTTCTAAATTTATATGTAATATATTGTTGTATATTAAATTATGAAGTATTTAGTATATGGCATTAAATTTTTGTAGCTAAACACAATTTTCATGTATATAGAATTTTGATATTTTAATAATTTTTATTAGATTAAATAAGAAAACAGACTTTAGAATGGAATTTTATAATTTAATAAAATTTAAACAGATTGTTATACAGAAAGTGCATTGATCTGTTATTGGTAGATCTAAAATTCTTATTTAAAATACTATTTGAAAATAAAATCATTATATAACAAAATTCATTTTAATCATGAAAATAATTAATGTAATTACAGTTGTCCCAAAAATAATTATTTATTTATTTTTTGTTTTATTATCGTAGAGAGTTTAATAACATAAAAATAATACAATACAAATTAGCAATACAAAAAGAGAACAATTTCTCTGTTATGGGGGGAATAATACAAGTGGTTCGAAGGATTACAAATTAGCAAATTTAAAGTACAAAGATACAAAGATAAGTCATAAACACTGTAAACAACGATTTTATGATTGCATACATAATGTTTCATCTATAATTACAAAGACAATGAATACAATAACAGTCATTAATTTTGATGTTTCAAATAGTACTTTTTGGAGATTTTAACAAAATAATTGTATATTTTGTAAAGATTCGTTTTACTGAGATTATTTAAATTAAGTTGGAAGTTGAGTAATGAATTATAATTGCATATTTGAGGTATTTTATAATAGTCACGCAAGCTATGAAGTTCTTGACAATTGTGAATTAGATGATTATGAAAATTCTTCAGAATTACATAAAGGGCAATAAGATCTTGCTAAATCAATATAAATATTATTAATAAAAAGAGTATATTTATTTAAATGGAGTTGAATTATTAATCGTTTTACATTTAAACTAACTAGTTGTGACATATAAGGTTATGAAGACGGAATTTGTAATAAATCAATATACCATGGGTGATAAGTACTTTGGTATAGTGAATTTTGATCTTTGTTTATTGCCTGGGAAATTGCGGAGTTTATTAAAAGTGAATATCCAAATTTCCAATCATTAATGTTATCTTTAAATAATGACTCCGATACACCAAAACTATTTAGGATTTGGCTTAATTTGTAATGCCATAGATGCTTAAATTTCTGATTTTTAATATTTTGTTGGTGTAAATATATTATAGTATTATCATTTTTAAATTTGATTCTGTAATAAAATTTTATTAAACGTTTCGGTAAGAACGGGAAGAACCAAATTCGGTTTACTTCATGCCGCAAAGCATATCCTGGAATAGTTCTTTCCAGATGAAATAATCTTCGTAAATAATAGACATGAAGATATTCCAATTTATAAATATAATCTAAACTCCATATTGGACTTGCATAATATATTATGGGTATGATAGTTGTGTGAGATCGAGGGAGGTAGGAGAAAGTCGTATCTCCCCTTTCCAGCAACAGGTCATTGACCTTTCACTTGTCAAGATGGCTAAGTTATGATTTCGGTCCCGAGCGTTGGGACTCTTCTTGTCGGGCGAGTGGATGGGAGGGGAGAAGGGGTCGACGATAAGGCGAAAGCGATATTCGAGTCAAAGAGGACACCATTTAACCATTAAAACAAGATTTATTGGAATTAAACAAAGGACACAATTATAAAAGTTGACTAATTTCCCTAATTCGCGTAGGATTCGAGAGAGAGCTTACAGGTTCGGTTCATACCTCATAATACGTTCCTTATCGAGTTAGCACTTAATATCCAAGAAGTGTATATAGGTATCCGGGAATGGCACACTTTTATAAAGTTACGACTGAGCGCAGTGACGCTGGGACTGTAGGTCCAGAGTGGTGACGACCTGCGATGGCGTTGGTCTGGCAGACTCCCCTGAGGGGGGGGAAAGAAGTGGCTTTTATAGCTTTATGCTGGGAAAATTGGTCACGTGATCGATGGTTGATGGCGATTTGGGTCATAGGTGTTCTCGGGACCAAAAATATATGACAAATTCGGACGTTAACTATAAACTTAAGTTGCAAGATGATCTGTAGACAGCTTAAGAACAATGGATAGTTGACCAGGGATGCATATTTTCTCGGCTAGGAATTTTTTTCTGTCGCTGTTGTTTATATTAGGGGAAAATTATTACAATTTTGACTCTGAAGTTCTCACAGTTGAGTTAAATAGTTTAATATGAATTTTCAAATGAGTAGTTTTCAACTTGGAACATACAAATAGTAGATTATCTATGGCTTGCTTTGCTTTGATTTTTATTTTATTAAAATGTGCTTTAAAGGATAGGTTCCAATCAAATTTGACTCCCAAATAGTCTATTTCATTTACAGTTTGTAAAAGAGTATTTTCATGATATATTTTAGTGTTATTTTCAGATATTTTGCAATTATTACGGAATATTATGACTTTCGTTTTGGTCGAATTTATTGTTAAATATAGTGATTGAAGAAATTTATTAAGTTGATTAATTTTCCTTTGTAATGAAATCTTTGTTGGAGCCAGAAGCACAAGATCATCCGCAAAAAGAATATAATGAAAGATTCTATTTCCTATTTCAATTCCATCAGTTGATTCGGTAAAAAGACGATCAATACCTATGAGATAGAAGTTGAATAAATAAGGAGAGAGAGGATCACCTTGAAGAATTCCACGGGATAAAGTTAAAGTTTGAGAGATATTATTGCCTTGTTTTATCTTGATATTATAGTTTGAGTATAGTTTAAGAATTGCTGAAGTAAATCGGGAACTTGCACCACAGGATTTCAGATTATGCACCAACAGAGGAACGTATATTGAGTCAAATGCTTTTTGTATATCAATGAAGGAAGCATATATTTTCTATGTTTTTTTAATAGATAAAGTTGAACTATCATTAATAAGGTAAAAATTGCAAATTCGGTTCCTTTATTTACAGTAAATGCATATTGAAATTCGGCTTCTAATTCCATAGTTTTAGTCCATAGCTTAAATTTGTTTGCAAGGAGTGAGGTAAAACATTTCCTTATAGTAGATAACAATGCTATCGGTCTGTAATTGCTAGGAGAGGAATGATCGCCCTTTTTATAGATCATCGTAAGAATGGCTGAGATCCAGGAATCGGGATAGGAAGCAGATTTGTACATACTATTAAATAAATTTAATATTTTTAGTCTAGAATTGTGTGATAATATTTTTAGGAAATCAGTTGGAATATTGTCATTTCCTGGAGTTATTTTACTTTTTGTTTTTTTAATGACATTATTCAATTCAGTAATAGTAAAGTCAGAATCTAAAATTTCGTTGTAAACTTCTAAACTTGTATTTAACGATAATTCCATGTGAATTTGTGGAAATCTTTGATAAAACTGCTTCCAGGTATTAAAGTCTATTGTGATAGAACTTCCGATTAACTTAGGCCGAAATCTTCGTATTGTATTCCAAAACAGTTTACCATCTTTATTATTTTTAATTAGGTTTAGTTCAATTTTGCGAAGATAGTTTGATTTTTTAGTTTTAAGTAGATTATTATAGGATCGTTTAGCTTTTTTATAGTTTTCAAAATTTTCATCATTAGGATTTTGCCTAAATTTATTTAATTCCTCTTGTTTTTTCGTTCTCATTCTGTAACAGTCAGAGTCAAACCACATTTCTTTAGCTTTATTTTGAAGGTTACTTTTATTTTTATTAAGGAATATGTAGTCGTTTAAAATTGTCATCATTAGCTTGTATATCTTTATATTATTAGTATCCGTTATTTCCGGGATGGTAAGCATACGATTATCAATCTCAGTTCGATAATTTGACATTTTGTAATTTATTTTTGGGCTATTTATAAATTGATTACTACTCTTCTTTAATGAGGTTAATAAAAATTTTGCTATTGTAGGGAAGTGGTCAGATGTATCAAATGAAGTTATCATGAATTCCGTACAGCGGTCCAGCAATAGATCAGAACATATTGTATAGTCAATAGTGGATTTACCAGTATTGGTTAAGCAGGTATATTCCGCAGGAAAATCTGGTTTAATGCGTCCGTTCAGTATAAATAATTTGTATTCAGTTATTAATTCTATTAGTCTTTTCCCCATATTGTTGGTCTGTTTGTCCTTGGATTTTCGGTAATTATGAATTAAATGATTAGAACCCTTATATTTAGTATCCATCAATTCTCCAATTCTGGAGTTGAAGTCTCCTAGTACAATAATGTAAGGAGTTATATGGTACCATGTATCGATCATTTTGAAAATTTCATTAATTGAAGTTAGATCACCAGGCGGCACATAAGTTAGCATTATTATCAATAAATTATTATTCTTATTTAATACTTTGTTTTTGTTTATTGAAATGAGAAGTAAAATATAATTAATAGATTTTTTAACTTGAATTATTGTACCATAGTCTTTTTCTATCAACATGCAAAGACCTCCTCTTGGGCGACCTGGACCTGCTGATTTACTTGCTAAAGTGGTTACTACCGTAAAATTATTAAAATTAGATATATAGAAGTTGTCAGTTGTAATCCAAGTTTCTGTCATAGCAAAAATGAACGGTTTATATTTAGCCAGCATAAATTTAACAAATGAAGTTTTATGTTTAAGTCCCTGACAATTCCAGTTTATGACAGATATTGGATTGTTATTTTCGAGATTAGAGTGACTTTGCATTTGACTTTGTTTTATAGTGTATCAGCTATTGGATCTTGTTGAGTTAGAAAATGGTAAAAATGAATCTGCATAAACCAGACTTTTTCCATTGATATTGTATGTAATTTTCTCTTTTCCTGTTATTATATATCATTATGTAGTTTGGCCTGTGGATTTAGTTTTCGAATTTCATAAAGCATTGAAAGTAAGTTTTTACATCTGATCCTTGAATTTTTTGTAAGGTCTGGTGATAGTTGGATATCTTCCCAGCCTTCAAGTTGGTTTTGTTGTTTTTTCAAATGTAAGTAAAGAAGACAGAATTTTGAAGTTGATTATTACCAAAGATTATTTTTAAAGTCAATTTAGGTAATTTAGTTAGTTGAACTATCTCTAAAATATCTTCTTGAACCATACTGTGAGTATTTAGTAAAGAGTCAATAAATTTATAAATTTCTTCCTTAGTAATAGCCCTTGAAGTGGGGTAATTGTATAATATGATATTATTACGATTATAATCATTGGTTAGAGTGTCCATTTTAAATTGTGTAAAATCTTTTTCGATCTGCAAGGTGTCAATCTGTTGATATAATTTAGTTATCTGTTCTTCTATCTTAGTTTGTCTTTCTTTGGTTTCACGTAGGTTTTCATGGATTAGATTCAGTTCCTCCTTTATATTAGTAATTTGGTTGGATAGTTTATCACTAGTTGCTTCTATAAGGTTGGAGATTTTGTTCCATAGAACTGTCAAAGAAGTGTCTAACAGATTGTCCGTGTCCTGTACTGAAGTAGATAATAAGAATGGCTCACCTGATTGTTCTTGAATGTGTTGGGGTATTAAATCTTCACTAATACTCTCATATTCCTCGGAAATAGCATTTATATTTTTATCCGTTTGTAAATTATAATCTGTAATTAACTTGGAACTTGTTGCTGTGTAGTCGTTGCGTTTACTCCCACTGGTTTGGTTCTGTTAAGTGGTGGCCTTCCTCGCTTAACTGGAGAACGTTGCATTTTTGTTAATATTAGAAATTTCTTATTAAGGTTAAATATCCAACTGTTAATCTTCTTTAGTAATAAAATCGGCGTGTTAATCAAATTAGTAACTTCAGGCTTATAGTCACAAGTGGAGTGCTTAACAAAAGTCACCAGCAGCAGCGGCAGTCGGGATACGCCCCATAATTATTTATTTATCATTTAATATGTAATTAGTCTATTAAACAATTTAGTCTTGATAAAATATTAATTTAAAATGAGGAGAAAAGATTTTTTTAAGAGCATTGTCATTTATTGAAACTAGTAATGATAAAATTATTTGAAAATGAAACTATTAATTTAATTCTGAATGTATTTTGATTAATAAATGAATCATTGCCTTTTCAATAAATAAATTTTATTTCATATTTTATGTATTCAGATATTCTTTAATTCATTTAAATTTGTTGTTAAGTTATTAATTGTTAAAATAAACTTAAATCTATTTTAGTAGATAAAAGAATTATAGACAATAGAAAAAAGAGGCTTCACTTTTTTATCTTTATTTTCTCTTCTGATTATTTCTTAAAATTAGCTTTGATTTTCATGGTCCCATCATTTTGGATTCTTGGATTTAAGAGATGTAAATCTTTATTTTGATGGATTTCAAAATGTTTATGTGCAGTGTAATGTATGTGTTTTGATGACTAATTTTCTGTCTTACATTTCACAGAAAAATCTTTTGAAGAGTTGTAAGTTAGCTAAGTTTTCAAGAAATTTAAAATTAACATCTAAACACAAAATAATTTATTAAATTGAATACGTTTGTTTTACTTAATAAAGATAGGATATTAAAATGATTAATTCTGAATTCATGCATGAAAAAGTTTTTCTAAAAATTTTTTAAGAGCAAAAACTTAATTTTCTGTGGTTGTTGTGTGGGATCCCCCAATATATCACAGTTGAATTAATAATTCTGTATAATGTCACAATGGCTGACACCAGAATTTTTTCTCTGGGGATTGATAAACTTGAGTTATCTTTGTGGAGGTTTTAATCCTTTTTGCCTGTGCCAATATATGACCATTAGAGGAAGAAGAAGACATGAGATAAGCTTTCCAACTTCTCTTCTGAAACGATACAGTGGAACCTCACTTAACGAGCACCTCTCATAATGAGTAAATTGCATAATGAGCAAAACAAATTGTAAAAAAATGACTCACTTAACAAGCGACGTTTTACATAATGAGAGACAAAGAGAGGGGAAGTCTCAGATTGTGTGCATGCTCCATCAGTCTGTATTTGGCACTCATTCTATTAGCATCTTAGTGTCACTTGTAATCACACATTTTTCCAAACTTATGTTCAGATATATTACATATAAACATCAACAACCATAGCCTGTTATATAATAAACATGCCAAACGATATGCCAAATTCTTTGACTATGTAAAGGCTATAATTAAATATTAGAAATTAAATAATTTGACCAGAGGTAGGCAGTTATGCTGCCATCTTGTATTAAATTTAATGACCAATTCCAAATTAAATTTTAGAAATGTCTAAATTAAAAATTAATTATTTATAATCATTAAATTTAATACGAGATGGAAGCATAATTGTCTATTTCTAGTCAAATTAATTAATTTCTAATATTTAATTATAGCCTTTACATAACCCAAGAATTTGGCACATTGTTTGGCTGTTTATGAGACATATTTTTTCAATTATTTTGTTTCCTGCAAATTGAATTTGCATTCCAGGTTGGTTCATTCCATGCTAGAAGAAAAGATGAAGATGATTCTCGCTCCTTAACAATGTACATTGTATAATTTTCTTTGGATAAACATTATACATAAAATATTTGAGTATTTTTTTCGGCATGGGATACATTATCATATTTTACATTAATTTATATGAATGGGAAAAATTGTTTTGCTTAATGAGTGTTTCACATTACGAGTAAGATTCTGGAACAAATTATGCTCATTAAGCAAGATTCCACTGTATTTTTTTAATTTAACTGTAGAAAGAAATTGCTCCAGGGCTCACACTTATGACTTAGAGAGAGAGAGAGATTGTGAGACAGACAGGTGAATGATAAATGACCATGTTGACATCTTTGTGTGGTCCCAAAGAAAACATTCCAGCTGCAGATTCAGCTGAGTTGGAAGATTGTTTAGATCTTGAAGTAAAAGTAACATTATCCACTTTCCTTTAGTGATTTGAACTATACTTTTTTTCTGTAAATTGGTGGATGATAAGAGGATCTGATATATTCAATGAAGATGAAACTTGTCTTGGTTACTTTGATTTCATTCAATTGGTTTTATCATCTTTAATAGAGTTCAGCTTCTGATAAGTGCATCTTTTGAAAAAATGTTTTAGATAAAAGTTTATTTGTTTTTGATATAGAATCATAATATACAATAAAAATGTGTGATCCCATTTAAGAAAATGAAGTTGGCCTTATTTTTTACTGATTGAAGGTTCACATGTGATGAAACCAATAGCCCATCTTATGGCCCCTTAAAGTCTAAAATTTTTGGTTTAATAAATTTTTCTGTAGGATGCATATTTTTTGAGTTATTCTAGTGGATTGATTAAAATGGACCACTTTGCTTAATTTAGGTAGTTTGAATTATAAAATATATATGTACTAAAATAAAAATTAAATAAAGAAACCCCTTGGATACTAAATATAATCAGGGAAAGAGTAATTATTTATTACAATATAATATTAAATAATGTCAGTTTATATTATTTAAACATAATAAATAGTAAATAAAGATTAATATTAAAATAAGTGATAGTTTTTTTTTGTCACATTAAAACACTTATTAAAATTTTTTTGTTTTAGGATTCTTATGGTTGGTTAATTGATACTATAAACAGAGTAAGTACAATTATTAAAATATTCTTTTGCTAAAATTATATTTTATCAGTATTTTAATTATAAATTTATTTGCTATATTCTATTGAAAGTAAAGCTTTAATTCAAAATTATCAAGTATGTTTAATCTTGGATAAAAATTTATTAGTTTAACAAATAATTAAATCAATCAATTAATCTATCTATCTTTATTATTTGATATAATGGATGCTATACAAAGGGGGGTTAAATAACTTTGTTACTTTGAATTTGATACATGAAAAAAATTTATACAATTCATATGTTAACATGGCAAAGCTGTCACTGAATAGAATTTGATAACAAAAATCAGATGTCAGTATAGCAACTCAGATATCCGAAAGAATATTACAAGAGTCAAGATGGTATTTTCTCACATTCATCACTGTCATTCCACAAAAAGAACACAAAGTGTCACACGAGACATTAATTATTTTACCATTTAAGTTTACTGAAAACCTATTTAATCTAAATTGTGCAGCAAATGACTATTTTTTAACTGAAATAAGACAGTAAATATAGTGCTAGAGTCCAAATTCTATTAAGAAAAGTTTCAGTTCCAACTCCTTTCACTCAAATAACAAACATCTTGTGACCAATATAAGTCTCTTAGTCATTGATCGCAATCCAGGAGGAACGAACTTTCACTTAAAAAATATATATAACTAGAAGACCATCTAATATTATTTAATAGTCCTTTAACTATAACAGGTCTTAGTTTCAAAAAAGAATTATTATTCATCCATGAAAGTCTTGTATGTATCAGTTTTCGAGTGTCCAGTAGATCAATAAGTTTCCTCTAAAACTGAAACAAATTTATTGATAAATTAATAGCAAGGGGAGGTCTTCCCAATTCCATTCTCAGTGCAGGTCCTGAGACAGATCTATTAATATGGAACACCTGCTTAAAGTAGAACAACTGTATTCTCTCAAATCTGTCCACTAACAGACCACTGGAAAAGCATAAAAAAATACTTGGTTCAATCAAGGAGTCAAATAATTATGTAATGAAGATGCTTTAATTTTAATAAATAATTTGATGAGATTAGAGATTTTAGCTTTTGCATCAAGTAAACCTTTATTTAAATGATAAGAAAATGTGCCCTGTGATGAAAAATAAATTCCTAGATATTTAAAATTTGGCACAATTTCCAGTTTACGGTTTTCTAAAGTGAAACTCTGTATTTTTAAGTTTACCACCCCTATGAAAAATCATAAGCTTTGTCTTATCCGAATTAATTGCCAATCGATTATCTACACAATATCTCTAAGTAAGATTGAGTATTTTCTTAAGCACAGACGCTGAATTAGCTGATAGAGGGACATCATCAGCATAAAGAAGACAGTTAATTTCAACATGAGAAGCTAGTGCTATAGAGCTTTGACTGCTCAGAAGGTCAAGGAAGATCATTCAAAAACAAAATAAAAAGGGTAGGACTCAATGGCTCTCTTTGAGGTAACCCTCTATTGGAACAACATAATCAGTACAAAAGGAAAAATCCTCTGTAAGATATTTAGTATTAGAGAAAAGACTCTTAAGTAAATTAATGAAAAAACACAAAAAGACCTATACTCCTAAGCTTATACAATAACAAATCATAATTGACTGTATCAAAAGTTTTCTTGAAGTCAATAAAAGCAGTATATAATTGTGATAGGATGGTTAATTGGAATTGGAAATCGGGAAAAATTGGACATTTTCTGGGAATCAGAATTGAGAAAATCTTGTGACAATTTCTGATTCTTAAAAATGATCTTTCCACATTTTATAAGAAAATTAATTTTTGTTTTGGTCAAAGATAAAAAATTTTTTAAATTATTCAAGTAACGATTAAATATTAGTTTATTGGAAACTTTTACGTTGATAAAGCAGTAGGCTGGAGAATTCACTGAGTTTGGCATTATAAGTGCGTTTTTATCACAAGTACTTTTGATGAATTTATAATTGTTGTTGTCAGGCAACAACAAAATGTTTTGAAAGAACATACAGAATATACTGAGAAGAACAGAACACATATTTTCAAATTAAAATATTTGATAAACCGTTAAGAACAAGTGACTAATTTTCGAACGTGTTTGAAGTCGTGCATGCGATGTGATATGTATGTTGCGAAGCAGTGCTTGCTTGGATGTATGTCCATGTTAGTAATGTGATGGCAGATGAGGATCGTTGTTTAACTGCTTATACAACATGACCCATACATTGGGCAGGTCGAGAGTGGGAGTGTTACATGCATCTGAGGTTGCTGTGAGAAGGGACTCCCATATAAAGACGAGTTTTTGATTTTTGCAGCACTTGAGCATTGTTACTTGGGTCCATAGTGGTTTGTAATCCTGCTTGAGCACCTTTTTTTTGTAAGTTCTATAGTTTGCCTTCCCTTCACTACATCATCTTGGTATTCTGTTAGATGGCTATCAAACATTCTTGTTGTGACCCCAATGTACTGTACTTTGTATTTATTCCTGTTGCGAGATTCTTCAGCAGTACAGCATAGACCCCTGATTTTTCTGAAGTGAAAAAATTATTTTTTGGACATGTTTGAAAATTAGTCACTTGTTCTTAAGGGCTTATCAAATATTTTAATTTGAAAATATGTGTTTTGTTCTTTTTCTCAGTATATTCTGTACATTCTTTCAAAACATTTATTCACCTGACAACAATGATTATAAATTCATCTAAAATACTTGCGATAAAAAAACATTTATAACGCCGAACTCAGTGAATTTTCTGTTCTACTATACAATATTTGGCAAGAGTATTAATCTATAGTATACTAAGGGATGGAAACTGCAAAAAACCTCTTCTATTCTGTGCTGAAGCTAAAGAAACAGTGGCAGAAACTGCTTGCCTAACTGCATTTTCTTTTAATTTGCAGAACACAAATGTAGTACCTAAGCACATCTCACTTAAGTATAAGGCATTTCCACCGTGTCTACGAGGGACACTTCCAAATATGGAAAAATCTCTACTTGCAAAGCTGATTGGGAACAAACGAAACTGCCTTGCAAAAGCCAAACTGGAACTTTATGCAATGCATTTTCAATTTACCAAAGTATGTGACCCATCTATGTTCTATGAGCAATTGGGTAAAATACAGAGTATAGCATCTAGTTGTACGCAAGTACTACAAAAAAAATTGAATAGCAAACTCCAATGGTTAGTACGTCCGTCATATAAACAGAGCAAGATGGTGGTAAACATCCTATATTATAATTATATGGATGAGGATGTACCTGCCACAGTACATAGAATCCTACAAAGGAGACCTAAGTATATCCCCCCTACCATACCAACTTTTCCCAGTTGGTCCCGGCCCTGAAATTGTGCCAGGCAGCCGCCACATATCTGCAAATGGAGTTATCAATAATCATGAAGCTTACAGTAGCAAAACGAACATCTGATGAATCTAAACGTCACATGGACTACCAAGCAGTAATGCTTGGTAGTCCATGTCTCAAGTCTCAAGCCTGCCCTGGTAAGGGCGGGCTTGAGACTTTTATTCTCCAACAAGGACAAGAAGTTTCTACTGTGCAAAGAAGATGACTTTCTCCTAGGAACCAATGAGTTTCTCTTGCAACCACATTCCTCAGTGATGAGCGAAGGCCCTACATCTTATGGAAGGCAAGGAAAATCATAGCCCTACTAGGTGTAACTTTGACCTTAACTGGATGCCTTGACTCCCCACCAATGTTGCATGTCCTATGTTGTTCTTTGAACCAAAAACGCATAAGGCAAGCTGGCTGTTATGTCCGCTTGTACCCCACTTTTTTTTTTTTAGAGAAAGTGCTTGCCAAGTTCCTATGCGCACTAATTCCAGATTTACCCTATGTTATGTCCTTGTTTGTAGTTGCTAAATCCACCATCACTTCAGACATTGGTTTGATACAAGCAAGCACCTACATCTTCTGCAAACTAGATGTTGTATCCTTGTACCTTTTGGTACCCACGTTTGAAGCCATAATGCTCGCCAACTCTCTGCTTCTCAAAAAAGGCTTTAATATCTAGCAGGTACTTGATATATGTGGTGCGCTGACCTTTATCACCGAGCATAATTATTTCCATTTCAATTGGAAAATTTATGTACAGAAGCAGGGAGTTTCCGTGGGTTCCCCTTTATCTGCTATTTTAGCAGAGCCCATTATGAGAGAAATTGAGCACAGAGTATTCAATTCCCCACTTGCCATCCACTACCTGCTGCTGTACTGCGTTATGTTGACGACATCCTCATAGTGTGGGAAGGTGTAAAGGTCGCTTTTAGCGTCCTAAGTCAAAAAGCCACACGACAGAGATAATTGGACCCACCTGGCGTTGGGGCCATAAACGGTTGGAAAGATCAAAGGAGTAGCGGTTTTGTTTAGGGGTCAATGTGTGTGCTACGTGCCGGCCGGCTTGGGGAAAAAATGTAAACGAGGGACGGACGCAAATGTGAGCTACGTCGGCGGGAAATAGGGCGGACGTCTTTGGAAGCTCTCAAAAAAAAAGGGAAGGAACTGATTGTTCGCGGGTGGTCGCAGCAGGATCCCTTAAATTGGAAGGGTGGCGAAAAAACGAGGAGAATGGCAAGAGACTGATAATACGGGGGTCTCAGGCACTTGGACAGCCCGCTGAGCATAGAGAGAGTGTTCTCCTCTGACAACGATCTCAGGGACGGGTAAGTGCGGAGATTCGACAGGCCGTATAGTTGAGCCAACTCCGGAAAGGCGACCTGAATTCCCCGAAGTTTAACAGTCCCCAATAGACAAGCCGACGTGAGATACTACATCTTTGTAGCATAGCGTATGTATTGGTGTCGAACATTGTACATCTTGTAAATATTTGTTGTGTAAATAAACTGTATATATTTACTTGTTGAGTGTGGAGGTGTAGCTTTCCTCGAACCATCTTACAGACATTCTCGAGTCACGAAACCTAACTTGAGACGATTCATCGTAAAGATCGTGACGGATTAATAAGGATCTTCACTGAAGGTACAGACAAGATGTTTTTTTACCTTCATGTAGCAACTCTCAAGCATATATCCTTTCATTAACTTCACTTGGGAGAAAGAGAATGATGCAGCAATAATGTTCTTAGATTTGTGCTTAAGTAGATCACCTGATGGCTACAGTTTTTAAATTTTATCAGCTTGAGTATAGAACTCAAACAATACAAGCCAAGTTCCTGATATTCGACAACTGTTAAAAAAAGGAATGGATTCCCTGTTCTGTCTTAAACAACTCAATATAGCTGTTAGCATTATTAACTAATTCTTAGTTGTTACCACTCAAACCAGAAACAATAATGCTATTTTTCTTCGAATCTTTGTATACAGAGTCTATATAATAATTCTGAAGAGAAAAATTATCCATACATACAGTCAAAAAGTCAAAAGTTTAGTAATGTTTCCTTCCAGGCAGGTTAGTCATTCTTCACACTCCTTATGTAAATTAGACAATCAGTCAAACTTTGATGACAATTCTTCCAGTTTGAATAGAATAGTATCTAAATGTTCCTCAAGAAAACAGAGAATCTTCTGAGATATTTGAGAAGAAATATCCTGTGATGCAAAATAATTGTCTAGTTGAGGTAATTTCAATGTTATTTCATTTGGTGATCGATGACATTTATCAGCAGAAGTTGAAGCTTTACCATGGGGGGAAGAAGGTGGTGTATGAGACATTGGACCTGCATTAGGTTCAACTCTTCCAATAATAAGTAAAAAGGATAAAATTAAAAAAGAAAGTATTACCGTAGAAAAAGACATCCTCAATAAGGTCAGTTAATGGCAAACAGTTATAGGTCATAACAGTAAGTTGCAAAAAATACGCCAACAGCCAGCACTGTCAAAAGTGCCCCTGAATAATTAAATTGGAGTATATAAATTATTATTTTCCAAGCAACTTTTAATTCTAACAAAAATGTGTTTGAAATAAACCAAATCCACAGCTATGCTATATTTAGAATTTTTGATTTAAAAAACTTGATGATTACATAGTAACTAAAAACTCTAATCTTATTTAATAAGCATATTTTTTGAAATTAAAAGATACTTTTAAAGACCCAGAACACACCACAAAAAACCTAAAATCTGTGCCATAACAAGAAATTAAGTGAACTACGAATAATTCTCTTAATTTCTGATGTATCTTAGATTTTTTGTAATTTTTTCTTGTTATAGAACAGTCCAGTTTGTGGAAGATATAATTCTTTGATTTTTAAAGATAATTTTTCAGTTTTCAAGACCATTTAAAAAGAATTTGTTTAAAATAAAAATATTTTAATATAAAAAAATTATTTTTTTATTAAACAAACAACATCAAATCTCACACAAGGAGTCTAAAACTCCTTGAATTTTTATACTCCTTGCATAAAGTTTGGTGTTCTGTGTTTAATTTAATAATGGACATATAGTCATCATTTACTCTAGTTATCATGATTATTTCTTTAGTTTTTTCATATATTTCAAATTTTTATAAAATATATTTAATAAAATTGTACTTTATTTCAGTGAATGAATAAATGAATGTCTTATTTTCATGAAAAGAAATTGTTACTAATAGTGCATTTACATATGAGACTATTTGATGTTGATGTGAATATTTTAATTTTTTGTTCTGCATTTCAGTTTTGTAGTTGCTAGTTTTATATTTTACACATTATATAGACTAAGTTTATCCAATTTTCCACATAATTTAAATATCTAAGCAAACATAATTTAGACTATTACTAGATATCAATTTCAATATTGAGGATAAGAAGAAAACTATCATCCATAATTTAAATGTGATGTTAATAGAATCAGTGTCATCATTACGATCAATTTTAAGGTATTTTATCAATATCATTTAATAAAATATCTTAAAATTTTATTTTTTAAATTTATAGGCAAATTAATATATATGAATATAAACACCATATATAATGTAGGTACATACATATACAAAAAGAAGATTAATTGTATCGATTATTATTTAATTAAAATATATTGCATATGTATTAAGTAAGAAATGTATTTTATTCAATAATAATTGTTATATTTGTTTAAATAGTTTGCTCAAGAAGGAGGATTTACTCAAATTAGTAAAAAATTTCATAATGATAATTTATCATCATCAGTAAGTATGAAATAAAATTTTTATCGATAACTTAAGTTTAAAAGTACATGTAATAATACAACAATTCACATATCGTATTTACTTGCATATAAGATGAGGTTTTATTCATTTTTCACTGCTTCATAAACCTAGGTCATCCTATATGTGCGAGCAAAAGATTTTTTGCATTTTTTCAATAATTTTTGTCAATTGTGTATTCACATTATTTACTCAATGCTCACCCTCTGATGTTTAAAAAGAAAAGTATTTTATCTGGGTCCTTTTGTATTGTCAGGAGTAAAGATGAATAGCAATAGGAAAAGCAAAGCTTTTGAATTGAATTCCAAATTGAAATTTCAAAATCACACGGTAGCCCAATATAAGTTTTAATCCATTCCCTTGTGAAAAGGATGATTCTTCAAAAGCAGAATTAAGAGAAACTTGTAAGTGTAATTGATGGACAGTGGATTCAACTGTTAAGAATTGGCAAAAAGGTTCCTGATTGTCCAGCTTTACATTAACAAATTATGCTGTCAATTTTACAAGATTTCTTCTTAAAGGGTAAAAATTAATTTAAATATATTTAAAATTACAATTGGAAATGTGTGCATCTACATGCAATTGATATTTTATTTGTGATTGAACAAAATAAAATAAGAATTGTATTAATAAATCCAATTTTCTTTATTTTTATCACACCTCTTCCTATATATCTCTTATATGTGAGATCATCTTATATCGTAGGCACAAAAAACCTTTCACACACTGTTTCTAGCAAACAAATTAATCTTATATGTGAGTAAATATGGTAACACATAATTTCTAATGAAACTGTGATAATGAACGAATTTGGTAGAGGAGAAATTGGCTTATCAGTTGTTAAGGATATATTAAATTTTATTTCATATTTTTATGAATGTGTAAAAGTATGCAAAAGTGAGTAATAGATTCATTTCTGGACTTTTAATTGCTGCATTTTTCATGTTGAGAACAAATCACTTGAAGTTTTTATTTGGAACTAAGGATGAGGGAAAAACTATTTTACTAAATCAGAAGTGTTTTTAGCATTTTACTGTTAGAACAGGAGTCACCAAGGTGGTCAATATTGACCCCCAGGGGTCGATATAACATTATTGGGGAAACGATGAAAAGACTAAAATTTACAAATTTTGAACCGAATATAGCTAATCTTGCCAAGGATCATCAAGCTTATCCATCTCATTGATTGTCAGTTACAAGAATTATTATTAACATATATACAATAAATGTAAAAAATGTAAAATTAAAAGAAATGTATTAAAATAGTAAGAGCTTTTTTTTATTTGTAACACAAACTTTTTGGTGGAGGTTGATGTGAGGTTTTGAAAAGTTGTAGGGGTCAACAATAAAAATGTTTGGCGACCTGTGTTAGAAGATGCTATTTTCCCACTCTTTTTTGTAAAAGGAGGTACAGGAGAGAACATTAAATATATTTTAATTTTGCTTATTATACAAAAATATAATTTCATTTTTTTAAATATAATGTTTAATGTGTAAATTATTTTGTGATCATGTGTAATTATAATGTAACATATTTACATATAGAAATTTGCTATTATAGGTGCATTCCTATATTGCCTATGCATAAAAACATTTCTGACTATAATAGAACATGAACTTTAGTTAAATTGGCTATTTTAATTTTATAAGGTTCCAAATTGTATAACAGTGCCTTTAATTAAGATTATATCATAAAAGATTTTAAAAAAAAGAAAACAAAAACTTATTACATGCACTGTGTAAGTATTTGTAATAATTTTTGATTGCATTTAAAATATTTTAATAATATTTCAAAAAGTATTGAAATATTTCATTTCAGTACATGTAATTCAAAAGTTTTATAATAATAAACTTTTATTTTTTTTTAATCCAGCAAATGGCTGCCCTTTTAATGCCCTTAGCTAAGTGTGCTGAATTTCTAAATGGCTCAATTATTTGTCCATTATTATCTCCATGCATGGATAAAGCAGTAGACTTAATAAAAAACCTTACTGATGAAGATTTTAAAAACAAGGTCTGTAAATTATGAAAAAACCTATCTTACTGCTATGAAGTTGAATTTTAAAATATATTATTACTAATATTTTTTTTTATTTTTTTTATTTTAGACCATTTGCTCAGTCTCTGAATTGCTATATGCAATGAAGCTCCTATGTTTACAGCTGTGGCAAAATCAAGTTTCTTTCATGAATGTTCTTCGTTTAGATGTTATCCTTAGAATGTTAAAATGTCCCCATTTTAATGCAAGAATGAATGGATTAAAAGAAGTAATTTAAATAATTAAAATTTTATTAGAGTTTAATTTATTTCATAAAATGAGTTTATAAATTTATACTTAATATTTTAATTATATACTAAGCATGGTCAAATTTTTAGCTTAAGAGATATATTGATATGTTAACTGATTGTTAATACAATATTTAATTGCATATTTAATACAATACAGTACTGTGGGAACCCAGTCTGTTTTGTCATTTGTTAGAAACCTAACAGTATTATAGGATTATTATTATAATTCTTTTAATATAATAGAAAATAAAGTTTCTCATAATTAAAAATATAAATCCAAAATCCTTCATTAATTAAAACAGTAATTGGAATAAAGAACATATGTATAAGAACGTTTTATTTTTAGATCAAAAACAATAATCAAAGTGTTTCTTATTGAATTGAAAATTTATTTGCTACACATTAATTGTTTTTACCTAGAAGAAGTAATTTATTATTCTTAACTGAATTAATAAAGATTACTAAAAGTAAAAAAATTATAATGAATTATGATTATTTTAGGAAAAAAGTGGGAATGTGTTAAATAAGATGTTTCTTGTTGGCCAGATGACTAATCTGGGAGACCTGGGATTGAATCTGAATAGTTTAAAAACCTCAGGAATTATTTGAGGATGATCTGTACCAAATAATACACCTCTAACTTTTTAAACTAATTTTATTTAAAATATACACATTTTATGAAATATTTTTATTTTGATTTGGACCATTTTCTGGTTTCTAAAGTCATCCTTGGTGTTCCAATATTCAAAGCAATAGAGACATTTAATATTATTGACTTTTTCAGTGATTAATGGTAATAATAATAAACAACAGAGGTAAGACTTGCAAAGTTGCTAATAGATTCTTCAGAAACTTATAAGGCGAATAAACTTATTAATATATTTTTGATTCTAATATATCTTCTGAAATAATAAATGAATATTAGTTCAAAATTGTTTTTTAAATAATCGTTTTTCATAAATATCTTTGAAAACAATCCATTATAAAGTTTCTTCATATTTTAATGATTGTTTATCTTGCAATTCTTTGAAATAATAATTGGATATGACAGATTAATGGTGACTGCTATTTATAATAAAGTCCAGGAATTTTTCATTTCTGAACATTATTATGATTAACAGTGGTTATTGAAACTTAAATTACAAGTTACTAAATTGAAAAAAGGAATATAAAAATTTGTACAATAGCAGAATTAGAACATATGATCCAGTCTTTGGCTGAGTCTATATATTTACTGGTATAAAAAGAAACTAAACAAGTTGTTTGTAATTATGTAAACCAGATATTCAAGAGTATAAGAATATTTTTAAATGCAGATCTTAACAAAAACAGTTTAAAATTAAAGTTAAATATATAAATATTTTAAAATTTTTAAGAAAAAGTTTAAAAATATATAAAAATGCTATATAAACATAAATATATAATAAATATAGAAGGTTACACTAAAATCTTTGTGCCATTTTATACTTTAACTAAAGAAGTATAAATGTTAAAACTGTGCAGTAAATAATAACAAAAGCATAAATTTTAAAGTTTTTTTACAAAATAATTTTGTCAATGTAAAACTAATTTATTTTATTTTATTTACAAATTTCATTAGTGATTCCAATGGTGACTATTATCATTAGGGTCATCAAATATGCAATAATGGATGACATATTCTGTTCTAACAGCTGTTATTACCAAATTTTTCTTTGATTGTCACCATTAAAATCACTAACAGAATCGTAAATAAAATAGTTCTGTATTGATAAAATTATTACATAAAAAGCTTTAAAAGTCATAGTCAAATATTATGCATAATTTTAATGTTTGTAGCTCTAGTTATTGAAGTGTAACTGCACATGTATTTTAGGTCCACCTTAAGTATATTGCATCGTTATAAATTTTTAAAATAGTTTGTAAACTTATTTATATATAATTATTATAAAATTTTCATTTTATTTTTAAAATTTATTTCCAAAATTTTAAAATTTTAATTGTATTGATTATAATTATGAAGAATATTTTGAAAAATTGCAAGATCATTAAAATTATAAGAATATAAACTTGATTTTTATGATTTTTGCAAAACATGATAATCCAGAAATAGAAAATTTGAAGATCAGTTATGAATACAGTGGTACCTTGTACTTGAAGCAATTTTAATTTTGAATGTTCCAGAATTTGAATGCCAAATTAGAAAGAAATTTGATCTGGAGTTTATGATGCTAACTGTGCTTGCGGTAAAAAAATGTGATTGCTGCATAAATGCCAAGTCTGTCTGTTGTGTGTCTAAGTCATCTCTCACTCTCACTGTGAAAGCATTTCTTGTGTTACACTTGCATGTTTTCAGTGCTGTTTTTTTCCACTGAAAACATACAAGTTTTGGTTATATATATAATTATTATGTGGTTAATCATGGCATTTACGAAGAGTGTGAAAGAATGAAGTCTAAGAGAAACATTGTAGTATTGACAATTGAGGTTAAAAAGAAATTTGCTGTGAAGCATGACACATGTGGCAGATCTGGCAGCCATATTTAAGATGCCGACATTGAGTGTGCAACCAGTAAATGCAATTTTCACTTTATCATACAGTACTTATGTATTTTATTTATTGTTTTCATGTTTTATATATTATTTAGGGCATTTAATAGTGTTATTTTTACTTAAATTATGTGTATTTGCTGTTAAGTTTATGGAAATGGACATTTTATGGTCTGGGAATGGATTAATTCACTTTCCATTATTTCTAATAGAAAAATTTGAAGTGCAAGACATCACTGTTTTTGAATTTATTTTTTGTAATTATCCTGTTATAATGTTGAGTCTTTTTTCTATTGAATTATTTATATAATTGATTTTTTTGCATCTGTTTTAAAAAATATATTTATTTAAAGTTCTTTTTAAAAAAATATGGAATGGAAAATTTATAAATAAATTATTTTCCAAATGTTTGCTTTTTAATAAAACATTTATATTTCATAAAAATAAATAAATTTATGAAAAGAATAATAGCTTTAAATGTTAAGTTTTTATATCTTTTCCATGTTTTACTTTGCTATTTTTTCAAACTTGTTTTTTAATACTATTTTAACTCTTCAATATATTAATGATGTCTTAAAATTTTCTAATTACAATCATGAATTTTGCGTTCCTTTCAACTTGTTTGTACTAAAAGTTCTGATATGATAACTTTTAATGTCAAAATTTTAAAAATTTTTACACATTCAACAACTGTTAAAAATCTTTATTTAATTTTACGAGTATATCTTAAGCACATTTTGTTATGATCTTTTGTAACCTTACAAGTAAACCTTTTGTCAAGTATGGCACAAGCAGAGGACTCTGTAGTTAAATGGAGTGAAGCTACTATACTCAAGACCATGCATTCCCCATCATTAGCTTTATGTGAAGAAAAAATTGAAATCTACAAAAGTAAATTAAAGTATTGGTTGTATTAATTCAAGGGATATGGATGAATTAGCTTTTGTAGATTCTACATAAAAGAAAAATTAAAATATAATAATTCTTAGTCCGTACCTGCCCTTATATTTTGATGCCTTTTTTATGTATTTATTTTATTTTTGTTTATTTTTATTTTATATTATTTTATGGTATTTATTTTATTATTTATATCATCGTTGCTTCAGTGTATTTAGCACGTTTTATTTTGTTATTTATTTGTGTATTTATTATTTTCATTTTAAATTTGAATGTATAATGTTTGAATGTACATTTGTTACAATTTTAAAATACATTTGAATACCAGTACACCTGAAGATGGCCTATTCCTTAGGCTGAAAACATTAGTGTTTAATTAAATAAAGAATTCTCAGTGAATAGAACGTGTTGGATGCTTTATTAAGTGTTCTTACAAATAAATTTTAAATTAGAAATATCAGAAAATATCAGTACATAATTATGGATATGAAGATATTCCTTATTAAGTTTTAAATAAAAATTTCTCAAGTTTAAACAAAATCCCAGTAGAAGAAGAACAATAATAAAAACTTCATTTACAAATAGTCAATAATTAATTTAAAATACAATTTGCATAAAAATAGTAAATGTATACATCTATTTGTATACACTTAATTATTTATATTTTATGTGGTTATACGCCTTTAGGCGTATGTCACGTGACTTGCCGTTAATTCGTGATGCGGCATACGCCTTTCAGCATAATTAATCAAAAAATTTGATTATTTTGCGTTATATTCAATTTTCCAGCGATCTTAGCTTTGATTTGCTATTCTGTAGGTCGATTGACTTTGTTTAAGCCAAAAAGTGTTTCGTGACCACCCCTGGGCCATAAATATTTCGGTAAAATAGACCCTCTACCTGCCAAGTAATTAGAAACATAGTGTAAATAATGACAATAACTTCTCCCCCACTCTAGCTAGAGAGCTGCGGTTTCTTTTATTTAAAAGAAGACAGATGTATCTAACTGACAAATGTACAAAGTTTAGCGATTTTCTGTAAATTAATTATTTTTTTCTTTTGTTCGTAAGCTTCAAATTTTAATATTATTTTAAATTTCTATTAAACTAAAAATTAAACAATCGTAAACTGTAATATGTTCTTAATCAAATGCAAAAAACAGATTAAACATAACGCGATTTTAAAGCAAAATATTGCGATTTAAAAATTATCCAAAAACTGCAAAAAATGCGCCGCATGACGAATTCCACTCAATTATTTGCTGTAGATCGCCAGCATGGAAAGGGTTAATGTAAAATATTATTATTATAATTTAGGCAAACAATGAATTAAATAATAACAATTTTTAATGAATATTTATTTAATTAGTTACATTAATTCTTATTTATTTATTGAATAAATGTTTAATTTATAACAAAATTATTAATTTAGGTTACAAAACTGATTGACAATAGTATGTCTGTGCAATTATCCAAGATAGCCATTGATTCTGATGATCTTTTGGATTGGTTGGCTGAAAATAAAGTATTGTCCATTGCATTAGAAGGTAAGATCATACTTTGATTTTCTCTTTTTTTCAGATTTTCATGTTAAATTATTTTGAAAGTAAATTTCACTCAGTAGTTAACTGGACCAAAAGACACACCAACACACAAAAAGTATTGTTTTATAAAATTTTCTGTTCTTTACAAATATAATTTTTCTCACAAACATTTAAAACACATTCATAAACAAATACACACACATACACATGTACTGTTCATATATGCATATATATATATATATTTGCGTGTGTATATTCAAAAACTGACACTATATATATAGTGTCAGTTTCTGAAGTCTGATATCTCCTCATGATTTCCAGACAGTTTCTGTACTATTTTGATCATCATTTTCTTCTTTGATGTATCTCTCTTCTATCATTTTTTGTATGCCTACACCTTTTATTTAATTAGAAATTATTGAAGAAAATTAAATATAAAATATAATCCCAATCATAATTTTCTCTAATTATTAGACATTTAAATATTAAATAAAATTGACCTATTTAATATCTTGTTAGATTTAATTGAATATAACATTATACAAGCAAAAACATGTGAATTGTTAAATACTGATTCCTTAGTTTTTGGTTGCATGTATTTAAATTTCTTAGCTACTATATAAGTATATATACAATATAAAAAACTGCTCTTTAATTTGAAAAGATCTAAGGTCTTGAAAAGGTTTTTAAAATATATAAACTGTTGAAAATATATATTAGGTTAATTATTATGAAAACAAATTAAATTGTCTAATTATAGGTAATATAGATCAAGTACAGTATTCTGATAAAATTAGAGGAATTATGGAATTTTTAGGACAAAGACTATCATTAGATGAACTCACTAAAATATGGAATATGCAGGTAAAATATAATATAATATATTGTATTTAACTTTAAAATTAAAATTATATCTAAGCAGTTTATTTCTGGAATTATTTTCGATGGCTAAATCAACAGTTAATTCCCTTCTTAATGGATACCATTTTTTTCTCATCAATTTTATTTATATTATTAATTAAATAAATTAACTTTTACAAATGATCTGTGTGTTTAAAATTATATTTATTATTCATACTCATGAAGCTGAACAAATTTTTTAAAAAGGAAAAATTATTTCAAAAAGGAAATAATGATAAATTTATTATTATTGTAAAATGTTATAGGATAAAAATTTATGGCTTCTTAATATTTAATTATTAAGAAATAACATTTTAAACCAGTGGTTTTCAAATTTCTTATGAAGATCCATTTGTTTTTGTAAAAAAACTCTTGCACCCCTTACACTTTTTGTGAAATTATACTTAACATATTTTTTCTTAGAATATATTTTATTCTAATGAAACAAAGATTTTCTTAGTTTTTTAATAGGAGATAATTACATTTCAAACAAAGAAAAGTAAAATAGCACACAGAAATAATGACCACTAAATGAAATGAAATTTTGATGATATAATGACTACATTGCAATCGTAACTATAACTTTTCATCACACTCCTTAGAAAGTGTCTGATATTTCACTAAAGAGGTGCATTCCACACACATTTTAAGAACCACTGTTTTAAACTAAAATTCTTATAAGCTTATTTATTAATTATGTCAATTTACTGTTTTTCTGAAATTATTGCTATATTGGATTATTTGATATTTATTTATTTAATTACCATAATTTCATACAGAGTAACTGTAGATTATGTGTTTAAAAATCAATTTGAAAGCAGATGTGAATTATATACCAATTTTAAATTGCAATTGCAAACTGAATAAACAGCTTTTTCTTTGTCTGAAATTACTTAGACTCTGTTTAGAAAACAGGAAAAATCATTTATCCGCTGCAGACATAGTCACCTGCTGTTTTTAATTTTTCCTGAAACCATTAAAAACAACCTTATCTTTGGTTCTCTACCATTCATTTTCTATATGTTTAATCCATGCTTCAATTGATATTATTAGACATTCCTATTTAAAGCTATATCTTGAAAGCTAATAAATTTCTCTTAATTATCCCCTATCTACATAATAACATTATTTCAAAGATCATCAAAGATCTTTGAAATAATGATTAAGACATGATGAGACAATTGCCATCCTAGTAAGTTATAAACTAACTTCTTTTTTATCACTAATGTGAATTTTGACATAAAAAAAAATAATTACATATATTTAAAATGATAACTGTGCAATATTTTGTTTTGTTTATACACAACAGCATACTTTCTTCCATTTTAGTATGAAATTGAAATTAAGTATGATACTAAATTTTGGTTTATTGCTTCATTTTTTATACTCAACAGTATAAAAAAAAATGTTTTACATTAAATAAAGTAACATCCACATACAATAATTTAAAATATTATTAAATAACTTTGAAGTTAGAAAATAACAGTAAAATAAATCTTTGCAAAATCTTTCGTAAACTGTAATTGGATGAATAAAACAGAATTTCAGCATCCTATTGTATGGTTTGATCTATTATAATTCATTACCAAATAAGAAAATGTGTTTTGTCAAATGAGTTATCTGCCAAAGGACAAAATTTTTATTATTATTTTATTATTATTATTTTTTTATTATAAATTTGTATTTTATTATTTTTATATATTGTTTTATTTCTGTTTTATTTATTAAATAATATTACTAAAATATAACATAATAATAATTGTTAAAATGAACTTTAAAAAATTAAATAGAAAATAATCAATCAGTTAATTTTGTTAAACTTTTTGGGATACAAACTTCTAAATTGGGGTAAATATAAGTTACAAATGTTAGATATCTAACACAAGTTAATTTTCTTTTAAAGAGTTCCAAGCAAAATCATTACAAAATAATAATTTTACATCTTTAATAGAGCTGTTAACAAACTTAAATTAGTAATCTTTATTTAACATTTTTTTACTTTATTTTTTTAACATTTATTATTATATATTTTATTAATATTACTTGATAAATAATACAGAAATGAAAAAATTTAATAAAAAAAATTTGTTATTAAATAGTCATTTGTATCTTTCACACATGAAATTTAGCAGATTTTCTCTTAGAATAGGTTTTTTTTTTTTCGTTCCACTTATTTTATAACTGAAGTGAAATAGAAAATCTTTTAATATTTGAGAATGGTACCTTGTAAATTGCATACTCATATGTGTCATGCTTTCAGAGGATGCTTTATTGTGGGATTACTGTTTTAGGATTTTCTGCAGGAAAGTTGCCAGTGTGGGTTTTTATGCCATCACTGATTATTCACATGAAATTATGGTAATTAAATAAATTAGTAACTAATAATGCAATATAAGTTTTTCAAAGTATTATTATTATTTCTTTTGAAATTAAGAAAAACATTGAATTAGGTAAGTCAAGTTTAAAATTGTTTCTGAGCAAGTAAAAGAATGTTGAAGTTATTTTAAATATTCAAAAAAAAAAAGAAACCAAAAATTTTTTCTACTTTAATGTTTTTGATACTGTTGATCTTAATTTTCTTAAGTTCCATGATAAATATATTGTAGATAAATTATACGTAGTAATAGATTTATATTAATGTTTTTGATTTGTTAATTTTCATATTTAAATTTTTATTTTGAGTGATAGGAAGTCTTAAAAAATTTAGAATTTTGAATATATTATTATTATGTTGGGTTAAGTGAGATATACTCGGTTAACACCGGTGGCTGTGTACTATGCCGGACCAAAGTCAAGGCATAGTAACCAAAACAGAAATTAAAGAAGTGGATCAGTGTGTGTGTCTGTATTCAGGAATTTTCTCACAATATGACATGTATTCAATATAGTGGCCTTCTGTAGTGTGATGTATGTGTTTCTATTCAATTCTAATGTGCCCAGGCTTTTGTGTAGTGTGTGTGGTATGACACCTGTAGAGGAGAGAACAACAGGTACAATAAGCACCCTATCCATCCTCCACAGATGCCTTATTTCCTGGGCGAGTTCTGTGTACTTGCTAATTTTTTCAGTGCATGCGTTTTGTATATTGTGAGTGTTTGGAATGGATATGTCTATAATGTATGTGATTTTATTGTGTTTGTCAATGAGTGTGATGTCTGGTCTGTTGTGGTAAATTGTTTTATCTGTGATTATGGCTCTGTCGTAGTACATTTTGTGCGTGTTGTTTTCCAATACTGTCTGTGGAATGTATTTGTAGTATGGTTCGTGGATGTCTACTAATTTGTGTTTCTTTGCAAGCTCTTGGTGTATTATATTTGCTACTTGATTATGTCTGTGTAAATAATCTGTCTGTGCCAAGAGCTTGCAACCAGAGGTGATGTGTTGTATAGTTTCTGGCATGATGTGACATTTTCTGCATGTGTCATTTGTGAGTGTTGCATCTTTGAGTATGTGTTTTCTGTAGTTTTTAGTATTTATGACCTGATCCTGTATGGCAATCATGAATCCTTCCGTCTCCCCAAAGAGGCATCCCCGAGCTAACCAGCTGTTTGACGCAGTTTTGTCAACAAAATCCTGGGCCAGATCGTAAGGATGCCTGCCATGGAGTGCCTTTCGAGCCCACGATTGCTTAATGGTGTCTATGCTTTTTATATGTTGTGTTGTGTCCATATGATGTGAGTGTAAGTTTAATGGTGTGTTATTCGAGTCTGCTAGAGTTACTGCTTTATGTAATTGTGATGTTTCTTGTTTTTTGTAGAAAAACTCTCGCAGTGACTGTATTTGTTTGTAGTGAAGGTTAACTATGTCAATCAGGCCACGTCCGCCATCTTTACGTGGAAGGGTTAATCTTTCTGTGGCGGATTTAGGATGATGTTGTTTATGCTTAGTAAGTGTTGTTCTTGTTTTCCTTTGGAGTTGCTCGAGATCTGTGTGAGTCCAATGTATAACTCCAAAAGAATATGTGAGTACTGGGATGACATATGTGTTTATTGCTTTAACTGTGTGTTTTGCATTTAATTGTGTTCTGAGAATAGCATTTAACCTACTTTGGTATTCTTTAATTAATCTTTGCTTTATTTGTGTATGTTCTGTTAGTTTGGCCTGTTGGAATCCTAAATACTTGTAGAACTCGCCCTCTTCCATGGATTCAATAATGTCTCCATTTCCAAGTGCAAAATCTTCTTTCTTCAGGATTCCTTTTTCTATGTGAACTGTTTTGCATTTATCTAGGCCAAATTCCATTTGTATGTCCTTGGTGTATGAATGTGTGATTTGTAGAAGTTGATGAAGTTGTTTTTGTGTGGATGCATAAAGTTTTATGTCATCCATGTACATGAGATGTGACAGTGTAAACTGTGTTGTTTTTTGTGTCTAATATTGTAACCATATTGCGTGTTGTTTAACATGTTGGATAATGGGTTCAGGGCTAAGCAGAACCAGAGAGGACTCAAGGAATCTCCTTGAAAAATTCCTCGCCTAATAAAAATTTGGTTTGTTTGTATGGAAGTGTTATTAACCCTGAGATGTAGTGTTGTTCTCCAGTGCTGCATAGTGTTTTGAAAGAATGCAATGAGTGATGAATGTATTTTGTACATGTGTAGGATATGTAGCAGCCAACTGTGTGGAACACTGTCGAATGCTTTTCTGTAGTCTATATATGCCATGTGTATGTTTCTGTGTTGTCTGTGTGCTTGCCGTAGAATGACTGAATCTATGAGTAACTGTTCTTTGCATCCCCTGTGGTTTCTACGACAACCTTTTTGTTGTTCTGTTAGAATGTCGTGTTCTTCAACATGTTTGTATATTTTGTTTGCGATACAGGATGTCAATAATTTGTAGAGTGTTGGAAGACATGTAATTGGTCTGTATTGTGTGGGGTCTGTGGTATTGTTGTTTTTAGGTTTCATGTAGGTGATGCCCTGAGTAAGAAAATTTGGCATGTCTTGTGGATTGATGATGATGTGTGTTAGATGTTTAGCTAGTTCCTGGTGCAGTGATGTAAACTTTTTGTACCAGAAATTGTGAATGTTGTCTACACCAGGTGTCTTCCAGTTGTGTGTTCTGTTAACAGTGTATTGGAAATCATGTATGTTTATTTCAACACAGGGCATAGTTGGTATGTTGTGCAAGTTTCTGTTCTCCTCCTCGATCCAGCCTGCATCAGCATTATGCGTGACAGCACTGGACCAAAGAGAAGACCAATATGTTGTGAGTTCTTCTTCTGTTGGTGTGCCACTGTGCTGTGTATCAGTGTTTGCTTTGTTATTAATTTGTCTGTAAAAGAGTTTTTCATTGTTTGTAAATAATTTATTTTGTTGTTTTCGTAGTGTACATGTTTTGTATCGTTTGAGTCTACGTGCTTTGGCAGCAAGTTTTTGTTTTAGTGTATCAATGTATTCTGTAATGTGTGTGTTGTGATGTTCATGTTTTGTGTGTGTTTTTATTTTCTTGAAAATGTTTTTGAGCTGTTTCCTTAATTTGGGTGTTATGTTGCTTTTAGTGTATTGTGTCAGCCTGCCTAATTGCTGTCTAATGTCATTTATTTGTATTTCTATTCTTCTCTGCCAGGCAGGCTTGTGATAGTATTGTGTTTTCTGTGTATTTGTCTGTGATTGTACTTTCAGTCCATGGTGTGTCACTACTGTGACTGCCCCAGCATAAACTAATGTATGAATGTCTGCGAGTGTAGAAATTGAATGAATGTAGTGTGGTAGTAAGTGAGTGTTTACATAATTTAGTGTTTTTCCTACTTCCTTTGACGTGTTGATTTTTGGTATTCGTGGTCGTTGTGTGGGATCTGTGCCTGTATATTTAGTGAGTGTTTCCTGAAATATATGTGAGAGTGTATTAACTAAATCCATGTCTATGTTATCAGTGATGGATGAGGAAATGTCTGTAGTATCATTAGTGGTAATTGTTGTATGTGTGTTATTATCAATGCTTGTTGCTGGATTATCCTGACAGGTTACATGATCTTCATTAATGTTAGATGTTTCTGTCTGTTGATGTATTTGATCAGCAACCTGTTGTTTGATAAGTTCAAGTGTTGTTTGTGGAATAAGGTTGTTGTGTATAATTGTTCTTTTTTGATCAACAACCCTTTGTTCGGTGACAGTGAGGTGAGGATACTGTTGTGTGAATCTATGGTGTAGTTGTTGTCTGTATGCTGTCATGTTTGTTTCGAGTTTTGTGATGGTGTAGTAAGTACGGATGATAAACTCGTTCATTTCTACTGTCCATTTCATCCGTTGGCGTGGTTTTCCAGCCTTTGTGGTCTGTGGATGCATTGCCACAGAAACACCAAGGCTGGGTTGGTTCCTCACATCTGTTGAGGGCATTGCAGTAGCCATGCTTGGGCCGGTGCTGCTTTCGCCACCGGTAACCAAGGGAGACTGTGGCCTATTTTTCGAACGTGAGCCTCTGCCTAACCCACGAACGCGGACCTTGTTAACCCGGGCGACGTCCGAGCCGGTATCACACTTTGATCTAGTTATTACCATAATAAATATCTCCACAGAATGTGGGTGTGGTCACTCTTAGCTTCATTTCTCCCCATAGACCTTACTGGCATGGGTGTCCCTACCAGGAGCTTGTGCTCCAGCCTGCATTGCCCTATGGATCAGTAAAATTACTGGGCTCTCCCACCACGACCAGGTGGTGACCATGGGAGAGTTATTATTATTATTATTATTATTATTATTATTATATTACTGTTGTTATATTATTTATTGTATATAATAGATTATTTATGATTTCAAAATTATCTTATATGTATGAAGTTTAATTATAATATAAATGTTGATATACAAGTTGTTATTTTAGTTCATAAATGAACTATAAGTACCAGATGAATGTTTTCCAAGTTAAAAATTATAAATAGAATAAAAATGAAATTAAAAATCTGAATTTTTAAATTTAAATTGATATTATTTTAAAACAAGGGATACATTACTTAAAATTCTTAGAATTATTAGTGCATAAAATGAGCACAACTTTGTTTAACTAAGAAAGAAAACACGATAACTGTTGTTTTATGAATACACATTTAACAGTTACAAAGTAATTTAATTTCAGTTAAAGTAATGAATTGAAGGATGTGATTTAGGAAATCAATATTACACATCAGAAGGTAAGAAAAATGAATCATGTTTTAGGAAAAGTTACTAGTGAAGAATGTAATGAAACTTTTTGATTGTAATTTGATATTAACAGTCCTGCAAATTTACTGTTATAGATTGGCATATAATTTAAAATTCTAGTCAAATTGTCATCAATATTTCTATAATAAATACTTTTAATCATTATTTACATGATTACTTTAAATATTTATTCTGTTCCTGTTCTTCATATTATTATACCTGTTTGTAAGATATGTTGTTTGATATAGTAATGTTTGAATAAAAATCAATAAAATATGAAATAAAATATAATTTTCATTAATTTTGCATTTATGGCTTCTAATGTGCATGTATATAAAAAAATGGATAAAAGTTTTGTTAAAAATACAAAGTTAATAGAAATAATGAAAAAAAAATCTGAAGAAATTAATACACAAATAATTTGTTGTTAATTAGAATTTTATTCAATTTTTTCATGAATATTAATAATTATTCAATTACATATACAATACAACCAAATTCTTTCAAATATTCTGAATTAAATCAATTTATTTCTGATGACTAAAGTTAACAGATGCCAACTTAACTGCCTACATTTAGTGAAAATTGCTTTGTATCTTATTAATTAATTAGTGATGTTGTAGCCCACTAAGAATTTGTTGTATTGTTTGATTGTTAATTAATTTTTTATTCATGTTAGGTTTCATTACAAGTAACAAGTAAATTTGCCAAATAAAATTGTTAAAAATATGAATTATAAAAAAATGTATTGGTTTATTCAGTATATAGGATTAATTTAAAGTTATGTTATTAATATGGATAGATAAGTTTCGTATAGAGTTAAGTTTTAACCAGAGCCGTGGAGTCATTTAAAAATCTACTGACTTCGACCAGGGGAGGATTTGTAACCAAAATAGGCCCAGAAATTCTGATTTCATCATGTGACCTCAGAATAAAAGCTTCAATAAATAGAGTTCTAATAAAAATAGAATGTAGAAACATTTTTATTCCAAAGCTGAAAGACTCCTCTAAGTAATGACATAGTTAATATATAAATATGCATTCAATAATTTTTACTTTTCTGGCTGTTATATATAACAGAGGAAAAGTGTAGCAATTGGTCAAAAAATGACCCCTCCCAAATTTTTACATTTTTGGACTCAGGACACCTTGAAATGTTGGGATATGCAAAAGATTTGGGGTTTTTTTCCCCGGATGTTAGAATGTGTGTGTGTGGGGGGGGCACGATTTTGTTCTTTTTGTTTGAAGCTTAATAACTTCTGTGGTTTTTGAATCGGAGTCAGATGGTTTAACACAGGAGTTATTAAGCTTCAAACTGGTTGAATTTGAACTAAATTGTGCTCTCACACACATTCTAGCATCCATGCACACAGAAAAAACATTAAATATTTTTGCACTTCTTGATGTTTCAAGGCGTCCTATGTTCAAAAGAATAAAAATCTGAGGAACTCAGTTTTTGACTGATTGTCATTCTTTTTCTTTGTTATAGGCTTATACTGTATAACAGCTGGGAAAGTAATATATACATAACAAGTTGGGATAGTAAAACGAAGTAAGAGTCAGCAGATTTTTGATGACTCTGACTCCGACTATGACTAAAACACTGACTCTACAGCTCTAGTTTTAACCATAAATTTTCTCTCATAATTTATGTAACATTTAAAAAAAAATGCAATTTACAAATTAATATCAGAAACATGTTTGTTTCAGAATGGACAAAATGCTCAGATTGTGGACAATGTGCATTCAATTATGGCTGCTGCATCATCTAAATTCAATCAAGAACAATTTCATCATTTATTATCACTTGCTCAAACTGTAAGATTTTTAAAAATTTTTATTTTATATTTTGTATTCTTTACACTTAAATAACATTAAATTTCTTATTCATAGAATAGATATATTGAATTCAAACTTTAAAATAGTTTTGCTTATTGATTTGAATTAAAAATAAGAAAGTAAAAGGTATACATCCATCTATCATAGAGCTTTACTCATAAACTTTAGACACTGTTCACTATGAAAGTTTGATTTTTTTGTTTTTCATACCTTAACAAGGTTTAGAATTATAATAAATTAAAACACTAGTATTAAGGTGAACTTTGTGAGTTACGTGATTCAAATTAAATCATAATAATAGATCTCTATATTAATTTGTTTATAGATTTTTTAAAAATTTACTTTTAGTTTTCTTAATGTCTGATAAAAAAAATCACTTATTATTTATTTGCTAATAAGTTATAAACAAATAGAACTTATCGAATGTGCAAGTAGTGGAACATTGAGAATCTTTTATGTTATTAAGTTATACATGACAGTTATTTATAATTTATTCAAATTGTTATTAAACATATTGTAAAAGATTAATTTTTTAGATCATTTTATAAGAATTAAAATGTATAAACTAATCAAAAATTAAAATTGATTTATTTATTTTGAAACAAATGTTTTATTTCTTAGTTTGTTATTTTAATTTATTGATATTTTTAACATTTATTAAATTTCAATAAGTTAATATTAACTTTATTGTCTTTACTTAATTTAGAGTTGGCAGAATGGAAATAATCAGCTGAGAAAACAATTAATATGCTTTATTGGAAGAATTGGAAAAGAAACAACACAAGGAAAGACTTCTACTAAAGTAATGATTAATCTTTTAAGCTGATTAAAGTATAAATAATTTTAAAAAATAAATTTGAAGTATAAATTCTAAATATCTAGCAAAAGAAAATTTTTGTTAAATTTAGTTTATTTTACAGTCCTTCTACTGTAATATAATTTGAATAAATGACTTTGTACATGTAATTATTGCATTAATCTGATGATTGCTTTCATATTTAAAGACATTAAAAAGTCATATGAGAATACTTTTAAATTTGTTTTCTTATTTTTAAAAGAAAAAAATGATTTTCAGAAAAATATCAATGTACATTGTATGAATTCAAAATTAAAAAAAAAGTATTCATATTGAAGAATACAGGTATACCTCGAGTTACGTCGTTTGCCAAAAATATATGGAAAAATAAAAATCAAGTTTAAGTCTTTTTATTTCGACTTTACATCCGTCTGCCACAAATATTGAAGTCATAATATCACTAGAAAAGCATTTAAAGCACATAAAATCATATTAAAATATGTACATTTACAGTAAATGTTAATATAATCATCATAAATCCTAAAGAACGAAACACGAAAACATCTGTTTTTCTTTGTTGTTTTCTTATTTAGCGGTCTTTAAGTGCTCATTATTGGCATTTTCCACCGTAGTTTCGACTTACGTCGTAACTACACAAGTAAATTCGACTTACGTCGCCTCTCCTGGAACCAATTACCAACGTAAGGCGAGGTATACCTGTAATGCAACTATTATATCTTAAAAATATTTGTAAAATCTATGAAGAGAATTCTGTTAGCAAGTATTGTTTTTAGTGGTATTTTAAAAATTACTTTTCAGTAATTTTAATTAACAAAAGTCTCATTTTAGTAATCCAGTTTCAATTAACAATATTTTGAAATCACCAATTGAAACATTTATGTCAAATAGCATAAATTACAGAACTTTAATTAAAGTTCACACATTGATAAAAAGGACCTAAAGTGATGAAGTAGCTTTTCTTCATCCAACAGAGTTAAATGAATGGCAGGAATGATTTAAATTTCTGGATTCTGACAGTAGCTTACAAAGAAATGTCTGTTGGAATAAGGCTATTTTGCCATTTTAGGAGCTTTCTGTTAATGCATAAAGTTTAATTTTAATTCTGTAATTTATTATATGTTTTTAAATATAAATTTTGGCAAAGACAAGTTTATAATTTTTAATTGTTTACTATTATGCAAATAAAATGCTTGTTTTACATAATATTTTAAACATTTTATTTTTTAAATTTCTAAATCCTTGTTCAGATTAATTATTGTTAAAAATATATAAATCACATTTTATGCCATTTTATTAATATTTTAGTTAGGAAAATTTAATATTATTTGTATGTTTTTTGTTTTTAAGTGTTTAAAAATTTTTTCTTATGAATAAGTATTGGTTATTAAATGTCATGTTACATTAATTTAATTATAGGTATTGGATTTACTCTGGGACTTAGCTCATTCTCCGCTTATATCTACTTCTTTAATAGAACAAATATTGGTTGAACATTTTACTATTTTAGCTGAAGTATCACATAAAGATCAAACAAAAAAGAATTATATTCTTAGATGTATTGAAGATATTAAAAAGGTTATATATTTATTTATTAGTATATTATTTAAGGAATTAATTTAAAAATGTATAATAATTTGTTACATTATTCTAGGGAGTTTTTATTTTACCATCTTTAAAGCTTTTACATAATATTAGTAGAAATATAATTAATTCTGGTTATTATAAACCAGAAAAGGTAAGTGCAATGACATATTTGATAATTTAAAATTATATGATTAAAAATTTTTGTTTTAAAAGCCTTGATATTTTTCCAGACAGCACTTCATGATCTTAATAAAGCACATGACATTGTAAAAATGGTTACAGCAAGTTTATCAAGATGTCACAAACAAGCAGTTTCAGCAGCAGAAGGTAAACCATTAATGCCAGAAACATTGATTGAGAATCGATATTCTCATGAAGAGGTAATGAATTCTTTGTAATATATAATATATATATATTTTATGCTTTTGATGACGTATTAATATTTAAATCCAGAAATTAGAAGTGTTAGTTATTTGAACAATTATGATATTTAAAGTAGTATTAATATATATATATTGTGTAATGATGACACATTACATCTATAATAAATCTGTTAGGTATGTCAGAAAGTTGTATAGTTTTTCAGATAAATTTTTTAAATGGATTACATTCATCAGTTCACATTGACTTTGAATATGTCAGAGGGATATGTATTAGTTGAGCAAAACAAATTTAACAAAAAGTAAATCTCTTCTTCACTTTTTGCATAAGCAACAAGAGGAGTGGAGAAAAATTCACCAAACAAATTGCTCAAATTAATACTACTATGAATTTGAGCAATTTGTTAGTTTAGTGAATTATTGGTGGAGAAAAATGAATTGTTTACATCAATTGTGTAAGAAAAAATATCAATATATTTTAAAAATTATTTATTTAAATATGTGTTTTACCTTTGAGTAAATATAATTTATAGCAATTTTAGACTTCAAGTTTATTATTAAAAATATTTGACAGAAAATAAGATTTATTTTGAAAATAATATATTATACCTTCTACAAACAAAACATTTGGAACAAGTAAATTTTAATTTTGTTATTTTGTGAATAATAAAAGATACTATATTATTTAAATTAACTGGACAATCTTTAATAATTTATATTAAATTGGCTTTTTATAATAAAACTAGCAGTCATGTGAAATAATTATGCTGTTAATGTACACTTGATATCAATAGCATGGGTGCTTAGGAATAATACAAAGCATGGGGTGCTTGCTGTAAGTTACATTATTTTATTAATTGCTGTAAACAAACAAAGTATGATTGTAAACAGTACATTTTGTTATGCAACTCTTCAGAAACAGCAATGAATCATTCTGTTACCAAAGGGTTGAGATCAGAACATCATGCAATGTTTTTGCAAACAACCTCACCCTCTGTGACACAATGATTATCTGCATACTCATACTCATATCTATATTATGTAATTTATGGACAGCCCTTTTGTTTATAGAACACAGAATAATTTAATTAATAAAATTAATTATATTGATTAGCTATGTATGAGATGGATACTTGTGATAAAAAGTCATGAAATTTAAAAATTTTAATTAAAAAGTTATTTTAAAAAGTTAAGAAATTAAATTTTAAAAGGTAAAATAGAACTGCACCAGTAACAAAACTGGATGTGTTGTCATTATCATCATCTGGAATAGGAATCATTTTTGTCTCAAACAACTATGAACACAAAAGTAATTAGGAAAGTTTTTAATAAATATATAAGTACTCTCAAAATATATGCAGATTAAATAAAAATTACTGTAAGTACTTCAAATTTTTGATTAAATCTTTGGAGTGAGAGAGAAATAATGGTGGCACTTTTAGTTTTCTGGAGTATGGTGTTAGACTTGTATGATTGGCAGAATATAGATCATGTCTCTTAGATGAAACTGATATTGATTGGCTGTGTGACATTTTTTGATTGATTTATATATATATAATTTATAGATTTTGAAATTGATTTTCTATTTATTACAGTTTTCTTTATTAATAAATGTTGCAATAATGTGTGAAATTTATGAACTGTTTATAAATACAACAGAATCTGCTTATTGAAATCATGGATATTGCTATCATTTATTTAATGCTATCAGATTAGCAAGTTATAAAGCTATATAAATTAAAATACATTTATAAAACTTTGTATATTTTAATTAGAGTTTCATTATAGTTATTATCATTGAGTGAATAGGCAAAAAACCATCTTTGCATCCCATTTGTTTTACGACATGGTTAATAACAAACAATTATTATCAATTATCAGTCTTAAGGATGCTATAAATGTTAAACATTATTTTTTAACTATTATTTGCTTGCAGCACAATAGTTTAAATTGCTGATATTTCTTTTTTCAGTTATACAATAATTGTTATTAAAGACAGTAAAGCAAGCAACCAATATTGAATGAAATACTATTAATTAATAATTATAATAAATAAATTTTCAACTCATACATTTTTTAGTTGTCTAACATGTCCTTTTAATGTCAGAATGAATAAAACTAAAATTTCCACTAATTATAATCTTATTTACTTACTATGAACTTTGAGAATAACTGGATTTATAAAGGTATAAGTTTTTGTGAATTATTTACTTACACCACTTAATGTTATATATTTGGCTATTATTATCAGTGTAGGTAGGCAAATCCCATTGATTACAATAAATGGATTCTACTATATATATAATGATTAATGATGGAAATGTAACTTTCTGTGTATATATTATAGTATTTGATCGAGCATTTGAATTTTCTTCAATTTTTGTTGCAAGAAGGAGCACAATATCTACCATGGAATAGAGCTAAGGAAATATGGGATACGTTAGTATCAAATCCAGATGCTTGTGATAAAGATAGAGAGGTAAATATTACAACTCATTATTTTATTTTACATTATAATAACAATAATAATATCTGATAACTGTAATCTAAATTTTATATTACATCAGAAATTATCTGAATATTTAAATAAATAATTTAATGCAATTGTTGTTTGTATTTAATTTTTTGAAATAAATTTTAAATGTTACAGAATATATTTATAGCTTGTGAAGCTTTTATTAATTAATTTAAACAATCAAGTATTAATTTTTCATATCCTTTATACAAAGAAAATTTGATTAATTAACAATATAATTTATATTGCTGTTTCATATATGGTTTAATAATTATAATTACCGTATTTTACGGACTATAAGACGCACTTTTTTCTTCGAAAAATTGCCTCCAAAATTCAGGTGCGTCTTATAGTCCATAGCGTCTTATGGGTATTTTTTTTAAAAAATTGCTTAAAAATTAAGCTGCGTCTTATAGTCCGTAAAATACGGTAATTAATAATTTGGAAATATTTAAATAAAAGATTAATCCCAAACAAGGTTTAAATTCTATCACCATTTATGTTCTTTACTGAATTTATATATCTAAAGCATCTTACTCTAGATATATTTAAATATTACATTGTTTATAGCAGCAGCAGCTTAATTTCTATAAATCTATGTTGTGGGAAAAAAAGTTATAATTACTTATAATTTTTTTTTCATGTTGAAAAGTTTTTGATAAATGCACATTTGTATTCTGTTGATTTTTAAATTTGATACTGTTCAATTAATTCATTTTAATATTTACATCAAATTTTTAATTTTGCTAATATTCAATAAAAAGATAAATTATTAATTGAATTATTTTGATTTAATACTGTTATCACTTATTTTAATGAAAATATCTTTTCTGTTTTAGATATGCTTTGAATGGTTCAGCAAATGTTTACAAGATTTAGAAATTGATACACAGTCTCAGTTATTTCAACAGAAATTATTAAAAATGGATCCATCGCAAGTAACACGGAAAGGTTTGTTTTAAATAAATATTTTTGAAAAGTTTGGAATAATGTGATATATGCTTCAAAATGCTTAGCTATGGATGTGTAACAAAATGAAGGGCAAACAATAAATATGGAACACATGATTATGTTGAAATTACTGTTGAACTGTAATAAAAATGTGCAATTTCTGCTGCAAGTTTTCTTAACGTTGCATTATTCCAAATATTTTTATTTTCCAATATTATATGTAATTTTTTGACTACAGTAGAGCATTGATTATCTGAATCAATTCGGGACTGGAGTTATTCGGAAAATCAATTTTTCGGATAACCGATTATGTATGAAAAAATATATTAATCTATTCCTTGTTGAAATTTGTTCAAATCCTGGTGCATTCTTAAGTACCCTCTCATGGTTGTGCCAGTGCTGCCAGCTAAAACACACGCACCAACAAAAATAATATTGGAGTAGCCTAAGACATAGCCAAAGATTGCAGTGCCACAGCACAAGCAGAAATTTAAATTTGCAGGCTGGAAAGCTTTTGGTTAATTCACATTTCGGTTGATCGATATTTGAATAATCGATACTCTTACTGTAATTAATTTATTCTAGAAATTTGAAAACTTTGTTGGGAATTACATAGTCAAGTATATTAAAGCAATTCCAGTACAACAAAGCATTTGCAATATAGATGTGTTTCTGTTAAATTAATAGAAACATTCTACTGTTTTTTATCTTTTTAGTGGTTTTTACAATGACTCATCCATTGTCATTTATTATTATTTTTCTCTATTTTTAATATCTTCTACAATTTTTTCTGTATTCAGTTATAACTAATAAAGAATTTGATTTTATTCAGTGTAAAAATAAATTTTACAAATGTAATAAATAAATTGAATAAGTAAAACAAAATGGTAGTGTGTTATTAATGTCCATGTCTATTGAATTAATGTAACATGATCTTCTATATCTTTTCTAAAGATTCAACTTCTAGAACTATAAATATATTTTATGAATTAGAATTTTATTGTTGAAATATGATGTTATAGAGTTCGGTTTGTTGTTTTTTCCTGTTTATTGAACCATGAGTAGAATGATTTAATAAAGGATATTTCTTCTCTGTGTTTCATTTATTTATTAAGTTGTATAAATAAAATTTTTTTTATATATTTGTAAATTTGCTATCTTTGTTTAATTATTTTTGTTCAAATTATACATATATGTATATATGTTATATAATTTTAAAATATTATAAGTTATAGAGTAGTTTACAAATAGTTTATAATTAAGTTTAAAAATGCTAATACTTTCTTGAATTGAGATTTATATTAGTATATTTTTTAAATTATAAATAAACTTGTAATGAATAAAATATATATAGTGGAGATTTTTTAGATTTTTAATAAATGTGTTTTAATCTTAGGTTTTGCATGCTTTATGACCTATTTTGAAAAAGTTAATACCTCAGAACATAAATTGAAAAGATCAGGATCCACTACTGTAAGTAAATGTAATTAAATATATATATGTATCTCAATTTTCTGAAACCATGTTTTCTAATTTCCTATGATTCTCAAACACAAATTGTGCTACTATTTAAACACTTTGCATTTTTCCATCTTTATTTAGTTGATCAACTAAATAAAGATGGAAAAACACCAAGTGTTTAAATAGTAGCACGATTTGTGTTCGAGAATCATATATATATACATCTGTTACTTATACAAAATATAATTGAATATTGATTTTTTTTAATGAACATTTATCTAGGAAATGACATTTTTGTGCATTTAATATGACCATTTATTAATTTCTTTTAAAAAATAAAAAAATGAACATAATACACAAAAGTGATTTATAATTATTTTCTATGATATACAAAATTGGTCTAATTGCAATTTTCAAATAATTAGAGCAATTTGCCTTATAAATAAGGCAAATTTTTATATAAATATAAAAAAAAGTATGATAGATATGTAGTATAAAATAATTAATGGGGTTTGCTATTTTACATGAATTTCCACTTACATGAGAGGTCTTGGAAAGTAATGGTTGATTATGGCAAATGTTACATATGGTATTGTTTTAGATTGTGTGTGTAAGATGCCATTCACTTCAAAAAATAGAGTAAAAGTGTTTATCGTAGAATCAAGGAAATATGATACTTTATTTATGATTTATTTGTTTTATATAATAAATTTTTAATTAAACATTGATATTTTTAAACAGGTAGTTGAAAAGAGTGATCTTACAGGAATTGATTTTTTATGGCAAGTTGCCTTAGCTTCTCCTCATGAAGATATAGCAGAATTATCAATTGTAAATATTTTAGATGCATCATATCATTGTCTTTCACAAAAACTGAAAAAGGTGAGGATTTTTTAGATTTATTTTTCATTTAAACATATTAGATTTTATCAATAAGACATGTTTTATTGATAGATTACAATTAAGTTTTTGATTCATTAAATATGATTATTTAACATCATACAAAAATGGATATTTTAATGTGGTTTGGTAATTCATTTTAATTTGTTATCAAGTGTTTTTCTTGATGCCAAGTTTTGTAATTATTTTACAAAACTTTATAAATAATCTATTTATTATAAAGTATTGTAGAATAGTAAGCTATATTTGAGGAGAAATTTATAATTAGCAATCGTCTCTGTTTAAATATGATTGAAATATGTTATGTAAAAAGTTTAAACAATACAATACAATCAGAAAAAGTTTAATAATTATTATAAAAATTTAAATTAAAAAGGTTATTATTAGTAACATTTTCCATCAAAATTTGATTTTTTTAGTCCATTAATTTACAATATTCAATATTATCTACACTTTTAGAGTAAAATTTTATGAAAGTAATTTAAATTTCAAGCTTTTAAAATATAAATATTTTTGCATTTTTTTAAAACTGAAGTTTGATTATGTCTAAATAACTTTTGTCACTTTATAATTATCAAAAACTATAATACATTTAAATCAACTCTTGTCTTGAATTTGAACAATATAATTGGTAATGTCCTTACACATTAAACAAGAATTATAGAATTGAATTTCATTTAAAGCAGGTCTATGCATTTAGACTATCAGAATTAAATTAAATTAATATAAATATATTAAATATTATCTCTTGCCCAGTTCTAAGAAAATTTGTTAGTTCTTATAGAACTGTTCATTGAAATGATATAGAAATGGGTAAAGCTGGTGGAAGAAGAATTAATAATTATAATTATCATCAGATGTCATTCTAACTAATTTTAATAGAAATTACTCAATTATTAAAGTATATATTTAGTATAATTATAATCTAGACATTTTTTGTTGTTTAGCAATTATTTGACTATCATAAACTATTCTGAAGATCATAATTATTATTTTCTTATTTTTAAATTTTAATGTAACAGTGAAAATTTTAAAAAGATTTGATCATATATAATTAATAATAATAAACTATACAATTTTATAAATATGAAAGTTTTCAAACAGTTTTTTATTATAATTAAATAGGACCCTGTTTCTCTGCATAAGAAATTCATCGGAGAATGCTATAGGAGACTTGATGTAAGTTTTGTTTACTTATTGATTTTGAATTTTTTATGTATTAGAATAAAAGTATTAAACAGTTTAATAGTTATGCTGATAGTTTTAAATAAATAAATTTAATATTTTGTTAAGATTAGCAGTTCAAAAGCTAAGTTTTTAATATATTTCAAGTATCAAACACAGCTATGTTTAATGTTTTAGTATTTAGTTATGAAATTATTTATTTAATTATTTATCAGGTAAGACTAAAACATTAAATTATTATTATTATTAACTTTCAAGAAATAAAAAGTTATAAAGTTAAAAACAAAATATAATAGACAACATTCAATTTACAAGAAATCAAAGATCAAGCCACGTGTTATTTATATGTAAGCCACATGTAACATATGTACAGATTTCTTGTATGGAATAAGTTAAACTTTAAAAAAATTCAGATGAAGCACAACTTTTTGTATTTTGATTATTGAAATTATTACAATAATGGGAGAAAAATGTATTATGTACACATGATGGCATTTATAACATATACAAATTATGTCAGGAATGTTTTAGTAAGAATCTGAAGAGATATACTATTTGCAATAATAAGTTAGTTAAAATTTAAAAAAATAAAATACATTCAAAGCATATAATATGATCAAAGAAATTGGAAAAACATGATTTACTTTTGGCAATATCTACAGAATTATTGGTTGTAAACACACAATTGTTTGTTGAATTATGTATGTATATATATATGTTACCGGCAAAACCCGATTTTATGCCAAACTAGTTTGGCGTAAGCGTGTCAGGCCAAACTAGTTTAGAATTGTTTAGAATTATTATTCAAGTATATTAATGGTTAAAATAAAATTAAAAGGCAATTAATTAGATGAACAATATTTATTCATCTAATTGATATTTTACTGTTGATACTGTTTCTCTTATATACTATATACTTTTATATACTTTTGTTTGCTTTTATTCAAGAACTACCATGAATCAATAACTAGTGACGTTAAGCACTGGGCAGCCTGCCGGCAGCTCCCCTCCGGGAGGAGTCCGTTAGGAGCATGAACAGTTGGAAGCGCTGCCATTGGGGTTACCTAGGTACATTTTAACCCACCCATTAATATATTTAACCATTAATATACTTGAATAATAATTCTAAACTAGTTTGGCCTGACACGCTTACACCAAACTAGTTTGGCGTAAAATCAGGTTTTGCTGGTAACATACATACAGACAAACACATGCAAATAAAAACACTTTATTCAAAGACGATTTTTTTTAGTTGAGAAGGATTGCAACATATCAAATTAAATTTATTTTATTAAAATTGGAAATTATCATCAGAAATTAGAAGAAAAGGAGATATGTATATATAAAATATATATACACATGCATGTCTGTGTGTAAGAGGTAGAGTGGAAAAATCACAATATAATTCGACAATCTTTAATCATTTTTATAAATGAAATTTATAAATTAATTTAACATCAAAAATTATTTTAAAATTATTAACTGTTTCAATATATGTAACATAATTGGTGCTTACATTTAAAACAAATTATTACAAAAGTATTATATTTTTGTTTTTTAAAAATATTATTTTTATTTCTAACTAAGGTTTAAATCTTTATGTATTTATTTAGTCTTATTTTTATTATTCCAATAAATATAGAATACTTGATATTAAACCAGTATAGGAATTTAATTTTGCTTTGAATTAAAATTTATTGCCTTATATTCATAAAACAATTTCAAAATATTGAAGTAAATGAATTACATAAAATATAGAAATTTTTGTAAAGAAAATTATAAAACTGGAAAAAACTTAACAATATATAAATTATTAATTACATATTATTCATTTTTATTTTATAATTTTTAGTTATTGTAAATAGAAACTGAAAAATAATTAATGTAAAAAAAGATTTATTATAACAAAAGAATGAATGATGTTAGTTACAATTGTGTGAATTTGATCAGGAATCTTCCACATTATAATATGGAAGATATTAGGCACTGTAATAATAAAAAATATTATAAGATTCTTTTGTAACTGAACTCTAGAAGTAGCAAGTTTAATAGATAGTTTTAAACAAGGAAAATGACTTGTTTTAAAAATAATGGATATATTGCATCAGAAAAACAAAAATAACGAGAACTTTAACAAATATAAATACAATAGATATTTTTTATTGTATATATAAACATCCACATCAGATCTGATACATAGCAATAACTTCTCCAAATGCTGTATAACATTGGGCTATAATAATTACAAGTTACAAATAAATTTGGCACTAGAGGGAGGCATTAGGTGCCATCTTATATTAAAGGGGCTCCAGGCCGATTCTTTTCTTTCAGTTTAGTCTAAAATTATTTAATTAAATTATAATTATTAAAATTTAATACAAGATGGCACCTAATGCCTCCCTCTAGTGCCAAATTTATTTGTAACTTATAATTATTATAGCCCAATGTTATATGGCATTTGGAGAAGTTATTTTTTATTGTAACACGATTAATGCTATGCTTACATAATTAGTTGAAGAAAGTTTGATATACAAAATATAAAAAGGTGGTGAACATGTCCAAATGCATAGGGAATATACTTCATCATATTGAGTATAAAGTTCAGTATTAATATTAAATTTTGTATCCAGAAAAATTTGAATCGGGTAATTAATTTTTAAAGTTTTTATAAACATATAATAGAATACTCTTTAATTTTTGTAATGTAACTAAATTTATTGGAAATAATTGTTTATTACAACTAATGTACTATAGGAATTGCTAAACCTAAAGTATTTCATTTATTTATGTTTAGTATTCTTTAAGTATATAATTTATTCAATTTGAGAATTTTTTGATTTATGTGCTGTATTTTGTTTGAAAGGTTGTGACAGGAGCAGTTGGAGGGACAGTAATGTTAGAAGCTGTGTCTAATGCAACCAAAACTTTAACTGCCATATCTGTTTCAGAAGTTGCCTCATTTCCACCAGCAATAAGGTATGTTAAATATTTCATATGTAAATATTTTTATTGTAATAACGATACATGATTTAAGAAGTTGTAATTAATTTTTAACCTTTTTCATATTTATTACTATTGTATTCTCAGAATGACAAAGTTGCAAAATATTTGCCGTTTGTTGCAAATAGCCGAAAGATATATATCTTCTATAGAAGAATTGCACACAGCACCTCGAACTATATTGCCACATGGTGCATCTTTCATTGGATATCCTGTTCTTATAACATTAAGTATTGATTCTAATAAAGAAATAACAATTATGGTATGATTAATTACAAATTTTATATGCTAAGCTGATTTTATAATTTTAGTCTTAATCATTTATACATTTTATAATAATCTAGTGCCATAGCAATGAAACTTTAGGATCTCTAAGACAACGAGTAGCCCAATATCTTCATCTAAATGCAGAGGAAATTCAATTACATTGGGGAGATATAGAAGTAAGATTTAATTGAATATATTTTTATCAGTTCATTACAAACATTCTATGTCTGTTATAATAAATTTTACTTCAAAATAATCACAAGTAAATATATTTAATCATCTTGATGATAACTATCTAGCCACTTGTCAAATATAAAATTAATAAAACTATTGTATCATGTGATAAATGTGACTATTTTTTTATTTCAAGTTTTAAATATTATATTTTACAGAAATATTTGATGATGATATAATACAAATTTTAGAATTTTTAATAACATCATATGAAAAATCCTTTTAATTCAAAACATAGGAAATTAAAAATTAAAATTTGTACTGCATCATTATCAGAGAATTTCAAAAGATGTAAAATGCTTTATGCACTCTACATTATCATCATTGAAGAATACCAGACTTATTTACTATTATATACTGTCATTTTCTAATATTTTTAATTTTCTTCAATAAATATCAATATATCTGCATATAATATTAAATTCACTTGCTGATAGATTTAATTTTCATTAAAATTAATAAGGATTTCAGTAGATTTTTTTTAAAAACCTCAAGTTTTTTGGCATTTTTTTTCAGTAACTTATCACACAAGGAACTCTTATTGATATATAGCGTAGGGTCCTTTCCCAGTCCTTTGCTTGTCTTGGGATTTTAGGAAAAAAGTGAACTGTTTCCCTGGGATCTGGGAAATCCTGGGATATAATTAATTATTTTAAGTAAAAAAAATATATAAAATATCAGAACTGAAGGTCACAGTTTGAATATTTATAACATGTTGATGTATTATAGTTGAATAAACTTATTATAGCATGGATGTGTTATGGACAAAGTGATTAATCGGGCATTATGAATAATGACCAAAAAGGGTGCGCAGTGTGATAAATATTGATTAATTTATCAAATTGACCGGTCATTATGAATACTGCTATCATCTAGTCGGGCAAAGTGATAATAATACATTGAGGAGTGATCATCCAACATACGCTAGCCAATCGGCACTCTGAGTTGCGCATGTGTATTGTGTTCAGTGTGTATTGCGTTTAGTACCAAATTTTAAATTCTGCGACATTTTAATTTGATTAAAAATCTCCACTTATTTTAAAACATTACATGTTTATATTTTTTTAAAGAAAATAGTTTGTAATAATTCACAAAAAATAAATATTTCTAAATGAAATAAGTGGAGATTTTTAATCAAATTAAAATGTTGCAGAATTTAAAATTTGGTACTAAACGCAATACACACGCGCAACTCAGAGTGCCGATTGGCTAGCGTATGTTGGATGATCACTCCTCAATGTATTATTATCACTTTGCCCAACTAGATGATAGCAGTATTCATAATGACCGGTCAATTTGATAAATTAATCAATATTTATCACACTGTGCACCCTTTTTGGTCATTATTCATAATGCCTGATTAATCACTTTGTCTATAACACATCCATGCTATAATAAGTTTATTCAACTATAATATGTCAACATGTTATAAATATTCAAGTTGTTACCTTCAGTTCTGATATTTTATATATTTTTTTTACTTTTTAATTTTTATTTTAATCTAAAATATCAGCAAATGTTACATCTATTACTACTGGTAATTATATTTTTATTACAAAAATTTATATTTTTGTTTGATATGAAGTGAATAAAGTATATTAGTTCATTATATTAGTTGGTAGCAGAATAAAGTTTTGATTTCAAACAAATATTTGATATAATGTGCGATAATTTCACAATGAATAAATGTACATGCATAATTGTTATATCGAGTTGTACAAAACAATATTCTACGTCTTCCTGGCTCAGTGCCAGCAAAAAATTAGGTAACTAGACAATGTTAATTTTGACAAAAAGTTACAAATTATCAAGTTTAAATATCAGTTCTGATATAAATTATTTTTTTTCTTATAAATTTTTTTAATAAAATATATTGAAAAATATTGTATTTAAAACTAAAGATATTAAATAAATGTACATGGTTTTTTCATATGAATATAATGATAATTTGATTTTTGGTGAATTTTTTTAAATAATATCACCTGACTGACCTTGATTGACCTATATTTCCCTTGGCCGTTTTACAAAATAAATGTAAACAAGGGGACATAGCAAAGGATCAAGAAAGAGTTAATACAGTGGAGCATCGTTTATCCGAATCAATTGGGGACTGGGGTTGTTCGGATAACTTATTTTTCAGATAATCGATTATGTACAAAAAAATATATTAACCTATCCCATGTTGAAAATTTTCTTCGTTGCATGTCTCTTTGCGTTGAATTTTTATCGATGTTAAGCCTAACGTAAATTTTTTAAAATAATAATTGTGGTTATTGTATCATTAAAAATTATTTTTTTATTTTGTACAAACAAAATAAATATATTGAAAAATATAAAAATTATATTTTGGAAGTTAATCTAGTATCAAAAACGATTTGATTCAGCACAACACAGTCCAGTGGAACGCTTTCGGTTAACCGAAGTTTCGGTTGACCGGCTTTCGGATAAATGACTCTCTACTGTATTATCTTTGTCATTCCTTAAAATTTTATTTAGGTTTGGAGCTCTTTTCAGAACCATTCTTGACTCCTTTTGGTCTGCAATTTCTTTCATATTTCTGTTATATGTAAACTTTGTGACTTTACTGGGATCATGTTTTGAAGCCTTTTTTGTGCTCTTCTTGTATCTTCTAATTATTCCTGTTATTGTGCTTTTTTGTATCCTAGGGCTTCGGCTACTTGTACAATTTTGTTGATCTCCTTTGCTCTGTCTGCAACACTGTCACAATATAGAAAGGCTCTTCCGATTAGAATTCGAAACGCTGCCAGCTGATAACGATATGGATCATTTGATTGCGAGGGGATGTACAGTGGGCTGTGCATTGATGTAAACATCAGTGGATAAATGCCTTTTTTTGAACTAAAATGTCTAAAAAGTGTATTATTAAGGAACTTTTCTGTTCCATTCTCAATTTCAGGCCATTGTTGTTACTATTGATCCATCAACAAATTCATTTATCTTACGATTATTCTTCCATAAGATAAAGATATTGTTGTTTATTTTAAAAGATATAAATATCTTATTTTAAAAGATATTTATATCTTTCAAAATAAACAATATGTTTTTTTGAAATCATAAAAAACTCTTTTCTCCAGTTTCGTAACAACCAACTCGCACAGTATTTCTGAGATTGGACTTCCCATTGGGACTCCCCTTTTTTGTCTGTTGTCTGGCCATTAAAGCTAAAGCAAGATTTGTAGCATATCAGTTTAGCCAGTTCTACAGTCTCATTGTTGTAAGAAATCAATTCGGTGTTTTTGCTGAACATGAATTCCAATAGTGCTTCCATGCAAGATTCGATTTTTATGGAAGGATACAAGTTTTTATAATCTGTTTAAATTTATAGCAATTTACATTATTTTTAGAAAAATTTTTTAAATTTTATTTATTTAATATTTTTTACTTATCTACTTCAATTTTGTAAAGATTTTATCTTATACAGCAATTTTTTTTAAACAAATTTTATAATATATCCAATCAATTACCTAGTTTTTAATTTCAATTTGCATTTAATAATCAGCTAACATAAGTAAAAAAAGATTTAAAAAAAAATATTATCTATAAACACGTATGTATGATGTAATTTATAACTATTTTTTCTTCTTATAAAATTTGTACAAAAAACAATGACTGAAGAGAGGTCTTAACAATGAAACGGGGTCAAAATGCATTTCCATTAATAAAGCCAATATCAATAAGAGTTCCTTGTGTGATAAGTTCCCAAAAAAAAAAAGCTAAAAAACTTGAAGGTTTTTAAAAAAATCCACAGAAACTAGTAATGGAAGAATCAATTAAAGATTTCAGTAATTTAGCAGTAATTATTATTAATAAATTTATTTGGTTTCATAAATTATTATTGTGATATCATTATGTAATTAAGCATATTTGCAATATATATTTAATTACACATAAATAAATATTTTTTTTTTATTTCTTGCAAGTACATTAATTTTAATTATTAAAGATTATAACGTTAAATATAATCCAAGAAAACATTTTAAAATTATTGTTATATATTAATATAACTTTAAATGACTTGGAGAATTTTGTATTTAATATATCTTATATATGTATACCTAATGCTGCAGAGATATAAATCTCAAGTAAGTTTTGATAAGTATTTTATTAGTTCTTAGAAAAGCTTTTAAATTTTGTATTTGTTATTTAACCATTAGTGCATATGTGGAGTTTTTATGATTCTGTTGAAGATTTTTCATATTTCTCTAAATTGTTAGTTGCATAAAATATTCAATCTCTCTCTGTCTATTTTATCAAGAGAAAAATATATATTTATATAATTTTATTTTGGAGCATTAATTTTCTGTAACATGTTATATGTGAAAATATAGTTACGCTTAAATTTAATACAAAAATAACAATGTTTAAAGTAATTTTCTATATTATTTGAAGTTTGAAATGGACTGACCAGACGCAGTAGAGTCCTGCTAGTCTGAACATCGCTAATTCAAACATGTTTCAGTTGGTGGAGAGGAAATTTTTTAACTCACAAAATATATGTTTTGTTTTGTATTTTCCAGTTGAATTTCAATGGTATTAATAGTACAAAAAGATTTAGAACTCCACAACAAAAAAAATCGTTAATTGTAGAATTTTGTCAGAAGGCAATTTTTTTGCAAGTTAAATGAAGACACAGTCTGTCCAAAAAGATTTTTTCTTGGTAATTACCATTTATTCTTATCAGGTGTTCCAGAATATACCTTTGATGATCAGACCTTTCTTTAGAGGCTACTTGGCCGTTAGGTTTAAAACATTCTTTAAAAAACACAGAAAATATCCAATTAAAAATTATAAACTTAAAATTAAAATCTGCATTTAATAATGCATTTCTCCAGTAGATGGAAAGGAAGAAAGAAGCAAAGTCGTCTGTAAGATCTACCTGTATATATAAAATTGAAGCAGGTAGATCTTAAATGATATATAAAATTTTTGATTGTGCTTTTTTCTATAGTACATTATAAAGTTTAATTAAATTAGGTCTCTTACAAATACAGGTCTTTGTTGATTAATGTGGTTAATCCCTCAATGCTACTGTGTATATCAAAATTGCATTAATCAAATACAGAGATACCTTGATACACGGCCGAACAATCACAACCCACTAGAACAAATTTTTAGTTAATAACAAATATTTTTATTTTAACAAACAATAATAGCAAATTTACCAAAATTTTATTTGCCGAGAAAAACATATCTATGTTAAGTAAAGACAGCTGTTAAAGCCACATTATTTAATATTTCTGCTACATATAAAATAGATTGCCACATTTTATTTTGCATGTTAATCAAATCCTGCATTAAGCAAAACCGTGTTAAGCAAGAGATACCTGTATATGAAAAATGCAATAAATAATAAATAATATATAAATGAAAACTTGTTTCCAAATAGTTATTGGTAATATAATATCTTTTTATGAATTATAATTAATGTCCAATTTTTTGAAGTATGATTTTAATTTTTGAATAGATAAAGGATGTTTATCTGAATTGTTTGAATATCTCTTTAATTCAATTGTAATGTTATCATTATTTGAGCTCTGAAATTGTTTCATATTGAAAATTTTATTGTTTAGTAGGTCTTTTAACAGTTCCACAATATTGTTTATAAATCTTTTTTTTTCAAAAATCAACTTTATTAAAATTTTGTTGGATAATCTGAAGTTTGAAAGATGATTCAAAAGTGTTTAGCTTGAATAAACTCATTTGGCTTCTCCGCCATTGATTGTTGTTCACAAAAGTTTTTCAATCAAGTCTTTGTCTCAGTAATTTTATCGAGTGTAAAACTTTAGTAAAAACTTTTATGAAATGTTATGTGAACGATATTTTCATAACACATAAATGATTGATTTTCTTGTGAAAAAAATAAGTTTTTTTATTACATATTTCTATAATTTCTATCCAATAAATTAATGGTTGATCACTACATTTTTTTTATAAATATATACTGATTTATGGTAGAGAATCGATTATCTGAATCAATTGGGGACTGGGGTTGTTCAGAAAATCGTTTTTCAGATAACTGATTATGTACAAAAAAATATATTATTAATATAGTATATTAATATGTCCCATGTTGAAATTTTTCTCCGTTGCATGTCGCTTTGCGTTGAATTTTTGTTGATGTTAAGCCTAACGAAAATTTTTATAATAATAATCATGGCTATTGCATTGTTAAAAATTATTTTTTTATTTGTACAAACAAAAAATATAAAAACAAAAAAATTATACTTTAGAAGTTAATTTAGAATCAAAAACGTTCAATTCAGCACGACACAAGTCCCGACACAGTCCAATTGGAACACTTTCGGTTAACCAATATTTCAGTTGATTGGTGTTTGGATAATCGATGCTCTACTGTATTTATAAATAAATTTATTATAGTTCAATTGCAGAACTGCAATAAAAATTATAATATAGTCAATATGTTACTATTTTGTTATATTTTATTGATTTTTGTTAAAATAGAAATTATTGTTTATGTAATAATTTTAATTTTGCAATGAAATTCCTGTAGACTTTTAAGTTTTGTTTTAAAATACATGCTAATATTTTTTAGTTGGCAACCTCTAAGGATCAGAAACTAATAGGACAGTTATGTTTGGAGAATAATCCTATGCTTTCTGTGAAAGCAACTTCTGGTGCTATTTTAAATAAAGTAAGTGATTTTTTAAATTTTAAAATGTCATATTTTTGAATTAACTGCCTTGATTTTAATTGTAAAATGAAAATCAGGTAATATATAAATTGGAGAAATCAATTAGTGATGTTTCATTTGTTTTTCTGTGTTTGTCACAAACAGCACTTATAGGCATTGCTGTCTTTCTTAATTCCTCTTTTTTGTTCTCTTTGCGCCTGTTCTTTACTTTGATGTTGCCAATAATATATGGCCTGTGTTAATGAGGGAAATAAATTTACCAGTAAATATATTAACACTAACTTGTAGGGAGCTGTAGAAATATATTTAGAATATAATTCAGAGCCACAGTAATATATTTAAAATTCAGAGAAGCAGAAATTGTCATTTTAAATTAAGAAAAAGGAATACTGTGGAATTAAAGAATAATAATGGCTTTTAAATCTTTTAAAATATTTGATTTGATATTTTATTAAAAGTAATAAAATTCTGCAGTTACCAAAGTTTAAAGAAATGATTAGCTATGTGTAACAAATTAATGTTGATGTTTATTCTTTTATAGTATATTATTACATAGAAAATGAAGATATAATTTTTCAAAACTGAGACAGTTTAGCAAACTTATAGAAAAAAGACAAAATATTGTAAAACAATTCAAAATAAAATATAAGAAAACACACAGCCGAGTATATCTTTTTTCACATTTCAAAAATAATAAAAAATCCAAGTTCATTTTTAAAAACAAAAAATTTGAAATTAGCACAACTTAACTTGATTGATCAAGTGCATCACTGTGCAAAATATGTTTTTTGGTAACATATAGATATTATAAAGAATTATTTTTTTATTATACAGTATTTTATATGTAGATACTAAACTGATCTTTTCTCACATTTCAAGCTATTTTGATATATATATATAAAGCAAATGTGCTCCAAAATAAAGCAAGAGCTAAAAGTGTTTCAAATTGAAAAGTTTGACTATAAAATCTTTGATAAAAAGCCTGATGCTGGCTCCTGAACAAGGTCAAAAATGTTTGCTTTATGTATATATCAAAATTGCTGGAAATATGTGAAAAGGTCAGTATAGTATCTATTTATAAAAAGTTCCAGCTAGAAAGAATAAGTTTTTATATTTTATATATTTTCTAAGTTTTGCAAAGACAATTTAAAATTCATGAAAGAAATTGTAATTATTGTTTTAAATATTTTGCAATGTAGAAAAACTGCAATCTTACTCTGAATGTTCTTTTTATGGAACAACAGCAATGGATACAAGAAAACACCTTCTTGATTCTTGCAACATTCTTTTGGATGTTTGAATTGCTACACTGCTATCTGATTTTTGTTACCAAATTTTATTCGGTGATAGTTTTGCCGTGCTAACTCTGTATAAAATATATAATTTCTTTGTTCATGTATCTAACTTAAAATAACGATGTTCTTTAACCCCTTTGTAATAACACCCGTTATATTCTGCATCTTTGAGACACACAAAAAGTGATCTCTAAATCAAGGAGAATTTTTATTTATGAAAGAAATTAATTTTTTTTTCACTTAAACTTTGTAAAAACTTTATTATTTATTTAATTGTTGTACTTTGTTTAACTTTTTCTAAAGTTTAGCTTTATTTAACTGTTCTGAAATAACAAAATCCAATACATTTCATCATTAAAAAAGTTTTATTGTATTAATTTATACAATATGTTTTTTTCTTTAATTAATAAATCTAACATAAAGAATAAGTATTTTCTAAAGAGAGAGGAACTTATTTAAGGAACTTATACTGTATTTCTGTGCAAATAAGGGCATACTGTTATAAGTAAATATATAAGTGAAAATTGCTTGTTTTCTCATTTATTAAACACACATCTCACTTTGCTTTTAAGAGTACAATTCTGTGTGTGCCAGGCTTGTTTTGGCTTTAACAGTATGGCATTATTGTGTCAATGTAAATTAAAGGTAAATGTACAGATACCATAGAGATGTAACTGTTCAGTGACATCTCCATGGTAACTTCAGACTAAAAAGTCGAAATAAAAAATATGCCTTTGATACTATAAAAATGTTATAAAAATGATTTAAAAATTTAAAAAAGTTGTGTGTTTGGTACTTTATATATATTTACTGCCAATTTTGCCTTCTCTATAAGTGTATACTCTTATTTATATGCAGAAATATATTTCTAGCAGGTTCTTAATTACATGATAGTTAAATGTTTACTATGGATAACATCAGCAGCAACATAACATAAATAGTTCGGCATAAATAATTTAAAGTTTTCTTGATATTTATAAAATTGAAACTAAAACAAATCAAAATAGTTGGTAAAAATTATTACATTATACTTCAATGGAAGAGATATGTGTCATTGATCAAAAATGGATTTCATAAATATTGATATTTTGAAAATAAATTACATTTATTATTTAATTATATTTCTTTTTAAATTAATAAAAAACTTGTTACCATAAATTGAAATTTGACAGTAAAATTTTTACATATATAAAATAAGTACTTCTGGTTGTAATTGTTTTTGTTTCCATGATGCATACTGAATTATCCAGTTTTTCAATATTTAGAAATATTTTAAAGTTTCTTTTTATATTAATTGACTATTAAATTGTCATATAACGTACAAAATGCACAGCAAATTGCGGGCTACTGGCTGCATCACGTAGTTGACCATTTAATTTCCAAACATTTTCATAGAAGTCAATGGAGGAAAAAAATTGGTATTTTCAAAAACTGGCTGTTATGTAGAGATGATTGCTTAAATAATTAATCACAAAACCAATTTCCACTATATAACTTCATCTGCATATAACTATACTATCTTCTGCACACTATACATCTGCACACTATATAACTTCAAACAAATAAAAATTGCATTTTTTTCCTAACCAAATTAATTACGTTATTGATTTAGTTGAATTAATTATAACATCCAAAACTTTTGCCTGCATAGTATTCTCTTGAGAAATTTTGCAAGATTCAAAAGCATTTAGGTATTATCATTATTCACTACTGTATTTTGCTGATTAAATCCCAGGATTCAAATAACTCTGGTTTTTGAATTGACTCTGGATTGAAAATTATGGGAAACATGTTAATGTAATGCACTGTACAGGGTAATGTAATTTAGAGTGATGGGTATGATGGGTATGGAGTTTAAAATTCTACCTTTTCAAATCATCTAGTGTCAGACAGCACTTTCTATTCCAAGATTCATGGTAATATTTTTTGAATAAAATTATAAAGTGGACCAAGTGGATCTTCCTACATTTTTCTTTCCATTTAGAACAAGTAAGAATTTTAATATATCTAGTATTTTTTGTTTTTCAAATACAGGATGTATTAAAATTTTGGAAATTTTGTAATCATAAAATGAATATTTTATATTTTTGCTGACTGCAATTAGTGTAAGTGTAATTGATAACACAACAATTTTGTTAGTCCTTTTTAATACATTTTTGGATAGTTATTTGTAGATAGTTGTATTACAATAAAGTTCAAATAACTTTATAAAAATAAAGTTTACAGAATACAAATGCAGTAACTTAAGAATCATATTGATCAATTTATTATGATATCTTAGCCATTTAACTGTGATGAATTATTAAGACACTAACTATTGATATGCTATTAAGCTATTCTTCTAGAATTTGTTGTGATCAATTTTAAGTCAAGAACATATCAGCTGAAGAGTAATTGAAAAAAGTTTGGTTCAAACTCTGTTTTAGAATGAGTTGCTGAGATACAGGGGTGAATTCTGACCAAAATTTTTGGGCATGCTGAAAGTTATAATAAGAATAATAGGCCTATCTCTAGCACTAAACAATAGGCAGAAATGTTATTTGGGGTGAATAAAAAAGTACGGACTGTTATAAAGCCCATTATATCTACACATGAAATATATGAAACATATAATGAAAAAGTATTAAAAATTTATACTGATAATTCAATTTTTGTGTGCCTTGACACTGGGGACCCAGAGCTTAAGCCCTATTAGTCCCTATGTAGATCCACCTCTGTACACAATACATGTATGTTGACTGGGTACCACAAGCTTTCAATACAATCTGGCCATGTTAAATGCTTTGAATGATGTCATGCATGCACATTTGTTTGCTGCACTGCAGTAAACTTCCACACGAGCAAGCAATCAAATTCCCACAAGCATCGCACTGACTTAAAATGGCTAGCCACTAGCTGTCAATGTAAACGCAAACACAAATGATAAAAGAGTTTTACATGTTAGAATAAATTATTATTAGCATGTTTGTTCTCATATTAAAAAAATGTATTGTTAATCAAAACTTTCTCTTAAGCATGCGGCACATGCTAAGCTCAGAGAATTCACCCCTGCTGAGATATAAGATAATAGTGAAGATATTCCTACAATGAAATCAAAGCAGACACGAATGACAATGTAATATCCAAATTAGAAGATGCTAAATCAGGTTAACTATGAAAACCAATTACAGTAGAGTGTCATTTATCCGAATCAATTGGGGACTGGGGTTGTGTGGATAACTGATTTTTCGGATAACCAATTATGTACAAAAAATATATTAACCTATCCGATGTTGAAATTTTTCTCCGTTGCGTATCGCTTCGTGTCGAATTTTTGTCGATTTTAAGCCTAATGGAAATTTTTATAATAATAATTATGGTTATTGTATTGTTAAAAATTATTTCTTTATTTTGTACAAACAAAATAAATATATTGAAAAATATAAAAACAAAAAAATTATACTTTAGAAGTTAATCTAGTATCAAAAACATTCGATTCAGCACGACACAGTCCGACTGGAAAGCGTTGCCGGTTAACCGACTTTCGGATAACGACGCTCTACTGTATTTCATATGTCATACAGCCAATAAATGGTTTTGATAGTTTGGAAAATGTGTGAGTAATTAAGATATGTCTTTTAATTTTTACTCATTCATCTCCTTTTGCAAGGAATAAACCCCAGGAAATGTATATTTTAAAAATAACTTTTAAGTTTAATAATGAAATGCAGTATTTTAAATTAATGATATAATTTGATTAAAGTTAGTGAATTATATACAGAGTTACTTGAAAGTTTGAATGGCTTAAATAAAATTAGTAAACAAAATATACAGGTTATTTTCAATTTTTACTGCACATGTAGGTGCACATATGCAAAGTCATCATTTTATAGTTTCATCTAATTAGGATCTTATATTTACAGATGAATTTCAGTCTTACTTTTCTTAGTTTGAATAAACATAAACAAATAATGTGTATTTGTTAATAAATTTTGATAATAAATAAATTTGTAAGCTAATACAAAATAAAAAAATAAGAGAAATACAATTTTTATGCATTAATAATAATCATAAAAATAATAATTTTTTTAGTCGGAATTTTTTAATATTATATATTATTAGTATTAATTTATATTAATATTTAAATGTTTTGAAACATTTAGAGTGAAATTTTCCCATCTTCTCCACAAACATTATTGGAATCAGTAAATTTTAATTCGTTAGCTACAGCATCAAGTGGATCTTCCATACGTTTTTCTTTCCATTTAGAACAAGTAAGAATTTTAATATCTCTTAAAATTTTATTTCTTTTCAAATTCAGTGTATTAAAATTTTGGAAATTTTGTAATCATGAAATGAATATTTTATATTTTTGCTGACTGCAATTAGTGTAAGTGTAATTGATAACAACAATTTTGTTAGTCCTTTTTAATACACTTTTGGATAGTTATTTGTAGATAGTTGTATTACAATAAATTTCAAATAACTTTATAAAAATAAGGTTTACAAAATACAAATGCAGTAACTTAAGAATCATATTGATCAATTTATTATGTGATATCTTTGCTATTTAACTACTTATGAATTATCAAAACTCTAACTATTGATATGCTATTAAGCTACTCTTCTAGAATTTTATTACACTCTGGATAACTGAATAACTTATTTCAACATTTATTTTATTTTTTTATTCATTTTTTATTATTATTTTATTATTATTTCTTCTTTATAATTTTTTATTGTAATTTAATATAAAAGAGTTTTGTTTGTATTAATAATTTTTATTGATGGATGTTCATTAATCATATTTATTAAATAGTAATAAATTCAGTTTTTACAGTTTTTGTTTTAGCAGCTTGTAGCTATTACATAACAAATTTTTTAAAGAAATATTCGATCTTATAATTTTCAACTGATTAAAATAGACATTTAAAACATATATTATTTTACAATTTTCAATGCAAAGATCATTATTAATGATTTCACTGACAGTCAAGAGAATCAATATTTATAATATAATAAGAACAATGTACAATACATCAAGTAGTTTTAAAATTAATTATGGTTTAATAATGTTGAAAATTAATCTAATTATTCATATATGAAAGTGTGTTAATTCTTCTTGATTGAGTATAAGGTTTGATAAGTTAATGTATACTTTATTCAGACAAGTATGATATTTTGAAAAAATATCCAAAATTTATGAATTATAAGATTAAGTAATTATAATTTTTAAAATTAAAATCTGATTATAAAAAATAATTTAGGAGAAAATGTTGCCTGGTGTTGTGATGTCTTCAGGAGGTCAAGTTTTTTCTATGTTATTTCAATTGGCAATGTTGGAGGATTCCAAGTAAGTATTAAAAACTTCTGTTTTAAAAAAATATAATATTTACATAATATTGCAATTATAAGAATTAAATTATTTGATAATTCATTTTGAAAAAAAATATTATTAGTTGATATGTCTTTTAAATTATAAATTATTTTTAAAAATTAAACTTTTTATTAGATTCAACAATGAAAATATTTATTAAACACTTATTTGCTGTTGTATTCTTTTAAAATAAATCTTTGATTTTTGCTATTCTTCTTTATGTAAAAATTCTGCAAAAACAAATATAATTTTAAGTAATGCTATTGGAAAAAGAAAATAAAAGTAAGGAAGGTATAGTTTTTACAGCATGAAATACATAATTAAAAAGTTTGTCACTAATCCTTTTCTTTGTGTAAAATGTTGGCACAAATGCCACCATGATATGTTGGAATTATATACAAATTTACAGATTCGGAAAATAAATATGTGATTCATATTTCAATAAGATCAAACACGTCATTCCTCTTTCAACTATCTCTGTTTTATTATGGTGGGAATTCAGTACTAGACTGTAATATCTTGGTGATATTTGTTGTCCAGGTTGATTTCAACAGAGTTTTATTATGAAAGACACTTGCCAATACTAAGATGAAAACAACATGCTAAGGACTGAAGATTTTTAGTTAGTATATTGGATGTTGTGAATGATCTTTCAGCACCAGTTGACTATACTACTATATAGATCTAGCCTTGTATTTACATTGGGTTCTACATGCATTGACCATTGTGAGAAGCCAGGGGCACGGGCTGTTCTCGAAATGCCACTTAATCGGCATGGGTTTGTAAAACCCGTTTACGTTGTTGTCGGATGGCTTTAAATCTGATAGGAGGGCAAGTTATTGAGTGGGGAGGTGCAATGGGTAAGTTGTTTTAACAATTAAACAAAGCATTTATTGAATATCTAAGGCTAAACATACATGCAGATTATACAGATTAAATAAGGTTAAATGTGGTTAAAATGCAAATTATTTACAAAAAGACCAGCAACTACTCTAACTTCTATGTCACATGCCTAATTTCCTTATTGCAGAGAGAGAGTTCTCAGATTTCTAGCCCAAAATACCTCTCAGTCTTAATGGGGAGCCTTATGTGACAATCATTCTTGTATGGAAGATGTGGAAGTCTTAAGTGTCTTCTTCTGTTGTCTTCTCAGACAGGATCAAGAGATGGGAGACAAAAATGGACACTAGCTCAAGAATAACTTCCTGTGTCGATCACCCTGAGTTTCCAGTGACTCCAGCTTTTATATCATTATTGTGGGAAATGGGTCATGTGATCGTCTGTTGTTTATTATGACTTGCATTCTTTGAAGAGTCGTTTCGTAACAGACTGCCTTCGTTTTGCTATTGCGAAATGAAGGCAGTCTGTAGTCAGAAGTTATAGTTTAACTTTCCCAATTGATTGTTGACATCAGATATCCGATCTGATGCTATGCGATGAGTTTTTTCCTAACGATGGATGTTTACTTTAACTTCTGAAAAAAATGTTTTAACAATTACAAATTTCTAAAAATTTGGGCTCTTAAACTGTCAAGCTCACACCATAATTTACCCTTGGTTTTTATTTTATTAATATTTACAGAATCTTTCTGCATTATCCAACTTTGATTGAATAAATATCTTCTCTGTTGGGAGTTTCCTTTCTTACCTTGAGGATCTTTTAATCCTTCTACTTCCATCTCTTCACAGATGTCACCAAAGGTGACAAGCATTTTGTTGTAGCATTCCTAGCCAGTTCTGTTTCCAGGATTATTCTTATTCATGTATTTCATCAACACTGTAAAATAGATAAATATGTTTGAAGAGAATAATGTTGGTTTTTTTTAATATTCCTGCATCTCTTCTTTGTTCTTTAGCTCTTAGAGTTATCTATATCCTGTTATATATGAGCATTGATGACTCTAATCAACTCTGAAAATATGTTTACAGTATCTCAACATTTCCCTCAGTATCTTGACAAACTGAATGCCCAAAAGTGCTTAAAGATATTGAATTTATTGTTAACATGAAGCTTAAAGTATAAATCTGTCATTCTAATTAACCCTCCCAGCTTCTTCATTTTTTTCCTGATTTGTTGGATTAAATTCAGGATTTTCATCTGGACAGGAGCAAAATCTTTAAACTTAAATGGCTAGGACTGATAGAAAATTGTGTATCTTATTATTTATTCTTGTTATTAACTTATAATACTTTTTGGTGTTTGTGAGGTTTTGTTAAATGTCCATCTTTATACAAGGTATTTTTGATAGAAAAGATTTAATAAAAGCTTGTTAGATATGCATTATATTGTGAACTTACTTTGAGTACTAAATTCTGTAATAATTTAATAGATAACAAAGAATTAATTGATACTTCATTTCTGTTTTGATTACTTCTATACTTTTAATATTTTTATTTATTGATACTTCACTATGACACAAACAAATATAAACCAGCATAACCACTCATTTTTAAAGAGTATAGTTTCATTTTCTCTAGGTTTTGTAGAAATCTATCATATTTGATCTAAAAAGTTTTCATTGTTTTTTAAATTGCAGCAAAAAATAATTTAATAGCAGCCTGTATTAAGGAATGAAAAACAAAAGTAATTTTCTTACAATTAATGTTAACTTTTCCAAAAAGACAAAATAACTTACTAAAATTATTCATTTAATCTTGGTATGTAATCATTAGATTATATGTTATTAAACATTGCAAATTTTTCTGTAAGCATTGATTATTTTTTCAAAGAAATATAAAAATTATTGTATAACTTTTATAATTTCTTAGAATATCAGCAAGAATTAGAAATTTGTTACATTTAATTCCAACCGATCCTACAATATTAGATTCTCTGGATTCTATAAGTGTAAAGGTGAGTATTGTTTAAATTAATATTTCTTGTTGTTTTTTTTTTGAAAGACAATATTAACCTTTTTGCATCACAAATGAGCATAAATAAGAAATTTAACATTATAACAGATGAAACATATTTATTTAATTAAAAATTTAAAATAATCTTGTTTTTAATTAATTAATTAATAACATCTAGCGGACCCAGCTACGCATTGCTGTGGCTCAAAATGTATCTATTATAAATGTGTAACACTCCCCACGGGGGGATTTTGAAAAATACCTTTTTAGCGTACATTCTGTTGACATACCCCATTAAAAGGCAATCAAAACTGTAAAAAAAACGCATGTAAAATAGTATAAATAGAAGCTGAGTTCTTCACAGTAAGACTTAATCCTGTCCCTCACCCCTCGTTGGGGAGAATTTTGACATGTATATTATATAAAAATACATGTGTATTTGAATGCAACGTTGTATCAAAATTTCAAAGGAATCGGTAGGAACAAATGAACATTACATTTATATTTATATAGATAGATAGATGACCTGCTTTAGTTCATCCAAATAATGCCTCACAGAAAATCAAACTTAGGTCATTGTACTCACGGAGTTAGAGCCATCTGTTGGACATAAAAGCATTAATCCTGTCCCTCTTCTCTCTGGGGGAATTTCGACATCTATATTATATAAAAACATGCCTGTATTCGAATGCAATGTTGTGTAAAAATTTCAAAGGAATCAGTGAAGAACTTTTGGAGATTAGCTATTAGGAACAAACAAACATTACATTTTTATTTATATAGATTATGTATATATAATAGTATGTATAAATTTTTAAATTTTAGGTTTATAAATTGTGTGTGTATTTATTTTTTTTAAAAATGAAAAAATCAAATCAGTTACTATACTATTGAATTTTTCATAATAAATAAATTAACTGGTAATTTCATGCCAAAATTTTTAGACATGAATTAAAATGAAGGTTAATGTGAGCCTAGGTATACAAAATGACGGTGCTTCTGGTCGCCATCTTGTTTGCACACGCAAATGTGCAAACAAGATGGCGACCGTTGACAATAACATAAACGCGCCTATATTTAAACTTTTTTAAAACTAAACATTTTTAAAACGTAAATTTGCTACTTACTTTTTCTCCCTGCTTTTGGTTACTTTTCTTACTCTTGGACCAGAAACGAAAAATAAAAAAGTCATCATACTACCTATAAATTCAATCGATGCATGGACGAAATGAATTACGAGATTCTATACATCAGTGATTCGAACAAAATTTGCCTGTATTGTACATAAATTTTACTCCTCTTAAGAACTGCAGTCTTACGATTCACATCTCTTGCCTTTTCACCTACGATAGGCAGCATCTCCATAGAGGGTGGCACCTGCGATCCACGGCCACCTAGTCTTCCATGAGTCGTTCACGTTGACTTTCGGGTTGGAAATCACTATTACATATCCTTGGTTATGACAAATTTAACTTCTCGTTTAATTCAAGTTTAACTCGTTTAACACACATTTACACACTTTTAAACACATTTAACACATTTACACACTATAAACGCACATTTAAACCATGTTTAAACACATTTAACTCGCATTTGCACACTTTAAACGCACAATTGAATCACATATAAACCCTTTACAAAATTTTTACCTCACTTACACAATGTTAACACACCTTTAATATGCTTTTATGACATTTAACACGCATTAAACACATTAAGAACATGTTTAACATGTTAATTACCATTGATAAACTTTCTTCCTCGATAACTTTAGACTTCGAGTAAATTGTACAAACTTTAAAAAAACATAGACACTTTTAAAAAATTAACAACGTGCATAATCTGTCTACATCGTAACCAAAATTCGAAATTCACATTATTTCTCGTGTTTCCTGAACGGAATTTTTTGATGGATATTTGCATACGAAGGCATCATTATCAGCGCATCTACATTTCTTTTCTAAAAACACTTGCCATCGAGGTTACTGGAAGCGCCGCCATTTTGTATACCTAGGCTCACATTAACCAGAATGAATTAATTTTAAATATAAAACCTTAAATTGTCTTATAAATTATTTATGTTTATAAAATGTTGAAATTCAATTTAATATTTTTATGATAAAATTTTAAAGCAAAAATCAAATGAAGCTGTTTCTCCAACAACTGATTCCAATAAGTACAGTCCAAGAACAAGCCCTAAGAAAACAATTCAAAGTTCTCCAAAAGAAAAGCCAGAAGGACCACATGAGATTTTGAGGAATTTGTTTGATGTAAATGTTCAAACATCTCCTTTTAAACTCCTTTATAATCTAGAGGTAAGGAGTGTAATCAATTTTGAAAAAATCAATTTATTTGTATTGTGAATTGAAGTGATTTGGAATAAAATAATTAATATAAAGTTTGTAAAGTAATTAAAATTAAAAAGTTTTTTTTTTCAAGAATAATTATTTCTTAAAGCATTCATTCAGAACAGTTTATAACTTTTCTTAAATGTGTAAATACAGTAGAACTGGATGTAACCAAAACTTGGGTCCAGAGACATTGCTTACTTAGATGTCTAGCTGTTAAAAAGTTTCTGTATATTTTACAATACTTGATGGTTTTTAAGTACAGTCAGTCCATGATATTTTACCACTTTATCATGACCATTTTATACTTCTGACAGCTGAAACTGTCCTATTAAAAATTTTTGTTATTCTAAACAGTTGGCTGCACTTGCTAATGGCACAGTACAATAATCAAATGTTTAATGCAATACTATATAAGCAGATAAATAAAAACTATATAAAAATTATTGATAAGTTTATTCATGTTTAACTATAACTTGAATTTGTCATTAGCCTTTAAAAAGCAAAAATGGAACTAATTTTTTACAGATCGCTTGGATCAGAATTATCATTCTAATTTCAACTTGTATGCATATGTGAATCTTTTGTTAAGAAAATACCATAATTAATTGATTAAAATATTAAATTTTGGTTTGAAGTGCAATTCATCAAAAAGTTTTGCTGTATTGTATTATGGTATCTGTGCACAGTAACTGATTACTATATATATATACACACAGTATTATATATGCTTATTCATGACCTTTGGAATCACATCTTATCATAATTTTTTTTATATCAGTTTTGCAATGAGAGTTCCAGAATGAAAGGCAGGCAGTTTCTTTGTAAGTTAGGGACTCCTTGTAATTGATTGCATTTTACATTAACATTATATATGTATATAGTGTATATTTGGCAGTAGAAGCATTAAGTACTATTTTTTTTATACTAAATTTAGAAATAAATAATTAAATGTTTTTAAATACTTAATAGTGCTTGTAAATATGGAGAAATCTTGATATGATCGGGTTCAAAAAAAACCACACAAGTGATACAAATGATAAAGCCAGATGAACTATCAGGCTAGAAGTGGGCTATTTAATTATACAAATACAGTACTCCTCACTTTAAGACCGAGTTCCGTTCCGACAACTACGTCGTTAAGCAAATTGGTCGATAAGCGAGGAGGTTGCGCCGGGAATATAGGATCGTTGTAAAATTATACAAATTATGCAACAAACTTCAAATTTATTCATAAAAAGACTGTTATAGTATGCTATTAGCCTGTTATACTACTATAAGACTATTATAGTACACTTAGTGTGCATGTCACTACTTGCCACTGACCGACACTCAAGCTGAAAAAGGGGATTCCCTGAATTGCAGGTCAAAATTTGATTGGTCATAAGTGCGAGTGGTTGTTAAGCAGACAGGTCGTAAAGTGAGGAGTACCTGTACTAGCTTGTTACATCTAGCTTTGCCTGAATTTATAAAGTACCAGTCACAGTAAATTTCAAAAATGTATGTGGTTAAACCCATTTTAAGAACATTATCAGAATAAACTACTTAAGAAGTTTATAGAAAAATTATTAGAATTAGTTTGGTTTATTTGATTATGGCAATGCAATATGTGTGCAATCTGATGAGGAGATGCCTCCTGGGAGGACTTCTGGCCCCTATTTAGGTGTTACTAATGTAAATCAAACCCTGAAAATTCTACATGGCCAGCCCATTGGCAATGTGCAAACCCACAACCAACTACCAGTGTTTGGTGGTTTTATCCACTTGGCCACTGATGGGCACTTATTAGAAAGTACCATTCAGAAATGAAAAAACCCAAGTTTATAAATGTGGATCATTAAATACTTATATAGTTGTCACAATGTAATACTCTTGACTCCACACAGGTGAGTGCTTTATGCTATCTATTGCAGTAATGATATAGCACATGCACTTCACGTTATAACATTGTCACAGTAATTAAGAAATATAATATTTGTATTTTTTAATTTTATATTTTTTTATATGAATTATATTTAATTTATTATTTAAAAAAAATTTTTGCTATTAGATGATTCTACATGTAAAACTAGCAAATTGAATATAAACAGAGTTTATAAATATATAAATTTAATAATTAATAAATTGTTCCTCGAAGTCAGATTAAGTCAAAGTAGTTTTTACTTGTTTTTAAAACTGAGAATAATCTTTATTTTTAGTATTTTATTAAACAGAGCTTAATTGATATATAGAAATCCAATCAATATTTTGAGGTGGACTGTATGACATTAAGTTAGAAGTGTGTTAACATTACTACAAAGTTTTGTAGCAATTGGTCAAATGGTCTAGGAGTGTATAGAGAACAAACAAACATCCTCATTTATATATACAGTAGAGTGTCGTTCATCTGAAAGGCGATTAACCGAAATGTCAGTTAACCAAAAGCGTTCCAGTTGGACTGTGTCATGCTGAATCAAACATTTTTGATACTAGATTAACTTCCAAAATATAATTTTTTTGTTTTTATATTTTTCAATATATTTATTTTGTTTGTACAAAATAAAGAAATAATTTTTAACAATACAATAGCATGGATTATTATTTTTAAAAATTTACGTTACACTTAACATCGATGAAAATTCAATGCAAAGTGACACACAACGGAGAAAAATTTCAAAATGGGATAGGTTAATATATTTTTTCATACATAATTGGTTATCCGAAAAATAAGTTATCCAAACAACTCCAGTCTCCAATTGATTCGGATAAGCGACGCTCTACTGTATATATATGGATATGAGATTTATACAAATTTGGATATATATAACTAAATTTGTATAAGTAAGTAGGCAAGTAACATTCCTGATTATGCTATTTAGATTTTGCAAGCAAGATTTTTGCTTCTTTTTGCAATACATGACTCATTTGATTTATTTTATTTCTGTTAGTCTTCCTCCAAAATTATCCGAGTTCTTAATGTCTCTTTTCCATCATTCAAGGTAAAATATCAGTCCCAGTCTCCTGAAACTTGATGTGATTAATGCTGGAGTATAAAAATGGAAATGTCATTTGATAAGTTTCAGGATGCAAAGAAATCTTATTGACACTGAAGATAAGCATGGTAGTTTTTAAACGATATTCATGGAAAACATTTAGTAAATTGTTCTGTTTACTTAAGAGAAGTTTTGGAAAATATTAAGAAATTTTTGTTCCTTTGTCTGCAAAAGATAGTGCCCATTTATTTAATGAAAAAAAATATACCAATAGTCAGTCTTATGACTATATTCGTAAGACCAGATTATTTTGTCCACTAATTACAGGTATTCACTAAACTTAGGATTCACTGGTTGGAATAAAATTTTAAAAATTAAGTGAGAAAGCTATAAAAATGTTAAATAAATAACTGTTTGTTTAAATCAGGTGTTTCAAACTCATTTAAACACGGGCCATTAATGCAACTGGTAAGATTCATGCGAGCCACATCACATTTACAAATTTTCTTAAAATTATAATTCGAAGTGAGAATGCAGGAATATAGATAGGGCAAACACATTATGTAGTTCAGTGAATTCAACTCAACAATATATAAGTGCTATAGTATTGCTTTTATTTAAACATTTATTTTATTTAATGTACATACTTATAAAACTAAAATTAATTGTTTTCCTCCTCCTTTCCAATATCTGGATTCAAAGACTATGAACAATCTTCATTATGGCAGATAGATGTTTATCAGTGAATCTTGATCTGTAAGCCGTTTTATTTTTATTTTAGAGCATCACGGCCATGTGCCACAAAAATCACATTGGGGTCCGCATGTGACCCACAGGCCGCCAATTTGACACCCATGGTTTAAATGATTAAACAATCAGTATTTGCTAATAATAATTTATATCTTATAAGTTTTATTTTCAAAATTTTATATATTAAATTTATGTGTTATTCGAATATGCTAAGTTTCATTTTTTATTGTAGGTTTTATGTGGTAAATTAATAGTAGTTATGCAAGATGCAGCTACTATCCAAAGTGCTCAAATATTTTGTGAAGATTTTTTAAATGCAGGAGGATTAAAACTGGTATTAGGAGTTCTGCAGAGAGACAGTATGCCCCCTGAAGTAGATTATGATATTCGACAAGGCTGCTACTTAATGGCATTAGTTATAGCTAGGTAATTTATAAAATCTTTTAATTTTTTATGCATTAATTTGATATTTTATATAAGAATTTTATTTAATTTTATATAAGAGCATTAAGATGTGAAATGTTGGAGTTGTACCACTGAAAATAGTTAGGGTTGGAGCACCTACTATTTTATACTCATAAACAGATGAAATATTATTTATATGAACTGTCTTAATTTAATTTAACTTACTATTTGTTATTGTTGTAACTTTGCATTATTTACAGTATTATGAATAAGTCCAATTTTTAATTTATTAAAAGAATTATTTAATTTTGATTATATAATATTTTCTTTGATTTCTATACAAGAGGTACTGTACATATTCTTTTGACATCTTTCAAAATTATTAAAAATGGAAATTATCTTTTTCTATTTAAGTAATTCAATTTATGTTTTTATAGAGGAGTTTTAATCATTTCAAATACGTTTAAGTGTTATATTAAACTAAAGTTGTTAAGTATTTTTTTTTTCTTAATTGTGATAAGGATATTTAGTATAAAAATTTAAAGACAATTTTAAAAAATTCTTATAAAATAAAAAATGATACAGTAACACAAAATAAAACTTTAAATTATCTTTATTGTTTTCAATTCAATTAAATATTGTTTTTAATAATTTAGAAATATTTCTAATTTGTTTTTAGTATATTATCTATTTCAAACTCAGAAGTAAATTGAACATTTCAACTTAATTTCAAACTAATTACTGAATTCTATTTTTTTTTGAGTTTTTCTTTGTTAGCAGTTAAAACTGCTAACAAAGAAAATTAAATTACATTAAATCTGCACGTTACCTCTTCAGATGGATGATTTATGAATCAAAAGTACTAAGACATGAAAGAAAATATAGCTAAGTGACTGTGAATTCCAAAAAAGCAGTGGAGTTTCAAAAGCAAATATACTGTTAATTTTTTCTTTGAAGAATTAATTACAGTATTTAAACATTTATCATTAAGAAAAGTATCTTGAAATCTTTATATAAATCAATAGTTTTTATTGTAAACATTAGTGATAACTGATTTTGTTGGCTTTGTTGTTCTATTGTTGTTTAAATTTTTATTATAATATATTCTAATTAGTTTTCTAATTTCATTTTTTTATGATTTAAGGTATCTTCTATGTGGGCAGACAGGATTAGAATATGGAAATATACCTCATAGCTTGGGATGTAGAATGAATATTAAAAAAACTTCTCAAGCATGTTATTCTGAAAATATTGTTAATCCTAATATACATCCTACAATTTCTACCAAAGCAATACAGGTAAGCAAATATAGTTAATAAGTTGAAATAAATAGAGCAGCACAGTGAATTACCATTCACAAGTAACATAAAAAGTACTAAAGAGAAATTTTATTTTACTAATAGATAAAATACTGAAATATAAGGAATCTAATTAGTTTTGACTGCTATATATTTATCAAAAAGTATTATAACTTATTACAGAAATAATTTTTGCTTAAACATTGTTGAATTAGTTTTTAAAATTAAACTCAGTTGTTATAGAAATGAAGGCATATTTTATGATATAAACAAGCTTCTTCAAAACATTTGAATCGCTTTACTTCACAGGAACTAGTTGAAAAAATATATTTATTTTAATTCAAATTTAAATTCTAATATTGAATTTAAATCTATTAAATTCAATATTAGAAGTTGCTTATTTAAAAAATTAAATCATTACAGGGTTTTACTTACAATAAACAAATTTTATTCAAATTTAAATCCAATATAAATAAATATTATATAGATTGACATGTTATTAATTTTGTTAATAATTAATAATATAATTACTTTGTAAAATAGAAATATTTATATGTAGGTAGTCATAAAATCCAAGTAAAAAATACAACCTATGGCAATGAATATAAAATTGCTTTATAATTCTTTCAGTATATGAAGTATTAATAGAATAATAATACTAATTTTTGCCATTTTTCCCAGCTTTTTAAATTTATTTAATGGATTATCTAAATTATTTAATCATTATAAAAGTCAACTGATTGTCATATGTGTAGTTTTATATAATGATAAATTATTCTAATTATTAATTACATTTATAATTAATGATTAATGTTTTGATTTTTTAAAATATTTATAACAGTGTGTATTTATGTGTAACAATAAATTTTTATTATAATAACTTTTTAAAATAGACTTTAAATATTGGTGAACTGTTGGAAACTTTATCATGTATTATGAGAGTTGCTTGGGCAGCAGCAGCTGGTCAACTCCATCTTGCAAATTGTCCTCTTCCTAGTAGTAGTCATTTATCTGGGAGAAGAAGTAGGCAGAGTAGCACAGGTAATATAATTAAATTACTAAATTAAAAATATTATATATTTTATCATATATTTATCAGATATATCATGTATTTATAACAGCACTTTTCTAAAATATTTGTTTATTGTAGCTACTGAAATAATATGAGAAGTAGACTATTGTATTGACAGTTATTATTCATACAAGTCATATGTTTTTATTTTGTATTTATTTTAATTAATTATTAATTTTTGTCCAATAAACTGTTTAACTTTTGTAATTTTTCTACTTAGTATATGTCTATTATGCCTGTTGAAGTATTAAATCTATGATACTATAAGTATGCTATATCAGATTACATATTTTGTTACATACTATTTTTGTTAATATATCAGATATTAACAAAAAATTAATAGAATCAAGAGACACGAGAACTTTTTGGAAACAATAGTAACAACATTTATGGGCTATACAATATTGTCAATAGGTTATTGAGACAATATATTGATTGTTAATTAAGCATTAAGGCTAACTAATAAATTGAAAAAGGCATATAATGTTAAAGAAGAACTATAATTGTAGATTATAATATCCTAAAAATGTATAATTAACCCCCTTGTAACAGGCTAATGCCTACTACGTTAATAAACTTAATTCATATCAGATTACATTGACCAAGATGTATCTCTGAGGGATATTCATTTTATTTAATGTAAAAGTTATTTATGAGAATGGATTAATTGAATTTAACATATATTTAATTTTTGAATTGCTAAAATTACAACCAGGCTGATTATATGGGGGTAGGGGTGCAAAAATAGGTATATTGTTGTTATTATGAAAAAAAAACATGCAGGAAAAAACATTTAACTTTATGCATAAATTAAATCAACTATAAAGAATATGAAGTAATAAAAGATAAAAATAATAATGAAATTAATTAAACCAAATATCTGTATATTTATTCAAACTACTTTTACATCCTTTTGGATAAAAAAAGAATAAGCAAATATTGAATAAAATTGGAATATATTTATTTTAATTAAGTTTCTAGACAAATGAAATAATAATATATGAATATTTAAGAATTTTACATTACAGTAGGAACTTAACTTTTATTAGAAAGTTGAGAAAAGAACAAATATATTAATAGAAGTAGTAGAAGAGTAGAAAAGAAGAGATATATCAATAATCATAATAGTATTGGCTATTTAGCAAATGATAAATGGAATTAGTGAGTGTTTCAAGTAATCACTTGATATAATAAATATTAAAAAATTGATGGAAAACATTTAACCTGAAATAGAAAATTGGCATTTCTAATACATTTTTTTTTCCACTAATTTATAATGAAATTTAATGCTGTTTATTTTAATTTTTTTTATTTCATTCTTATGCATTTTAAATATAACATATATTTAAATTTTGCTCTAAAGGAAGTAATGCAAGTAGTGGAAGCGAAGGTGAAAGTCAAGGACTTCATAGTGGTGTTTGTGGTCAACAGGAATATGTAAGCAGCAAAGATTCTCTTTTAGCCCAAAAATCCTTAGAATTTCTTGTTACTTGTCTTGAATTACGAACAGATGTTTTCAGTAAGTAAAATTTTCATTTATAACATAAAATTAAATATATTTTAGATAATTTGATATAAAAATGTAAATTTAAAATATTGTGTTGCGTAGTTGTAAATTGATTTTAAAAGATTATTAAGAATGCTTTTCTTCTTGTAAACATTTTTAAAAATTATACATCATCATCATCATCATCATCATCATCATCATCCTCTTGCACTCATATTACTAAAGTAAAATTAGAAATGCTAATATTCCATATTTTACAAAGAACTTTTATGCAATAATCTAAGAAAAAAAAGTTTAATCAAACTCATATAAGAAATCTTTCAATTCTTTTTCTTTCAATTTTTAATATTTCTAAACTTACAGTATGTTGAATATTTTACCATCATCAGCTATAAGTCTTACTTATTTTTTAAATAGTTAGGTTAAAGTCTTTTAATTGAGTTCTTATGTATTAAGTAAGAATATTAAATTAAATCAGTTTGCTTTAGTAAATCACTTTACCTTTAGTAGTAGTAGTAGTAGTAGTAATAATATAGGAACATTTTTGAAAATATTCAACATATTACATTAGTATTAGCCAATACAGTCTTTAAATTCATTTATTGAAACAAAACAATAATCATGAAAAAATTTATTCAAATTAATTTACTAGAATATAAGAGTCTCTTATGTACAGTACATATTTTAATCATATATCAAACATTCTTGTTTGGCAATAGTTACAATGAAAAATATGTCTTTTTGATTAAATACTTTGAACTTTCTTTTTATTTGCAGATTTTATGAAGATTTCAAAAATTGACTTTTTTCACTATATTTTACTTCTCATATCTCTTAAAATAAGATTTCTGATTAAATATATCTTTTGATAATCCGAAACCATGTCATAATTCTTCTTTGTTGGTTAAATGCTATGTAGTGTAATAAATTTGAACACTTGGCATTCTTTCATCTTTTATTTTAGTTTAGTTCAGTTCAGTGGTTTTCAACTGAACTAAAATAAAAGATGAAAGAATGCCAAGTGTTTAAGCAACAAAGATGATTATATCTTTATAAACTTATATATTGTAATTACAACTACTGTGAATTTATGAAGTAATAATGTTTATTTAAAATTATTTACAAAGCCTTACATTGATATAAATTAATATGAAATATTTAATTGGAAATATTCATTTATTCATTAATGGCCTCAACCTAATAAATATATTTATATATACAAAATATATGATTAAAAATATATGCAAAAAATTTCAGGGATTAGTTATTTGGATAATTTTTAGTATAAAAGTTCATATGTTCAAAATGGCATCATTTTAAAGTTACAGAATGTTTTGTGTGTGATCACCTGCACCAATATATTCAATATTGAGTATTCTCCACTACATTGATTGATGCATGTGTGAACTGCCGGGGAGGTAGAGGAAGTTGACACTCCCTTTTTGGCAACAGGTCGTTGACCTTCTCACTTGTCAAGATGATGCGTTTACGTTAATAGTCTCGAGGGGATGGGATTGTTCTGTCCAGTCGAGTGGAAGGAGAGAGGGGTTCGTTGATTTGGCACAGCAGATATCCAAGTAAAGGACGACATCATTTAACAATGAAATGTCTATTTAGTTAACCAATAAATTGTTATTACAAAAATCTAACATCAAGGGAATTTAATATCTCATCCCTGTTTAGTAGTACTAATTTACTAATGCGCAACGGGGCCGGGAGAGAGTTCACATGAGATGGTTCCATACCTCTTTAATAGTCTGTATATAAATTGGCAAGTCCAGATGAAAGAATGCCATGTGTTTAAGCAACAAAGTCAGGCAAGTTTGTCTGGCAATAGTTACAATGAAAAATATAATGTCCAGACAAGTTTGGCACCAAGGTAGAATTAATCCAAATACGTGACTTGTTTGCTGGCGATGATCGACTCCCCGATGGGGGAAGGAAGCATCTTTTATAGCTTTGTGATGGGAAAATCGGTCATGTGATCAATTGTTATAGATGATAAAGGTTATAGGTGTTCTCGGGACCTAAAACAGATGACAAAATTTGGATGTTAACTATAAATTATTGTGCAAATCAAGCTGTATTCTGCATGGAAATGATAGAATGTTGCTAGCTATTTGAAGAGTGTTTCAAGTTGTCCCCGCTAAAGGATTTTTTCTACTAACCCATGATAAAAGGGAAAGGAAATTAATTAAAATTTCTTTAGGAAACTTCTGGATTTCACACATGCGATCACACATTAAACATCCTGTAACTTTAAAACCATCCCATTTTGAACATATGTTTATATGAACTTTTATGATTAAAATTATTCAAAGAATTTGCACATAAAATTTTTTGCACATATTTTGAATAAATTTGTATACATATACATGTACAGTACATACATATATGTTCCATCATTATTCTATACTATATGTTTTTAATACTTAACCACTTAAAACTAGCTTTATTGCATTCAGTTAATATCTTTTGATAAATCACTAAAATTTCCATATAAAAATATTTTATGAAAATAGATAACTTGCTAAAAAGCTAACTTTGCTAATTTTACTAGTAAAATTTAAATTGATATTATATTTTAAATGAATAAAAAAAATTTTTTTTTAAACCTTTGGTAATTAACAAAAATTAAGTAATGTTTAAAAGATTTTTAAAACAAAATTAAAATTTAATGTCTAAATTATACTTTTGTTGTTTTAAGAAAATAATAAATTAATTTGATTTAAATTTTTTTAAAACTATTATTTGTGTAGCTCATTCATTTCAATCTATGTTTAATTTTAATGCATTTTTTCATTCTAAGTTCAAAATGATTTACTACTGTAATATCCAACTTATTTCTGATCATCATTTGTCTACATCACAACTTTTTCTTTGTTACTGGCAGTTGTAACGTTTTCCTTTTAATTTATATTATCATACATTTAAAACTATTTTAATACATAAAAAAGTGTAGATTATATATTTCATGATAATAATAATCTTTTAATACTTTTAATAAGAAAAGTGTCAATATATTGAAATATCAAGAATATGCACTTTCTTCTGAATTTTTATTAAGTAGATTTTTTTTGAAAATTCTAAAAGTGTACTCCTTGAAATCATTTAAAAAAAGGAAGAATAAATAAATTTAAAATCCAAAAAATTTGCTCCTGTTAAAAATGGCTGATTTCCTCAGCTTAAAAGGAAATACTTTTTTGGAATTTTATGATACAGATATTTTGTTTACAAGATTTGGTTTATTTCCTGGAACAATGTTTTATTTATATTTACCCAATATACTTATCTTACAGAATAATAATAGAAATAAGATGGAATTATCTTAATTTAAATTGCATTTGCTATTTTCTAACACCTTGGACATTTATACTTAAATATACTTCATAAAATTTGAAAAATTTTTGTTTTCATTCTAAACAGAATTATAAAAGCATTAATGAAATGTTTTAGTGATGATTTATTTTGATATTTACTATTATTTTACATTTATTAATCATTATTGTTAAAATAAAAAGGTTTTAATTTAATATTCATTTGCCAAATATTATTATTAATATGTAAATAGTTATAAATATCAAGTCTTTTTAACTTTACTTTTATTGATTTTTATACTGAAAATTTCTATTGTTATTATTTTTAACATATTAGAGATTATTTTTATTTAACTATTATTAAGAGAAAATATATAAACAGACTTATGATTTATTGTTAGGACATCATCATCATATTACTAAATGCTATTATTGATGTAGAGATAAAGATATATATTTTTACAATAATGAGTTTTTAATTATATTTTTAAATTTCAGATTCATTTTCTACCATGCCATGCGTTCCAGATTTCATTATAGATATGTTATTAAGGTCACCGAGTATAGATGTAAGAACTGCATGTCTTGAACAGTTTTATAAATTAAGTACGTTCCAGTTTTCTAATGCCACCATAAGTCCAAGGCATTTTTTAATCCAGAAGCTTCTAACAGCTCGTCTTCCATTATGGGTTCCTACCAGCAGCACAAGGGGAGCAAATCAAAAGTAATATTAATATATTTGTATTTTAATATATGTATTGCATTTTTATTATAGGAATTATAAGGATTCATTGAATGGAAAATGCATCGGAAGCAAAAACTAAACAGCACATTGTGATATTTTATTCTCTACAAAATAAAGCATTATGTATATATTTTACACAAAAAATAAAATTAACAGAAGATATGTTATTTTGTTTATTAAAATTGAGGAGATTGTTATTATTGAAATAATTAATACAATTATATATTTTTATTGAAAAATATTAGTAATCTTCACTTTTATTTAGTTAGCAAGTTAGTTTAGTTTCAATAAACAGTTCTAAATTTATTTAAATAATTAAAAATTTTATCTACAACATTTTCCTGCTGATAGAAGTCAATTCTTACAATTTTGAATTATCAAAAAGATTGTTATTTGAAACATTTTGAATACAGACGTTTAAACTTCATTATAGGTACACAAAACAATATTTGTACAATACTGTACTCAATATGGCTGTCTGCCAATGACAGTTATGAATATAAGTCAACATTTTAACTAATATTAACAATTATCAACATGAAAAATTTTGTCTGTTTTTCAAACATTTTTAGTCAAGAAAAGATGTGTTTTAAGCATTTGATAGAAAAATTTATCAGAAAGAAAATGGCATAAAGTAGATCTTATTAATAAAGAAGTCCAACTATAGATTATAGTTATTATATACGAAATAATTATATACATTACAATAACATATAATAAACTTTGTAGAAACATTTATAATCTTATGTATGATATTTTCTCAATTTTATAGGTTATAAAATTAATATTAAAGTATTTTCAAAAACTACAAGTTTGATTTTTGCTATTTTTTCTTATCTTCATTACTTGATACGAATTAATTATGCTTGTGTACTTGTTATATGTATGCTTGTATACTAGTTGTATACTTATATGTTTCATTATTATTATATAAGAAATACTGAGGCAATCTTATTTGTTACTTTTACAGATTGTTAAGTCAATGCAGAGAATATTTTGAATTTGTCTGCAGAATATTAAAAGATTTGAGTAGTAAGTTCTTAATTTTATGTATAAAGCATAGAATTTGTAATAAATTAAAAGTTATGAAAAGGTTTTTCTTGAATTTTGAATTTTGTAGAGATATGATCAATAAAGAATGATAAAATTGTTTTATGTTCTGAATAAAAATGTTTTTTTCTTTGTTTTTAGTCATGGAACAACAAATGCTGCACATTGATGCAAAACAAATGGTTGAAGATGAAATTGCTTGGTTACAAGGGTTTTCATCGTCATGTAATCCCGATTTACAAGTAGCAGATAATGCATTATTAGCAGGTCATTTTAATTTAATTAAGACATTATTAACATGTGAAAAGATTAAAAAAAAAGAAATTGGTAAGAATTTAATATATGTATATATTTTATTCATTTACATTAGACCCCCCTATAACACGGTAGATACGTTTCATGTTACATGAATCCGTGTTGTACGAGTCACTTAAATACATGAGCCAATCACAGCTCGTGTGCCGGGCTGTGATTGGCTCATGTATTTAAGTGACTCGTACAACACGGATTCATATAACATGAAACGCATCTACCGTGTTATAGGGGGTCTACTGTACTTATTGCAAAAACAGAATCATAATAATAATTATAATCTTATAATTAAGTTTATACATATATATGAGGTGTATCTGATTCCAAATGGTACTTTTTAAATTTTTGAATTATCTGTGCAGTCTGAATACTATTATAAAGAACTATCAATAAAATGTATTTATTGTTCAAAAACAGTCTCATAGCATTCTACAAGTTTATGTATAAATTAATGTTAGTGATGTCAAGTTTAAAGCTTTAAAGGACTTTATTGAATACTTAAAATTAAGTGAAAGGAAATAAGACACACTTTGGAATGACACATTTCATATATTAGTCAAATATAATTATTCTAAAATCGTTAGATTTTTTTGGAAATTTTTGTTTTGAAAGCAAAGCTTGATGTTTAAAAAAACCTTTATGTAACATATGATATAACACAATGAAGATAAAAAATCAAAATCCTTAATAATGTTTAAAATATTTAAAGCACTAATTTTTTGTTATGTTGACAAGTAATTTAAAAATAATACACAAAACATTAATAAAATAAATTTTAACTTATTGACATTAAAACTATAATTGTTATACAGTATTTTAATTTGTATTTTTGTTTTAAATTACTGTATTTTTATTGTCTGTTTTAATTTAGTCTCAGACTCACAGATCATAATGATTAGTCTTTCTGTTATTGGTAATATGATTTTATAAATAATGTTCTAATTTGATTAATAGTTTTGATTCTTCCTTTAATATCATAATCTGAAGTATTGCTTGCTCTATTCTCTTACCAAAAAGAATATAATGCTTTCATCAATATTTCAAATGTTTTTTTCAAAATGAAAACAATGAAAAATTATTAACAGAAAACAACTTAAAAAGTTAAAAAAATACATAAATGAAAACATTTTTTCTGTTATTAAGACTTAATCAGATAATCTTATCTGACTTTGATAATCCTTTCAAAGCTCTTCTACTCCCTTTATAATATTAGATGAGAATATATTTCTGATTTGACAAGCTAGAGAGAAAGAGAGAATGGTTTCTAATTTGATTAATGAATAAAGATTATCATTAGTATTAAACTCTAAAATTAAATGAGTCTTTTGTCATTTAGATATGAAAATACATGGATCTTTTAATATGTAATCTAATATTGTTTTATAATTCTTTAAGAATTTGTTGTAAATAATTGCAAAATTTGAAAAATTGAGCTATTATTCTGTATTAATCTACACATTGTAATAATATGATTTTTTGAAAATTTTTCTTGACTATTTTTTCTTAGCTATAGCTGTGAACAAGGAATTATTGTGTTAAGGGTTTTGATTTTAATTGTTTATGACAAGTATTGTCTTCATATTTTCAATGATGGAAAAACAAAAATTCCAAAATATAACTTATATGTTTGATAATTTATTATTTTGTGTACATTTTCATAGATTATTCTTAATTTATTAACTAAAAAACAAGATCTGTTTAAAGTGTGACTTAAAGCTGTATGCTAATACTTTTGTAATATTTCATGACTGAATTTTATTTCTAAACTTAAATTTGTTTTATTTTCTAAAGCAAAATAAGGTAAAATATTTATAGTAACTGCATAAAATTTATTTCAAAAAAGTAATGGAATAAACTTAATAAATGTTAACATAATGTTAAAATAATTTATTTAGTTACTGCTGAAACTAAATTTTATTATTAATTTATGTATTACATTTTGCTTTTTTTTGTAGGAAAAATATTGATTCCAGATCTACTAAATAAATTTTTATTTCCTGCTTCACATTTAATATCTCACGGGAATGACAGTAATAGTATTGCTCTCACACCAAGGTAAATAACATTTTGAAAAACAAATTTTTAAAATTTTAACAATTATGTTTATTAAGATGGATGTTGAGTTACTTAAAGCAGGCTCTTTTATTAGTTCATAAGATAAAAAAGAAGAAAGGATGATCTTATTTTCATAATTTTCATATAATTAGTAATCAGATGAAAATATCAGTATTTACATTCATGCTTTTCAGGTAGTTGTAGAAATTACTTGAAAATATTTAAAATTGACGAGAAATATAATAGAAGATACAATTGACAAAATTATCTATTACATATGTTTAAAAATAAACAAGTATTGCCAGGTTTTATGGAACATCTTTTATAAATTTTGTTTTATATTTATTTAAAATATTATGTATTGTTATTTCATTAACATATTTTTAATAATTACATTACTTTATGTGCAGAATCAGTAGCTCTTACGTTTCAGTAATTCTATTTCTATGAAAACATAATTATAAGTTAGATTTTTAAATTCAAATATTTAGAATTAACAGACTTTTTCTTTCTAAACACATTTTACTACATAAGAAATAAAAAACGATAATAAATAAATGATATAACTAGAAAAAACGATATGTATCTGTTGTTATTTAATTTGATGATTTTAAAGATGAATGAAAATTGAACTATTCTAAATGGGATTTATACAATGCATGTTATATCTATAAGATTTATAAATATCTAGTAATATTCTCCTTTACATAAATTCTATAAAAAATAGGTTTGTGAAGATGGAGCAAGCTCAATCTTTACAAATTCATTTTTATCTTGAACTTTATTATTAATTAATTAATTAATATCCAGGTAGATGCTTCTTAATTTCCACAACAACACCTTATCTCACTGAGAATTATTTATTAACTTTAACAAATGTTTTCAACTTCAGGTTTTTAAAATCTATGGAACATTGATAACTGTTCTTTTCAAATATAAGTTAAGAACACATTTAAAATATAAAAATCTTTGGAGTAATGAGCAATTTAAATCCAAAGAACAAATTATAGTCATACATATATCATTTAAAATAATAAAATATTTATATATATACACAATGTAACAAAATAATAAAATATAATCAGATTAAAAATTTATATTCTTAATATCTTTTGTTGATTGTTTGGACATTATGTACTATTCTTAAATAAGTTCTTTTCAACTATACATTTTTATGCTGTGTGTAATACTATGTCAGCTTTTTCCAAATTCATTGCTAATGTTATAATGTGCAAAGTGTCCCCTATGCTTTGGTACCACTTGACCAAAACGTTGACATTGCTTCGGCGATGACTACGTCTGGATAGAAGACACTGCATGAGACACTACCATATCTCATGTGACACGTAAGTCGCGGCAGCAAAATTGTTTTGGTTAGAAAGTAGGTGACACGAGTGGCTACATATGGTGTGATCGGATTCGGATGGAGGCGAGTGAGACAGTGTTGGAAGCAAGACACTCAGATACTAGGTTAACGAAACAAATACCTATTTATTTTTCGTTACTAGATATACAGGCTAACAGTAGCAAGATAATTAGATCTTGGATATGAAAGTGACATGGACGTGAGAGAGAGTTTACATGAAATTGCGCATTATTATAAATACCTGGAATCAGGAGAGAGCTGCTGGTATATGAGATGATCGTTCAATCGTCTTTAGAGTATTTTATACTTGAGAGTTCAGAGCACACTGGGAACAGTTTGAAGAAAGGTGTGGAAGGTTCTATCCGGGACAGGAGTAGGAGGACATAACAGAGAATTTTTGAGACATTTACTAAGGTTTCTGTTTGTGACTCATATATTCTTTCTCCAAACCCAATTCTTCATCTTTATATGAGATTTTGTATACTCCAGTTTGCTCTCCTTTTTTAACTTTATACCTCCTCATTTCTTAAAAGGCTATAGATGGTGCATGCCCTCTTGAAAATCAATGGTGCAAAGCAAAAGATCAGTGGTAGAATGGGAGGAAGCTAGCATTATAAATCAGTACACTCATCGACATTAGTGATTAAATTTGGAAAAAGTTGAAATTTATAGAAGTAACCTTTTGGGCAGATGTATGAACTATAAAGATGCCACAGTATTACCCACAGCGTGGAAATACAGTAGAGAGTCGAAAATCGGCATCAATTGGGGACTGGGGTCGTTCAGATTAGGGATTTGTTTTGATTACGGTCTATGTACGAAAAAATATATTAACCTGTTTGATGTTCAAATTTTTCTTCGTTGCGTGTCACTTCCTGTTGAATTTTTCTCCGTTGCGTGTCGCTTCGTGTTGAATTTTCGTCGATTTTAAGCCTAACGAAAATTTTTATAATAATAATCGAGGCTATCGTATCGTTAAAAATTATTTCTGCATTTTGTACAAACAAAATAAATATATTGAAGAATATAAAAACATGAAAATTATACTTTAGAAGTAAATTTAGTATCAAAAACGTTCGATTCAGCACGACACAGTCCGACTGAAAATCGTGCCGATTATTGGGCGATTCCGATTACCAGGGTGCCGATTTTCGACTCTCTACTGTATATAGTTGAAAAGAACTTATTTAAGAATAGTACATAATGTCCATACAATCAAAAACAGGTGTTAAAAATGTAATTTTTTTTTTCTGTGTATATATAAATATTTTATTATTTTATTAATTTAAATTATATATGTATTACTATAATTTGCTCTTTGGATTCAAATTGCTCATTATTCCAAAGATTTTTATATTTTAAATGTGTTCTTAACCATTATATTTGAAAAGAACAATTATTAATGTTCCATAGGTTTTAAAAAACCTGAAGATAGTCTGGACAGGTTAAAATGTTTATTAAAGTTAATAAATAATTCTCAGTGAAATAAGGTGTTGTTATGGAAATTTATTATTATTATTATTATTATTATTATTATTATTATTATGACATTTTTTGATATCGTGTACTTTGCATTTGATAAAGATGACTGTATTTTAAATAACAATTTAGAATAAATGTTATTTATTTTGAAATTTTAAAAGATTATCAAATTAAATTCGAATTTTAGTGTATCTATGAAAATTTCAAGTTATTTATTTTTTCAGATGTTCTAGTAATGAAACAAGAGTATCAGCTTATGAATTGTTAGTTGAGTTAGCTAAAGAATGTTTACAAAACATGGAACAAATTGTCGATTATTTAATAAAAATGCATCATTATTTAAAACCAGAACTTGTGAAGGAATATGAGGTAATTAAAGTAGTTGCGAATTTTTAATCAAGAATCATTTACTAGATGTTTAATATAAATAAATTAATAATTTAAGTAGATGATTAATTTTATATATATAATCATTTTTGTTTTATAACTGTATCATAAATTTAATTTATTAAATTTTAAAAAATGTTCATATTCATTTATTACGATACAGACTGACAAGTTTAGATTAATAAACAATAATTTTTAAAAAAATGTTTTTGATCGAAATTTGATTATCATGTATAGAACAAATTAAATATACAGAATAGAATAAGTAATAGTAGATTTTTTGAAAATTTTATGTCAAGGATAGTGCCAAGGATAAAGTTTTATGGTAGATATATTGGAAATTCTTAAATATATCTGCCTGAACCTTCTGCTATTTTTTAAAAAATGTTTTTATTTGCTGTGCTTTTCTACTATTCTTATGTTAGCCAATTTTTAATATTATTGGAGATATGAAATAAAAAAAAGTAATTAATTTATTATTTGATTTTTGGTTGGGGATTTGAAAATGTTTTAATTCCAAATTTTCTGAAAATAAAAAGAAAAAATGTTAAAGTTAGATTTTATTCATATTTTTTTAAATTTTTATAATTTATTTCTAAAGATCAGAGCTCACAAAACTTAGTCATGATGATATTCATTACTTTCATAAATATTTGGATAAAAAATATCTTTACTATGAAAGGCAGAAATTGTTTTCCATGTTAACATAATCATAATAGTTTTCTCAAATTGCTGATTTTCTGACAAATCAAGAACACTTAGATACCTTTTTTAGTTAAGTGTTTTGTTATGCTTATCAAATAAGTTTTATGGACATGGATATTCGTCTTGCTATGATAAGAACTTTATGAAGTGTATTTAACATCTAGACTTTAATTACTTCATAACAAACCTCATGCAAAAAGAATAGTTTTTTTGAGAATTCCCAAAAACATCAAAATATTACTTAGTTATTTTTTTCCATTGACCTCCTTAATTGCATTTATTCATTTATAAATACACTCTTTGACAAAAAAAAGTTGACATGCCAAGAAAGAATTATCTAATTGGAAAAAAATTTGGTGTGTTTATTATACATGCACAGAAAAAGAAATTTTTACAATTTCAGAACAGTTGGATGATTTATTTCAGGGAAAGAGCTACAAAAACTGAGGAAGTCAGCAAAATGTTGGCCCATCTCTTGCCTGAATGCAAGTTGTTATCCGATGTTGTATTGATTTATAAAGTTGATGGATGGTGTTCTTAGGATTTTTTGCCAAACAGTGTTCAATTGATGGGCTAAGTCATTATCATTCCCAGATGGTGATGGGTGACACCCCAATAAGTGCAAAATGTGCTCAATTGAAGAGAGATCTGGCTAGCCAAGAAAGGATGTGATAATTACAAGGACATTTACATGCGAGGCATGCCATATGTGGGTGGACATTGAAAAGTTTGTCCTGGGTGCTGTGAAAGGAATGGTATCACAACAGATCTTAGAATGCTGTTAATATATTGCTGGGCTGTGAGGGTACCATGGACTACACTAAGAGGATCTGTCTATCAAAAGAAATGGTGCCACAAACTGTAACTCCCTGTTGTCGGGCCTTGTGGCATTTGATGGTAAAACAGGATTCTGGCAATGGCCAGAATGTTTCCATATACAACTATGTTTGTCATTGGGTTCAGTTTGAAAAAGGACTTGTTAGCGAAAACAATTCACCTTCAATCAGAACAGTTTCATGTTAATTGAGCCTGGCACCACTGCAATCATTCTTGATGATGCCTAAGGGTCAGTGACAACCAGTATAATGGAGGTTGTGAGCATGTACCGCTTCAGCATTGGTCACACATGTTGGATGATTGATAGGGACAACTTAAAACTGCTTGAATAATCATCCCATCTTTCTGTTCTGTGATCATTCTAGACGGTCCACTGCCTACTTTTCTCCAGACTTTGCCATTCAAGATCCATTCATGTCAGCATCATCTAATTGCCGCATCACTCTGACTCAAATGTTGGTCAATACATCCATTTGTCCATCCAACCTCTTTTAGTCTTATGACAAGTCTTCTTTCAAACTCCTTTGCTTGGTTGAGTCGGTATGAATTTGTCAGTGAGGCATTGTTCACAATCAATAATGATCAGTGCAAACAAATTTCACTGGAAGTTTAGTCCCTCAAAGAAAATCACTTTTTATAGACACCATCAGGATGGGTACTTTCAATGAGCTGTAGCTCAGACTATTCCTTCATTGGGTGTTAATTTTCATTGTTTGCATATTCAGTCAAAAGGCACTTGAATATGACATTTCATTGCAACTGGATTATTTTTTGGGGTGGTCAATTTTTTTGTCAAAGAGTGAATAATTTTTACAAACTTCTATTTCTTCATACCAACATTCAAATAATTTATCTTGATATTGTTTATATATTCAAACAGAGTATTTCTTGAAAGCTGTAGTATATAGAAACAGGTATCATAATTTAAATAAAATATTAAATGTTTAATTTTGAGTTTTTTTATACAACTTTATACAATTTATCTACATTAATTTTTGAATAAATGTATAAGGTTTTTAAGTTTTTAGAAGCTTATATAATTTGGCTCAATATTTATCACAAAGAACATGCTGTGATAACAAGGCAAAATCAAGAATTATTGCTATATATTTCTGCAGCAATCTTATTAGGTTTTTTCATATTTATATTAGAATTGATCATATTTATATTAATCTACTAATTAAAGTTTAAATATATATAAGAAAATAAGTGTGTATTGTGCATACATATATCTGCATTTTAAAATTTACTTATTAATTCCATTATAAATTGTGGATAAGATTTTATTTTAAAACAGACATATAATTTTTCCTATGATGGAATAAATGATTTTTTACAAAACTGATACTTATTTAAGAACTGATATCAGATGGACAAAGTCTATAGAGGAGCACGATCATTAATTTAACAAGTTAAATTATTTTCATAAAAAATACATAAGAGAAATTTTAATAACTTTCATGCTGAATGACATATACTTATTTGTAAAATAGTTGAATATTCAAGTTAAGAAAAAAATACAATTTCTTGTAAGACTATACATTTACACGAGTCTTTCTCCTTCAGTCCCTTCACACGCTATTCAGAGGCAATAACAAGTCTTTGGCGAAACTGACCTTTTATTGTAGGCTACTGTCCACCATCCAATGTAAAACAGTTATAGAGTCCTCTAGCGGTAGCATACGTATTCATTAAAATAATAATTACATTAAATATTTGCTGGGACAAATTCACAATTGACGAAGACTTGTTATTGCCTCTGAATAGCGTGTGAAGGGACTGAAGGAGAAAGACTCGTGTAAATGTATAGTCTTACAAGAAATTGTATTTTTTTCTTAATTGTGAATTCGTCCTGGCAAATATTTAATGTAATAGTTGAATATTCATTTATAGAATAAATCATTGTCGTTTGTCTTGTTCTTTGCCTTTCTCCAACATTTGAATGGTTATTGCTTGTGTTTTGATTTGTTAGAGCCTTGTCTTGAATCTAAGTTTATTATTATTCAATAAATTATTCCACTTCTGATTAATTTTACTACTTTGTTTTCTTTTTATTAGATTAGAAGTTAGATATTCTGATTGTATTTTGATACATGAAGTTTTAAATTTATTTTATCATCTATCATTGTTATCATTCTAATCTGTTTTACATTCCATAAATCAATTACAGTAGTGCTTTGTTATATCACGAATTTAGATATATCATGATTTTTTTTTTATCCCCAAATTATAAAAGCACTCAAGTCAGTAAATTTTAAATTACCAATTTCCATTGAATTTCTTTTTGCGATGAAATGTGGTATTTTATTCCTACCATTGTCTTTAAACTACCAATGCAGGTGAAACAATAAATTTATCAAGATCTAAATAAGCAAAACAGGTGGACAGATCAATTACCATTTATGCTTTATTCCTCTTTACATAAAATGAAAAGATGAAAAAGAAAGATTTTCTCTCTTCTTGACAAGCAAAAATTGAAAAAAAATATTTTGATTTTTTTGCAAAATAATGATAAATTGCAATTGAAATATTAATAAAATAATAAAAACATTTAACATTAAGTTGTTTCTAACAAGAAGAAAAGATATAAATATTTGATAATTGCTGAATAATGTTTTGAAATCATCAATAATAATTACATCAATGCATTGCATAACAAAATAATGGATTCTGGATTTCTTGATTCTAAGATGCACTTTTTTTTTTAAATCCATTTTTAGTTGACCAAAGTAGAGTTGTGTCTTAGAATCAAAGGCATTTTACTTTTACAGTCTAAAACAACAGTCAACATACATTACAAGTATAGATAAATCTCACCACATGCATTATGCATTTATACAACTTTTTGTTTATACTATTCAGCACTTACATCAGTTAAAATAAGCTTTGCCGATAATGCATGTTGAATTTAAACTTCTTTTTAACATATAAGAAGTCGTAAAGATAGCTTTATGATACAGTATTAAAATGAATAGTTACTATGTGTATTCAGATTTGCATGGAAATAGAGCTGCAAAAAATTATCTGTTCCATTGTATTTGTGTTGTTTTTCTAACTTGTTACTTAACAAAACTTAATAAATTGGCTATTTAATAGTTTTCCCTTCATAAAAGGAAATTTTTAAAATTCAGTTTCAAATCAGTAGCATTTTAGAATCGAATAAATATGATAATTTCAGGTTAAAGTATTGTATATATCAAAATTTCAGATCAACCTAGACTTGTAAGAAAATTGTATATAATAGATTATTAATGTTGATTATTTTGTTTGTAAATAACAAATTTATGTTATGAATGTTTTAATTGCAGTAAGGCACCTAAAATCTTCTATTAATTGTTTAGTTTGTAAATTATTTAATATATGATCAGTTAAAATTGAATTAAAATGAATGAAACTAGGAAAAAACATTTATGCTATTGAGCAAAAAAAAAAGTATTATTTGATTTCAGGAGCCTCACTGTAAATAATTAAAATTTTAAAAATTATTCAGTAAAATTTTTTCAAATAGTATGAACCATTAGTGGCAGGACGTTTAGCTTCTGGTTATGTTGGTCTAAAAAATGCTGGTGCCACATGCTACATGAATTCTGTCATACAACAATTATATATGCAACCAGGGGTAAGAGAAGCTATTTTGTCAGTTGATGAGGGAGATATAGATGAAGAAAGGTAACTAATATTTATAAAATAATTAATGTAAAAATATTTTGTTATAATTATACAATGCAATTATTAACAATTTTCAAACAAATATTTATTCAAAGATATTTTTTAAACTAATTATCATCATTTCAAAAAATTGTCATATTAAAAAAAGATATTTTAATGAGAAATTTTAACAAATAAATCAATATAGAGATATTTAAAAAAATTTAAACAGAGGAAATAAATATTTTGGATGGAGAATTAAATACAAATATAATCATTATACACACTTAGTATTATTCAGTCATATTGATAACACAATGCAGTTTTTGTTTTGTTATAACTTAATTAATATAAATTATTATTAATTTTCAGCCTTTTTTATCAGTTTCAACTAATGTTTGGCCACTTGTTGGAATCACAATTACAATACCATATTCCAGAAAAATTTTGGAAGTATTTTAGATTATGGGGTCAACCTATAAATGTAAGAGAACAACAAGACGCTTTTGAATTTTTCACCCATCTGATTGATCAGCTAGATGAATATTTGAGTAAAAACGGTTGGGAACCCATTTTTAAGGCAAAATATGAAGGATCATTTTCCGATCAAAAAATATGTCAGGGATGTCCCCACAGGTAAGATCTAATTTTGATAATTATTTAAAATTACAGACATAAGCAAATGTTTTAGGAATTTTTAAACAATTTTAAAATATTCATTGTAATTATTTATTTATTTTAAAATTTGCATGAAGATAATTATTGAATTTTTGAATTATTTGTGATTTAAGATATGAAAGAGAAGAAACATTTACTGCACTTAATTTACCTGTGAAAAGCCATAATTTATTGGATTCACTTGATCAGTTTGTGAAAGGTGAATTATTAGAAGGGGACAATGCCTATTTTTGTGAAAAATGTGGAGAAAAGGTAAATTCAGACTTTATAGATCTATTGTGATAGCAAAAAAACAGTTTTAAAATTATACTTTTTAAATATAATTTTAGAGGAATACAATTAAAAGGACATGTATAAAGTCATTACCACCAGTTCTTGTGATTCAATTAAAAAGATTTGGATATGATTGGGAGGCAAACAGAGCTATGAAATTTGATGATTATTTTAAGGTTAGAATATTTATATATTTATTTGAAAGTTATATTATATTTTATTGAATTATTATATTCAGTTTTGCAGAAAATTTATATTTTTTGTTGATTTCATTTAATTACAGTTTCCTTGGTTATTAGAGATGAATCCATATACAGCTGATGGTATACACGAAGAAGAGTTATTGAAAGGTCAGAATGAAGAGAGAAATGAAGCCATTAAGTCAAATATAAAAGCAAATAGTTTTATATATGAACTTGTTGGTGTGGTTGTTCATAGTGGACAAGCTAATGCAGGACATTATTATTCTTATATCAAAGAAAGAAGGTAATATTATTAAAAAAATGATAACAACAGATGGTTTTGGTTAATTAACCTATTTGTAGTTAACTCTTAAATTTTATTTGTCAAAATATTAGTGTGTTGAATTACTAATTATTTGCACAAAAACTATTTAATAAAATTTATTATTTACAAACAAAATTTATTATATTAAAAAATTTTCTTTTTGCAACATTTTTAATAATAATTTATTATTTAAAAATATAAAATTATAAAAGTAATTATATAATTATACACTTAATTTAATTTTATGTGAGATCTAAAATATTATAAAAAGACAATTATTTGATAGCTTTTATAAATTTTAATCTTTATTCAAATAGTTTATAATGAATCAAAATGAAGTATAAAAGTAAATAGCCTGAACTTTAATAATGTTTGTTTGGTGATAATGATAATATGGTGCCACACATTGTTAAGTAGCAAAATAATGCTGCTGGAGAGCATTCCTGATCATTTTGATTACTTAACTTTCTTCAGTTTCCTCAGAGTTGTATAATAGTGTTTGGCATTAATTCTACAACTTTTTATTAAGAAGCTCAATGAGGCATTGTTCTTGTCGGTTAGAAAAGAATGTTAGTAATGATGATCCTTATTGAGATGAAAAGGAAAGAAGAAAAGGTAAAAAATAAGATTATGAAAGAAGGAAAAGAAGTAAGAAAGAAAGGAGTAGCATAACTTTTCCTAACACTGGTCTGAATGTTCTTTCACTTCTTAGGTGGCAGAGATCCATGATATTTCCATTATAGACTTTGATGCTTGCTTCTGGTTGAAAGTGACGGCACAAAGATTTGTTTCCAACAACAACCTGTGAAAGAAATGCTACACCTTCAGTGGGGTATCACGTCAGATTTTACAAAGATATGGTTATCAACATAGTTTTTGTTCATTGATGAGATGATGAAGCATCCATAGAATGCAAATTTTGTGGAACTGAAATTTTTTGATAAATGTGTGAACAGAGTTGTTATTGATGTTTAACTAGAAGGAAAGAGTACAGGAGAGCTCTCCTGTAGCCTTTCTTATTGTGATGCCTGATCTTTTACAGATCAATTCATCAACATTTTGACTAACATCATGTGGCTGGCCAGACCAAGTATCATTCAAGGATATACAGGCTTCATGAAACTCCATGTTCATGTTTACTCCATTCTTGCACCATGTCAGGTACATGGTTCTTCTCACATACACCAACCATTCTTCAATTAAGTACCCAATGCAAATGTCTTCAGCTGCGAGAAAGCATACAGTGGTTCACTATACTTCTTTACAGTCAGACCTCAGGTTTCAAACTTAATTCGTTCCTAAAAGTTGTTTAAAAATTGATTTGTTCTAAAACGGAAACAAACTTTTCCATAAGAAACAATATAATATGGCATAATCCATTCCTGATCCTTAAAACAATCCATTCCTGTTGTTTACCCTTTTAGCTGTATTTCATTCATAAGAATGCCTACAAATGCAATGAAATATTATATTACTAAATTTTTGTTATGTAATTTAACTTAAGCATATTTAAATACAAATTCTTAGATGCCATTTATATTATATGAATGTCAATTAACATGGTTTTTATTAATTAATTTGATTTAAATTCAACTGTGGCACATACCAAAAAACAGAAATAGTATCTTTTCTGCATGCACATTGAAATCTTATTTAAATAGCAATGTCGTCAATGATTTGTGTGATGACATTTAATGATGCAAGTGATCTTGGTATTACTAACTTCTGAATCGGTAGTCATTTCACTGATTGGTTGGGCAGTTGAGTTTTTTAACAGGAAGTATAAGGAGTTGATTGTCTGTGTTGTCTATGGTCAGCTCTTACTGAGTAGCTTATTCAACCAGGGCAAATATGAGTTACAAATTCTGTTCGTGAACAGAATTGTTCGAAAAGTGAGTCACTCAAAAACTGAGGTTTGACTTTAACTGCTTTCTAAACTACATTTCATACTTCACTTCAGACAATAACAAACTACAATCCAACGCAGACAGCTGACATGGCTTTAAATCACATGACATTCATGACATTTGCACTTATTGGTTCAATGTATGGTGTAGTCCATTTCTGACAAAGATAGTATCCAGCAGGAGGTGCAGGTGTCAAACTCAAGTGTTTCATTTTTAATTGAATGCCCCTTGTAAATTAATAGATATTGTTTTTCAAAGAAAATAAAAACAATGTTTCAAACAAAACTAATAGACAAAGAACATAACAACAACAGTATGTAGAATTATTACATTATTGGATTGCTATCTTTTATAATATTTCTATTAAACATATTAATTTATAATTAGATTGAATATATTGATACCATTACTTAACTATATAGCTTCAAAGGTAACTTAATGTTATTTTGACAGAAAAAAATCTATGAAAAAGATTGGCTTATAAATATAAATATTACTAAGTTTTTCATTTGAAATATATTATTGTATTGTTATAATTTTAAAAAATTCTCTGTTATTTTAGTTTTAATAAATTAATAAATAACTATTACTTTGTATTCAATAGACAAGATAATGTAGCAAATGTTGGAAAATGGTTTAAATTTAATGATACCACAGTTGAAGAATATGACTTTAATGATATAACATTGGAAGCAGAATGCTTTGGTGGAACTTATAAAGCTAAAGTTAGAGATTCTGGTAACTAAATTTTTTTTTTTTGGCACAGATTTTAAAGAATTTTATTTATCATATTTATGTAGTTAAATGTAGGAAATACATTTCAGTAATTAAAAAAATACTTCAATTTTTTACATTAAAGAAATAACATAAGAGATATGTTTATTTATATTTAAAAAAAAACAGCAAAGAAATACATAAAACTCTTTATTTTTGTTTTTCAACACTTGTTGAAATATACACTGTATAATTTTTATAGATGATTTATTTATTATAATTTTTATTAACGGTCATTTTTGTAACATATATGCAATTTCAGGTAATTCTTATCCTGAGATTCGACAAAGGTATTGGAATGGCTATATATTATTTTATGAGAGAATGGAAGAAGCAATAAAAACACCAAGAACACCTCGAAAAATACCTGGACGATTTTCATTCAGGAAAACTGAGAAAGATAATATTGGTACACCAAATAAGTGAGAATTATAAATTTTTTTTATATTCTTAACTCAAATTCTAAATAATATAAATTGTTTAGTTACATTATTTGATTTTTTCATTAAAGAACAGTAAGAAAAAGTGGTACACATAGACATGGCGATAGCTTAAGTCAGCTAACTCAATTGGTTGACAGAGGTGAAAGACAGGGACTGTTTTTGGATAAAATGCCAGCTAGAATACAGCAATTAGTAAGGGAAGAAAATTTAGTTTTTATGCACAATCGAGACATTTACAGCAATTCATATTTTAGTTTCATACAGCAAGTTGTTACTTGCAACATAGTAAGTAAAAATTTAATATTTTAAAAATTAATAAAGCTTTTCTTTTTATTTGATTTAAATTCATTATTTTAGGGAAATTCAAAGCTTTCTGATTATCCAAAATTAATGATTGAAAGTTTAAATTTAAGTGTGAATTTTCTTTTCAATACTTACTTACGTTATAAAAGGAAGATCAGGTTAGTTTTTTAAAAATGATATTTAAAAAGAAATTTATAAATTAAATTTTAGTAAATTATGAAAATGCTAAATAGTTTTTTATAATAAAGAATTTAAAATTTATGACTTTTTTATATTTCAGTTATTACATTATTGATAAAACATATTTATTAGAATTCAGAAGATTTTGTTTTCGAAAAATAAATAAATATTTATTAGAATTTTTGAAAAATTAAAAATTAAATGGCATTGTATCATTCATATACTCTATATATTATTTACAAGAAAAATTCTGTTGAAAAGATAATTAGTCTTGGTGTTATACTTAATTGATATTGATCATATGCTGAGTAATTTTTCACATAATATTTGAGTACAGTGGTGCCTCGTATAACATACGCCTTGAATAACGGACGCTACAAACAACGGACTTTTTGTTTGGCCGTTACATGACTCAAGCAACAGACTGGCTGTGAACAACGGACTTTTTGTTTGGCCGTTACGTGACTCAAGCAACAGACTGGCTGTGAACAATGGACTTTCCGTTCGGCAGTTATGTGAGGCAATCAACGGACTTTCTGCAATCAAGTGTGAATGATTTTTCCACTCTTTTGCCGTTGCCATTGACAATCTACTATTTTTAGATGTTTTCCCCTTCTTGGCTTCCCAGAATAGCTTCTTGATGTAGGTATTTTGGAAAAAAGGTGTTGAAGAAGAGAGAGAAACAGACCACCTTGGACTTGTTTTTCAAGAAGCCAGCTGCAAAAAAACAAAGGATGGAACAAGAGGAGTTGACCCTGCAAGCCCCATAGCCTCTCCTGAATCTGACTCCGATTAAAAAACAATAAAAAGAGACCCGCTGCAATGTGTAAAAAGTGTGTGTCTGTATGAATGTGTGAAGAAAGTGTTCCTTCACCTCCTCCTCACAACATCTGACTACCCAGTATAATTGGTGACTGCTCCATTTTCATTTTTTTTATGGTATGGTATGGTTATTTTATGCTGCAGAATGAATTAGATGTTTTAACATGTATTTCTATGAGAAAATGCGTTTCGTATAATGGACTTTTCACTTAACGGACTTGCACCTGAAACGGATTAAGTACATTATATGAGGCACCACTGTATATATTTAGCTAATGAACTTGTGATAATAGTTATGTTACTGCCATACTGGATATTAGTACAATATTCATGTTTTAATTTTCAATCTCTAAAAAGAAAAAATAATTGTTTTGTATACCAGTTTTAATTCAGTATACCAATTATAAGTTTTATTACATTTTTTTTCCTTTATAGAATATCTTTTTCTTTAGTAATTAGAATTAGAAAATTGATTCTATTATTTTGAGAAGAGAAACTATACCTAAAAGAATCTCTGGGTATCTGTGTCTATTCATATATATCATTTTATTTTAATCTGAAAAGTTATCTAAGAGAAAATTGTTGTCATTAAAGAGTATTATATTAGTTTGTAAACAAAAATGTCACACCTCATTAACTTTGCTTACAATTACAACTCCAGATTGTATGGAATGTTTCAATGTGTTCATTCTAATCAGAATACAGCATTATATATAATTTATTTATAAATTTTAAATAAAAAGAGCAAAGATAAATTCTTAAACATAAATATTGTAGGTATTATTTAAAATTTAATACATACTAGTAAATTAGTGATGGATATTGATAAAACTGAATTTCTTGATAAAATATTGGATGAAAATGCAATTTAATTCAGAAGGACAAATTATATTCATTATTTTATATAATTTCTAAAAAGTAGTAAATATAGAATCATTCATTAACTACATAAAGCTATTTTTATACCTTTTAATTATCATCCCATCTTTTTGTAACACTCCATATTGTTGTCACACATACTCCCAAATTGAATTTTACACAGATGGGGATACTGAGCATTACATTGTTTTATTAATTACAAGTATAATGTACAAAGCAGTGACATAAACAGTACAATTGCCATAAAACACTTCAGAAACAAAAACAAATTGTTCTGTTACCTAAGAGTTGCAACCCTAGTATTACATATTGTTTTTGTATACTTCACCTCCTTGTAATGCATTGTAATGATTACCTGCATACCCAATTACCTATCTGAATTACATAAATTTTGGATAGCCCCATGTGATTTGAAAAGCTAAAAACTAATTAAAAAAACATACCTTTTTAATCAAATGTTCAGAATAATTGCAATTTCATATTTCTTGAGCTAAGGACACAATGAGAATTTTCTGACAAACTAGTTTTAAACTTTATTAGCATTTTATAAATTAAAAAACATTTTAAGCTTCTTTAAATATTTTTTTGCTTTGTGTGTTCACTGATTATAATCGTTTAAATGTTTTAGAGTGAAAACTAGTGTAAATCAACTTTCTGATTTCATATGTTATGATTAATTTGCAATGTGCTTTTATCATTTATTGCAAAGTATTGACATGATCCTAAAATTTACACTAACAATTTCTAATTATGTAATTATAATTAACATGTTAATTTATCTTTTATGTTTTAGTAATTTTTAATGGAATAGTTTTGACTATTCCATTAAAAATTCCAAAAATTCACATGTTTAAACTCCAGAAACAAGTTTAATTAATGAAATAACAAGATTTTAAACGGAATATATTATTTACTGTGATTCTGATTTGCTTCAGTGTAAAGATGTAAATTATAATCAACAGAAATAAATAATTATGAGTGTCTGAATGGAGAGGAGGAGATAGAAAGCATTATTATCTAAGTAGAGCTTTAAAAAGTCAGAAAGAAATAATTAGTTATTGTGAAATGAAATATTTTTTATGCTATTGTCTCATCATTTAGAATGAAAACATAGAGGATGAATAATTTCAATGCCATTAAATTTTTATTTAAATTAATAATTTCAGACTTATTTGAGCATTTGAAATATGTAAAAAAAAGATATTAACATCATTATCTTTCAATATATATATATTGGAAGGTAAATAAATAATAATAATAATAAAAAATAGATTATAGGATAAACATTGATTTGGAAGATCTAATATTTATATTTTATACATATGTAGTTTTGATTTTCAAATTTGTATTATTAAAATTTTCATAATGGTTTATATTTTTAATACTTAAATTTTAATCCATTTTTGTTTATTATTATAGATAAAAATTATGTTAGAGAATATTCTTTAAATATTTAATAGCAATTTAATAAATTTACTGCTGATACTTCCTTGTTCTGAATGTTTTATTTTAGTACTGTGATGACAGAATGGGTGAACTGTATTGAGACAATAATTAACAGTAATAAAGAAGCTACATTTTGGCTATTGAATTATTTAGCTAATACCAGTAGAATTAATTATTTAAAGTAAGTTCAATAATGGTTTTTATATAAATCAAAATAAACATTTTTTTTTTTAAGTTTTACATTAGATTATGTTTAGTTAAATATTTTAAATAATATTTTATAATTTACTGTATATGTCAACATATGAGTGGACTTTTTAAGCCTCAAAAGTCTCTCTAAAACTAGGAGTTGATTTGCACGGTGGATATAAAATGTGAACCTTTACCCTTGAATGTGTGTACTAGTAAATCTGATGTATACCGTATTTTACGGACTATAAGACACACTTTTTTCTTCGAAAAATTGCCTCCAAAATTTAGGTGCGTCTTATAGTCCGTAGTGTCTTATAGGTATTTTTTTAAAAAATTGCTTAAAAATTAAGGTGCGTCTTATAGTCTGTAAAATACGGTAATAAGATTTCAACTAAGATAACTTACTGAAGATTTTTAGTAGTTGCTTTGTGTTCTTTATATAAACTGAAAAGGGTAACAGTCGGTATTTTTGCAATAGGCTACCATAAAACATATTCACATTTCAATAGTAATTAGTAGTATAATTCAATATTAATTCATAGGCTAGAGCCTGTGGTAGCCTATTGTATGATGGTATAGATTCAAACTAGAATTTTGAGCTGAAAATATTTATACGACGGAATATATGATGGCATATATTGTAAATTAATTTTATTTTTGTTTTACTTAACATTTCAGGTATAATAACTATTTGAATAATTACATAAAGAATTTTTAAAACTGAATTTTTAATCCTAAACAATCACATTGTAAAAACTTGTATATGAAATTAAGAGCTTGGTATATATCCAAATTAAATTATTAATTCACATAAGAATTAATTGAATTGAAGTTAGTAAAATCTATAAGAGACGAACAAATTTAATTAAAATAATTAAATCGAATAAATATTTCTCTAATTTATATTGATCTTAGCATTTTTGGATTAAATGGAAATAGACATTGAGAAAAAGATTTGTAATTTTAAAGCTTAATTTTTTCTTTTTAACTATTTTTTAAAAAGTTTTTTCAAAAAACTAAAAAAGTTATTTAGATGAATCCAATGTTAATAGAAACATAGAAAGATGAAAAATAAAAATCTAGAACTAGTAGATGCACAGAAAAGCAAAGAAAAAAGTACATCATTAATATTTCACAATAGAATAAATTTTTATTAGTTTATAAGTTAAGTTATAAGTTTATTACTTGATGGATTTAGCACATCATCTAACATAAGAGAAATTTAATAAATTTTATGTTTACAATAATTGTTTATTTACAATACAAGTTAAAAATTTGTCTAATTATCACAAAATAGCATTTTATTCTGTCTTGTGACAGTAATAATAAAATTAAATATGCTATTGTATTTTCATCTCTTTGATGAGTTTTTCATTATTTATAGTTGATGGTTAGTTTACTTCTTTATGTGGGCAGAATTGATGTTTTGTTTTATATACCGTACATCAGGAAAACATTAAATAAAGTTTATGTAGTTTCTTGTATATTTGTTTGATTTTTAATAAATTACAAAGTTATAATTTAACAAGAGTTAGAAAAGTAAATTTTTTGTAATAAGAAGAATCATAATTTTTAGACAATTGTAGAAAAAATGAAGGAAAGTGAGTTTAGTAACAAAAAGAATTAAAAACAATTTATTTTGCAATCCGTATCATAAATATGCTTAAAATTAATGATGATAACAATTAAAATTAATAGCAATATAAATCCAATTTAAAAATAAATTTTTTGTTGATAAATAACAGTCTAAATAATATTTCAGATCTTTTTTACTTGAGTGTCCGAACAGAGAAGTCAGATTTGCTTTTGCAAGAATACTTGAAAAGACAATTGCCAATTTCTTCTATCATGGAGGAAAAATTGTGAGTTATTTTGCTTAAAATTTTAAGGATATTTTGATTTATATATTGTTTATTCTGATTATCTGCTCTCTCATAAAATATTGTAAAATAGTTCATCTCTGTAGTAAAAGAAAATCCTTTGGAGGTTTTTATCTTTCCCATTATATGTGAATGCTGTTGAAAAAAGTGATAATCTCATGTTGCAATAACTTTTAACCAGAAAATTGTAAAATTGAATATATCTAAATATCTTGATAATTATTCAGACATGATTATAATACAGTTTATAGGAGTTAGGAAATTACTAGTACCAAAAAACTTTTTTTTTTGGAAAATTTTAATGTTTACTTACTTACAAAGTACAAATCTACTAAATAAACTGGTGATTGTTTTATTTATTTTCTAACAAATATAGACAATCTGCAATAAATATCTCAGTGAGCTTGTTTAATATAAAGCAAAAGCATATTCTTAAAATTATTGCTTTATTTATTTTTTATTCTAAGTATCATAAATATTAGGGTATAGCATATAGTCATACCCCGGTAAGTAAAAAAGAAGAAACATAGATAATGTTTATTATGATGATATTCATTATAAGTCAATATGTATTAAGTTGAATGCCATTGATTGTCTTTGTTTGTTAATAGAGAAGAGTAGAGTGAGTGAATAGCCAAGAATGAAAAAAATTGATACAAAATTGAAGATGTGTGGTTATAAAATTTTTAATTTATAAGAGAAATTTGTTGTTGCTATCCGTTCTGGGATTGCTGTTATGTATGACATTAACTTTTTATTTTTCTATGGGACAATGAAAAAGTGAAACAATGAAAATATTCCAACTGACCATCCTGGAAAAGGCTAAAATTCAGTCTTATCTAGGAAATTGTTATTGTCTGTATTTTGTGATTACTGCAGCGTTATTGTAACCAACTATCTATCAAACAGTCACCAGGAACTATTATTGAAATTTATAGAAATTGTATGAGCAGAAAAAGCATGATAGAATCATTAAATACATAAAGCTGTTAGTGTTGCCAGAAAGTGTGGATATGAAATTCTGCCAAATTTATCCTATTCTCCAGTGACTTTTTCCTCTATCATTAGATGAGGATACCATTTTGCAGCTGGTAAGTCTAAAATGATGAGAAGACAATTTCTTAGCTTAAAGAGTTGTTTTTTAATAATTTTTACAATGATGGCTTTCTAGAAGTGTGTTTTTATACATGGAAGCTATGCAGAGAAGGATTAAAGCCAAGTTTCAAAGTTCTTTACTATTTCTATGGAAATGTATGAACTTTGTTGTTCTTTCTTAAAATTCATTCATTCACAATTTTTAAAACAATTTCCAATTAAGATAGATTTTTCTGAAAAACATTAAAATAATAATTTTAATTTAATATAATAACTCCATGTTTCTTATATGTATGAATTTTCTTTTTGTTCAGTTTTATTTATGTTTTTCACTGTAATTTCCTCTTCCAATTTAAATTCTAAATAGTTAATCTGATAATTTACTATAATTTTCTTTCGTTCTCTATATCTCTAAGTCAATAATTTATGTCCCTTTGCTTTAGTTATTAGAGCAAAGGGACTTGAACTATATCAAACCAATTTATTATAAATTTTTTAAGCTTTTTAATTATTAAAACTTAGAAATGATTTTTTTAAATTTTCAAAAGTTTATTAGATTATTGTTTAATTATAATTGAAAACAACCATTAATTGTTTACTTTATCATCGACTTTCAGATCGATAGAAGTTTAGACAGTGTCATTACTTGTTTATTGGAGATGCTGAACCAAGAAGTGCCTGATAACTGTCGAAGTTGCAGCCAGTATTTTTGGTTACTCAGCATGTATGTTCAAATGGTAAGTATTCTGTTAGAAAATGCATAGTAAAAAGATATTATTATTACAATTATCAGAAAAATATCTACTATTAAATATCTATTATTAAATATTCTAAGATATTTAATAATAGTTGAAAATAATTTTTTAAAATATCTTTTCTGTTTTCTTTTTAATTAAAATTTATTTATGAATTATTTTGATTTATTATTTTCTTTTAAAGTAATTAATAATTTAGTTTCAGAAAAATATTCTTTGCACATATAAGGATAAACTGTAAATTATTTCATATAATACATACGAAAATGTAAAAAACTCTGTCTCTCTTTCTGATGTATATAATGATCTGTATTAATTTCTTACATATAGATACAATATATTTATTAATGTTTTCTTAAAAAAAATAGAATTATTAATTATAGCATTAGTTTAACAAAGAATTTTTCTATGAAATGTATGAAGTATTGATGTAATCTCAAAAATAAAATCTTTTATAATATATGAATTAGAAAGACTATTATATTTTATAGGGAAATAAAGCTTGTGCTCATATCTTTGAAAAGAATGGTTTCCAAAAACTACTAACATTTCTTTTAGGACCAGCAGCTGCAGAAATGCAAATAGAGGTAATCTTCTTAATGTATTAATCATATTTAATATTTTAGTGAAAACATCAAAAAAATATATTTAACGTACACTTATAAATATTATTTGATTTAAGGGTTCTTTCCCGAGGCGCTGGAGTTCTGTTCAAACTCGTGATTTTGGACCTTTACATACTACTCTAGCTACATTGATACTCTGCTGTGATCTATCTCCTCATAGAACATGTGGTAAAGTTTAAATTTTATTTTAATATATTTTTGAATGTGTTTGCCATTAAATAAAATTTGAATTATTCAAATTTTATTTAACGGCAAACAGAATTAATTTTTATCAATGTCAGGAGTCTTAAATTTGTTCTGAATCTTATCAATATTCATAATTATTTATTTATTTTTATGAAACAAGATTAAATATATTAAAATTTTCTTTCAAAATTTCATATCAATGACAGTTACAAAATTATAAATGAATAAATAATGAAGTAAATGATATTATAATACAAAAATCATATTATAATTATTATCATTCAATGTTTCGTATTGATTACAGTTATCTATACTATATCTGTAGAAACATTTTTTTCTGATACAGAAAATTTTAATTATAAAGTAATATCTAATTGATTATGGAAAAAGTAATCATTATACAAATCCTGTAACGAATCTTTATTGAGCAGATCTCACATTTTAAAAATTGAATTTTTCAAGTTGGATTTCTTTATATTTTGTAGTGTATAAATCTAATAAACTGTTTATTTCACAAATGTTACTTGTTTTTTTTTTTAAATAAATTTGTAGTTAAAATTTTAACGAAACAGTTCAGATGATAAATTGGCACCATAGACATAAAAATGCTTAATCAAATAATTAAAAAAATATTTTACACAGATTCTTTTGCATAAAACATACTAGTAAAAATAGCTAGATTTCATATTAGTATTCTAATGAATGACTAAAGTATAAGCAATTTTTTATATACTGTCATTAAATTGCTTATGTTTTGGTATATGACATGTATTATTTGTAATTAGTTGCAGGATAATATTTCCAATCACGGTAGAGAGTCGTTTATCCGAACCAATCAGGGACTGGGGTTGTTCGGATAACTGATCATGTACGAAAACATATATTAACCTGTCCAATGTTGAAATTTTTCTCCGTTGCGTGTCGCTTCGTGTTGAATTTTCGTCAATTTTAAGCCTAACAAAAACTTTTATAATAATAATCGAGGCTATTGTATCGTTAAAAATTATTTCTTTATTTTGTACAAACAAAATAAATATATTGAAGAATATAAAAACATAAAAATTATACTTTAGAAGTAAATCTAGTATCAAAAAAGTTCTATTCAGCACGACACAGTCCAACTGGAAAGCATTCGGATAACCGGTGTTTGGATAAACGACTCTCTACTGGTAATATTTTAAATTACATTACACTCCAATAAGTTTAATAACCTGAAATTATTGCCTTTACAAATATTTTCAATTTACATGTAGTTAAGATAATTTTGAATAAAGAATGCATATTAGGAGTACTTGCAATGCTCCTAATATGCATTCTTTATCATAATAAAATTTTTTAACAAGACAAATCTTTTAGATCAAATAAGTTTGTTTCTGTGAAAATGATCTCTTGCATCAAATGGTGGCAATTCAAACATGGATGCATTGATTTACTATTTCTTGTTGGAATCATTAATACAGATTTTGTTATTTAATTATAATTTTTTTTTTTTAATTTTTGGACTTATGGGCACTAAGAGGGCCTTTTTTAGCAAACTCATTATGGGTCCGGTAAGCTGGTGAGGGATGAAACACGACATATCTGATTGGACTATCCTTGAAAAATTTTTAGGGTTTCTTGACCCATATGGACTTGACCCATATGGACTTGATGGTGGAAAGTCCTCCAGAATGGTCGCATTCTGGAGGACTTTCCACCTTAATTGCTCAGCTATCTGGCCACCTCTATAATTAAAGTAAAAAATTTTTATTAACTAAACATTCTTTGAAATAATATATTAAGTTTTAAAATGATAAAAGATTTTGATTTATATTGTAAGACCATTGATTATTTCACAAGAACTTATAGAACAGGAAAACTAAGAACATTTATTATTACAGATATTGATAAATATTCTGTACGTATATCTGAATGGAGTCCAAGTAATGAATATCTTCAGATGCCAGATGATGTATGTTCGGCTCTTTTTGGTCCTGGTGGAATTCGTTACATAAGAGAAGTAATGAAATTTTGATTATTATATTTTGTAACTAAAAAATTAATATTAAAAAACAATGATTAAAATGCTTTTTCTGTTGAAGATCGTGAGTGCATGCAGAGAAGTATCTGGTCCAATTGGCATAATCATTGATATGCTTATTCAAAGCAGTTTTTGCAATGCCGATTTTTCTGTAACAGTTATTAAACAAGTCATGGTATGTCAAATGTTTATAATATTAAATATGATGCATAATAAAGTTCAGTTAAGAATATCTAAAATTTACATTGTGAAGATTTATAAATTATTAAATATTATACAATTAAAAAGAAACAATACACATCAATGACTTTTATGATTTAAATTTATTACCATCACAATATATTTAAATTCAATTAATGTATGCTAATTATTATCTTTATTTTATTTAAAGTTTAATCTAAATTTTTAATTTATGTTTAGTATATAAATAAATGGCCTGATATTACATTTAAAGTGTTTATTTTTTAGGTTCAATATTCTTCTGTGCCTTCTAATGAATTAAAGAATTTATCTCTCTTACTTTTGGAAATTTTGGTAAGTAATTTTATTAAAAAAACAAGTATTAAGAAATATATTATTGAAGTATTACATAACAATTTAATTTGAAAAGAAAAATTTCAGAAAAACTAAGATTATTATATGTTGATAAGCTTATAACAAAAAGTAAAAAATAAAAACCTCTCATTAATAGCTTATATAACTCAGAGTATTAGTTTTTCTAATATCATTATATCAAAATACTAAATACTGCTGACTTTATCAAAGTTGTTTAATAAATTGAAAAAGAAATTGAAAGGAAATGATGATATATCAAATTTTTAATAATATATTTTATAAAATAATTCTTAGAGTAGTAATAATAATAATAATAATAATAATAATATATGCTCTGAAGTTCAAGCAATGAACACCAAAAAATATTGTAAAAAAGAAAATTTTCATATTATTGAAATTATTTTTCCACCATGGCCATTTTATCTTAACTTCTAAAACACTCCTTTACTTTATTTAAGTTAAATTAATTTAACTAAACTTAATAGTTAAAATAGTTCATAGGAAAACTTACATACATTTACAATTTAAATAATTTAATTTAAATTATAATGTTTTAATTTCATTAAAACATTATAATTTTTTGAAATTACTTAAAATTTTAAAATAACACGAATTGGGTCTGGGCCATGGTAATTAGTACTGGCTTCCTTATGTGCTTAATCCTATCAATGTCTTAGTAGATAAAACACTGGTAGTTGGTTGCAGGTTTGCATATCACCAATGGGCGGGCCACATGAAGTTATTCAGGTTTTCTTCAGAAATCTAATACCTAATTTTAAATTCTGAATACCTAAAAATTTAATTTTTACAATTTTAGATTTAATAAGTAAGTCTTATTATTCTATTGCATTGTAAGATTGTATTTTAAAATCACTCAAATATGATCTTATAAATTGTAATCACTTTAAACAAAATTAAAAACATACACAATGTTTATACAAGTATTACAGACATTTACTTTTACTGATATTGCAGATTAATTTTAAAAACTAATATTGATTGTTTATGTGAAGAATTATAAAATGCAACAGGAAGGAGAGCATTGCAAAATCTCGGGATCAAACCTAAGTCCCGAATATAACATACAGCAATATCAATTGTCATTTGTAAATTTTAACACAGCTGTATTAATTATGCATTATTATGAATTTTAAGTCTAATACTCTTAATAATAAAATATTTCAAAAAAATTTTAATCAATGAATCTCTCATAATTTTCATTTACACTCTTAGTTTGAGAGCAGATGTTAATGAACTGATTAAAAAAAAAAGATAAAATTATTTATCAATTTTTGTACTTTAATTTAAATGGTATTATTTTAATAATTTTGATTGTGTAACAAAACAATTTCTGATTTTTTTCCCTCAGTTTATTAATATGTTTTAAAGTTCAGGAAATTTATTAGGATATAAATTTAATAAATATATACTTTTGTACATGGATTATACAGGATTTGTTAATGAATAATAAATAATGGTTTTTTTTTATTTTATTTCAAAGCTGCATAGATTTATAGTTGTGGATTAATAACTAAAATTAAAAATAAAATGTTTTATCCTATTATTCAGCAATTATAAAAATTAGAAATGTTAATTAGAAAAAATAACTAATTAAAAAGTCAAAGAAGCAATAGCAAATTTGCATAGTAATTCAAATGCTGTGCCACACTGTAAAGGATGCGAGGGTTGAGGAATTTGTACAAAGTTGGTCATGGAATTTAAAACATAAAAATTTGAGTAGAACCCTGTATATCTTATTTTATTGCTATGATTAAACATCAACAAAGAAACATTAAGTATAAGTATTGTTATGAAGTTAAGTGTAAATATATTATTTTAAATATTATAAGTTAACCTTATTAACGGTATAAATAACTTTGTTTATTATTATTATTATTAGTCTTTGGAAGATCCATTGCAGTATATTCGTATTCAGTATGTCATAGACGGGTTCACTGACGAAAATGGTACTCCTTATGACGGAATGCTTGGTTTGTAAAATTCAAAATATTTATTTAGTAATAGAAAAAAATGAAATGTAAAGATTGAATCCTTATTGATTTAATATATTGCTTATTTATAGCCATTATTCGTGCCAATCAAAATAATGATAGCAGACGTTCTTATCAAGGAGTAAAATTTCTAGTCACTTTAGCACATAAGTAAGTTTTTGATTTTTGTATAAATTTCAGAGTAAAATAATGTTAAGCCATCAAATGAAATATATCTTCTTAACTACTTTGAATAATTCACATTAGAAACAATGAATCTAGAATGATGATTTGTGCCAATTAATTTTACACCAGTGACTGCTAATCACATTACCATGATGCAATTTTGAGGCAGACACAAACTAAAACAATGTAAAATGAAGTCTGCATATATTTAACACAAGATTTGAAATAGTCTCTCAGAAATTAGTTCCCAAATATGTAGCTATTTATACATTTCAATAAGTCATTAATAATGAATTCTCTTCTAATAATTGCCCAGTAACCAAGGGATAAAATCACTGAATGCCGGTAGTTGCACCTCCGCTAACGGGCTGGCCATAAAGAGTTTTCCAGATTTTATTCACATATATGATTCCTAAATAGGTGTAATTTCCTTTAAAAAATTCTCCCAGGAAACACTCCATCTTGGCAGATCTCACAAGTGTTCCATAGGATCAATGGAATAAGGCAATCTTTAGAAAATCAAAATGAAAAAATACTGTATTTTAGTATTTAAAATCTCATAAAAAATAGAATTTCAGCCAAATGCAGCTGAATACGGTAGTGCTGTGAAAGAATGTTTTCATAGCTATCTGTCAAAAGTGGGTAATATTATATTATATTATATTTGTTGCACGTTTCAGTATTTGCTTATAGATGGGACATTCTGTAATATCTAATTTATAGACTGATTTCATATGAAGTGGACTTTTCAATAAAATGAAATTGCTTTCTGTATGTACTGGTACAAATGGGTGTACAGGTAGGTACTCCTCACTTTACGACCTATCTGCTTAACAACCACTCACACTTACGACCAATTGAGTTTCGACCTACAATTCGGGGAATTCCCTTTCTCAGCTTGAGTGTCAGTCAATGGCGAATGGTGACATGCACACTAAGCATACTATAATAGTCTTTTTATGAATAAATTTGAAGTTTGTTGCATAATTTGTATAATTTTACAACAATCCTATATTTCCGATGCAAGTTCCTCACTTATCGACCAGTTCGCTTAACGACGTAGTCGTCGGAACGGAACTCGGCTGTAAAGTGAGGAGTACCTGTATATGTGAGATATTTTAGTCTTATGCAATGTTGCAAAAAAGGTACAAAATTGTGAATTTAATGCAACGCTTTAAAAACTTAAAACTAAAGAATGGGCCTTGGGAAATAATACAACAGAAAAAAGGAAGAGTATTTTTGTAACCATGTATCAGTATCCATGGTTACAAAAATTGCAATTACTGATAGACATGGATTTGGTATATGTCTTGAATGTAACATCACATAAATGACGTCAGTTGGCATTGATGCATTGCTGCAAGCACTTGTAGAAACTCTCATAACATCCTGAATCATTAGTAGGGACTAGTCTTAATCTCTTCTCAGATTACTGTTTTAAATCCCTGATATTTTGTAGCTGCTGGAAAAAAGTATTGGATTGTAAGGTCTGGAGACCTAGTTGGCTGCAGAATATCCCCAAATCATGAGATGAGTTGATTCGCAAAGAACTGCTTCGGGTTAGTCGTTGTGATCTGGGCCAAGTGGGTTATAGTCCCATCTTGTTTGGAGAATGACGACATTGTTCTTTAAGAACTTTTTCAGTCCAGAACTGCAACCATGTTCCCATACTGCTTGGCATTAACAGTCCATTGTCTTACCCTGACCTGCAATGTCATTGGAAACTGATAGCACACCACATCATGACTTTTGCACTATGTTGTTTTTTGTGTAGAAGTTGCAGATTCCTGTGTGTCAAGTAACAGAAGTTTTACTTAATTCACAAATTCATTAAGGTAAAAGTTTGCTTCATCAGACATTACTCAAGCAGATAAAAGTGATTCATCCTGTTCTAAAATCTCTCAAGGAATGTTACACAAAAGTCTGTTGCTTGTAGTTCTTGAACAACTCACAATTTGTACAGATGGAATTTTAAATCAAACTTTCCATATCTCACACTCCTTTGATAGATTGTGGTAAGCTTTCACAGTGACAAACTTAGTGCAGCTCTGCAGCAAAGTCCCGAACAATGTCTTTTTGGGCTTTTCAGGCTCTTTATCAGTGACCTAACCTGTTAATTTCCACAGTTTCACCCAAATGGATATAGTTCTTACGTCTGGAATATGACAATGGCAGTTCTTTCCACAACTCGTGCTGCATGGTTGTAATACTCTTCCCAAACATGTAGGCCTCCATAGCCACACATACACCTGTAATCATATTTCCTGAGATTCACATTGTATTAACACAAAATAATTTACTTATGCCATTTATACAATTAGCTCTTGCTAGTGTTTATATAGTATTTTTAACTGTTACAGATGTTCTTTGGCCAAAGATTATCTGATGCAAACACCAATTAAATGGCAGTGGGCAGTTAATTGGTTAAAGAAAATGATGTCAGAACATACTTATTGGGGTCCACAATCAAACATCCCACTTTCTAATGAAGATTCTAATACCAAAACATTCCAGCGTACCGTTAGTGCTCAAGTAAGTTAATTTAAAATATCTGTATGACAGACAATTTTGTCTTGTAAATTCATCACTTTGAAATGTTGAAAATTATTATTTAGTTTTTCTACTGTTAATATTTACTATGCATACAAACGTATTTAAATAAATTTTTTCCTTAGGATACTTTAGCCGATGCAACAGCTTTACTAACGGAATTAGAATCGCCCGAAAATCAAGATCTGGTCATGGACATGGATGAAGAAAATAAAAGTCAAGGAATATTCATGAAACTTGATCAAGAAGAGAAAGTACAAATACAGAATACACAGAATACAAAAGAACCTATAAACAAGGAAGATAATGGCAAATTAAAACGTGTACAGGGTATGGACGATTTAGATTGTATTGATCCTTGAATTCTCATCATCAACTTCTGTGGTATTTTAGATATTTCAAAAAATAACAGTGCCAATATTTTGTCATATATGCAAGAATATATATACAGAATTTATTAGATTATATAACAGATTTTTTTTTTATATACATATATATATATATAAAATGTTGTTGTTGTTACAAGTTATTATGCTGCCACAAATTTGCATAAATTTGATTGTATTTCTTCTATGCAACGACATTACTGTGGATATTTACGGCAATGGCAAAATTTTAAACTCGACACAACAATTTGTTTCTAAAGAATATGTAAATCTAACCGTAAAATTCTTTAGGGGCAGCTGTTTTATTGACAAATCCAACTTTTCTGAATTTGTGATGAGTAAATATCTATTTTTCTCAAGAAATATATTACTATGCATTTTTTGAAATGATTTTTTTTTGTAATATAATTGTTTTGTTGAAAATTTTTAAATTTATTCTTACAGATGAATTAGATACTTGATAATTGGACTGTTAATAATACAGCCGAACAGAAAACAAAAGTAATTGTTTTGTTTGATGTTTGTTCATACAGAAACTTACAAAAATTACAATGCAAGTTGTATATAACAAATCTTATTTTTAAGAACATACCAAAATAAGAAGTTATTTCACTAAATATGTTTAGAAAAAATTGTCATTCATTTTATTGTTTTTTTAGTGTTAGTTATTTTGAGAACAAACTTGTAAATATGCTTTATAAAATATTGAAGTGTTTACTGTACATAATTTGCCAAAATGTTTTTATACAAAAAAATAGATATTTTGTAAAAATAATTCATTTTGTTTAGAATTAGGTACTAATATCTCTTATTTAAACAGATGAATATAATGTTTCTGTTAAGCAGAAGTTGAGAAGAAACTATTTTGTATCACCCTGTATGAAAAAAAAAGGAGAAAAGATCATTGTTATCATCAGAAATTTGCTTGGCTGTACATAAAAATTAATTTATTTGCTAAATTGATCATCATGCAAATTCTTTTTAGATATAAAAATTTATGTAATTCTGATACCATGGTATGTATCTGTTTGTGTTGATTGAATAACATTTAGATAACATAAAATATTTTCTTTACTATGAATTTTGTATTTTTTCATTTAAACCCATTAATCGATAAAATACAACTTGAAAAATAGTCAATAAAAAAAATTACTATCTGCTAATTTAAAATATTGCCCTTGACATAATATTTTTAGAAATACAGTTGACTCTGCATAAGTCGACACCCGGATAACTCGACACTCATTGGTTACATAGTCAGTTTATTGTGATCCCGGCTGACTTCCATAGGCAATAATGTTATTAGTGTTAAAAAACTCGGTTTACTCGACATCATTTAACTTGTCACCACTGGATAAATCAACATACTTTTTCTGTTTCACACTTTTTAGAATTCTGATAAGTCAACTCCCCCCTGAAAAATGAGTTCACACCACACAGCTTATTGTACTATGTAAACTCATTTTTTCAGGAGGGGTCGACTTATCAGACGTCAAAAAAGTGTGAAACAGAAAAAGTATGTTGATTTATCCAGTGGTGACGAATTAAACGATGTCGAGTAAACCGAGTTTTTTAACACTAATAACATTATTGCCTATGTAAGTCAGTCGGGACTACAAAAAACTGACTAATTAACCTACGGTGTCGAGTTATCCGGGTGTCAACTGTATTTTATTATGCACGAAAAAAATAATTATTAATTTTAAAAACCTCTATGGGCTGTCAATAGGGTTCCCATTACATAGGATTGATACGACGACCTCAAATTTTGCTATAGAAATTGTGTAATTTTAACTCAGGATACAAGAAAGGTTTGGAGATGGTAATATAAATTCTACTTTCTTAATAACATATTCAACTCAGAGTGGTTGCCAGAAACCAATAAGATCTTGGGATTAATGTATGTCAGATTTAAACTCAATACTTATAATTTTTCCCAAAGTATTGATGATAAAGTTTTTGAGATGACGATTAATCATATTAAGCCTTGATTTTTCATTGATACATATTTACTACTACTGTTTTGATTAGGTTAAAACTGGAAGAACAATTGTATAATAATAATTTAAATATCTCAACATTCCAAATTCCTATAACATTTTCAAATGTATATACAAAAAATATTTGGATTAAATTAGTGCTTCTAAAACATACCAGCTATGTATTTGTCTCAAGAAATATCTTGAAATTAAATTAATGTTTAAATTAACATCGAAAAACTTCATGGTCCCTTTACATATATTAGATTTAGGGTGTCTTGGCACCAAAGAGTTTGAGAAGCACTGCTGATATATACAGTACAGTGATGCATAATTTCTATTAAAAAGTGCAAAAACTTATGAAAATATAATTTATTAATAAATTTTTTTACATACAATTCCAAATTTTCAACTTAAATCCACTTGTCCCATTGTTTTCAAATCTGGAGAAATCTATATAAAGGGGAAAAAAAGCACATTTAAATTATTATAATTGAATTATGGAAGTAATTATAGCTGAACTTTTCTACAGTTCTAGTATTTTGAATGAAAAGATACAACTCGTGACAACTGCTGTTTCTGTTAATGATTATGACAGATCGCTAACAAGTACATTTCTATAATCTTTCACAATGATAGTGGATCATCATCATTGTTCTACATAAAGGTTGATTAAAAGAAATCCACTGGCTTTCCTCTATTTGATATACATGAATATACTAAAGAAGATATGTACAGTGATTTTTCTTTTTACTCCTTTAAATCAGTTACTAATAGTTCTAGCATTAGCACACAAAATTTTCTTATTTTATTAAATTTCCAAAATAACAAATTACTAATGTTAAGAATGAATAGAATGAAAAGCTGTCGTCTTGTAATTCATGGAATCAAATATTTTGTATGTGCAGGAAAAACATCTTTCCTTAAACATTAGTGATGTAGCCATCTATAAATGGTTTATTTTTCTTGAATTTAATAATTCAAGAAAAATTTTTATGATAATTTCTGTATTTAATATCAAAATTGAGAGAACTAAAGAATTATATAACTAACAAACATTTACCATCCAAATAGAATTTAATTTATATTAGGGAATGATTATTTAAAGAGAAGTTTAATATTAACCAGAGCAGAAAATCTAAAGAAAAATGATTATGATTTAGAGAACATACTACTATCACAAGATGTGAAGGATTAAATGATGATACAAATTTCATTCAAAATAAGAAAAATATTTCTAAATAAATATGCTAATTACGCATAGCCAATTACTTCTACTTCCATTATCAATCTTAAGTTTCTAAACCATAACATTATCTGGTATAAATACGATGCATGCATTAGTTATATGACAAAAAGAAAAGCAGTCTAAAAAAGTTAATAATATCGTTGAAACCTTTAGATCATTTACAGAATCATTTTTTTTATAATTATCAATCCCTTTTCTAACAGATACATATCTCCTGTAAGCATTCATGATAGATATAAATTACAATAAAGTGGCTCATCATTGACTCTAGAACAAAAGCAATTTGCTATCTCAGGAATTTTAATATGATGAAATTTCTAATAAAATAATAATAACGTGCTAAGTAAAAAAAAAAAACAATTAATATACCTCTATCTCCCATCATGAATGTACTAAGTGAATGTACAAACTAATTATTAAAAATGAAGTTTAAAGATGGAGGAAAGAAGAATATTCACAGAGTTTACATGACAAAAAGTTGTAAGTTTGATAAAATTTATTTAGTACTATCTGTTTGCTCATGTTTCTTCTCATTGTGTACTTATATATTTTTTTAAATCTCAAACATATAAGTAAGATTTGTCAAGCTAAAATATTTTACAGAAAATTAAGTCCTTTATTTGAATTTCTACTTACCAGAAAAAAGTGATTATAACAATCCTTAAAGTGTGAGTGAAATACTTACTTCAAAAGGACTTCCTGTGGTATTTAGCATTTCTTCCATTGTAACTTCTTCTGCAATCTCAGTTAATGTTAATCCTTTTTCTTTGTCAACTTCAAATACACCCTGAAATCACACACACACACATATATATATATAAAATTTCAATACAGTATCAATTTATAAATTTTTAAATTACCTTTTCTGTAATTATTAAATCAATGCATTTTTGACCCGTAATAGGTAATGTACATTTGTCCACAATTTTTTGGTGATCCGTCTATGGCTGTATGTTCTGTAGTTACTATGACCTTTGTACCCATCAAAGCACTAGAAACCAAATCCATTGCACCCCCCATTCCTTTGACTAATTTTCCCTAGATTTATAAAAATATACAAAAATTTATATATTCATAAAAACAATTTAATAAAAAATTTGAAAGATTTAATTAACATTAAAACAAAATTTTAACTTATAGCCAACCACACATTTTATAAAGTAATTTTACAATTTAAAATATGTATAACATACGCTGGACTGTCAATTTACACAAATTACTTATATGAATTCAGATAAAGGATTCAAAAATGATTTGTGTTTTTTTTATTACAATGACATAAGTTTTCAGAATCTTTGAGCCTCACATCAGCCTTGGCTGAACATTGTTCTATAGCTGACATTGAAAAGAAAATGATTTGGACTGACTGACTGATTTCTATAAAAATAGATATTATATACTTTTTTAAAGTATGTGTATATGGAAAATTTATTAATAAAATAATTATAATTGATATGGCATTTTCTTTTTGGAACCTAAACCATGAATAATTCAGGTTATTACATCTCCATTTATGGAACCCCATGTAAATCGAGACTAAGCATATTATTTTATTTAAACCTGAATTGACTAATTCAACAGAGGAAGTTCACAAGATTTTCCCACTGATAACAGTTCCTTTGTGGGTGACACATCTGATAAAACTAATCACTGATGGAAATCTTACAAAAAATCAAGGATTGGACTAACCACCAACTACCTTATTAAATTTGGGAATCAGCATAGCAGAGGGGAAGACCCAGAATAAAAAGGGGAATGTAGAGAGAGTTCACTTGCCCATATTTGAAATGTGTGCTTGTTCCCGCCATGCTCTACTGCCGATCTTCGCCATTTCCTGCCATTTCCACTTGACCTTAGCTGCTCCAAACTACAAACGATTGTCGTGGATATTGCATATTCCGGACTTTTGGATTCGAGACTCATCACAAACAAGCCTTTCCCTTTTTGGGACATCCAAGCGATCGTGGAACATTACAGATCCTGGTATTTATCGACCCGTGTATACAGTTGTAAACACACTCCCTTGTACAGGCACGCATAAAGATTTAGACTCTCACTCTATCTATTTTTCTTTGTAATTTTTAGTCTCTTGAAAAATAAATATTTGTTGTTTTATGATTAAATACGTAGTGGAGTGTGTTATTTCTGGTGCACTGTCTCTCGACTCTCTCCTCCGTCCTGAGCTCATTCGTTCTCTCATATGTGACCACCCGTGCGATAATTATTTGGAAGGTTCCTGGGAGTGTGCCTGAAGTCACAGGTGATATCAGTCTTGACTTGGGCATTGTCAATATAATGGTCACATTTTTAGAATGTTAAATTAGTATATGTAAAAGTGGGAAGCTTTTGCTGTCTTTTAAAAAACTGTTAATTATATGAATGCAAAACTTAATTCAGCATTTTAATTTATTATAATTATTAAAGATCTGATAACTAGATAATTTATATAATTGTCACTATCAACAAAAAATACACATATAGACATTACATACATACAATGTGTGTATCAGATACGGATTCCATTATATATATTTTTACTTATTATCTCAGAAGAAAAGTAAAAGGATTCTTGTAGTACTTATTACATAAACGGTTTGTTGATGTAATCAAAATAATATGATTTCTACCATTGAATTAATTTTATTAAAAATCTTAACATTTAATCATTTAATCTTATGCAGTTTTGTCATAAATATCATGATACGAATGCGGAAGATAATGTAATAGAAGAAGTTTTTCATACTATTAACTATTATTTTAAACTTATTGTAGGGTATGGAATTGCCCAGGGGAGCGATTCCCGCCCTGGTCGTAAGATAACGAACTTTAGTGATTCAAATCATGCATTACGGAAGAACCGTTAAGATCCGTTAGGAAAACCGTTGTGGTTTGAAACGACGATTGACGAACAATTGGCTGGCGGAGAATGGCTGTTGGCTGGACGTTACGGAAACATCGAAGTTGATTGGTGGAGAATTCGAACGCCAGCTACTATATAAGAAGTAGTTTTCGGCAGGAACGGAGGTTCGGGTTCTAGTTCTAGGTTCTAAGAAAAAAGGATCGGTTCTATCGAAGTTCTAACTATCTCTCTCTTTGGACTTACGGAAACCTGATGAAAGTGAACTCCAGTTGGACTATTACAAACTTTTCTCGACTCAGAGGTGTTGCGAATACTAAGTCTGTTAGCGGAGGTCGTAAGATGTCTTTCCGACGAACTTGTACGGAATATAGTCGGTTGTCACTTGGATTAGTGTCTTGTGCATAATTAGTTGTAACGTTATCTTGTATTTATTTTGTATGTTTGTCTCGTAAATATAAACGTTGTGTTTTGTCAAACCGACTGGGTGTTATTTTGAACATTACTCTTATGAAGCTAAAAAAATTTATTATTATGTATAAATTTTTTTGCCACTTTTAGTTTATGAATGCAATATGATTACATACATTTTATTGCAGTTACGATAAAGAAACTCGCATTTCTTATAATTTTATGCAATAAAAAGCATATATTTTCAAGTTTTTTTGATATAGATTAAAATTTAATTTAGAATCTTATTCTATGCTTGATCTTAATTGTAAAGAAATCATTAAAAAAATTAATGATCGTACAAATACTCAAATTCAAATTTTATTATGTTTTGCACTGTATTAAAAGAAATATCATTTCTACTTACTGGTATCATCCAATTGGCTAGATCTCCGTATTTAGATACTTGCATTGCTCCTAACATAGTTACTTGTAGATGCCCACTGAATAAAATGAAGTATGTTTAAAAAAATGTTTGGAATTTTGTAAATTTAAGAAAATAATGGAACGGTTTACCCTCGGATAATTGCAAACGACTCGTCGCTAGAAAAATACGAAGCCCCGGGAAGGACTGTAACAGACTCCTTTCCAGCATTAATCAAATCTGCATCTACTTCATCTTGCAATGGATATGGACCCTAAATACATTTTACGATGATGTAATATAATATTGAAATCGTGAAATAATAAAATATTTACTTACTAATCCAATTAATCCATTTTCACTGTGTAAATGTACAGTTTTTTCTGGTGGAATGAAATTACTTACTAAAACAGGTATACCAATTCCAAGATTTACTGATGACGTTAAGTAAAAATTTGAAACTATAATAATCAGTTACAATCACATTTAAAGCAAGCTAATTTAATTATTCTATTAGTTCTAATTTAATTATTTTTTAATATATATTTTTAAATCTCATTTTGTATTCATATAAAATGTAAAAGGATACCATACATTCCATCTTTTAACTCTAGTGCCGCTCGACGTATTATTTTTTCTCTTTTGAGTGCTCGAGGCGTCATTTCTTTTTTACCGTGATTAGGTTGACGTATCTTTAATCTCTTTAAATATTACATATAAAATTAATTATCAATTAAATTAATATTTGATACATAACATTTTTTAAAATATTTTACCTCAACTCTTTTTTCAAATTTATTTCCCTTAATTACTCTTTGAACGTAAACACCTGGTACGTGGACTTGCTCGGGTGGAATATCACCTATTTCGACAATTTCTTCAACCTGGAAATATATAATACTTATAGCTCCATATATATTCTTCATAATTAAAATATGAACATGAGATTTGATTTTAAATAAATGGAGGCAAAAATGCTGAAAACTTCACAGTGTTGATTGTTCCGAGAATATAACTTTTTTAATATAGTTTAGCTTCAAAATGGAAAAAAAAATAAATCATATTTAGCATGAAGACTATTAATGAATAATGGAAAATAGAAAATGTAGGAATCCAGTTGGAAAAAATATTCATTATATGTGTAAATGAATATAAAAAATAGACATGTTTTAATAATAAATCAGTTTTCAAAAATTCTCATCAAAAATATATAGCAAGGTTGAGGCCGAAGTTTTAAACGCGAAAACGTGTACGTCGGACGTTCAGCGCCACTTTCCTATAAGCCTAGAAGTTTGACAATGGCATTTGGAATGTCGAGCATGATTCCACCGACTTTCCAAACACCATTGTCAAACTTCTAGGCTTACAGGAAAGCAGCGCCAAACGTCCGACATACACGTTTTCACATTTAAAACTTCGGCCTCAACCTCACTAATAATAACTATAATTCTGGGAAATTTCTCAATTGTTTTTCTATTCATAATATATTTAAACTTATTTAAAAAAGGAAGGAGAAGAAATTAAATTTTTACAAATGACAACCATAAATCTGCTTTTGTAAACTTTTACAGAGTAATCAATGAGAAAATTCAGCTAAACACAGCTATAGGATTCCTTACAACTTGTACCTTGATGAAATTTTATATAATTTCTTTTTCTGAAAAATTAAATCCATTATTAAACCAATTCTTTCATTGCATTCTGGAGTATTAAAAAGTCAAATGAATATTAAAGAAAAAAAAAATGAAGGACACTTCTATAGTTATGTCCGAAAAATAATTCTTTTGTAAATTTTTTAAAGGATATTTTAACTTTTTAATTATCTTAAAATTTCAAACGTATTACTCAACAACCAATTTTAAATATTAGAAACTACTTACTTCAGCTATTGTTACTTTAGCTGCCTTGCACATTGGTGGATTAAAATTTGCAGCTGATTTTCTAAAACAAAATACAAACTTTTTTTTAACAAAATTTATATAAACAAAAATTTAATACTGAAGATTTTCCACATATTGATTACAAGAATTGTTATTTAAACTATAAAATAAGGAAATTAAATATTCTATTTCCTTTATAAACTTACATTATGATTTTGTGAGATCTGCAAATTGGGGGACTAATTATTTTATTTCTTTGGATGTACATTTTTAGTTTCCGAGAAAGGGAGGAAACAAACTTCCTTTCTAGGCTGACTAAAACTTAACTCACTGTCCTATGATGATGAGTCAGTTATCCAGCCGTCAACCTCAACCTTTAACCACCAAAATTTAATAGCATTGATCCCCCTAATAAACAAACCACCCTACAAAATTTCAGAAAATTTCAACAAAAAGCACAGAAGTTATTAAGCTTCAAAGAAGGTGATCAAAATTGTGCCCACACAAACGCTAACATCCATATATACAGAAATTACCCCTGAATTTTTTTGCATTTCTTGACGTTTTGAGGTGTCCTAAAAAAAAAAAAAAAAAAAAGTCCAAAAATGTAAAAATCTTGGAAGGTCATTTTTTGACCAATTGCCATACTTTCTCTCTGTTATATATAACTGAGAAAGTAATTAATATGTCTTCAGTATTTTTGGTATGAAAAGGGTGCAAGGAACTTGACTAACTTTGTATATGCACACATATATTAGTCAGTTGCACAAGTTGCACATATATAACTAATAAAACAGCTATAAAAATATATGAACCATAAATTTTGATCTTCTTACAATCTTTTACTACTACTTAAAATGTTATATTCTACGAAATTATCACAAGACCAAAATGCTCATTCAAGAACATTCAAGAAATTGCATTTTGGTCTTGCATTATCTGTGAAAATCATTTCCTACTAAAGAGTCTGAGACTAATTTTAATTAACTACTCTTAAGCCTAGTAGTTATTTTAAACTGTCAGTGATTTCTAATAATGCTTAAACATTAGATTCTATTAGATCCTTTACTGAGGCTCAAGTGGGTTTAAAATCTTTATTTCTACTGGGCTAGATATTTTATTGGGGCATTTTGACATGCCATTCTACAGACCTAAAATTATTTCTAAACAAATACAGAACAGTAGAATCTTCTTTTATAGAAACAATTGAAACTAAGTATGGTTTAGTAAGAAAGAGTGTCTTTGAATTAGGTTTTTTTCTGCAAGATTCCAACACAAAACCTATATGGTTCTCTGTATGATGGTGTCATAATTTTTAATCATTATAAGTTGACTGATCTACTGTACAATGAGTCAACCAATATGAATGAAGGATGGTGAATAATACATTATCCAAATTACCCCAATACATACGAAATATACCCATACAAAATTACATATAATTTTTAAAAATAATTCATATATACCTGTATTTTGGTATTTTCAATTGGTTTTAAAACAAAAAGGTAACATTTGAGTTTTGTAATTTACACAATATAATATTTCAGTCAATATTGTATTGTGTACTGTGCTTCAAACAGCACTGAAGATGATTGCAGGTAAAAGATATGAGCATTGATGCAATGTTGATTCAGAAGAGTCTAATACAGAAACTGAAGAGGTTTCCAACATTGAAACCACAGAAGACTGATAAATAACTTACTTTACCGTACAATAAATTTGTCTCAAGTTGTAATTTTTACATGCTCACCCAAGGATATTTTTCCAAATGAAAAAAATCCTTGGGTGAGCACGTAAAAATTAAGATGCGTCTTGATGATACCTTAAATTCAAGTAAATATGGTATATGTTCAGATATATATGATTATAAATACTATAATTAATTCTCATTATAATGCAAAGATTTTGATAAGTGGAAAGCATTGAAATATTTGTTAAACTCAACAAAAGTTATATGATTAGAAAATCACAAAAATTTGGAAATTTTCATATCTGAATTTTTGCAATAACTTTTTCTTTCCATTTTCTGTATTTTATTATACAGAAAGGCAAGACATTTATTAAAATAATTGCAATTAACAAACATGTATAAATATTTATATTTAAATACTTACAATCAAGCTAGTCTTAGGTGTTTAGTTAATTTATATACAGTGGAACCTCGCACAAGGATTTCGCAGAACAAGCAATACAAATTGTAAAAATTTGCCTCACTTAACAAGCGATATTTTGCATAATGAGTGATGAGGAGAGAGGAAGTCCCGAATTGTGCGCATGTGGCATGCTCCATCAGTCTGTGTTTAGCACTTGTTCCGCTAACATCTTAGTGTCGCTTGTGATCACATATTTTTCCAAACTTGTGTTCACACATATTACTTATAAACATCAACAACTATAGCCTGTTATATAATAAACACGCCAAACTATATGCCAAATTCTTGGGTCATTAAATTTAATGACCGATTTCAAATTAAATTTTAGTAATGTCTGAATTAAAAATTAACTATTTATAATTATTAAATTTAATACGAGATGGAAACATAACTGCCTACCTCTAAACAAATTAATTAATTTCTAATATTTAATTATAACATTTACATAACCCAAGAATTTGGCATATTGTTTGAAGTGTTTATCAAACATATTAGCTGTGATTTTTTTTTTTGTTTTTGTTTCTGCAAATTGAATTCTCATTCCAAGATGGTTCATTCCACGCTAGAAGAAATGATGATGATGATGATTCACGCTCCTTAACAGTGTATATTGTACAATTTTTTTTTTTTGAATAAACGTTATACATAAAACATTTGGGCATTTTTTTGCCAGGGAACGCACCGTATTTTACATTAATTTCTATGGAAAAAATTGTTTCGCTTAACGAGTGTTTTGCATTACGAGTAAGACTCTGGAACAAATTATGCTCGTTAAGCGAGGTTCCACTGTATATAAAAAAAGAAAACTATTTTTAAAATATTATTATTAATTAAAAATATGAAGTTAATTCAGCTTTCACAGAAACTTTCCATTAGTTTACATTTTATTGGATATCACATTCAATAGCGAGGTTGAGGCCGAAGTTTTAAACACGAAAACATGTATGTCGGACGTTTGGCGCTGCTTTCCTGTAAGCCTAGAAGTTTGATAATGGTGTTTGGAAAGTCAGTGGAATCATGTTCGACATTCTAAACGCCACTGTCAAACTTTTAGGCTTACAGGAAAGTGGCGCCGAACGTCCGACTTACACGTTTTCGCATTTCAAACTTCGGTCTCAACCTCGCTAATATTTGAAAAATTTCATATTCCACAGTGTATGGTTTGAAATTATAAATGTAGCAAAAATTTATAATTTACCTGAAAATTAAATTTCCAGCTTTATCTGCTTTCCATGCCTTAATCAAAGCAAAATCTCCCAAAATGGACTCTTCCATTATATAATTACGACCATTGAATGTTCGTTCCTGAAACATTTTGTATTATTAAATTTATTGTTTCTTTTGAAGACTTAGAAAAATATTTAGTTCAAATATATTGTTAAAATTGAAAAATTTGGTAATGTAGATTTTAAAGGATCTGCTCTACAAAGGATCAGATAAGACATTTAAATGTAAAAATAAATATTGCCAGTTAAATGACACTGTAAATAATGTTCACATATTTTTTTTTTTTTTAGAAAATAACTTTATTATTAATTTAAAATATTGAAAATATCAGAATGTTTATTTAATCCTTTATTGTTCTTATCTATTTTCAGCAATTCATAAGTAGAAACAGAATGTTAAACAGGATAATGCATAAAATTTGAATTCTTTCACATATTAACACATGCCATAAAAATTCTTAATTATGTGCATAAAGTCTTGCAGCATCTCACTCTTGTTCTGGGAAAACATACTGTGACTGATTTCTTTGTTTTGCATTAAACACTGAAATCTGCATCAGACTGTGGTCTGGCATACAACCACGTAACGAAAAATTTCCCCAACTGTGGATAATTTTATTTCTGTGGAGAACAGTGCAAATATTGAGGAAACAGTGGGTATTTGCAGCTGTCATTAAAACTCTGAAACTTTTTAATTTTTACTACAAATTAACTACACAGTGTATTCATTACCCTTGAACTAGGTATTGTAGAGAATATCTAATGGCAGAATTGTTGTTCAGAGTTCTTACTTTTAATGCATTGTGTCCATGACATCAGTGCTTTCCTTGTTTTATTTATAAAAACTGCTTTGTAAACTTGAAAGAGAGACTATTAAAATTTTTTAAAGACATTTTTATGATTTATGATATCATGCTATTTACTTTCTTAAAAAACTGTAAAGAACAATAAAAAATGTTCAGATAATTATGTAAAATGATTGGGACAGTTCTGACAGAGGTCAACCACAGGGAGAAGATAAAGCTCAGGCTCGAACATGCCTATAGAGAAGGATCTATTGTGAGAAGTGACTTCAAATGTGGAACTTTTTGTAATGGGATGAACATTTTTTATTGTTCTTAAATAATTTTTTAAGAAATTAAAATGTGATAAGGTCCTGTTTTTATAATTTTAAAAAAATTTGTAATTGTGCTTTTTACTGTTAATACAGAATACCTTGTATTTTACATTTAATTCTTTCTAGGATGCCATTCAAACTCTGAACTGTTCAAAGTCCAAAACAATTTTTCCTATTAAAAATAATGGAAAATGAATTAATTCATTCCCAGACCCTAAACAATACCCATTTTGATGTACATAAATAGCAATTACACATAATCTAAGATAAAAAATAACACAATTAAATGTACTAAATAATAAATAAAAATAAGAAAACAATAAATAAATACTATATAATAAAATGGAAATTGCATTCACTATACTTTAGTGAGAAGTGATGATGTCCCATTTCTTAAGGTGCTTTGGCTTTCTCAAATAATCCTAGGTTAGGATCAATGTTTCCGCAGCATCACTTTGAAGTACTTTTATGTATGATGTTTCTTATGTGTATCATATTTTTATATATTAATTTCTTGGTGTTTGTTAAAAAGATTATTTAAGATATATATATTTTTTTATTACTACATTGTATAAAAACAAGTTTAAGCAAATATTAAAAAAATTTTTTTAATGTGATATGCTTTATTGGAGATCAAAATAATAAAAATGATTCATTAAACACTAATACTTTAGACTTTCCAGCCAATCTTCAGGAGTGTTAATACTAAAGTGACCAGATTTTAACATTGGTGAAGCGGGACAAAATTGACGGGGGGAGTGGTTGTCTTGTTGAAAAAAATTGTTCTAGAGCAACAAAATTTTATCATCAAAAAATGCAAAAATTGTATTGTATTATATTTTTTTAAATTTTAACATATGATGTAAAATTTACAAATATAATAAATATATATACTATTATAAATCTTTAAAAACCATTTATTCTTTAGCATATTTCTCAGTTGAGTTAATTATTTTTAGTAGATTGCTGCCATTGTTTAAAATTTCCTGAAATTTTTTGCAAGAATTTGTTAAATTATACTGTATTTCACACATAATATGGCTTTCAAAGTCTTAACACTTAATTGTGATTTATCAGATGACCACACTTTATTTACATGCGGCAGAAAAAACGCGTTTAGTAGCGGCATTAGTTCCTGCTAAGGACAGCACTTATTCCACAATTTTTAATGCATTATTATATGGAACATAGTTTATTTCAAAATGATGAAATATTTCTAACCATTTGTTCTCTGTTGAGATTTTTGCTAACTATGACAAACTATATTTTAACAATTATTTTAATCCTTCTGTATTTCTTTCTAAATAATAATAATAATAATACTAACTTGTATTACTTTTCCTCTGAATTTGCCTTGAGTGACACTTTATTATTGTAATTTTATTATTATATAATACTGCCGTAACCAAAATGAACCCCAGCACCACCTCTAGCAATAGAATGATATAAACCAATGTGCTTACTTTCGCTAGTCGCTAGCTTTTTAAAGTGGCAACAGACGAGAGCTCAGCACCATGTACTTTGCAACAAACAAAATGTTTGCTCGTTTGGACAGCCTGTGAACACACACTGCTCTGTTGCTGCACCCAAATCATTTTCTGTCGGCCTTTGCCATGAACATAAAGAGTTTTGTCAGCACAGTATTCTTTATTTCCAATGCTCACGCACACCTTGGTACTGATAAGTGCAATATAAAATGCTCTTTACGAATCTTAAACACAAGACATAAGTTTATGACATAATTGACAAAAACTTGATCTTTCCAAAACTCAGGACTTTTTAAAACGCCACGGGATGTGGGACAAATTGTTAAAAATTGGGACTGTCCCGTCAAAAGTGGGATGTTTTGTCACCTTAGTTAATACAGTAGTGATAGAAAAAGTGATTCAAATTATCTCTTCTTGATCTCCAAGGAAAGCCGATAGTTGCACATTTCAGAATTTGGAGAGAAAAATTTGTGTTACGAAAGACTATCATGTTATTAGGATTATCACAAAATTTAGTTTGCTCTTTAGTTAATGAAAATTAAATTATATTTGAATTATAATATTAAGATAATATTGAAAATATATTTTAAACAATTTTATTAACATACCTCTTTTTTTTCACTTGAAATACCAACACTTTTATCTGCATTATATTTAATTGGTGCACCACCTTTGTGAATAATAGTTCCAAATGCTGTAGGAGTATAGAAAGCAGGTATACCTGCTCCACCAGCTCTAATTCTTTCTGCTAAAGTACCCTTAAAAATAAAATAATATTTGAAATTAAACTGAGAAATATATGGAAATTCCTGTTATCTATCACAGATAAAGATTATAGTGTAGCTGCTTGTCACAAACAAAAAGTTTTCTTTAATAACTATGAATAGCATTAAATTTTCTTAAATCTATTGAAATGACTAATCTCAAAATACAGAAGAAATTTGATTTAACATTTTTCAAGGAACCAATGCAAAGTATGCAACAATGTACAAATTCATGTGTAAATGCATTTGGAATGGATAAGGTTGAAGAAAAACATATATTTCAAGTAAATATGCTTCCATGAAAGCTTTTATTTCATACAATGTAATGGATACTGTTCAGTTATCTGCTTGAAATTATGATAATAAATTTAGAAATTTCATTAGCTGATAAAAATAAAATTACAAACTCTGATAAAATACCAAAATTTAATATAACTTTGATTTAATTGTTAGTATTTAGTAAAAACTTATTTCAAATTATTAATAATAATTTTTTAAATGAATATGACATCAAAAGTAACAGAAAAAATTATTTTAAAAAATTAATCTATAGTTGCTAATTGCTTATGATTTAGTTAATACATACAGATGTAATAAATTCATTATATATATAATCAATACAGGAAACTTATTAAAAATTACAGGAAATTGATTATTCGTTTCTTGTAATTTTTAAAATGAAAGTAAACATAAGTAAAGTATTATATAAGAATAACTAAATATATACCTCCCAAATTTAAAGTCTATCACATGTGCGAGAATTGTAAGTTTTATTTAAATCAATTAGTAAATTAAAGTACATTTTAATGTCAAAAATGACACATTTTGTCCCTTTCGTTGGAAGGGAAGTAAAACTTCCTTTGGGAGAGATGCTATCACACATCTCCGATGAACATCTGCCCATTTACATCAGAAATAATATCCTGTCAGATGTTACAAATACTGAAACCCGATTGGAGAGGAATTTAGAATAAAAGGCAAAGAAATTGTATTCTCAGGGCAGTCAACAATAATAAGAACCTGCCTAAATAGTAGGCAGGGACGACAGTAACCAGGACTGCCATAGAGGGAGACGACCCAAGGAAGAGGACAGCCATAAGAAGATTCCTGCACAGCTGAAGCAGTCAGGCATTGAAGTCCCGTCTCACTATTCTCCAGCCCTCCTCCATCTCCATATCCAAAAGACATCTCCCCATATCATTTGGATTACATCAACTGAAACGAATCAACTAGCCCAGAGGTATTATAATTAGAACCTTTTGTAAACTCTCTCTCTGTATTTAGAGGTGTATGTAGTTAGGCATCGATATAATGATAGATTATTCTTTTATGTATTTCTTGATTTTATTCACTAAACTTTTGTTTGTTATTTGTTAATCCATCTGTTCGCTTGGTTAAATACGGACATCTGAACTGCCTACGATTGGAATTTACCTGCGACTTCCCCACTTGATAATTATACAGCCCTCCTTTTAAATACAGATCTTAATATCGTGAGTTAGGATACAAATTCCTGCCCTAGTTGGTGTCAGGTCCTGACGTTGGAAGGATCATACGATCTCGATGATGTTTTATAAATTTCACCATCCAGTGACCCCGTGAGCGGGCCCAAACATCCTGACGGATCAAAAGGACTACAAGTAACATTCTCATATCCATACCCCCGTATTTTCACACATTAATTTACAGTGATATTAAAATATAAAGTTAAATTTTTAAAAATAACAAGATTATAACAAAAATATTCAAAAATTTAATTATTTCTAATATATTATAATAAAGACTAAAAATAACTTCTTAATTCATCAAATAATTGTCATTACTTGAGGAACAAACTCCAATTCCAGTTCACCACTCAAATATTGTCTTTCAAATTCTGCATTTTCTCCAACATATGATGCAATCATTCTTTTAATCTATAAAATATAAGTTAATTAATTTAAATATTATTAAAATTACCTTCTTCTCAATACATGAACAAATTACTATACACATTTAACTAAATCGCTAACTTCCAGTAACAAAAATTTTTAATATATAGGGTAGATGTACCAGTTTTGGCCAGTGTACCAGTCTGGCCAGAAAACAAATTTAACTCAAAAATATAATCACCACATATTCAAATCTGTCCAATGAAACAAACTTTTATTGTTAACTGTGTGAACAGTTAACAATAAAAGTTTGTTTCATTTGTGATTATATTTTTAAGTTAAATTTGTTTTCTGGCCAGAACTGGTACTACACTGGCCAAAACTGGTACATCTACCCTATATATATATATGTTATAAACGCATATATATATATATATGATATAAAATAATACAAAATAATAATAATAATAATTATTCATTTATGTCTGCAATTCCTGGTTTTTGTAAAAGGATTGCCAAGCATATGAGATGCTTTTTATGTGTTTAAAGTTAATACAATTGCCAGTCAGGTTGGCCTTGTATATTTCCAAGGATTCTAGGAACCTGATGTGATTGGTTTGAAATGATTGCTTAATTAATGTGGCATAGGGATCACATCAGACCAAGGCCAACATAGTTACGATCAAGTACTAATTTTCAATATAACAGCTCATGTTACTTGATTAATTTTCTATGGGTAAAGTTTAATAAGTAATTTATATTTTATTATTTATATAATAAGAATATAAAATATAAGGAAAAGTAAGTTTTATTATGTAATAATATCCAATATACTTTAGAGCAGCTTAAATTAATGTCAAAAAGAAAGATAGTTTGTACTAGAGAATACATCAGGAATGGATAGATGTATTTTTTGTTGTAGATTTAGTTAGTCATTTAAAAAATGTGAGAAGTAATGCATTGCACATTTTTTTTTATTAGCTAAAATGTATTATTCAGTTTTCAGTTTTTAATATTTTAAATCTGCAGTACATGCACTTTATTTTCAGACATTTGAGATTACTGTATACAATAGTAGTTGTAATTAAAATAATAAAAATTATTAAATGATAATTAAATTATTCTTACTAATAATGTACCTTATCATCTCACAACACTACAGAAAAAAATATTCTAAGAATTTTACATGTTACTCATGTAAATATATACATGTGAGATTGAAAATGTCATATAGAAATCTTTATCAATGATAGTTACTAATGAATTCACGTTGAGTATACAATGTGTAAAACATGTGACATTAATGACTCAGAAAAATATTCATAGGAATTTCTGCCATTAGATCATCATTATAACTTGGACTGGAATTAACTTGTACATCAATTCATGTTGTGTCAAAAGCATATAACAATTGATTACAGCATAGAAAATAATAAGTATTAAAAAAGATACTATGGTATACAAGATGATACTCAAATTGAAACTACAAATATTTGATCACTCTATATACAAATATTCAATGACTTTATCATGAAAATAGCAATTCTATTTGTTGCATCTGGAGTATAAAGAGGTGTGGCGGGAGAAAGTGATCTGACATGCCACACACACACACAGAGTTGGTCCACCACCACAAACATCTATTTTGTGACTGGTTCCACCGGCACAAAACTTTAACCATAGATTCAAAAAACACATCCGACGTTACAGTTATAAGCAATTGCCACCACAATTGAAATGTCATAAGCTGTTTTCTCCAATATTATGCAATGAAATGGAATACAATCACATATTTCTTCTAATCTCTCATATTTGATTTTCAGATAATGTATAAGATCAAATATATATGTATTCTTAAATAAATTCCATTTAAAATTTTAATATTTAGCAATTTTCAATTTCCAAAAATCATTAAAAATTAATTTTATATAAAATTACTATGTTTATTTTTTTTTTTGGATTACAATAACAATGAAGTTATAAAAAGTAAATAAAATAAAATGTTGAATAATTTTTAGAATATAAAATTGTATTAAAATTTTTAAATATTTATAATGGCCTCTTAAAACTGTATTAAATAAAACACAGCTGTAAAATATGATAAGAGAACAAACTATGTAATATCCTCTTATCAGTATTATTATATAATGACGATAAGAGGACATTAAATAATGATATTACATAAACTTTTAATATTTTTGCATTAAATATCTTCTTAAAGATACTGAAAGTTTAATTATTATTTATAATAATTAAAATTACAATTTTGAAAACATTGAGAATCTAAAAACAGGCCATATGTAGGTATATTAATTAAAAAAAATTAATTATGGAAAAATGCAATAAAAATTACAATTTTAAAAATAAAAGCAAAATATTCTTAAACTTTATTTTAAGTTTCTAAAGACTGAAACATAGATAATATGTCCAAGTTTTTCTAAGCGACAAACCGAAAAAAATATTAATATCTTTTAAAAAAGAATTTATTTTTATGTTTAGAAATTGTTGTTTCATTGTATTAAGTTTTAAAAGTTTAATAAACATTTATGTATAAATTATTTTCATTAAAGTGTTTAAAATGCAGCAAAGCTATCCTTAGCTATATTTACAGAAATTTGTATAGAAAATTTGTATAGAAAATGTTTGTCTTGATTGTTTTTAAAAGTAAATTAGTTAAATTCTTTATTTCTAAAAATAAAAACAATTAATTACAAATATTTAAAAACAAAAAGAATATCGAAAGTTCTAGTGTAGAAAATATTATATATTTTATACAAATCGATAAGATAAATGTTTGATAAAGAAAAATTAAAGTCAGGCTAATTTTGTGATAACTAATAATTTTCAGGCTAACAATATCAGATTATTTACAATCTAAAAAAGGAATGAATGCTAAAATAGTAGAAATAATAACATTTAGTCTTAGAACAAGTTAAATACATATAGTTCAGAGTCAATAGCTCCATATAACGAAACCAAGAGATGAAAAATAATGAATGGCATGACAATGAATATAAAACAGATTACTGTTATAAAAACCAAGATAATAACAACAATGAAATATTTAAATAATCTATATACTATTGAAGAAATATTTTAAGAGTTTCCCATCTACTTTATCAAATAACTCAAGCGAATATGGTGCTATTCATAAATAAAATTTCCCTCAATTTTATTACTTAATGATTAAAACAGTATCTAATCTGACACAAAACAGTTAACTATATCACTCTAAACTTATCTATATAAAATAATTAATAGTAAAATTCATGTAAGACTTACCTGTTTAGATTTTAATAATAAACCCAAACCAAAGTCATCCACTCCAGCATTATTACTAACTATTGTTAGATCTCTAACTCCTATTTCAACTAATCCATTTATTAAATTTTCAGGAATTCCACAAAGTCCAAATCCTAAACGAATACAGAACAATAAACTGAAATTTAATGAGTTTAAAGTGTATGTTAGCATTCATATGATCTAAATAAGCAATTCAAATATAAATTTGAATTCTTTAGATCAAATGAATTAATAAAATAGTCTTCAAGACAAAAACTATAGCTAACTTTTTAGAAATTAATTCTAAGATACAAGTTTATCTAATTAACATTTTTGACAATTAGCTTTATTTATGATGATAAAACTAATTGCAGTCTTTTATATCGAGTTTGTTTTCGACACTGTTTCACATAAAACACATAGTTAATTAACAATTAACTTTATTCACTCTCGGATACAACTGACTGGGGTGACGACTGCACAAGAACTCAGCTCCCCGACCACGAAAGTATGTAGGAATTTTCACCCCTGACCTGACACTCAGATCAAGTTACACCCGACCGTTACAACAGATCTTCCCCCTCTAAAACGAAGTCTCGGAGATGTGCAGGTAGTGTCCGTGTTCTAGAGCTCTTTCTAACAGGTGGTCCTTTGTCTTGATGTTGATTATTCTGGGGAGCTGGATGTTGGTTATTCTGAGAAACTGGATGTTGCCTGTTCTGGAGTGGTTGTTCTCTTCGAGCTATCAGTTGATCAATATGTCTCCTTTCTATAGTTCCTTCTGGTGAAGCTATCATGTATGTATATGGTCCGGTCTTCTTTGTCACCTTACCTGGTTTCCACTTCTTTGCGTCTCTATAGCATCTGTAATTGATGTTGTCTCCTATCTGGAATTCTCGTATTCTTGTTTCCTCTATTCTATCCTTATATAGGTGTGGATTTAGTCGATCATAGATGGTACGTAGTCTTCTTCCCATCAACAGTTCTGCTGCCGTTTTACCTGTAGTACTACTAGGTGTTGTGCGTAAGCTAAACAAAAGTCTGGGGAGCAACACTTCAGTTTTTTCTTGGTTGTGATGTAATTTTTCAATTCTCCTCTTTATAGTTTGCACTTGTCTCTCTACTTGTCCGTTGGAAGAGGGATGATATGGAGGGGTAAATATGTGCTGTATCCCATTTTTACGTATAAATTCTTCCATTTCATGGGATTTAAAGCTTTGGTGATTGTCTGATACAATTGTATTTGGTAGTCCATGTGTACTAAATATTCTCCTCAATAATTTCACGGTTTCCTGGGTTGACTGCGTTTGTACTTCTTCTACCTCCACCCACTTCGAATAAGCATCCACTAGAATAAAATATGTATGTCCATAGTGTGGTCCTGCATGATCAATGTGTACTCGGTCCCAGGGTCCCGAGGGTGATGGCCAATGAGTATCCTTAACTGGGGTTGGGTTTGACCTCTGTTCTTGGCATTTTCTACACATCGATACAGTCTCTTCAATTTGGGAGTCCATTTCAGGCCACCAAAAATAGCTTCTGGCTGTTCTTTTCATTCTAGACATACCCTCATGTGTGGAGTGTAACAGGTGTAATAGCTGTGGTTGCAAGGTTCTAGGGATAACTACTCTTTGTCCCCATAAAATGCAACCGTGGTGAATTGAAAGTTCTAGTTTTCGCCTAGAAAAAGGCATAAGTTCTTCTGGACTACTCAGTGGCCATCCGTGTAAGATTGCATGTTCAACTCTTTTTAACACTGAGTCTTTGTTTGTTTCTCTGCTTACTTCCTGAGATGTGATGGGCAATTCTGGCTGTTCAAATATAAGGAATATCTCTCCTGGTTCAGGGATAGTCTTGTCTTCCACAGTAGTTGGTATACGAGATAATGCATCGACATTAGTCATCTCTGCTGACCGACGATGTTCAATCTTATATGAGTATGCTGCTAATCTTAAACACCAACGAATCATTCTGGGTGAGATTAAATCAGGAATTGGTTTAGCAGGGTTCAGAAGGCCCACAACTGGCTTACAATCCGTATATATAGTAAAATTTCGGGCAGCTAGGTAATTATGAAATTTTGTAATGCCAAAGATTATAGCTAATACTTCTCTCTCGAATTGTGAATAATTTCTTTCTGCTGGGTGAAGTGTCCTCGATGCAAAGTATATAGGAGCTTCGGATCCATCTGGTAATATGTGTGAAAGGACTGCTCCCACTCCATATGGTGAAGCATCACAGGATAACACTACTGGTTTATTTAAATTATAATGGATTAATAATGTTTCTGGTGTTAACATCTTTTTTATTTTCACGAATGCTTTGCTGTGTTCTTTTTTCCAGATCCATTGTTTGTTTTTATCAAGGAGTCTATATAAGGGTTCAGCTTCGGTTGCTTTATCTTTCAAAAATCTATCATAGAAGTTTACAAATCCCAAAAATGCTTGTAATTCTTGTTTGTTTTTCGGTTCCGGAACCTGTTGGATCGCCGCAATTTTCTCCGGTGTGGGCCGAACGCCCTGAGCATCTATCAAATATCCTAAAAATTTAAGTTGGTTAGTCTTGAATAGGCATTTGTTTTCGTTTAGTTTTAGTCCAGCTTCTGAAATCCGGTTAAGAATTTTCCTCAACTTTTGATGTAGGGCTTCTTCATTGAGTCCCATGACAAGTATATCATCTATCATCACAATTGTCCCTGGAATACCTCCTACGATCTTTTCCATCTCTCTCTGGCAAATAGCTGGACAACTACTCACTCCAAATGGTAACCTTTTCATTCTGTATAACCCCTTGCATGTGTTGATAGTCAGAATCTCAGACGACTCCTGGTCCACAGGAAATTGGAAGTACGCTTCCTTGAAATCAAGCTTGGCAAATACCTTTCCACCAGATAGTGAAGCAAGTATATCGTTAATGGCCGGCAATGGGTATACATCTACTTTTATTGCCTCTCTGTTTACAGTGCAGCGGTAATCTCCACATAAACGTACACTTCCATCTGGTTTTGCAACGGGTACCACAGGAGTGGCCCACTTAGAAGTTCTAACTGGTTCTATAACTCCTAACTGATGAAGTCGATTCAACTCTTGTTCTACCTTTGTTCTCAATGCAAAAGGAACCTGTCTTGCCCGCATAAAAATAGGCTTAGCTTCTTTATTTATCGCTAAACTGACTGCCTCGCCTCTAAATAGACCCATTTCTGAATTATTGAATAAATGCTGGAATTCTTGTATCAGATCGTCTGCATCATGTTGGTGATAAAGTCCCTCTATTCTGATTCCTAATGGTTCAAACCAATTTCTTCCAATAAGTCCTGGTCCATTTCCTTTAATTACTAACAATGGCAGATTCCTAATTTTTCCTTTAAATTGTACCCTCACCATTGTAGTACCCACTACCTCCAGATTCTGATCAGTCCATGTCTGTAATTTGACTTCTTCCGGCTCTAACTTGTCTCGCTGGATTTTGATTTCTTTTAAGGTCTGTTCGCTCACTACAGTGTACCCAGCCCCTGAATCTATTTCCATCAGGATTGGTATATTTTCAATCTTGAGTAAGATTTTTAAGGGTGGTATCTTACTTCCCTGTATTTTGAATAGAGATGTATATTCCTCGACCTGGTTAGACATCAAATTTTTATGTTCCTCAATTCGGTGTACTTTGGCTCTCTGGCTGGATATCTCTTTCCGTGGTGCCCCAATTTGGTTTCTTCCCTGGTTTGCAAATTTTCTTTGTCCACTCTTTTGTTTCGTGATACACGCCTTTTCTATGTGTCCCTTGTTTCTGCAGAAGTTACAGATTACCTGAGCAAATCGGCAATTATTCGGGTTATGACTTCCGGTGCATCGAAAACAGCGTAATATGGCCGGCTGATTCTTTCTCTTGTAGTCCGCCTTTAAGTTATACACTTGGGTGTTGTTTCCGTCTGACCCAAGCTGGCTAACATCGTTAGACGCTGCCTCTGCTGCCAATGCTGCATCCAAAATGGCCTTATAAGTAGTGTCCGTTTTCGCCAATAACACGTGTTGTATTCCTTTATCCCTTAAACCTGCCACTAGCCTATCTCTTAACATACGCTCTAGTGAGGCGCCGAAGTTGCAATTCATTGCAATTTTCCGTAGTTCCGCGACATAGTCGTTGATACTCTCTCCCGGTTTTTGCGACCTCTGGTTAAATTTGAACGATTCGACAATTTCACTAGGTTTCGGGTTAAAATGGCTATCAAGAGCAGTAATTACTTCATTGAAGTTAACTTGTGTCGTTTCTTTCGGCGCTATGAGTGTGACTACAAGTTCATATAAAGTTTCACCGCATACAGTAAAAAATAAAGCACACTTATCTTGGTCATTTTCAATCTGGTTTGCCTTCAAGCAAAAATTAAAGCGGTCCTTGTAAGTTTTCCACTGGCTGTCCATCTTGAATGGTTCGAAACGAACTCCACTGGTTGATGTTCCTGGGAACGACATTTCCGGCTTTTTATATCGAATTGTAATTTCTGCTGGCAAGTCTGTATATTATTCCTCGTCGCCAATTTTATATCGAGTTTGTTTTCGACACTGTTTCACATAAAACACATAGTTAATTAACAATTAACTTTATTCACTCTCGGATACAACTGACTGGGGTGACGACTGCACAAGAACTCAGCTCCCCGACCACGAAAGTATGTAGGAATTTTCACCCCTGACCTGACACTCAGATCAAGTTACACCCGACCGTTACACACAGTCTTTATTTTTATGGTTTTTTAGTATTAAAGAAGAGATATATTTTACACTTGAGGTAGGCATTAGGCACCATCTCTTATTAAAATTAATAATTATAATAATTTAAATAACTTTAGATTAAAATATAGATTAGATATATTTTAGTTTATGTCATTAATATTTTCTATTAAATTAAAACTAAAACACCTTATTTTGTAAAAGTTTACTAAGATTACTTTTTAAATATTTTTAATTAGAAATTTAAAATTGTAAATGAAGAGAACATGCCCAAGATTATTATAAAACTACTATTTTTTTTCTTTTTTTTTTTAAATTCAAAGTGAAAACTAAGCTATACATTTTGAGAATAACTTCAAATATTATCATTAAGAAGATTCTAGCTTTCTGCATTCAATATGATAAATAATTTTTTTTTTTAACCTTTTAAAATATATTAAACACAGTCTAGTATGCTATTCACGCAAGTGATATTAATAAGAAGTAGAACTCACTGTGTACAGGTTTATCAAACATGAACGTTCGAAATAAAAGCCTCCTATTCACCCAAAGACGATGGAAATACATTCGTCGAAAGTGCTTGGAAGAAAAATATTTGGTAACGCCGTACACAGTGAGTTGTACTTCTTATTTATATTAAACACTTTTATTGGTCCTATTTTCTGAGACATGATGGGTCCACCTTCATCACATACATCACTACAATGCAATTAAACACACACACACACCATGTTTAAATTCTACATTTAGTTATGTTTATCAGGTTTCAGAGTAGGGAGGATGGTAAGGATAGGGTCCTAAATCATCAGTAAAATGAGTTGTCATTGGACTTAGGTATGTCCTCAACCTTTCAATCTTCTATCTTAATTAGCAATAAATGAATTCAAGTTGCAGGTTTTAAGGACATGATACAAAGACAAGTTAAATAAAAGCATTTTAAAAAAAAATAATAAATATATACAATAATTTAGGCAAATTTCATCAGTACAGCATAGAGACAGTATTTGGTATTGTAAATTTATTTCTACTCACTTTTTACATAATATTAATTAACCATTTTTAAATAAATGAAATTAATTTTGCAATAATTAATTTAAATTAATCAACATTAAGTAATGTTATCCAATGATATTTATTTATATCTTTAATATTTACTTAAATATTCATCGATTTGTTTAAAAGTCTTAAAAAGGTTTCTATATGGTGTAAATATTATAAAATTAAAATATTTACACCTTAATTCTAACAAAACTTTAAAATTAACTGTAAACATTAAAATTCACCCCAAAATATGCAAAATTAAAAATAAAAAACCTAAAAAAAATTTAAAAATTTAAAAAAAAAATGGCACAATTGAAATATAAACATGAAACTGATGAATTATTCAAAATAAAATTAAAATATACAATGCAAAACATGGAAAGAATGCATCAAGTACATGAAAAAGTGTTATGACGTCAATTAGTGACGTCAAATTAAGTTTAAAATTGGAATATCCTCCTCATCTCATACTCAAAATACATTATATTAACACTTAGTAGATATAATTAAGTAATTCTCTGCATGTTCTGATTACAGAACAGACATTGCTTAATAATAATAATAAAATGCAAACCTCCAACAAGTAATTTTGAACCATCTTTTATGTCTTTTATTCCTTCATGAACATCTTTGCAGAAGATAACATTGCATCTTTTACTAATAGAAAATCGTCTTGTAGTTTCCTAAAGCGAAAAAAATTTGATGTAGATTTATTATAAAAGAAAAATATATTTTAAACTTATTTTCCAATTATTTGAATAATAATAATAATAATTTTCGCCGAGCGTATGACGCAAATCAATGAACACGTGTATCGAAATTAATGTCGATTTCATGTTTATTTATTTACAGAAGTTATCGTTAGAGCATTTAAACAAATATAATATTTAATACATTGTCGAGAAGGCTTACCTCGATAAAATATCTGTTAAAAGTCTGCCAAGAGAACGTACGCGACGTAAACACACGCGCCATAGAAAATTTAAGTTCAAGGCTACATCACTCGATACTTTCGACATACAATTGTATGAAACGACCAAAGCTCCCCTGGCGATGGTGGGATTAAGCTTGTTGTAAATCATTTCGGTCGTTAAAATGTCTGCTCTCACGTCGTAAAATCATTTTTTTTTTCTTTTTTAGGCGATTCTTGGCATATCTAGATGTTATTCTAGCATTGTTCTGAAAAACTAGGAATTAAATCGGATATCTTTAAGACGTCAACCTACCACTAACAGTGTGAAAACATCTCATAATTTTCTAATTAACGACTTTTGCGGTCATTCGCGATAAACATTGAGATTGATAGAATTATTTTCCTTCCGCTTTCCGAAATTTTTAACCTATTCCGGTTTTATATGAAAAAGTTAGAAATTTTGAATTTCATCCATCGCATTTTCGTTTCTCTCGAATTGCATTTCTGTCGATATTCTGTCATCCTCTTTTGCATTTGAGTACAGAAATTTACTCTAAGGTTTCATTTTCTCAGTATGGATACGTGATCACCTCTCAATCGCCATTCTTTTAGTTATTGCAACAGTTATCAAATAACGGTGATATGGTATCACCTGTATATCATTACTTCGTACATCTTTGGGTTATCGTTTGTGTACATGTTTCGTAATCTTAATACAAATATCAGATAATATCATTTAATTAATATGCCTTTGTGTCCTTAACTTAATTTAAACTTATCTTCGTCTATTAGTACTTTATCAATTAACAGGACTTATTATACTGGATTTATGGATGTAGCAATTAGGTCTTACAGATCAGAAATAATATTGTTTATTTAAATCACCTGAACACATACACTTTAACATTGTGTTTCAGACCTGTTTGTCCCTCATCAGCAGGCATTTATAAGACATTTTAAATTCTTGGTTTTAAACACATTCCTAGTTCCGAGCATATTCAAAATCAATATTAACCAAACAATTCCATACGTATTCATCATTGATTGTTCACATTCACTTAAACCTCCTTTTAGTGGGTTTAGTGGGAGGTTTATATACAGTATATACAAACTACCATGCCGAATTTCGTTTCTTTATCTTCACACCATCCTGAGCTATTAAGCAAAATAGACGCCAACACACACACACACACATATCCACGAAACTTTTTTAGGTTTAGGGGGTCTCAAAACGTGGAGATTCGCAAAAAATCGGAGGGTCAAATTTGACACGATTCCACTACTTTCCCTTGTTATGTATAATAAAGTACTGTATACATAACAGCCGGGAAAGTAAAATGATGGTTATCCAATTTCTATTCGGTTTTTTGAATTGAAACCTTTGAAACGAAGCAAAATTCAAGGGAAGGAAGAAACAAAACAGTTAGCAGAAAGTGTTTTCGATCCGCTGACCGCTACGGAACCAGCACGCTCCCGCCGCACCACTCTTCTTCTTATAGATCGTCTTACCAACGTATATTTCAAGCCAGATGATTGATTATTATATTTGCTCAGTTGTGATAGATCACGATATTACTTCACTATCATCATGCTCATAAATTTACGTCGCACAGAAACTTTGGACGAGACGCAAAGGCTGCGGGGCATTGCTATCGAGTTCCATATCTTCTTCCAACGGCGTGTCATTATTCAGCTCAGCAAATCTATTTTAAGTATACTGAAATAAATTATAGTTAGGCCCTATTTCAGTTTTCTTTTTGTAATATACGATTGTTGGATTCAGCTTTAGCAGACCACTTTTTTGCAAGTTAGAGGAACCAGACGTTCTCTTCAAACCAGAACACTAAATCGGCAAGAAAGGTGTCCCCACTTAGGTTAAATTTGTAATCATCTTGTAAAGTCTCAAAAACGGGTTGACATTAAGCATTTATTTTAGAAAATTGTAAAACGAATGTAGAAAATCGTCCACTGTTAAAGAAGACAAAAACTGATCAAAGATCGAATTAGACGCGTTAGTCATGTGAAACCGCGACGCCAAAAAATAAAAATAAAAAAAAAAAGGAAAAAGGTGTCGAAAGGCAAAAAGAGCCTAATGTAAAATAAAACGCGATAATTGTAATAATTAAAGGTGGTAGACGAGTGTCCACCAGCAGAGACGGACCTTTGATAAGTCGCTTGTATACGAAATTTAGATCATCAAAATTTGGAAAAAGGGAAAGGTTAATAACGAAAAGGAACATCGCGACGAATCATTAAATTTCAAAAATATCTCAGACCAGACAACAATGGGGAAAATATGAGCGCAAGTTTCAAAGTTCCATCAATTCTTCCCATCCAGAAGTAACGGACGGTGTCAAGTAGATTCGTCGAAGCGACTCTTTCTCGTGACTCGAACAGGGCTCGTTTTTCGCTTAGAGACAAGCGAGAGATTAATTGAGAAGCGGGGAAGAGGGGGCGTGGAGCCAATCAACATGAACAATACGAAAAAGGGAGATAGATGTAATCGCCGAGCTGGAGAGACGAGAGGTCTTTTTCCTTCTACCCGCGGAACGGCCGGACAGAACTGTGAATCCGCTTACGGCCAATACGCGCGCAAAGACGATTTATTTTTCGTGCATCGTGCCGATCTGCTAATTAGTGCCACTAAGGACGGACCACCAGTGACAATAGGCGACCATCTCCACCTGTTGCTGCCCCGGGGCCTACAGTAGAAGACGTCAGGAAAACGCCGGTGTGACTGAGACTTTTCGAAGTTTTATTCGTCTGAGAAGAGGTCTGTACTAGGTGTAAGTTCTTTTACGTCTAAATAAACGACTTTTTGTGAGACACTTGTCGTCTGTGTCACTTCCCCTACACCCACACGCGAACGACCCTAGACCATCCTGTCGCGGGATTAACGATTCCCCCTAGAAGTCGGCTAACTTACAATCATAATTTCTTACCCATTTCTGTCAGTTAAAGATATCACTTTCTCTATAATAATGATTCTCTCACTTTTGATTTCTATGCCATCAATAGGGTTTTCAATATGGAAACTTGGACTTTCCATTCTCTGACTCCCTCTGTTGTATGTATGACAGAACCGAGAAAGTACCAATTATACACAAATTTGAAATAGAAAGGTTAAATAAACGAATCAGCTCCGATGGTACAGACGTAAAAAGAATGGATAACAGAAAGAATCTCAAAATTAACAATAGACAAAAGAGCCAAGGAAAGATTAGAACAGAGAGCAAAATCAAATAGTGATTATGTTTATAAAAATAATATACAGTATAATAATGCGACAGGAGCCTTTGAGAAGAGTGGAGGGAAGAAAGAAGTAGGTCATTGTCCATTGTTTAATTCAGGTTTTTTGATAACAGCCAAGTAAGATGATGATAAACAACCATATATACTGATCTCATTTCAAAAGAACGTAAAGTAGAAATTTTTTCACGAAACCTGAGAAAGTCCAAGCTAGAAGCTTATATAAATTTCCTCCAGAAAATATAACAAGTAACGTATGAAAAGTTTCATATTAATAATTTCCTTTTCCCTATTGGTTAGAATTTTATCGGTATCAATAATATAGTTGTTTTGAATTCTATCGTTTCAAGTTCTTAATTTATTTTTAACAGTTTCAATTTTGCTTTAATATTCTAAACACTATAAACATATAAGAAAATACAGATAAAAATTTATATTTAAACTCATTAGAAAGTACTAATGGAGGCGAGATTTTTCATCTATCTGTTTCTATACAGTATATAGCAAAGACTTCTGAAAATGGCTGTTTTCTTATTTAGTGTCAGCTTCAAACTAATTTTAAAATACATTAGATTTATCAGAATTCTGATTTTTCAAAATTCAGATAGTCTCTTGATATGGATGCATAAAACCATAATTATCAATCTAATTAAATTATATTTAATAACTTTATAATGAATATAAACTTGTAATCAATTTAAATGTCGTTAATTGTTAATTAACAATATATTTAACATAATAATTTCCGAAACGGATAAAAAAAACAAATCTACATATGTTTATAGATAATTTCTTAAAGAAAACATTTATTAAAATGCAAAATCTTTTTATCCAGAATAATAACCAATATTATTAAATTCCATCTTCTTCACATATTGTTCTTATTTTTCATCTAAACAAGCTGTGTACATACATATTTTAGTATAAGGACTAATTAATTTTTCCTCAATTATTACTTCAGTGTTGAGCAATGTTGTTTTCCCGACGAAGAAGCATCTGAATTTTCCATACATAAATTGCAAACATGGTATACTTTTCAGATATCAATCTCAAACAATTATCGAGATTTTCGTGCCATTTTTTCCTATCTTCTAAATCTAAACTGTGCTCATTTTCAATGGCACTTTCAAGAGTAGACAAAACATAGGATATATTTTCCATAGAACTGATTTTAGGATAAGTCTCCAAGCAACTTTCCCTCAAGTAATTTCCAAATTTACATATTTCGTTTACCAGCTTTTCTGAAATTTTACAAGACAGAAATTTAATGGTGAAACATTTTAAAAGTATCGCTCTTCTCCTCTCTTGAAAATTTCTATTTTCTATTTCCACGTTATTGACTAATTCATCGGCAATTGATAAAACGAAGTTCTCGAAGATATTTTTCAGTTGACTTTTAATATTAATAGGGAAATCCATTCGATAACTCCACAGATTTGTCAGAGAGTTAAGAGTATAACAGAAGAGGGATTCGGGAAACTTTAAACCTCGATAACTACGAAGCAATTTCATAACTTGTTCGACCGAATCTATTAACGACTCTTCCATCTTGGTTCTCATAGGACCGGGACACTGAATTGGCCTTGCTTCGAAGTACGAACTGATCCTGATTAATGATCGAACGCAAGACAACTTGTCGTCTTTAATGTCAGAGCCGCCGTAGAGATAACAAGGATCGGAGAAATATCCCTGAGAAGAGGATTCATTCAAGCTGTTATACCCGGAAGATTCTAATTGATTGACCATCAATTCTTCTCTCAGTTTATTCACTTCTTCCTGAAGTCGGTGGCATTTTAGCGTCAATTCTGTTCTTGATTTCGTTAGTTTTTTTATAATGTCGTCCACGAATTGTCGGATTGTCATTTCTTCCGGTTTTTTTCTCAATATCACGACGGCTAAAGCTATTTTAAAACGATTAAACTCTATTTTAGATATCTCCGCCAAGCTTCTTTGACGATCATTAGACATTATTAGTGCAACAGTCGACCTAATCACGCACTGATTACGCACCCTGGTAGAAAAATTCTAAATTTATTAATTTTATTTTAATCCGATTATTTTTAACAAAATTAATTTTTTATTTAATATTTATAAGTTAAAATGATATAATTTTAATATATATATATAATATATATATATATTATATACTTTAGTAAAAATATGGTAATTTAGTTATTTTTATTTTCAACAGATGGTGCTACATTTATTCGTCTGGATGGAAAATTTAATAAAGTAAATTTTATGAATAGAAATGACGAAGAAACTATTTTTAAGTAATAATGAAGAAAAGAAGGGATATCAATTTAAATAAAATAAAATATTTAATTAATAATTATATGCTATTTGAAAATTACGTCATTATACTTTTTAGTGTAATGACATAATATTCAAAGAACCATCTTTCACATTTAATTTTTAAAAATTTTGAAATTTTTTTTTATATATAATTAATTTGTTATTAATAATATTTAACGAATCCAACTTTTTATTAATATTTATTATTATTTTTTTAAACCTCGTTTAATTCAATACTAACTGTATCCAAAGTTATTCATGCTTTATTTTTCAAAACGAAACTTTTATTAGATTCTAAATATTATTAAAAAATTATTTATTTTAATATTATTAATAATAAATTTTTATTAGTTATAATAAGTATAATTTTGAAAAAATAAAATAAAAATAATTCGATAAAAAAAAAATTTCATCGACATGGTAATCTGCTGTTACATTGGGTGATCGGTTAACGAACAGTTCGGATAGCGAACAAAGTCTTGGAACGGATTACGTTCGTTAACCGATCACCCACTGTATTTCTTTTTTCGTCGTGTTGTCAGTTATCGGTTCTCAACTTTATGTCAGCAACTTTTTCACAAGAAAAAGTAACATTGTTATCAAGTTCTACAACAAATTTGACATATATATATATATATATATAGGCCTATATATATTTTATCTTTCGGGAAAAATAAAAAACTTGATGGAAACATTTTAATAATCGATGAAATAAAAAAATAAAAAAATAAAAATAAAGTACGAAGGGAGCTTTTTAGTCACGGTAACTTACTTATATAAAGAAATCGGTTTAGTAAATGGATTGCTGAAAAAAAAGTAGAAAAAATAAAGAAAGCGAATAAGATGTGACTAAAAGCTGAATCGTGCCGCTTCACCATTCCATACGAAATCTTCCTTTTGTGTAGGTTGATTTTGTTTGAATTTTTAAAATAAAGCTTTCTCTTTATACAGAAACAATTGGAAATCCCTGATCAGATTAGATGATCTTTGGAGATTTCCAATGGACTATACTCAAAGGGATATTGCTGATGATAAACAAAATTTCTTTGAGAAATTTTAAATTTTATTTACTTATCCGAAATTCGATTTGTCGTTATAAAGAATTTTATAACATTAGGATAGAATAATTCTAGAATTACAACTATAAATAATCTTCTAGCTGTAAATATTTCATTAATCGTTTGAATCAATGGAAAAGTACAACCTTTATAATTTTTTAACGAAATTATCTCTCTGTTATTATTTCGTTCTGGAAAATCACCAGAGTTGTTCTTCGGATTGGAATGCAAGAGCATATTGAAAAACTCATGAAAAATCATAGATTTATTTATAAGTGAAGTAATTAATCACTTCGGAGTTGAAACTATTTAAAAACCCCGACTCCTTCTACGGATTTATGACTATTTATTTCTTAAAGCACGCAATCAACAGTATTATGAATAAAAGGTATATAAATGTAAAATTTTCATAATTATTGTTTCATTATGGTTACTCTACCTGTTGTTCGCTTTGTACCTCTATGAATATTGAATTCTCCATTGAAAAATGGAGGATTCAATGTCCCTAGGTGCACGAAACTATTCATGATTTTTATGTACGAATTTGATGTTTGAATCTTTCTAATCGTCATTCGATTCTCTCAAGATCCATCGCTATTGTCTGACTTAACTAAATTATTAAATAAAGTAAAATATTTAGAAACATTTATTTTTTAACATTTCATTTTTATAACTATTCTGGAAAAGAATAAAATGATCTTCGAACACCACTCGTTTACATTTTGTACGTATTCCAGTGTTACTATTATCAAGAGATATAAAATCTATGACTGAAATTCAATAACGTGATTCAATATTTGATTTTATATAAAATTAGGTGTAAGGTTTCATGAGACTCGCAACTCATGTTAAAAAAACTACAGTCTTTTAAACTGTGGAATATCCATCACTATTTGTCTGGGATATGATAAATTTCAGAAAAATGGCTACTGAAACTCACATAAATGATGACTTCGAGCTCATATTTCTATAAGAATTTTTGTGTATAGAGATTATAAATTTCACGAAAAACAAAATTATATAATAAAATTGAAAAATATAATTTGAAATTTTTAATAATTAAATATTTATGTAATAACATCTCATATACAATATAGTTCTATATAACTTATTTTATTTTAATGTATTTTTAAATTTTAATAATTTATTTTAATTATAAATTTAAATCATAGACATTTAAACAGTTATAAAATTTATATTATAACTTGTTGACATAAATAGAAATTAATTTATGAAATTATATTTTAAATTTAAGTTTTATGAAATTAAATAATAAAATGATAACTTAGATTATAATATGTATTTATTTATAATAGATAAAAGTCCTAAACTGTAAAAAAAAAATATAAGTCTATATTTTTTTATCTTTTTCATTTTCACATAGATCAATGTCACTTATAGTAATAGAAGTAATCGGGCAATCTCTCACGGAGGATTACTGGCAATAAATAAAACGTTTCTGAAAAATTTAAGTTGTTATTTATTTGTTTGAAATTCAATTTGTCGTTGTGAACATTTTATAACTTTAAAATAAGATAATACTGTTAGCCTACTGCTCTGGAAGTCTCGAGATCGAATCTGTGTGAGCAATTCCAGGAATTTCAGGTCCCGGATATTTCGATTCCCGTCCAGGCATCCTTTTTTTTAAAAAAAAACATTTAGCGTAGAATTTACGTTGGGTATGATTTTAAAAAGTGGGCCCTTTTAGTGCCGGCTTCTATGGGCCTTCTTAGAGCCTACAGAAGCCGGGTAGTGAGGAACGGAGCCCTGCAAATCTGGAATAGATCAACCGAAAAATTCCTGGAATTGCTAACACAGATTCGATCCTGGATCGCCTAGAGCAGTAGGCTAATGCTTTAAACGCCTCATCCATCCAGTGATCAATGCGAATGATTTCTTAGAGATTATTTAACTCTATCAACAGAGTTGCACATTGGAAGAAAAGCAATAGAGATTAAAAGCTCTTTGTGAATTTATAATATATATATATATATATATATATCATTCTTGATTGTTTTAAGACTTACAATGTTATATTAAAATCTCAGAAAACCAAAAATACATAAAATTATTCATATTTTTTGATGGATAATGGATGGAAACCTCCAACAACATAATAGACTTAAAGACGATCTAAAGTGTTTATCACGGACGAATCTTACAGAAAATTGGATTTATTAACATGGAAGAGAGACGAAAGCTATAATTCGGTCTCTTAACGAATAAATGAACAAATTCGAATTTAGATCCGTAGACATTAGATAATTTTTTTATAATGAAAACAATAAATAAAAACGCAATTCAAATATAACCAGACAATCTAATATATATATAGAAAAAACTTTGTTAGTTTGTTCTTCATACATTTCGACACGTTTTGAACAAATGCAATGAAACTTTTCAGGTACAATCCCATCCATCATTCAAGAGAAAATCTACTACTATTTTTGGTCGAATTAACTTCAATCTCCGCTCACAACAGGCTCCTTTTTCTATTTTGACTATCGGGAATAATGGCATTCGATAGGAAAATTACTTAATACGAAACACTAATTATCAGCGAGTCTTAAATCTGTTTTTAGGAGGTTTTTGAGGGTGGCCGAGTTTAAATATTTGGTCCATTTTTCGGGAAATTTGATTGATTGTCTATATTATTCCATATTCGGATGTGAATAGTTAGAATTAACATTAGAAAAAATGTGGCTGTTTTGAATTATCTTCTTGCGCAGGCGGATGTTAACAAACATTAGTTTTAAATTCTTGAAAGCTGAGAGCATGTTAGGTGCTTAGTCTGTTAGGACAGCCGTATTTAATGCCACCAGGCCACAGCTTCATACAGGTATCATTAACTGTGGATACTGGAATCAAACTTAACAAATTTCACTTGTAATTTTGTGCAAAAGTTTGTAAAAAGTTGAAAAAATGATGCTAATTGAGAGAAATGGTTAAAAGGTTGCATAATGAGGATTAAAAATTCGGTTTACAGTAAATGGTCGGGAAACATTTCCTGATTATTTACGGTTTCCTCCATAAATAAGACCTGCATTAAAAGTATTGTGGCACCACAGATTCCTAAGCTTAGTTATTGGATTGCAATTTAAAAAAATTGTAGACTTATAAATTCCCACTGTCGTACGTTGACTGTCTGTCTCTCCTTCCTTAATCTCGAGAACGGGGTTAGATAGATGAAAGCTGAGACGAGATATGAGAAAGCTTAGGGGCAGGAGGCCCAGATTAACTATATACGAACTTCCAGTGCAAACCAGAAGTCACGTTATTTCAATTCAAAAATATTCCCCCGAAAGGAGTTAGATAAATGACCGGCACGACTCTACTGTTAACGAAATAGTACGATGTACTGTACAAGACAAGACATTTCTAATTTGAGACGGAGAATATATATTTTAAATTAAAAAAATTGTTAAAAATGTAATAAAAAATTGCAGCCTGGCATTGTGCCGACATCACAATAAATAATTGCTTACATAAAATAAAATTATAAATTATTTTAATTAAAAAGTTTCTTTTTATTTACTTCAAAATCCCTTGATTAATTTCACATTCATTTCTGTTAATCAAATATAGGAATACAGTATAAAATTGAAGTAGAAATTTGCTTACAATTATTCTTTGTTTTTCAATTTTAATATTATAATTTATATAAAAAGGTTTTTTATCAAGTTCAAATTTCAATATAATATTTCTTTTTATTTTATAATCTAAATAATAGCATTTTTTTTCTCTCTTCGTGAATTCTAAATTGACAATTTACGTAGAGAAACAGCAATATTTTCTATTGCCGGCCGGATAGCTGAGGGGGTTAAAATCGAAACGAATAAATATAATTTATTTTTGACTGACAATTAAAAAAATTTACGTAATTAAGAAAAGTTTTCTAAAATTTTTTAACAATATAAATGGTAATAACTTATTCTTAATATTATTATATTATTCTTATTATTATTAATAAAAATATAGTATTTTTATTGCAGCACAGTAAAAATTTTAATCATTTTAAAAGAGTTTAGAAACAAAATTTCTTACACTAGTTTTTGAATACAAATATACAAAAATGCATATTTTATATGGATACTTTTTAGTTAAAAATATGAATAGATTAAGAATGTATCCTAATTTTTGTGCTACATTGAATCTATCAGCTAAAATTTAAATTAGCCGGCCGAATGGCGAGGTCAACCTATCGCTCTGGAAGACCCGAAATCATATCCTAGTGAGTAATTTCAGGAATTTTTTAAAGGTTTTATTTTTAAATACAATTAAAGAAAATATTGATATAATAATAACAATACAATAAATGTTATTTCCTCCTTTTATTTTCTAATTGTGAGAGTAATTTTAATTAAAAATAAAGAATAACAATTACGTGAGACAATACCTGTATATATTGAACAGTAGGCTTATATAATCTCTTAATAAATAGCTTACTCTCACTTATTGTTCTATGTGACTAATTGAAGAGTTTTTATCCTTTTAATCAATCGCACTCACAAACATTCTAAAATTATTAGTGAATTTCGAATATTTTTACAATATTTTTTTGATAATAATACTATAATGTAAAAGTTTGGTAATAATTTATAGCTTAAATGTATATGTAATGCATATCTAATGATACAGAACGACTAACATAAGTGGCAAAATTATTGTTTAGAAGATACTAAGAACACAGAACCTGTATTAATATTTTCTTTTTTTAAGTAATACTTTCCAATGCAAGCAGCGAAATTTCTTATTTTAAATGAAATATTGAATATATCTTTTATAATTTACTCAACAATTTAATACATTTCGTTTTAAGCCAATCTCAAATTATTATAATCTTATAACTATTTCTTTCTATACTAATCACAGAAATTGTTTCATTACAAATAACAGTAATTCTACTTTAAATTTTTAAATTAGAATATCTCTTTGTTTAATATTTAATATAAAAAAGCAATTTTCATAAAATTAATTTAATAATATGGAATACTGAAATAATATTAAAGTTTCTGAATATCTCATATTCTGTAGATCATTCGGTTTCTTTCAAGTTACAGGCTGTTTACCCTGCAATTTTTCTTATCTGTTCTTAAAATCAATACAGAATTTACATTTGATCTGGTTGACCAAATCTTTATATATAATTCAGCATATTTATCACAATTAAATAGCATGAATATACTTACTTTGATAGACATATGTAAATCTCATACAATACTTATATGAGATACTGTTAATCTCTTCTCTTTATAATGATTAACCTATTCTAAATTTACATTAAAACATCCATGTTTATATTAAAAAAAATATTTATTCTTTAATTTTATTCTCTTATTCACAATTTTAAAGGGTTGAAGATATTTTTATATCTCTTTCTTAGCTACAAAATATCATTACTGTTATTAAAAGTTTCATAAATTTCAATTAGGATATTAATTAACATCATTTTTTAATTAACGAATTATTAATTTAATAAATTGTAAAGCGTATATTTGCGAGCGAAATTTAAAAAAAAAAATATATATATATATATATATATAAGCCTATATATTAGAGTTATCATGCTAAATCCTTGGAGATTATTAGCAAAAGACATCCTTTCAAAATTACTCTCTAAATTTTAAAAAAAGCCCAAAGAGGATTCTTTGAAATTAAACTAAAACGGGCCGAGAATGTTTAATATTTATAAATGTAAAATGAGTCACGAGAAATTGCTAATCAAAATCAGTCGGCGATAGTTAATTCCAGTTGAATGAGATCTTTTCTCCGATTGCTTTCTTTTTCATAATTCTCTGCTCGTACGGGGATTAATGCCATAAACACTTTGGCAAATGAAAACGAACGTTTTAATCCAAGATTAACAGATTATTTATTGATATATTAAAAATACTTTCTCTTCACTGCGTTTATCTAACGTATCAAGAGCATTGTTTATTTGAAACCGAGAGATTAGAATCTGTTACGATCTCGGCCATAACAATTTTTTAATATATATATAATAATAATAAATGTTCTCAATATTTGATTTCTTGAAGATTAATCATATCATGATTAATCTCCAAGAAATCAAATATGAAGAACGTTTATATTTTAAGATATTTTTCTTATATTTTAGCTGAAAATAATATAAACGTCTTCTGAATTCTTTGAGTTAGGTTGACAACCGTTAAAGTAGTTTAATTTTTCTTAAGAATTATTATACAGGATGATAAAAAATACTACTCCAGACATTTGCTACAGAAATGAGATACAGTTAACAAGCGCGTAAGAATAGAAAACATTTATTACATTAACCTGTTAGAAAAGAAAGAGAATTCCGAATTTAATTAAACTCCTAAAGTAGCACGCTCCAGTGAATGCTTAATTATCCAGAAATCATAATATCAAATTTACATGTATAATTATAATTTCAATGAATCCGTTGGGCATAGAGTCTAAGTCTATTTCTTTCACTCTAGTCGTAAACGAACAACAGAATCTAAGTAATGAAACAGCTCCAAAGTTCAAGTAGCAGACTTTAATTTAAAAAATATACGAAAATATCACGATTCTGTTCTTTGGCTCGATTTAAAACATTTACATTGCTCCATAACATCAATTTCGGAAGAGAAATTCTTAAAAGTAAACAGACTGAAGAACAGAATTTGATTATAGACGTAGTTTAAAAACAATGTTGGTTTATTTTTTTTCTATGACAGAGAAAAGTTTACATATCAGAATTTCCTATGCTAACATCCGGGCAGTTTATTATGCCGAATAGAATTTTGTCTCTGTCAACAAATCGCGTTATTGACACGAAGGAGATTCGTTGAAGATATAACATCAAAGAAAAACGAATAGAACGTTGTTGCTTCCTCCGTCGTAAACTTAATATATCGACATCTAATAGCTTCTATCTTTAAAAATGAACTACTTTCGATGACGATTTTGGGAAATTGAAAATGGCTTTGATCTGTAATCTAGCATTAATTTCAGTTCATGCGTAAATCCGTCAAGATCAGAGAACTGCTGACTCAATATTGACGAACAATGCTTATCATGCAAGATAGTTATCGGATCGATAGCAGCAATAAAATCAGGTTAATCCGCCAGAAGGATAATTACACAAAAGCAATTTCTCCATCTTTCGTAATGTAATCACTTACTTTTCTTGAAATATTTATTAATTAATAACGAAAACTTCGATTTAGCACTAATAAAATAAATGTTTTTTTGCGTAATATAACTTCTATTAAATCATTTTAATTATTTCCTTTCTATTAAAATGTTAAATATCTTATACAATTAAAAAAAGAGACTTTAATTTAGTTCAGATTTTCCCAAAGTGTAGTACGTATACAAAGCAATCTTAAGCTACGTATCATTGATACAAAAATCATTATTGAGTAAAAATGCTGGAGTTACAAGTTATTTTAAACGGAGGAATTAAGAAATGAAACTTCAAACGAGTTTTAAAGTAAAGCTTTTTAGCTACTTTTATCTCAACTTCAATAGATTAACAAATAATTATTCCCATTCGAAAACGTACAGGATGTAGTCTGCTTCTTTTCATGTTACAAATGAAAATTAGTACATTGTTTAACTTTATTAATTTATTAATATATTGAAATAAAACAAATTAAATCGTTCCACTCTAATTTTGATTGATGATCACGCAGAAAGTTTTCGATTATTTAAATATTAATAGCTGCTGCACTTTATTACTAAATATAGTCTGTCGGAAACGCTCTAGTAAAACTTTTAAATGAAAGGATAATGGAAATAATTTAACCTTTACAGATAAAGATACTACTGAATGGTACACTTGTATATGGAATAATAACTTTAGTCAAGGAATTATTTAGTACAGTGTCAACAGACTCTTCTACTGTGGTAAATGAGTAAATTGTTTTTTATTGGCCTATTTATAAAATTATCCTTGCCTTGGCTGGAAATATGAATAAATGTACTGTTTGTTAATGTATTGTTTTACTTGATTTTAATATCGGGGTGACAGATCAGCATGGAAATGTCTAAAAACTGGTGACAAGATGTGACAGGAAGAGGGGTAGGTAGTCATAAAGGAATAAAACTTAGTGACGTAACATATCTATAGGGTTGTCACGAGGAGGAGATAAGGATGTTTCCCCGGATCCGGAGAAAATTTAGTGGCTCATAGTTGTTTTAGCGCCTGTAAAGTATGTAATGCTATTTTTACTAACAAAAGACTCTTTAAGACTGTGTTTTATTAATAAAGAAATAGTCTACGTGTTTTATTTGTCAAAAATATTTAATGGTATACATGGGTGTCAAAATTTTGAGAATCAACTGATTTAGACCATTAATATTTTATTAGAATCGTTTACAAAATCAATAAGGATAGTAATTTATAAAATTTTCTACTCGCGACAATAAAGAAAATGTTGACGTTCGATAGTGAATAGAGTTTTTAAATGTAAAAGAAATTAAATTATTAATTAGAAAAATCTACTTATTAATTTCGAATGCATATTTCATTTTTATTTTTTTAAATTAATTAAAATTTTTGATATTTTTATGATAATTAAATCCAACAAATTTTTTAAAAAATAGTTTTTTTAAAAAAAAAAAAAATGCTCACAAACAGAACAGAAAAAAATTAGTTTCAATTATATTTTATTACATAAAATTATAAATTTCTTAAAATTTAATTAGGAAAATATATATGTCGACTCAGATTAATCAATTTGTATAAAAATATCTGTTAAATTAAATAAAAATTAATTTTCTTTACAAAAAATTATTTCATGTGAAATATATTAGAGATGATAATTTCTTTTTAGGTTTTTCCTATATAAATTCCTCCCAATAAATATTATTTATTAAGAATTTTTTTTTTTAGCTAAAAACTTACTTTCATAAAATGCAGAAAATTAACATTTTACTGTAAATAATATTAAAATTGACATTCTTTTTAAACAAAATAAGATTTACGTTGAGAAATTTAAGAACTGTCAAAATTAATTTCTTGTAAATGTGAGAAGAGTCTATTGCATGTAACATTAAATATATATTTCTTTTAATAGAAAAAAAAATTTCTAGACTATTTTTAAAAGAAATACAATTATTCCATAGTCTCGTTTTTTTCAATTTTTATAACGAATTAATTATTCTTAGTAATAAATAAATAGTGATATGCTTACAAATAGAAGTCACTTTTAGCTTTTAATAAAACTATTTTAATTGCTTTTTTCAGTTATGTTACTTAACAACTCAATGAAAATAATATCTGATATTTGTCAGAAAGCAATCATGTATGACGATGTCCAGATAAAGTGGATTGTTTTTTTCACAAGGAGGATATGGATTCGAATAGCTCTCGGATCAAACTGCTTTCTTATATTTCCCAAGCGATTGGATTTGATAAATGAAAAACATCATTAATGATAAACTGTTAACATCAATTTTACCATTTTTACATGGATGCCAATTATTATACAAAAATATCCTAACAAGAGATTATCTCGACTTTTATTATTATTTTTTCTTTTTTCTCTCTTTTATGGGCACTAAGTGGGCTTTTTCCATACCTATTATGATTTTGACCAAGCCCACAACATGGCAGCCGCATGCGAGGGACAGGTTGCTCTCTAAAACTTCCTGGAATTTTTCGATTTTCCGGATCCCTCAGAGCGGTAGGCTGACGCTTTAACGTCTTGGCCACACAGACATTATCTTAACTCTGCTGTGGTTCACTCCTTTCTTGTATGATACCCTAAAATATTTTTCTATTCGAGCCCATTCCCTTTCATACAAATCTGTTGGATACTTTTTTTTTATCCCTTATCTCATTTTAGTCATTCTTTACTTCACTCCTTTAATGCTTCATCCGTTAACCCCATTCTCTTATATTATAAATAAGTGATAGGATTCAGCTGGTTCGCACCTAAAATTCTGCATTTGCTTAATTAAGATTGCCAACTTTTTAACAAATCGATGCGGACTGGAATAGAACGAAAGAGAAAGACAATGTAATAGAGCAATAAATGCGAGTGAGAAGTCATCGCTGTTGCATTGCGATCGATCTGCGATCACCGATCACAATCAAGCAGTCATTTGAGCAGAAATGATGGTTACAAGTAATCAGATCTATGCACAAATGTCTGTTTCAGGGACGGTTTACCTTACCAATGTCTTAACATTGACACCTATTGCTGTATAGTCACGAATAAAGGAGAAAGGATTAGTCACAAGACAATGCAATAAAAGCTCAAATAAAAGCAAAGCAAACTACAAAAGAAGGCGATAATCATGGGGCAATATGAAAATATCTTAAATCATAGTTTTATTGTTGCTTTAAGTCAAGAATATTTAGTATTTTTTTAATGCAATATTATTATTTTGTATTTCTTTTCAATGTGCAGGATGTATTAATGTGAAAAAAGTAATGTAAAAGCACGTAAATAAGTATTACTTTTTAAACTTAAAACGATCACTAATGCAGTGAACTAGTAAATTTTTATAAATAATAAAGAACTTTTTATAAATGTTTAACAATTTAAAATTTTATTTGTATTATTATATATAATCTCATGTATATACGGTAATAATTTGAATCGTTGTATACGATTTTAGATATAGAGATTACAATAAATTTTTACTTTCCCTGTTCTGTTATACCTAAGAGGAAAAAAGTATGGCGATTGGTCAAAAAATGACTTCCCCTTTTTACATTTTTGGATTCGGGGTACCTTGAAGCGTCGAGAAATGCAAATAAATTTTTTTTTTCCTGTATGTATGGATGTTAGTGTATGAGAGGAAGCACGATTTTGTTCACCATCTTTGAAACTTAATAACTCCTATGCTTTTTGTTGAAAATTTCTCAAATTTTGCAGGGACATTTGTTTATTAGTGGGATTGATGCTATTAAATTTTAGTAGTTAAATGTCGATGGGATTGGGAGATAGAGGGGGGATCGTGTGTCGTATCTCGAGTAGGATCGGACTTAATGACGATTTTACTCGTTATTAGCATTTACAATTTTTTGAAATAAAATCCATCCCCGTGAAAATGAAGCTTTTTGCCGTTTTATAATATTTAAAAATATAAAAAGTTTTTAATAATAATATATCGTAACAGATGGCGCCACACATGCAGTTTTAAATGTTGCCAGGAAAGTTAAGCAACTCGTTGCCGAAGTTTTTAAAATGATGCTGAAGTCAAATTATTTCTCTTTATTCTATTTATTTTTAATTAGAGACTATTTAATTTTTTTTAAACCTATATAATCGAATTCAAATGTTAGATATCAACATTTATTGTCCTTATTCACAAATTTGATGCTGTTATTTTGCAAAATCGATTAAAAATACATTCGACTATAAAAAAATTATAAGATGTACACAATAAAAAAGATGGATATATTTTATTTTAATATAGATTGAAATTAATGATAAATATTTATGATTTGCTAGTAGATATGCTCAGCACCCAGAAGAAAAGTAATGAGGACAAACATTAAAATGAAAACCATATTAAAAATTTGGTTATTTTAGCCGAAGTGTCAAGGGAATGAAATCAGGGAAGGAGTGGAATGTCCGGGTTTTATAGTAGCTTATATTTTCCACACAGTCCTAATGAATAACTATGAAAAACTTGGTGCAGTTCTGTTAAAGAGTTTCGAAGTGTATACAGAACAGAAGGGCGGACAGGCAGCCAGACAGGCATTCTACTTTATATAAATAGATCTTAATTTAATAATAATAACGTAAGTAAAAAAATAAGATTAAAAAAAATAACATGGAATTCAGACGAAAATGTTTATAATAATACGTTGAAGATAATTTAGTAAATGACTGTTTATCAAATTACAGTAGAAGAATTATTCTTATTAAAATAAGTAGGCAATACGTAAGTCGATCATTTTCACGAAATAATTTATAATTATAACTATTTTTGTTTAATATTAATATTGATTTTTATTCACGAGCGATGTAATCTGAATTTAATGAAGTTACTTAGACGGAAGAATTCTTTTTCATGCATTAGTTAAATTATAATTTATAAGGAATCATACAAATTATAATGATAACAATTCGAAATAAAAAATGTCTTTTATTTTAATTAATTAAGTTAATTAAACAAACAAAACGATATTCATTATTAAATGATAAAGAAGCTGTAGAAATATATGTCGATTTTATTAGAGGCAAATTTATTTGAAAGTGAATTAACAGGTTTTAAAGGCTCCAATTCAGTAAATTTTTAAATATGTATTGTAAATATTGGAATTAATATATATTATATACAAAACAACATTATTTTATAGGGGTTGAAACCCTTTTAAATCTCAAGGTCCTCCTACTTCTCTACGGCCCTGGTTATTGCATTGTCTTAAAAAGATAGTTTTCACTTAATTTCAAGAATATGAATATGATTTTAAGAATGATATTAGGTCTATAATAATGATAAATAAAACTTGGATCCATTACACGCAAAAGTGTTTTATTTTCTTATTATCATTTAATATTTTATGAAAGCAATTCCTTACTAAAAAGAAGAAGCTAATATTAGTTAGGTAAGAGACTCCACTAATTACTGTAGTAACTTATTTTTCAAAAGTTACTTTTATCTAATCCTTATTATATACAGTATATAATTGTTTCGTATTACATCTAAATATAACGTAAACATTGCTATAAAGTTTCAAATTATTAACCATGATATTTAAAACTAAATCAAGTTTCTGAGACGGTTAGCACTCCGGGATCTGACCCGGGATCGAATTCATAATCTGTCCTGGAGATACTGTGTCCGTATCCCACAAGTTGACCTCCCTCATTGTCGACCTGGCCAAAAACACGATGAGTAAGATTTATGAAACCTCTTAGGGCTCACAGTACCCTGTGGGCCCTAAGAGGTTTCTTAAATCTTATCAGTCTGTGTATCGATCCTATCTTCAAACTGGACCAAAGTAGTTCGACCATGGATAAGAGATAATGAATCGCGATCCAAATCATCCATGAAATCAATAAACATAATTGATTCCAACTGAAACTTTAATGAAGACAGGGGAAATCTGGCCAACCTTCTTTTAAAGATATCACAATAAAAAAAAAAAGAGAAAAACAAATAAATGTTTTTGCACTTTAGTATAAATGTTTAAAATTTAACTAAGAATATAATTAATTACCTAAAGCAAATAAAATGAAGATAAATGAATATCTAAATAATTAATTTTTAGTATTAATGTAGTCAAAAATATAACTGTATATATTTAAAGTACAAATGTTCATAATGTAAAGTATAAATCTAATATAAAAGTCTAGTTTTGTTTACGAATACAAGAGTATTTCGCTGTAAATATTTAAATATAAATAAAATATTTATGAGTTTTTATGAATAATGTATAAAAATCTTTATATTATTTCCTTAAAATGTATCGAAACGTATTTAAAAATTTATTTAGGCGTTAATTTTTGTGTTTCTTGATCCAATAAAAGGAAACACGTGATGGAATTTCATAAATTAAAAATATATATATATATTAAAAATTTTGATAAAATGTTATTTGTTTCTTATAAATTGAAAGAATATAATGTAGATATATTATAAACGTAAAAGAAATCGATTTATCTTTTATAAATTCCACGTGGAAATTAGAAATCATCCGAATTCCAGCCTCATTGGATTTAAGTTAAAAACTATTAGAATATAAACAGCATAAGTAAATCCTTCTATATTTCAAATATCCAGTAGTATAAGTCTTTTTACATAGCCATAGTTTCAATTTTAGTAAGTGCACATATAGACAAAACCGATTTTATAAGCGGGTTTTCATGAAATAAAATACACTAAAAATAAGAAAAAGAAAACAAATGACTTTTGTGAAAAGAAAAACACAGCCTATAAATGATACGCGAATATATTCTCATAAGGGAATACATTTTTCATGGATTATCAGCAAAACAGCAGGATATTTGATTTAAAAACGGTAAAGAAAAATATAAAAGTCAATACAGAAATTTGTTTTGTTTGTAAGGAATATATAAAAAATCTTTTATCTTTTAATTAAAAAATATATATATATATATTAATATTTGAAGAAAATTATTTAATAAATTTTTATTAAATAAGTCTGCTATTTATTAAAAATTTCTAATGCTTCATTTTTATTTTAACCTGCTAACTTTTTACAATATTCGAGTTTGATCAACCTTCTCATCAAAGCTGCCAGAGTCCAGACATATTAATATAACTGTTATATACTGAAAAAATAAAATGTTTCGATTTATGAGCCAATAACTTATTAAATAAACAGATAATACCAAAATATACGTAAATTACAGTTTATACTTTGCTAATAAATAAGTAATAATCAATGTTATTTCCTCGGCTAATATGCGAATGTGTTGACATTGACGTTGGAGGAAAATACTTTTCACGACTTCATTTCCTAAAATTTGTGGGGAAAATATGAGCAAACGAGCGCAATAGTATTATTTAATATGCTAGTTAAATGTAAAATACAATGCACTTTGGTAATGTTTAAATATAAACGTAATTTAACAATTTTTTTTTTCTGTTTAACACCTTTCACTGCACTTTTACCAATTAAAGACAATGCTCAATTTACAACTTTACCATGATACTACGCTGCCCTTTCGATTTATTACAAACACAAGACGTTTCTGTATCGGAGCAACTAGTTTTTCTTTTAGTTCTAGTAGAATTTTTCTCGGTTTTTCTAGAAACCTTTTTGATTGGTTCAGAATTTGAGGCCCACGTTGTAAAATTTTCCTCTTGAAGATATTTCAGATATTTTCTACAAGGAATAAATCTGGGTTGAAAGCAGGCCATGGGTGCATTTTTATTCGGTTTGCTCTTAACAGTTTTTTAGTTTCTTTGCAAAACGGGACTTGGAGTAATCTCTGAAAAACACTTGGGAATATCCAAATAATTATTTGAAAATTAAATTTAGCTGGAAAATCTGAATATTCTCATCAACATCTACGGTATTAGCTGCAGATAGATGCCACATTCCACGTAATCCAGTAAATCTCCAAACTAACATCGACTTAACCGATCACAGAACGCAGTTGTATTTTGCTACTGTTCAATTCAAATGGGCGCTGGCTCATAACGCTTCCTGATCATTCGGCTTTCTTTTGGCTTTACAAATTATAAACTTCAATCTTCTAATATATCTTTGTACTGTACTTTCAGATACGTCTTTTCAATTCTTTCCTTAATCAAAACTGTTATGCGTCTATTTCTAGAATATGGAGACGTAACAGACTCATTTCATGTACTGTACAGTAAGAATCCGATTTTTGCCTGAATACTTCACTGGATTTATAATTCCAGTTTTCTTCATAACGCTCGATAGTAGCGAGGTTGAGGCCGACGTTTTAAACGCGAAAACGTGTACCTCGGACGTTCAGCGCCGCTTTCCTGTGATTCTAGAAGTTTGACAGCGGCGTTTGAAATGCCGAGCATGATTCCGTTGAGTTTCCAAACGCCATTATCAAACTTCTAGGTTTACAGGAAAGCGGCGCTGAACGTTCGACGTACACGTTTTCGCGTTTAAAACTTCGGCCTCAACCTCGCTAGTATCATGGATTGTAAACTTGTACAAATGTAGGTTAGTAATAATAGTGCGCTTTGGGTCCTGTTGCATAAAAATTACAAACCTTTCATCCGACACATTTTGCTTATAGCCTAGTTTGTAATTTGTAAAGCTTGTAACAATTAAAAGCATTTTAAGTAACAGGTCCCGGGAGCACTTCAAAAATTTTGAAAAACTGTATTATATAAATCTTTTATATTCATGAGTTCTAGTCGGAAATGGCTATGGTCATTCGTTTTATCCGAGTTTTCGGTTATTCCAGGTAACATCGGTCCACATTACCCTGGATAATCGAGATTCTACTGTATTTGCTTCTAAGAAATTATTTACTGTAAAAATATTCTTCAGAATAATAGATTTTTAAATTATTTTCCATACCACGAATTGATACAATAATAGATTAAAAATTATACTTGTCGCGGCCCTAAAATATAACACGTAACAGGCCATTCCCGCCGGCCGGATGGCCTAGACCAGGGGTCCCCAACCTTTTTGTACCTAAGAGCACATTCTAGTATACCGGCTGGACGACGGGCACCATTTATTTTTTCAAGGTGAATTTATATTTGGACATAGTTAACAGCGCCGGATTAAGCTTCTAGCGGGCCCTAGACAAAATTTAAATTGGGGCCCCATTTAAATAAGTTGCTTCTAAACAAATCTTATATAATGTGACATTAGCATGGGTGACACCCGGTGCTGATATCGTGGTGTCACCCAGGAATATTTCTAGATGGTGCGCGAGAGATATCGTGGCGGAGATTACTTCTGACACACGGATGGCTGTTGACCTTTTTTTTTTTTTTTTTTTTTTTAGTTAACGACTGCTGAAATTTCTAGGTCACTCCAAGTTACGGGCCCTACACGTTTCCCTACTTTGATTTTATGGTATTCAGAACGGACCGATTTACTTCATTTCAGGTATAGGAAACTGAATTGGTGCAGATTTGGCGGAGGGGAAAAAGAGATCGGTCGCATTTCGCTTTGTGCTTTCATCTGTGTTGGACGCCATTTCTACTTTTGAATGGTTAATCATTCAAAGTGAAAAAACTTTTACATAGCATTTTATCGAAAACCGAAATATTTTTATTTTTATCGTGGTCGCACAGTGGCGGGCACACGTAAAACGATTGGCGGGCGCCATGGTGCCCGCGGGCATACGGTTGGGGACCACTGGCCTAGACTAAGAATGGCGAACCTTTTTCAGTCCGCGGGACCATAATTATCTTTATAAATATTTATGCGTGCTGAAGTTTTGACTTCGAATAACGATATTTAAAGAACTGAAACAAACATGCTTTAATTGAAAATCAGCTTCTTTACATTTATACACATACAATTAAAGGATGATCAGATGAAAAACCGAAAGGATTATTTAGAAAGATGGGCGATAAACCGTAATCGTATGACACGTTACGTGCCAACTGATGCTCCCAATGTGCCACTTTGGCACGCGTGCCATAAGTTCGCCACCCTGGCCTTGACAGTTAAGGCATCAGCTTACCTTTCTGGGACCAGATTCACAAACACCTCGTATCTTAAGCTACACGAATTTCCTTGTAAGTTACCAGTTTCGTATTCATAAAGCACATCGTACGTTACGACATTTTAAAATTCTCATAAATACTATGATATCTAATAGCTCTCATACGTCAATATACTCGGAAAGTAATGGATTAACATTTGGTTTCATCGGTAAATAATAAAATCGATAGTTATTCTCGATTGTCTGTTTTAAAATATTTCTTAATCTAAATTTCTATGTCATCGAATTCAGAAAAAAATTAATAGAATTCCTCACAGTGCCTTTCGTCTTACGCGTTAGTATTTGTGCAGCAGAATTATATTTCTCGATTCAGCAGAATTGAATTAATGTTCTGCTTTTTAATGCTATGGCACATCCGGTAATAAGCAAATTTTGCTCAAATTTACATATTTACATGCGTTATTATATGTATGAAACGCGTGGCCGAAGTCTAATGAAATGTTTGAAGACAATTTAGATAATTGTCATTTATATTCTGCATCAATTTGCAGAAATCTTAGTTGATGCACTAAATGTTTGTTTGTTTAGTTATGGCAACTCAATACTTGGGCGATCTGCCTAGAGGGGTGCCTTCCGGGTGGTCATTTTAAGGAAAACAGGCCTCTATTTAGGCGTTACAGACGTGGAGAAAACCCAGAAAACTCCACGCGGCCAGCCCGTCCAAGCGAACCCACGACCGAACTCCCAGTGCTCAGGGTACGAAGACCGCTTGGCCACCGGTGGGCACTAAATGAACAGTCTTGTTTGTCTTATTTGTTTGTGAGCCGTTACCTGACGCCTTTGTTGTTGAAACATTTCTACAATAGGTTCGAAAGTAGGGTTACTCACCGTTCTCACGCTTCTATCAGGATGACGCGAGAGAATAGAGCCGTAAGGAGATAGTGGTGGCAGACACAGAGACGTACACAAATGTACAGAAATAATCGCGTTTATTTTAAAAGAAAATTTTTTACAATTATTCGTAGGGACACTCGAAATGGATGGGAGTCGATGATTCTGGTGTTCCGATGGTGTATCGTTTAGCGGATGAAGGCTGGGAAGCAGAGATGGTGAATCTCCAAACGTTGGATGAGTGCGAAGGGTGAGGTCGATCTCCCGACGATGGCAAATCGAACGAGAAGTTTGATCCAGGAATTGCCCAGAGTTGGATTGCCCAGAGGAGATGGAAGATATCTTAGGGTTGGATTGGCGGCACGGCAGTGGTACACTGCGGCAGCTACCACACAGACTTAACGATGTCAATGTCTCACTTTGTTCAATAGCTTTACAACTGTATTTTCGAAGATCGAGAAAAAAAGAAAGACAAAAACGTAAATAAGTGAGGGGTTTCGGACCTCACACGTTCGTTCGTATTAAAATTTAAAAATAAGATTAAGTGGTCAAACTTCAATAACGTAAGGAAATTTAATTCTTTAAAAATTATATCTTTTGTCTTTAAGATACATAATTTGAAACAAAATGTAAATTCGTACATTAGGTATCAATTAAATCTGACAATAAATCAGCAATAGTAGAATTATAAGGTTAAATAAAAAAGAAATGCCAAAATATCAGTGTATAAGACCTAAATTGATAAAAGGAAAAGATAATAAAACATCAAAGCAATAGAAAAATACCAATAAAAGACATTTCATTAAACTGAGATTAGAATTTAGACGTGTAAAGAGGTTCAATCAATTACTTGACTTCAGTAATTTATAGTTGATTTATGCAAATATGAGAATAATAAACAGTACTGCGAAAGACTTAAAGCATTTTACGAAATAAATAAAAAATTATCCAGTTTATAAGCGAAATTATTAAACAATCGTTTCATGTTTTAATTGCTACTTAATTTACTTTTATTTTTTTATAGTTAGCTTTTAAATTGTACATAAAATGTCATTAACAGTTAATTAAATTGAACGTCAGATTAAAATACTTTAATCTTAAATGTCATCAGAAAAATTGATTTTAAGCTTGATAATTTCAAAATAAGACACAAAAAATAAAGTTGAGTAATATAAACTTATTAATAAAAGATTAAAAGCATTAAAAATTTTACAAAAATCACAAATTTGTTCCTTAAAATAAATAGCATTTCAGGTGATTATTTTATAATAATTGTGCTAGAATATTATGTCCACAAACAATATATATATATATAATAAAAATTCCAGCAACGAGTTGCTTAACTTTTTCGGTAACGTTTAAAACTGCATGTGACGCCATCTGTTATAATATGTTGTTAAAAAGCTTTTATATTTTAAATTTCAAAATGGCATAACGCTTAATTTTAAGGATAGGGATGAATTTTATATAAAAAATTGTAAATGCTAATAACGATTAAAATTGTCAAGTCTCACTCTACTCGAGATATGACACACTACACCC